>NC_142503.1:168300000-168926250 GCF_057876585.1 Rhinolophus sinicus | reverse complement strand
GCGTATGCAAGGGTAATCTCAGCAGAGAAATGGAAACAATATAATAGAACTAAATAAGTAACTGGAATTGAAAATAAAATCTCAGAAATAACAAAATATTTACTTGATTGGCTTTATAGCAGATTAGAGATGGCAATGAACTTTGATAGATCTCAAAAAATAATAATAATCCAAAGAATGTAAATTTGGGGGAAAAAATACACAAAGCCTCAGTGAACAATGATAGCATATCAAGTTGTCTAAAACATGTGTAACTGGAGTCCAAGAAAGAGAAAACAAAACAAAAAAAAGTGGAAGAAACTATTTTTAAAATAATGTCTGAGAATCTGTCAAATTTGATGAAAAAAACAACATACGGCTTCATAAAATTTAACAACATGGTTCAAAAGTTCAACCAGCTGAAAATCAAAGATGAAGCAAAATGTCTAAAAGTAGGAAAGAAAAAAATAATACATTACACAAAAGAGAACAATGATACAAAGGAAAGCTGACTTCTCTCAGAAAAAAATGGAAGCCACAACACAATGAAATGACATATTTAAGTGCTGAAAGAAAAAGTTGTCAACACTGAATTCTATATCCAGAGAAAATATCCTTCAAAAAGGAATGTAAAATAAACATGTTTTCACATAAATGAATAAAAAATCATCAGACCTGCACTTCAAGAAATAGTAGAGACGGGCCAGCCTGGTGGCTCAGGCGGTTAGAGCTCCGTGCTCCTAACTCTGAAGGCTGCTGGTTCGATTCCCACATGGGCCAGTGGACTCTCAACCACAAGGTTGCCGGTTCAACTCCTTGAGTTCCACCATGGATGGTGGGCTCCACCCCCTGCAACTAAGATTGAACATGGCACCTTGAGCTGAGCTGTCTCCCCGATGGCTCAGTTGGTTGGAGTGCGGGCTCTCAACCACAAGATTGCCAGTTCAATTCCTCGACTCCCACAAGGGATGGTGGGCAGCGCCCCCTGCAACCAAGATTGAACAGAGCACCATGAGCTGAGCTGCCTCCCAAATGGCTCAGTTGGTTGGAATACGTCCTCTCAACCACAAGGTTGCCGGTTCGACTCCCACAAGGGATGGTGGGCTATGCCCCCTGCAACTAGAAAACAGCAACTGGACCTGGAGCTGAGCTGTGCCCTCCACAACTAAGACTGAAAGGACAACAATTTGAAGCTGAACAGCACCCTCCACAACTAAGATTGAAAGGACAACAACTTGACTTGGAAGAAAGGCCTGGAAGTACACACTGTCCCCAATAAAGTCCTGTTCCCCTTCCCCAATAAAATCTTTAAAAAAAAAAAAAAAAGAAAGAAATAGTAGAGGAACTTTGTCATGTGAAAGAGAACCGGTAACAAACTAAATCTCAGATCTAAGGGAAGGAATAAAGAGCAATAATAACAATGTGGGTGAACAATAACAATATGTAGGTAAATATAAAAATATTTTGATGTTTCCTTCATTTACTTTTTCTAAAAGATAACTGAAAAAAGTATGTACTATTGCTCTGGGTTTGACAAAATGTGGAAAAGCAATATATGAGAGGTAAACACAAAAGAGAAGAGAGGTAATGATTTATAGTGTTGCGAAATACAAATCATTGTAAAGTGGTATAATGCAAAGAGTAAATATTGAAATGTGGTACAATATTAACTCAAAGTAGACTGAGATAAACTAAGGTTGTGTATGTAATTCCTAGATCAACCACTGAAACAAGCAAATACAAACAGGTGTACTTAAAAATTTAACAAGGAAATTCAAATTGAATGCTAAAAACAATAGAAGCAACAGAAGACAAAAATCTGGTGCAATAAATAGAAAACAAACATCAAAATGACATACCTAAACTCAACAATGTTCATACATTAAATGCAAATGAAATAAATATCTTGTTTAAAAGTAGAGATTGTCAAACTGAATAAAAAAGCCAGACTCAACTATATGATGACTATAAGAGATACACTTAAAATGTAAATACACAGACAGGTTGAAAGTAAAAGCATTAAAAAAGATATATTATTCAAGCTGTAAGCATAAGGAAGTTGGTGCATTATATTAATGTCAAAGTAGACTTCAAGAGTTTTACCAGAGATAAAGAAGGACATTTTATAATGAAAAGATAGTCAATTTATCAAGACACAGAAATCGTAAGTGTGTATGCACCTATTAACATACATGATAGAAAAACTAATAGAAGTTACAGGACAAATAAACAAATTCAAAATAAAGTTAAAGATTTTAACACCCTCCTCCCTTCTCAGTAGACGATAGAAGAGCTAACAAAAAAATAAGTACAAATTTGTATTATGACCGAACAAATGGTTCACTGTGATGATACGGACTTGAAAAGATAGAGTATTCTGCAATTTGGGGGCACAGAGTTCGTAAATGTTAAATAATACCAATATCTACACAACTGTTACACAAAGTAGTGGCAGAGAGAACATTTCTCAATCCAGCATAATCCTATACAAACACCTGACAAAGACATCACAAGTATAGAAAATTATATACCAATATAACTACGACCAATTGAATGATCATAGTTACAAAAAATCCTTGGCAAATTATTAAGAAAGGGAATTCAGTAATGTATTAAATGGATCATACATTATGACCACATAAGGTTTATCCTAGAAATGCAAAGTTAGTTTAAAATACTAAAATCATAAAATCAATTGTGTAATTCGTCACATTAACACAATAAAAGAGAAAAACAAAATAGTCGTATCAATAGTTACAGAAAAAGTTGTTTACAATATTCAACATCAATTTATGATAAAAATATTGTCAGCTTACCAGGGATATGCATTAATCTGAAAATGGGGAATCTACTAAAACTCTACATGTAACATCAATGATGAGACCCCTTAGTGAATTTAGAAAAGTCATTATATAAAAATTAATTCTATTTTTATAGTTTGACAACAAATGAAAATGAAATTTTTAAAAATTCTGTTTATAATAGCATTAAAATACATTATTACTAAGGAATAAATTCAATAAGAGTTATTCAAAACTACCACACTAAAAGCAATAAATTACTGAGAGAAAATAAAGACAATATTATGATATTAATCTCCCCAAATTAGTACATTGATTTAATGCAATCCAAATCAAAATCCAAGAAGATATTCTGTAGAATTTTACAAAGACTCTAAAATGTATAAGGAAACAAAGGACTTAGAATATTCAAAATAATTTTTTAAAAAGAACAAAGCAGGAGTACTAACGCACATGATTTTAAGATTCATTATGTAGCTACACTAATCAAGACAATGTGTTATCGGCAAAAAAAAAAAAAAAATAGGCTAGTAAATCAACATAATAGAAATCAGTAGAATAGAATTAGAGTACAGAGTCCCACACAGTTATGGTCAAAATTTTTATAAAGGTACCAAGGCAATTCAATGGAGAAATTAAAGTCTTTCCAAAAAATGATGCTTGAGCAAATGAGTCTTAATATAGAACATCAATCTTTATCTCACACTGTGTGTGTAAATTAATCATAGATCTAACTGTAAAACTCTAAACTATAAAACTCCTGGGGGAAAAACATAGGAGAAATCTTTGCAAACTTGAGATATACAAAAACATGAACCATAAAAGAAAAAGACTGATAAAATAGACTTCATCAAAATTTAAAACTTTTGCTCTTTGAAAGATATCATTCAGGAATGAAAAGGTAAGCCACTGACTAAGGGAAAATATTTACATACATGTCAGATAAAGGACTTGTATCCAGAATATAAAGACTTTTTACAACTCAATACAAACACCACAATAAAATTTTTCAACCCAACACTTTACAGACTAATATGTACAAATGGCCTATAAGCCCATGAAAAGATGTTCAACATCAGTGATCACCAGGCTAATACAAATTAAAACCAATAAAACTTTTATAAGTGATCACATCAAGGGCAAGGAAACAAAAGGCAGCTAGAGCTCTTGTATACTCCTGGTGGGAATGTAAAATGGTAAAACTACTTTGGTAGTTTCTTAAAAATTCAAACATACATTTGACCCTATAACTCAGCCACTCCACTGCTAATATTTTCCCAAGGGGGAAAAAAAAAAGCACATGTCCACTCAGACTTACACAAATGGTCACAGAAGCTCATATCTGTAATAGCCAAAATCTGGAAGCAACCCAAAAGTGCAGCAACAGGTGAATGGATAAATAAATTGTGATATATGGAATATGAGTCACAATCAAGAGGAATGAACTATTTATACCTGCAACAACATGGATGAACCTCGTTAGCTGAGTGGGGGGAAAAAGTAAAAAAAAAAGTACACAGGATAAAAATAAAGCATACACATTATATGATTCCATTTACATAATATTCTAGAAAATTTTAAATCATATAGTGTGATAGAAAACAGGTCAGTGGTCATCTGCGGTGGGGTGAGAAAGAGGGATGGATTATCAAGGGGTACGAGGAAATTTTTGGAGTGACATAAATGTTTGTTTTCTTGATAGTGGTGATGAGTTCCTACGTATAATAAGTAAAACTCGCCCGATTGTACACTTTATATACATGAAGTTTATTGTACTTCAATTGTAAAGTGATTGAAGTAAACCTATATTCCATGGCATCCTTACCTCTCCTTTTTGCAAGGCCTGAGGAGGACCTCCCTTATTGATTGAGATATTCCCAGCCTTGAATCATCTCTTTGCGATGGAGGAGGCTCCAAGCCAATGCAGTCTAGCACTTGTGCTCCTGCTCTAACCCTAGGAAAGACATGTGAGGGCCAGAGTGCCCACCAAATGGAATACCTCTCTAATCCACACTGTGTCTACCTGGGAAGTTCTTCTGGCTTTCTGACTTATATTCTGAGTTCCTAGATCAGCCTTGAAATGCATCCCAAATTTAGCTCTTGTCTGACATCTCTTTGTCTCTCGTTATTGGACCTTTTTCCCAACAGCCAACAGCCACTCACATCAAACCTAACCCTGAAGACAGACAATGCTGCCACGACCTGGACTCCCCTGCTGCCATACTCAGCCCGCCACATTTATCCCCAGGAGCAAAAGAGTTTGCCTAGGTCAGTCCCAGATTTTCTTTGCATCTCTAGACAGGAATTTGTATTACTAGTTATTTACCACCTATGGGGTCAACCTTATATCTAGGGCTACTTTAGCCTCTTTGTAGCTTATTTCTCTTCCCCCTCAGGACAAACTCGTCCAAAATATGAGAAGAGGCATCACGAAAATATTGAGGGTTAAGGTGATGAGCTCTGACTGTGGAGATATTCTGAACAGACCTGCACCTCTGCTCACTGGGTCCTCATTTCTCACTATTTGGAGTCTCTCAAGTTCAAATATTTTCTGGACACTTGGCTTTGACAATTACTCTAAGCTGTTTCATCATTGAAACAGGGCTCGTCTGGACAAGAGCAAGTGCTAAACTGTCAACCTCCCCGACATTTTTGAGCTCTGCTCTGTAATTTGAATGCCTCCTACAAGGGAATTTCTTGATAGGACCCAAGTGTTGTGTTGTTTTCCTACAATGATGGCATTTACATACAAATTAATGGCCAAGACTGTAATTTACTCTGCTGAGAACTGAGGCGACCTGATAATTAAATTTCTGCACATGCAGAGAAAACATAAAGTCAGCATGGTTGTTCTTGCTTTCTTTTTCTCAACCCCCAATAGTTCTCCATCACTCCCAAGAACCCTTGCAAGCACATGTGAATCAAGATTTTAATTTACAAATGTTCTGATTAGGAGGAAGACAAAAAAAAATAAAAACCCCATTGCCATGGATACTAAAATGCAGGGCCTGGGATGTGTAACCAAGGCTAAGGAAGATAATGAAGAGATCTTGTGATTTGCAGGTATTGTGAGTTTCTGAATGTCTAGCTGTTAAGTTCTTTCCCTCATCTTCCCAACCCATGTTGCAAATCACCCTCAAGGCCATTTCCAAGTTTTGTTTTATCTTGCAATAGAGCCCAACCAAACTCCAGACATGATTTCTACAAGGCATTTTCAAATCTCCTCAGCACCAAATCTACAGTAAATATATCCAAAATATCATGACAACTGAAAAGAAACAGACTGAAATACTCACTTAGCTAAGCAACAGCTTTTCCAGAAGAAAAATAAAAGCCATATTCCCAAAAAGGTCGCATAGTTTGCACATCAGACATTCGGCAGTGGCATACATACATTAGAAGAGCACTCCCCAATGAGGTCCCTGAACATCAGATAATGATTGTCTCCATTTGCAGAAAAATTAATGGAAAATTTTCTAAAGGTCCCATTTTTCCCATAAAGTTTCTATGCCTTGGGTGCCTGTTATCACACATACGCTGACCAGCACAAGCAGGTAATAAAACAAATGAATATTAGCAAAGAAATTGCTTATCATGCTTCTTTCCTCAGCTTGTTTTGTCATGAACATGCATACTCACAGCTGTGACTGTTACATGGCTTACATAATCTAGTCGTATTTTCCACTGGTAAAATGATCCCTGATTCATGGTGAAAATAAACACATTAAAATTTCATGGGATGCCCCACAAAGCACCTCAATTTTCAAGCATTGAACCACCTGACCAAGCCTGGCACCACTGAATTAGAAATGTTGCCCTGGGTACAATAATGTCCCTTGTTCCATCCATATTCTTAACTGTCATGCATAGTTCACCATCTATTATTTTTCTTACTTACATTTCCTAAATGGGTTTATGTAGCTGTGACTCTTCTAACATCTTTAAGGAATTAGCAATTTTAATTCATTCTTCTCTAGTATGTCCTCTTAGTGTCTAATACACTATTAGGGGGGGAAAAACACAAATGCTTCAATAAAGAATGAAAAAATAAATTTAAAATTATTGCACTGGTGTATTAATCAGAGTTCTCCAGAGAAAGAGAACCAATCGGAGAAAAAAACGAAATTGGCTCACATAATTGTGGAGGCTGAGAAGTCCCAAGACCTGCAGATGGCAAGCTGGAGACCTGGGAGAGCCTGTGTGTGGCTCCAGCCTGACTGAAGGCCTGAGTACCACGAGAGCCAGTGGTGTGATTCCCAGTTTGAGGGCATATTCTAGCTCAAACAGTCATGCAGGCAAAGTTCCCTGTTACTCAGCTTTTTTGTCCTGTTTGGGTCTTCAATTGATTGAGTCAGACCCACCCACATTAGGGAGGGCAATCTGCTTTACTTGGATCTGATTCAAATCTCATCCACAAAGAGCCTCCCAGACACACCTGGAATAAGTCTCATAGCACCTTGTGACCCAGTCAACATGTAAAATTAACTATCACAAATACCATATAAAATCTAAATGCAAAGCAGGAAGTATACGAACAAGAAGTAGGTCATATGCAGGTTTAATTCCAGCTCTGACACTG
Organism: Rhinolophus sinicus; assembly: GCF_057876585.1. Taxonomy (NCBI): domain Eukaryota; kingdom Metazoa; phylum Chordata; class Mammalia; order Chiroptera; family Rhinolophidae; genus Rhinolophus; species Rhinolophus sinicus. Next base: position 168,918,891 of record NC_142503.1, on the reverse strand, counting down.
ACCAATTGGGTGACATTGGGTGATCATTTTTTTAATTAAAGTTTACTGGGGTGACAACTGTTAGTACAGTTACATAGATTTCAGGTGTACAATTCTGTAATACACCATCTATATCACATTGTGTGTTCACCACTCAGAGTCAGTTCTCTTTCCATCACCATATATTGGATCCCCTTTACCCTCATCTACCAACCACCTCCCTCCTTACCCTCTGGTAATCACTAAATTATTGTCTGTGTCTATGAGTTTTTGTTTCTTCATTTGTTTTTCTTGTTCCTTTGTTGTTTTCAGTTTTATATACCACATATCAGTGAAATCATATGGTTCTTTTTCTGACTTATTTCCCTCAGCATAATAATCTCAAGACCCATCCATGTTGTCACAAATGGTACTATTTCATCTTTTCTTATGGCAGAATAGTATTCCATTCTGTATACACACCATAGCTTCTTTATGCAATCATCTATCAAAGGACATTTTGGTTGTTTCCATGTCTTGACCACCATAAATAAAGCTGCAATAAATATCAGAGCACATATATCTTTACAGATAAATATTTTCAGATTTTTTGGGGTAGATACCCAGGAGAGGGATTGTTGGTCATATGGTAATTCTATTCTTAATTTTTTGAGGAACCTCAACACTGCCTTCCATAGCGGCTGCACTAATCTGCATTTCTACCAACAGTGTATGAGGGTTTCTTTTTCTCCACAGCCTCTCCAACACTTGTTATTATTTGTCTTGTTGATGATAGCTATTCTAACTGGTGTGAGGTGATATCTCATTGTAGATTTTATTTGCATTTCTCTGGTGATTAGTGATGTTTAACATTTTTTTCATATGTCTATTGGTCATTTGTATGTCTTTGGAAAAATGTCTATTCAGGTCCTTTGCCCTTTTTTAATTGGATTGTTTGTTTTGTTGTTGTTGAGTTCTATGAGTTCCTTATATATTTTGGATATTAACCCCTTATTGGAGGTGTTGTTTACAAAAATCTTCTCCCATTCAGTTGGTTGCCTCATTTTGTTGATGGTATCTTTTGCTCCACAGAAGATTTTTAGTTTGATATAGTCCCATTCATTTATTTTAGCTTTTACTTCCCTTGCCTTTGGAGTAAAATTCATAAAATCCTCTTTGAACCCAAGGTCCATAAGTTTGGTACCTGTTTCCTTCTATGCAGTTTATTGTTTCAGGTCTTATGTTTAGGTCTTTGATCCTTTTTGAGTTAACTTTGGTACATGGTGACATAGAGTAGTTTAGTTTCATTCTTTTGCACGTGGCTATCCAATTCTGCCAGCACCATTTATTGAAGAGGCTGTCTTTTCTCCATTGTATGTTTTTGGCTTCTTTGTCGAAAAGTATTTGTCCATATTTATGTGAGGTTATTTCTGGGTTCTCAATTCTATTCCATTGGTCTGTGTGTCTGTTTTTCTGCCAATACCATGCTATTTCGATTATTGTTGCCCTGTAGTACAAGCTGAAGTCAGGGAGTGTGATACCTCCAGCACTGTTCCTTTTTCTTAGGATTGCTTTGGCTATTCAGGGTCTTTTGTGGTTCCATACAAATATGATGATTTTTTGTTCTATTTCTTTAAAAAATGCCATTGGGATTTTGATGGGGATTGCATTGAATCTGTACATTGCTTTGGGTGATATGGCCATTTTAACTATGTTGATTCTTCCAATCCATGAGCACGGAATGTCTTTCCATTTCTTTGTGTCTTCTTCAATTTCTTTTTTAAATGTCTTATAGTTTTCAGTATATAAGTCTTTCACATCCTTGGTTAAGTTTATTCCTAGGTATTTGATTCTTTTTGTTGCAATTGCAAAAAGAATTGTTTTATTTCTTTTTCTGAGATTTCATTATTAATACATAGGAATGCAATGGACTTTTGTACATTGATGTTGTAGCCAGCAGCTTTACTATATTTGTTTATTGTTTCTAATAGCTTTTTGGTGGTGTCTTTAGTGTTTTCTATATATAGCATTATGTCATCTGCAAAGAGAGGCAATTTAACTTCATTTCCAATTTGGATGCCTTTTATTTCTTTCTCCTGCTTGAGTAGTCTGGCTAGGACTTCCAATACTATGTTGAAAAGCAGAGGTGATAGAGGACAGCCCTGTCGTGTTCCTGAACATAGAGCAAAGGGCTTCAGTTTTTCACCATTAATTATGATATTAGCTGAGGGTTTGTCATATATGACCTTTGTTATGTTGAGGTCTTTTCCTTGTATACCTATTTCATTAAGTGTTTTAATCATAAATGGATGTTGTATCTTGTCAAATGCTTTTTCTGCATCAATTGACATAATCATATGATTTTTGTCCTTTATTTTGTTTATGTGATGTATCACATTGATTGATTTGCGTATGTTGAACCATCCTTGTGCCCCAGGGATGAACCCCACTTGGTCGTGATGTATAATCTTTTTAATGCAATTTGCTAGAATTTTGTTTAGGATTTTTGCATCTGTATTCATCAGAGATATTGGTCTGTAGTTTTCTTTTCCTGTGTTGTCCTTACCAGGTTTTGGTATCAGGGTAATGTTGGCCTCATAAAATGAGTTAGGGAGTACTGTGTCTTCTTCAATTTTTTGGAAGAGTTTGGGCAGGATTGGTATTAGATCCTCTTTGAAGGTTTGGTAGAATTCACTAGTGAAGCCATCTGGTCCCCGACTTTTGCTTTTGGGAAGGTTTTGGATGACTGATTCAATTTCGCTACTGGTGATCGGTCTGTTTAGATTTTCCAGTTCTTTGTGATTCAGCCTAGGAAGGCTATATGTTTCTAAGAACATGTCCATCTCTTCTAGGTTATTGAATTTGGTGGCATATAATCCTTCATAGTATTCTTGGTCGATTCTTTGTATTTTTGTGACATCTATGCTAACTTCCCCTCTTTCATTTCTGATTTTGTTAATTTGTGTCTTTTCTCTTTTTATCTTAGCAAGTCTAGCCAAGGGTTTGTCAATTTTATTAATCTTTTCAAAGAACAAGCTCTGTGTTATATTACTTTTTTCTATTGCCTTTTTGTTCTCTATTTCATTTAGTTCTGCTCTGGTTTTTATTACTGCCTTCCTTCTGCTGACTTTGGGTTTCATTTGTTCTTCTTTTTCTAGTTCTTTAAAGTGTAATGTGAGGTTATCTATCTGGGATTTTTCTTGTTTCATGAGATGGGCCTGTAATGATATAAATTTACCTCTTAAAACTGCTTTCGCTGCATCCCAAAAATTTTGGTAGGATGTATTTTCATTGTCATTTGTTTCTATGTATCTTTTGATATCTCCTATTTCTTCTTTGACCCAGTCGTTCTTTAAAAGTATGTTGTTTAATCTCCGCATATTTGTGTTTTTTCCTGCTTTCTTTTTGCAGTTGATATTCTATTTCAAAGCCTTGTGATCAGAGAATATGCTTGGTATGATTTCAATCTTCTTAAATTTGCTGAGGCTAGTTTTATGTCCTAATATATAGTCTATCCTTGAGAATGTTCCGTGTACACTAGAAAAGAACGTATAGTTTGATGTTCTAGGATGAAGTGCTCTATAAATGTCAGTTATGTCCATTTCATCTAATGTGTCATTTAGGGCTGCTATTTCTTTATTTTCTGTTAGATAATCTATCCACAGCTGCCAATGATGTATTTATGTTCCCTACTATAATTGTGTTTTGGTCAATTTCTCCCTTTAGTTCTGTTAGTAGTTTCTTGGTATATTTTGGTGCTCCCTGAGTGGGGGCATAAATATTGATGACTGTTTTGTTGTCTTGTTGTATAGTCCCCTTTATCATTATGAAATGTCCATCTTTGTCTCTTCTTACCTTTTTTATCCTGAATTCTGTTTCATCTGATATCAGAATAACTACTCCTGCTTTTCTCTGGATACCATTTGCTTGGAGAGTCAATTTCCATCCTTTCACTTTGAGTCTATGCTTGTCCTTGTAACTGAGATGTGTCTCTTGGAGACAGCATATTGTTGGGTTGTTTTCTTTTACCCAATCTACTACTCTGTGCCTTTTTATTGGTGAGTTCAGTCCATTTATATTTAGGGTGATTATTGATATATGAGAATTTTGTACTATTGTATATCTGGTTTTCTGGTAGGATGGTGTCTCCGTTGTTTCTTTGCCTTTTTGTTGCTGTCCATTATTTCAGGATGGTGGTATTCTATAATTTTTCCCTCTATTTCTTCTTTTTTTATGTCATATATTTCAGGTCTGGGTTTTTCTCTCTTATTTTTTTTTTTCAGTGGTTACCACTAAGTTTATAGAAAAGAAAGTTTCATATTTAGAGTAGTGCATTTTGTTCAGTATGCTTACTTTCTCCATTCCCTTGTGCCAGTTCAGACCTCTAATCTCTCCCCTTTTATGTTTTTGTTGTCACAAATTATCCATATTTATGCTGTACGTTGATTTCTGCACTGCATTAGCAAATTGTCTTTTTTCTCTTTTCTTAAGTGTTTTTTTTTTCCCTTCTTTACCCTGTATGTTAAGTGTATAGTGTCCTGTTTGGTGTACGGTTTGACATTTCCTGCTTCTGTCTGTTTTCTTGGTTTTGTATTCTTTTGGTTTTTTGTTTCAGGTTGAATAGCCTCTTTCAGTAGTTCTTGTTGTGCAGGTCATGTGTTAGAAAATTGCCTCAGCTTCTGTATGCCTGGAAAGGTCTTTATTCCTCCTTTATATCAAAGGATATCTTTGCTGGATATATTATTCTTGGCTTATAATTTCTCTCTTTCAATAGTTTGAATATTTGATTCTATTCCCTCCTGGCTTGTAGAGTTTCTGCTGAAAAATCTGATGATGATTTTCTCGATCAAAATGGCGGCATGAGGTGAGCCTCTGTAAAGCTACCCTGGAATTTACAACTAATCAAACAACAATAATTCCACAAAGGACTCCCTGCACAGCAGACAGGACCATCAACAGGGACAATTTGTGGCAACCGAAATATAAAAAGGAGGAGAGTAAAGGCCTGAACCAGAATATGGGAATGGAGAAAGTAAGCGTGCTGAAGAAAATGGAATACTCTAAATATCAAACTTTCTTTTATATAAACTTAAGGTTAACCACTCAAAAAAAATCCAGAACTGAAATATATACTGTAATAAAAGAAGAAACTGAGGGAAACATCATAGAATACCACCACACAGAAATAATAGACAACAACAAAAATGCAAAAAAACAATGGAGACACAGCCTTACCAGGAAACTAAAGATAGAATGACAGGAAATCCTCACATATCAATAATCACCCTAAATGTAAATGCACTGAACTCACCAATAAAAAGGCACAGAATAGCAGATTGGATCAAAAAACTAAACCCAACCATATGCTGTCTCCAAGAGACACATCTCAGCTACAAGGACAAGCATAGACTCAAAGTGAAAGGGTGGAAATTGACACTCCAAGCAAATGGTACCCAGAGAAAATCAGGTGTAGCCTTAATGATATCAGCTAAAACAGACTTCAGGGTGAAAAAATAACAAGAGACAAAGATGGACATTTCATAATGGTAAAGGGGACTATACAACAAGGAGACATAACAGTCACCAATATTTATGCCACCAATCAGGGAGCACCGAAATATACCAAGCAACTACTAACAGAACTAAAGGGAGAAATTGACCAAAACACAATTATACTAAGGGACTTAAATACATCATTGACAGCTATGGACAGATCATCCAAACAGAAAACAAATAAAGAAATAGATGCCCTAAATGACACATTAGATGAAATGGACATAATTGACATATATAGAGCACTTCATCCTAAAACATCAGACTATACATTCTTTTCTAGTGTACATGGAACATTCTCAAGAATAGACCATATATTGGGATATAAAATCAGCCTCAGCAAATTTAAGAAGATTGAAATCATACCAAGCATATTCTCTGATCACAAGGCTTTGAAATTGGATATCAACTGCAAAAAGAAAGCAGGAAAAAACACAAATACATGGAGATTAAACAACATACTTTTAAAGAACGACTGGGTCAAAGAAGAAATTAGAGGAGAGATCAAAAGATACATAGAAACAAATGACAATGAAAATACATCCTACCAAAATTTTTGGGATGCAGCGAAAGCAGTTTTAAGAGGGAAATTTATATCATTACAGGCTTATCTCAAGAAACAAGAACAATCCCAAATAAATAACCTCATGTTACACCTTAAAGAACTAGAAAAAGAAGAACAAGTGAAACCCAAGGTCAGCAAAAGAAAGGAAATTAAAAACTCAGAGCAGAACTAAATGAAATAAAGAACAAAAAGACAATAGAAATAATTAATGTGACAAAGAGCTGGTTCTTTGAAAAGATTAACAAAATTGACAAACCCTTGGCTAGACTCACTAAAATAAAAAGAGAGAAGACACTAATTAACAAAATCAGAAATGAAAGAGGGGAAGTTATCATGGACACCACAGAAATACAAAGGCTCATCCAAGAATACTATGAAAGACTATATGCCACCAAATTCAATAACCTAGAAGAAATGGACAAGTTCTTAGAAACATATTGCCTTCCAAGCCTGAACCATGAAGAACTGGAAAACCTAAACAGACTGATCACCAGTAGCGAAATTGAATCAGTCATCCAAAACCTTCCCAAAAGCAAAAGTCGGGGACCAGATGGCTTCACTAGTGAATTCTACCAAACCTTCAAAGAGGATCTAATACCAATCCTGCTCAAACTCTTCCAAAAAATTGAAGAAGAGACAGTACTCCCTAACTCATTTTATGAGGCCAACATTACCCTGATACCAAAACCTGGTAAGGACAACACAGAAAAAGAAAACTACAGACCAATATCTCTGATGAATACAGATGCAAAAGTCCTAAACAAATTCTAGCAAATTGCCTGCAACAATGCATTAAAAAGATTATTCATCATGACCAAGTGGGGTTCAACATATGGAAATCAATCAATGTGATACATCACATAAACAAAATAGAGGACAAAAATCATATGATTATATCAATTGATGCAGAAAAAGCTTTTGACAAGATACAACATCCATTTATGATTAAAATACTTAATAAAATAGGTATAGAAGGTTCAGGAACACGACAGGGCTGTCCCCTATCACCTCTGCTTTTCAACATAGTGTTGGAAGTCCTTGCCAGAGCAATCAGGCAAGAGAAAGAAATAAAAGGCATCCAAATAGGGAATGAAGAAGTTAAATTATCACTCTTTGCAGATGACATGATGCTATATATAGAAAACACTAAAGACCCCACCAAAAAGCTACTAGAAACAATCAACGAATACAGTAAAGTTGCTGGCTACAAAATCAACGTACAGAAGTCCATTGCATTCCTATATACTAACAATGAAATCTCAGAAAAATAAATATAAAAACAATTCCTTTTGCAATTGCAGCAAAACAATAAAATACCTAGGAATAAACATAACCAAGGATGTGAAGGACCTATATGCTGAAAACTATAAGACATTTTTGAAAGAAATTGAAGAAGACACAAAGAAATGGAAAGACATTCCGTGCTCATGGATTGGAAGAATCAACATAGTTAAAATGGACATATTACCCAAAGCAATATACAGATTCAATGCAATCCCCATCAAAATACCAATGGCATTTTTTAAAGAAATAGAACAAAAAATCATCATATTTGTTTGGAACCACAAAAGACCCCGAATAGCCAAAGCAATCTTAAGAAAAAAGAACAATACTGGAGGTATCACACTTCCTGACTTTTAGCTTGTACTACAAGGCTATAATAATCAAAACAGCATGGTTTTGGCAGAAAAACAGACACATAGACCAATGGAATAGAATTAAGAACCAGAAATAAAACCACATAAATATGGACAGATAATTTTTGACAAAAAAGCTAAAAACATACAATGGAGGAAAGACAACCTCTTCAATAAATGGTGCTGGGAGAATTGGATAGCCACGTGCAAAAGAATGAAACTGGACTGCTATCTGTCACAATGTACCAAAATTAATTCAAAGTGGATCAAAGACTTAAGCATAAGACCTGACACACTAAACTGCATAGAAGAAAACATAGGTACTAAACTTATGGACCTGGGGTTCAAAGAGCATTTTATGAATGTGACTCCAAAGGCAATGGAAGTAAAAGCTAAAATAAATGAATGGGACTATATGAAACTTAAAAGCTTCTGCACAGCAAAAGAAACCATCGACAAAATAAAGAGGCAACCAACTGAATGGGAGAAGATTTTTGCAAACAGTACCTCTGATAAGTGGCTAATATCTAAATATACAAGGAACTCATGAAACTCAACAACAAAAAAACAAACAACCCAATTGAAAAATGGGCAGAGGACCTGAAGAGACATTTCTCCAAAGAGGACATACAAACGGCAAATAGACATATGAAAAATGCTCAACATCACTAATCATCAGAGAAATGCAAATCAAAACCACAATGAGATATCACCTCACCCCAGTCAGAATGGCTATCATCAACAAGACAAATAGTAACAAGTGTTGGAGAGGCTGTGGAGAAAAAGGAACCCTCATACACTGTTGGTGGGAATGCAGACTGGTGCAGCCGCTATGGAAGGCAGTGTGGAGGTTCCTCAAAAAATTACGAATAGAATTGCCATATGACCTAGCAATCCCTCTCCTGGGTATCTACCCAAAAAATCTGAAAACATGTATACATAAAGACACGTGTGCTCCTATGTTCATTGCAGCTTTATTTACGGTGGCCAAGACATGGAAACAACCAAAATGTCCTTCAATAGATGAATGGATAAAGAAGTTGTGGTATATATACACAATGGAATACTATTCGGTGGTAAGAAAAGATGATATAGGAACATTTGTGACAACATGGATGGATCTTGAGAGTGTAATGCTGAGCGAAATAAGTCACACAGAAAAAGCAGAGAACCATGTGATTTCACTGATATGTGGTATATAAACCGAAAACAGCAAAAGAACAAGACAAACAAATGAGAAACAGAAACTCATAGACAAAGACAATAGTTTAGTGGTTACCAGAGGGTAAGGGGGTGGGGGGTGGGAGAAGAGGGTAAGGGGGATCAAATATATGGTGATGGAAGGACAACTGACTCTGGGTGGTGAACACACAATGGGATTTATAGATGATGTAATACAGAATTGTACACCTGAAATCTATGTAATTTTACTAACAATTGTCACCCCAATAAATTTAAAAAAAAATCTGATGATAATCTAATAGGTTTTCTTTTGTAGGTTACCGTCTTCTTTACTCTGGCTGCCTTGAGGATTCTTTTTTTGTCGTTAATTTTTGACAGCTTCAGTACAATATGCCTTGGAGAACACCTGTTGGCATTGAGGTAATTAGGTGTTCTATTTGCTTCTCGGATTCGAGGATCAGTTCTTTCTACACGTTTGGGAAGTTCTTGTGGACTATTTGTTTGAATATACTCTCTGTTCCCTTCTTTCTTTCTTCTCCTTCTGGTATGCCCATTATTCTTATATTGCTCTTTCTAATGGAGTCAGAAAGTTCTTATAGAATTCTCTCATTTCTTTTAACTGTCAAGTCTCTCTCTTCTTCCATCTGCCATTTCCAGATTTCTATCTTCAATGTCACTGATTCTTTCCTCCATCTGGTCAACTCTGTTACCTAAGCTGGCTATTTCATTCTTCATTTCTTTTATGAGTTCTTAATCTCCAGAAATTCTATTTGGATTTTTTTTTAGTTTCAATCTCTTTGGTAAAATGTTCATTTTGTTCTTTGATTGTGTTTCTGAGTTAATTAAACTGTCTATGTTTTCTTGCATCTCACTGAGTTTTTCAAGAACTGCAATCTTGAATTCTGTGTCATTTAAGTGACACATTTCCATGTCTTTAAGTTCATTTTCTGGAGACTTTTTATTTTCTTTCTGAGCTCTCTTGTAATCTTGGTTATTCATGGCAATTAATGTATTATTATTTCTCTCCCTAGGCATCTACGATCGTGGGTTCTGCAACAGGTTGATAGGAAGAAGTTATTTTTGTTTTACAGTAGGTGTTGGTAGAATGTTTTATTTTCTCTCTGACTGCAGCCTTTTATTCTCTCTCTTGCTGTGTTTTCTCTGAACTGATCTAGCTTCTCACACAATGGGGGGACTCCCTGGAAGGCGGACTTCTCCTCTGTGAACAGGTCACCTGGGTCACAGGGCGCCACCTCAATTGGGGGATGTGGAGAGCTTATGAAGTTCCAAAGCTCTTCCTGCACCAGTTTCAGAGCTTGTACACTTCAACAGCTCTGTTTATTTCTGTGGGATCTGCCCAGAGAGGTGGGCACAGGGCCGGGGTGGGTTGTGAGAGATGGCCCAGAGCAATGGCGGCGACCACCAGCACAGCCAGTCCTGCACCCAAGGCTCCCTCCCCTTCGCCAGAACTAGTTGGGCTGCAAGTCTGTGGCTGTGGGCTGCCGTTCTCAGAAATGAAAATATTCTGTTCTTTTGACCCGACACTGCTACCTTTCTGCTTCTAGTGCTGGGAGGGTAGGAGGGGTCGGCTAGGCTCAGTGTCTAATCCTTCCATCCCCTGCTTGGCAGTGAGGGCTTAAACCGCTGCTTTCACCCTTCTTCCCTCAGTCTTTGCGCCAAGATCTCTGTTGTGAGCATTGGGTTCAGCTGTGTTATATGCAGATCCCTCAGGTGGGACTGTGGGCCTTAAGTGGAGGCCTAGCAGTCCGAATTCTTCCCTCTCCCACAGCTGTGGTAGTTCCGGAATGCAGGGAGCTCGGAGCTCAGGTCTACTCCTGCGCCTGCCTGCGTCTCTGCACTTCCCCTTTCCCTCCTCCCCTATTCATGCAATTTGCCCACCTTTAGATGATTTCAGTTGCATGCCTCTTAGTCTTGCCTGTCTACTGTGCAGGGAGTCCTTTGTGGAAGTACAGTTATTCTATTTGTTGTAAATTCCAGGGGAGAGTTCAAGAGGCTCACCTCATGCTGCCATTTTTATGACATAATCTTGGGTGATCATTAAACCTCAGTTTATTCATCTTTAAAAATTAGACCAGCTTTTGGTTCATTGATATGGAAGCCTGTGGTCAGATAGAACCCCTCCTGCTACAAACTCATAAAAATGATGATGAAATTAGAAAGATACCTGGTGTTAGTCCAAAGGGATAACCAACTCTTTTGCAGGTCCCATAAGCTGATATCTAGCATATTAATAGCCGTGGGTTCATACAAGGCTGGCTGGATTCAGGACCCTAGCACAAGTCTCTTACTCTTTAATAACTGCTGCCCTTTCTTTGAAAAGGGGACTAGCAAAATTTCATCTAACAGTTTATATCTAGAGAAGTGGCAAGAAAGTTTGCTATCTGTTGGGGCTATAAATGGGGTGGGGGGATCCTATGAGAAATAAAAACATCAAGCCTTAACCCTTCACAGAGATATATCAGCACAGTACAGATACCTGAAGGCAAGGAATAATAAGAGAAATGGTTAACCACCTATGAAATCCAGGAGACCCAAGAAAAGCAGAGAAAGCAAAATTGCTCTATAGGAACACTTCCATAACCCAACGTACATGAGATTACACCCCTCACTAAATACAAATAGACCCCTTCTGAAGATGAGCTCACCCCACAAATACACAGAATACACAAGAGGGATTAAACTAGCATGAGTGGGATGGAAAATAATCTAAGAATACACAGTAATTTCAAGCATTAGGGAAGATTTACAAAAATTAGCCATGTATTAGGCCACAGAAGAAGCTTCAAAAATACAATTAGACCACATTCTAATTTCAAGGCAGTAATAAAACAAAAGACATTTTTAAAAATATAAAAATGCTTTTGGAAACCAGAAACCACATTTTTAAATAATTGATGGGTCAAAGAAGAAACCCTAATTGGAATGATAAAATATTTATAACAAAAAATAATGAACACATTATATATCATAAACTTGAGGGATACATTTAAAGTTGTTTTTAAAGGAATCCATGGATTGAGATATGTATTAATATTAGAAATCAAGAAAAGGATTAAAATATTAGTATGATAAGTGGTCAATTCAAGATGTTGTCAATCAACAGCTTTAACCAAAGCAAAATACAAGGAAGAAATAAAAAATATATAAGCAGATATTATTTAAAATATCAATATAAAGAAAACATTAAGAACTAGAGAACATAAAACTGTCTTTTAAAGATAAACCATTGACAATATTAATTGAGACAAACAATATATTTACAAATATAATGGATATTTTAAAATCACACAAAAAGAAAACAAGTTTAAACATTTTTTAAAAACAGAAAACATATAGGCCCATAGTCACTAAAATAATAAAATGTACAAAAGTCCAAAAAGAGACATATGATTTTTATATGATTCTTTCCAACTTTGAAAGAACAGGTAGCTGCTCTTTTATACAAGCTGATCTGGAAGGAAAAACTTCTTGTATCATTTTATAAGGATAGCATAAAGTCAAGTAAGGTAATTTATACAATATATCAATCTCTTATGATCCTAGTTGCAAATATCCTAAACTAAACAGACAGCAGCAAACAAAACATAGAATGTATTAAAAACAAATATATCAAGAATAAGAATCTATAGCAGATAAGCCAAGAAGTTTAAGTATCGGGAAAGACTCTTTAATGTAATTTACCACATTAATAGATTAAAGATGAAAAACATAATCATCTCCATAGATCTGCAAATTTATCAAATAAATTTCCACATCCATTCATGATAAAAACTCTTAGCAAACTAGGAATAGAAGGAAACTTTCTTAATCTGAAAAAGAAAATCTACTACGTATCACACTTTAAACTCTTTAAGTATAGTTGGTATAGTCAATAATATTTTAAGTTTGCACAGTGACAGATGATTACTAGAATTAGTGCTATCTAACAAAGCTTAAAACCAATACCTGAAAGGATCAAATTGTTTCCACGTTAACTTAATGACATCTCAGAACAAAGCTCAAGAATAATTATATATCCAACAAGCAAGCAGGTAAAATTCACAGTGTATGACAGCCAATCAAAAATTTCCAGGCATGCAGAGAAGCAGAAAAATATCACCAATAATGAGGGGGAAAGTCAATCAATTGAAATGGAGTAAGAAATTACACAGATAATAGAATTTATAGGCAAGGACACTGAAACAGTACATATCACTGTCTTCCATATTTTCAAGAAGCTAGAAGAAAAATTGAACATAATAAATAGAGATATGAAGGAGTGAAAAGAAACTCATAGAGATGAAAACCATACTACAATGAAAAAATACATTGATTGGGATTAATTGCAGATTGCGCAATGCAGAAGATTAGTGATCTTGAAAACATGCAATAGAAACATATCCAAAATGAAACATAGAGAAATATAATCACTGTGAATACATGGACAGAGCACCAGTGAGCTCTTTGGGCAGCATAAAATACATGTAATTGAAGACCCTGAAGGAGGGAGGGGAGCCACAAAATAATATATGAAGAAATCGTGACCAAACCTTGCCATATTTGATGAAAATGATAAACACATCAATCAAGAAGCTCAACATATCCTAAGTCCACGAAATATGGTGAAAACTACACCACAGCACATTGTAATCAAATTGCTGAAAACCAGTTAGAGATAATCAGGAACAACAACACAGTGAACTCTAATGTACACTATGGACTACAGTTAGTAATACAATTGCTTCATCAATTGAAACAAATGGCCAGACCAATACAAGATATTATAATAATAGGAGAAACAGGGCAGGAAGAGAGGATATGAAACCTCTCAGTGAATTCTGCCCAATTTTTCTGTAAACCTAAAACTGCTCTACAAAAGTCTATTAATTTTTTTTAAAAAAGTAGTCAGAGGGAAGAAAGACTTTATAAACAAAGAAATGTAGGTAAGGATGACAGCAGGTTTCTCATCGGGAAACCTCACAGTCAAGAAATATTTTTAAAGTGCTGAAGGGAAAAAAATGAACAGAATCCTATACCCAGAGAAAATATCTTTCAAAGACAAAGGTGAAATAAAGATTTTCCAGAAAGAATTTATCACCAGCAAAAAAATGTTAAAAGTCTTTCAAACAGAAGAAAAACGATACCAGATATAAACCTGAAGCTATACAAAGAAATAAAGAGCACCTGAAATCACTATGTGAGTAAAAATATAGAAAGACTTAGGTTCTTACTATTTAAAGTTCTTTTTAAAATGTCCCAAGTTTTATGTATGTGTTGTAGTATCCAGATGTTAATTTTGACCTTGAATCTTTCTTTTCTTTCTCTTTAGGTAATGACATTCTGATTATTTTTTAGGAAACCCCTCCTCTCCAAATCTCAATCCACAAGGTTGGGGGTGAGGCTGCCCACATATTCTTTCATTTCAAGGTAGGCATACAACTCAAATCTGGCCAGTGACAGCCAGCCTCAGGACTTTGCTGGAAATATTGAAAAAGAATACCCTCACCCCTGCTGTTGGGTGGGATTGATAAACTTGAAGGATATAAGTCTGTGTCTGCCATCATCTGGAGGATAGCCTGCCTGAGAAAGATGCTAACCCAGAAAAAAGCAGAACCAAGAATTGTGGGTCTCTGATAATAATGCCCACTGTGAACTAGAGCCGACTGTTCCTGTATCCACCACAGCCCACTGGGCTTTCCACTTATGTGAGCCAATAAACTCCTGAATGTGTGTGAGCATGTGTACACACGTGCACTTAAGCCCTTTTTGAATTGAGTTTCTGTCACTTGCACCCTGAAGGGTTCTAACTAATACAGTAGTAAAACGTGAATAGTATTATAGGTGAGAACAAAGGGATCTCTATTCTAGATCTGCCTCTGTCAACACACACAGTAATTATGAAATCTTGGCCAAGGAACTGTATATCCTGTATATCCCTCTCCTCTGAATTCCTACAATAAATACTGTCTGCATAATTCATTAAGCAAATAAGTATGTACTGTCTTATGATATGTCTTCACTCTTGACTATCTACTTAAATTTTTGTCAACATTTTGTTCACTTACATCTTATTTCCCAGATTATAAGACCTTGATTCCTCTCACACAGCTGATGCTGTTCCTCTAAAATCAAACACAGATACAGCACGCCTAATATGAATTACCGAATCTTTTAGGGTCCTGTCAGTTTAAAATAAATGTATGATTCTGTAAGAATGCTGTGGTACCAAATATCATGACTGTTTTCTGATTCCTCAGTATTTCATTCATAATGATCAAGCCACCCAAGTCCTGTCCCTGAAATACAATGAGTCCCCAAAAGGAGAGTCTGCCCTAGACCCTCACAGCCCCAAGATGGAGCACACTGTCCGTGACACTGTCAGCAGACTGAAAGCCCTGGCAGAATTGAACTGAACTCTATCCAAGTTACCCTTTATGTCCAGAAATATATGCCTTCGCTGAAGAAGAGCAGAAGTGAAGAGCAAAGGATTTAGAATGAACAGACCCAAGTTTTAGCTCTGGTTCAGCCATTTGTGTGATTCACCATTTGTTACTTAACTTCTCTGGTCTTCCATTTCTTTATATACAAATGGAAATAATGATCCCTGCTTTGCCTTTGAAGGTTGTTCTGAGGAGCAAAAGCAATAATTTGTAGGCAAAGAAGGACTCTAAGGAACATTTACTAAGCATAATTATGTACTCATTACATGTAATATTCCATGTAAAATCTATCATGTCCTCAGACGTAGCTATCAGATGCTTACTGAGATGATCTTACTGAGGCAAAAGAGTCAAATCATGTGTAGACTCTGTGACTCCCAAATCCATATTCCTGCTATCACACTATTTTACTTAGTAAACACAAAGTGATGTACAAACAACAGGTGTTCCATTCCCTAAGTGACAGGGGACTATGAAAGACAACAGGCTGGGCCTCAAAACCAAAATGACAATGAGCAAACAAGAATCAAAGTGGGACCCATAGAATGCTTACCCATAGTAGCTAGGATAAGCAAAATATAGGAACACAGGCCACCACAACCTTTCCCTCCTATACCCAAAGCCATGACACTAACTGGTCATGGCATTCTTTCCTGATAAGTTTGGCTGTGGCCTCAAAGTCTGTAAACCTAATTCCAAATGGCAAAATCCACCCCTCAGAGCTGCCTGCAAGATGAAGCTACTGGCCATACCTGGCCCTGTAAAGGCTGGGCCCACATCCTGGTTAGAGACTGGAGAGAGGAGCTATAGCCAAGCTTGGAAGCAGGATGGGGAAAAGGAAAGAGAATGGAAGGAAATTCACTTACTTAAAAGTCCATCTGCTTAATAAACAGTATTGACCTTATGACATGCCAATCCCAGGGCCTGATGGCAGGTGTACATGTGAACAAAAATAGACCCAGCCTTAATCTGGCATTTATAATCCCACCAAATCTATCCTTTATCATAGCAAAAGGCTTTGGAGGGCCATGAAGCAGGCAGGAAAAGTGGGCTCATTTAAGATAGTGGAAGTAGCCTAGATGGGTCAGTAACTTAAGAGATTTCCAAGTCCATTGTTGCAGCCCTTGGGGTTAGATATGCTTCAGAATTCAGGTTCTCTTGGATTTTAAAAAGGCAATGTGGTGCATATACCATATATTATTTAACACCCCAGTGGAGTCTGGGGCAACACCTTGTAATAAAACTCATTAATAATTAAAACATGTGAATATTCACTCTAAGAGAGATAAGTAAAGGCTCTAAATAGCCTCATTTCAGTTCAAGTCCTCCCCGACATTGAGAAAAAAAATCCAGTTTTTGATGTTTTGGAGTTTGGAATTCCAGATAAGGATTAGTACACTTGTATTAGGAAAATGTTGAAAATATCAATTTAAGATAAAAGCTAATTTTACACGTGTCTGATTTCTAGGAAAGACATTCCAAGCCATATATTAGTATTTAATAAAGCCATGCAACCCTTTTCCATACAAGATTTATTGATAAAATTAATACATTTTTAAGATGCAGCTATCTCAAAAACTCTAAAAATTCTTGTTTGGGTATATTAAAGTACATTTTCAGGATAACGTACAGCTCCAGGGTCTGGAGATAGCACAGAGTAGGTGAAGAAATTATATAAATACAAGGAAAACACTAGAAAACTAAAAGGACCTGTGAACAGGGCCCTGTCATAATTAAGCTGAAGAGGCAAAATGCTCATGCCCCTGAAAGTCACTTAATGTGGGGAAAAGTGTCCCCAAAGCATCTGAGACCTGTCTCTGTAGCTCAGAGGCAACGGTGCCTAAGAAATGCAATGACTTGTTCCTTGAGCCTGCACACAAAAGATGCTTGCTATTCAGTCCTGCTTGACTGTGCCTTCACAGGATGTGACACCACTGATGCTGTACCTTCGTTGGTCCTCCACGGCAGCACAGCCTCATCTTCTCCCCCCATCCTCCCTGCTCATCTCTTGATACCAGTGTTCCTTAGGGTTCTACTCTGAGCACTTTCCTAGGTGCTCAAACTCTCCCTGCAAATCTCAAACCACCCTCAGTTTCAAGTACCTCGTCCACAATGATGGTCAGCAGAGCAGCTCTTCAATCCCTCTCTGCTGAGCTCTACATGAACGCATTCAACACCTGCCTCTAGCCAGGCTCTCTCTACAACCCCCACCCTGCCTTTCTTGCTCCCATCTATTCCAACCTATGCACTGTTACCTCTTTCCTTTATTCACATCCTTGTGTCTCTACGCCCAAAATGACCTCTGTTTCCCCCAGACTCCCATTCCCAGTTTCACCCTCATTCTTCAAAATGCTTTTGGCTTCACCTTCTTCAGGGTCTATTCCCCCTACCCCAAATCACAAGCCTGAGCTTGGGTTTCATTCCCTTATTCTGGCTCCCTTGTCATCTGTTTTACCCCTATGGCAGCATTTCTCAAAGTAATTTAAAGCTCTCTTTATTTGTGCATGCCCCCCTCTAGACTGACAGCTCCTTAAAAGTAGGAGCAGTCCCTTTCTCTGCATGCTAAGAGCCAAGCCAGAATAATGTCAGGCCTACAGCAGCTGCTCAATAAATATTTATTGAATAAAAGCGGTACTTATTTAAACATGGAAAAGCACCTATCACCATAATCAGGCAAAGAGTGGGTGCTTAATGCAGATGTGTTAAATGAATCAGTTACATATTTTGTTAGCATTTATACAATTCCTCATCTTGTATTTCAGAGACAAACAGATTAAATAGGCTTTTGTGGCCTGGACTTCAGCCCCAACTCTTAAACGAAAATGCTTTTCAGGTTCCAAATAGCTTATCAAGCAACACTTGGAACACAACCCATTGGTAAACAAGGGGCAGGGCACACAACACTGAAACATCGTTTATCAAATTTAGCTTCTATTAATCTATTTTAATTTCTTTTGCTAAATCTGTAAATGAATATCTACCTGTCTCATTCATGGAATTACAAATACCTTCCCTCATTATTTTCTCCCAGTATTCTATCCTTCCTTTATTTTCATGGTTTGTTGTTTTTTTTTCTCTTAATTAAATGGATTCAACATTGTTAAGAGCTATTAAAGTATGATAAAGAGATGAACATAATCACCTGAACAAGTAATTAGGACAAGGTGAAAATCAAAGCAATATACACCACAAATAGAAACAATTCATAATTTCAAAAATAAAATGCTAAACAATTGGGTGACTTGCCCTTGGAAATGCTTCATGCTGAGTTCTGGAAAATATACTAAAACTGAGTGTCTAGCAACATGTCAAATAAGCTACATATAAAAACCTGATCCCAACTGTGCTTTAGGGGCAATCTGTGCCTTGAAGATCTGACCCTCCATTCTCAAAAATTACCCACCTAATGCACTAGGAAAACAGACACACATACCCAAGCATTTGAGGTTGCTTCAAAGACAATGCATCTGTCATAGCTGAAAAGCCACTTTGAGAATGGTAGGAGGAGAGGAGACGCAGAACAGGCTGGTCCCACACCCACGTGTGACCGTTAAAAATTGGGAGGGATATCTTGGCTGTGGAGGTCCCCCAGGGAGGAACAAGAGGTCCCAGCTCCACAGTGGCTGCCTAGCCCAGGGTTTCAGTGCCAGGGAGAGAAGTCCCCATAACTTCTGGCTGTGAAAACCAGAAGACTGTGGCTGAGTGAGACTAGGCTGGCTGCATCTTAGGCACTCCTCTTAAAGAGCCTGTGCACAGACTTACTTGCAGATGGACTCACTGGGAGCACCAGCACTGGGACAGCAGCTTGACAGGCTCTGGAGACATACAGGGAGGAAATGAGTTGTCTGGCTTCAAGACGAGGGCTGGGGGGGGGCAGCTTTCTCTTGAAAGGAGGAACTGATGGAGCTGGTGGAAGTCATTATTTATTTGTTGAGCCCTCCCTCCTCCCTCCATGCAGATGCAGGAAGCCACCATATCTGAGTCTCCATCAACCTGGCTAACACAGTTTGTTTGCTCTGATTCCCTGAGACCCCACCCCAACCAAATTTCAGGACCACCCAAGTTACTTCCAGTGGCCTTTCCATATAAATGGCCTGTTTTGACTCACGTTGTGAACGTTCCTAAAATTTCTCAAAGGTTCACAAAACCAAAACAAGCAGTTTGTCCTTGACCTCTGGCTGAGCAGCCCTAAGTCCAGCACTAGTGGCAGCCAGCCTCAGTTCATGGTTTGGCCTCTCAGGGAACCTCTAAGCCCAGCAGGGGCAGTGGCCATCTTCAGATTGCTTTGTGGCTCATGCCAGGTAGCACTGGACAGGGCACAGTCTGTGGCTGAACTTGGCATGCAGTGGGGCCCTGCCCAGGAGGTCCCAGGGCTGGCATGCCTACTGGACAGTTCTGGACCTAGCTGCAGTATCACCCGGCCATCTCCAAGGATGACACACCCAAAGGGCAACCTGGGCAGGCACCAGAGTGCTACTAAAGTGAATCCTGATCTGGGGGGGGTCAGCCCCTGCACAACAGCTCTTCCACTGTAGTCACAGCAAATCCTCACAAACAATCCACCCAAGGATCTAGCCCTCCCATTGATGTGCCAACAGCAACCAAGGTACTACAACAGGAGGGCACACATAACCCACAAAAAAGGATATACCTGGAGCACCCCGCTCAGGTGACCAGAAAGACTGTGCCACTGAGCCCCACAGCACACGTGCTACATGACACCACTCTACAAGACTGGAAGACATAGCAGCCCTACTGAAAACATAGAAACAAACACAGGGAGGCAGCCAAAATGAAGAGACAAAGAAACATACCCCAAATAAAATGACAGAAGAGAGCTCCACAAAAAGAACTAAATAAAATACAGACAAGCAATCTACCAGACACAAAGTTCAAAACACTGGTTACAAGGATGCTCAGTGATCTCAGGGAGAACTTCAATGAAGAGATAGGAAACATAAAAATGGAGATAGAAAACATTAAAAGGAACCAACCAAAGAATGCAATAACTGAAATGAAGAATATATTAGGGGGAATCAACAGATTAGATGAAGCAGAGAACCAAAACAGCGATTTGGAAGATAAGGTAGCAGAAAACACCCAAATGAAACAGCAAAAAGGAAAAAAGAATCCAAAAAAGTGAGGATAGTTTCAGGGGCCTCTGGGACAACACCAAATATACCAACTTTTGCATGTAGCAGAAGGGGTAACAGAAGGAAAGAAAGCAAGGAATTGAAAACCTATTTGAAGAAATGATGACAAAAACCTTTCCTAACCTGGCTAGGAAATAGATATACAAGCCCAGGAAGCACAGAGTCCCAAACAAGATGAACCCAAAGAGGCCCATACCAAGATGCATCATAATTAAAATGCTAAAGGTTAAAGACAAAGGGAGAACAGCAAGAGAAAAGCAGTTACTTACCTACAAGGGAGCTCCCATAAAACTATCAGCTGATTTCTCAACAGACACTTTGCAGGACAGAAGGGATGGACAGGAAATATTCAAAGTGATTAAAAGCAAGGACCTACAACCAAGATTATTCTACCCAGCAAAGCTATCATTTAGAATTAAAGGACAGATAAAGAGCTTCCCAGATTAGAAAAAGCTAAAGTAGTTCATCAAAACCAAAACAGAATTACAAGGAATCTTAGAGGGACTTTTTTAAGATGAAAAAGAAAAAAAATCAAAAATACGAATAATAAAATGACAATAACTACATATCCATTAGCAATTACTTTAAGTGTAAATGGATTAAATGCTCCAATCAAAAAATAGGGTGGTTGAATGGATAAGAAAACAAGACCCTTACATATACAGCCTACAAGAGATTGACTTCAAATCAAAAGACACACACAGAGACAGAAAGCAAAGGGATGGAAAAAGATATTTCATGAAAATGGAAACAAACAAAAACTGGGATAGCAATACTTATATTAGACAAAACAGACTTTAAAACAAAGGCTATAACAAGAGACAATGAAGGACTCAGTAATCCCACTTCAGGGTATTTATCCAAAGAAATCCAAAATTCTACGGTACTGCAAGGGGATGTCTGCATCCATGTTTATTGCAGTATTGTTTACAATGGCCAAGATATGGAAGCAGCCTGGATGTCCATCAATGAATGAGTGAATAAAGAGGAGGTGGTACATATATACAATGGAATATTGCTCAGCCATAGAAGGGATACGTTCTTGCCATCTGTGCCAGCACGGATGGACCTGGAGTGCTGAGTGGAGTATGTCAGACAGAGAAAGACAGATGCCATGTGATTTTGCTTGTATGTAGAATCTAAAGAACAAAATAAGCAAACGAAACAAACAAAACTCATAGATACAGAGAACATGTTGATGGTTACTAGGGAAGGGGGTTGGGAATGGATGAAAAGGGGGAAAGAATTGAAAAGTACAAACTTGTTACAAAATAGTTATGGGGCTGTAGGGTATAGCATTAAGAAATATAGTCAATAATATTGTAATAACTACTTATGGTATTAGATGGGTACTAGATTTGTTGGGGTGGTAGATGGGAGGAGTTGGTGGGCAGGGTGGAAAAGGTGAAGAAGGGATTAAGCACAAATTGGTGGTTACAAAATGGGCATGGGGATGTAAAGTAAAACATGGGGAATATAATACAGTAATACAGTCAATAATACAGTAATAATTATGTATAGTGCCAGGTTAGTACTAGACTACACAGGGTGATCACTTCTTAAATTATACAAATGTCTAACCACTATGTTGTACATCTGAAATTAATATAATATTAAATGCCAAATGTAATGGATAAATTTAAACGGCGGGGGAAGGGGAATAAGAGGTCCAAATTTCCAGGTATAAAACAAATAAGTCATGGGGATGTAATGTACAGCATAGGGAATATAGTCAATAATATTGTGATAACGTGGTACAGTGTCAGATGGTTGCTGGACTTACCATGGTGATCACTTCTTTAGGTCTATAAATGTTGAATAACTGGTGCACACCTGAAACTATTGTAATATTGTATGTTAGCTATATTTTTAATAAAAATCTTTTAAAAAATACATTTTTGTTAAATTTACCTTAATGTTTTTTCTGCTTGGAAGCTCTCCATTCTATCAATATTAATTTTGATAAGATTTTCAATACTGAATAAGAGTTTGGCTTGTAAAACTAACCAGTTATTTAAAGCTAAAAGATCATTATTATTCAGTTTCATTACCATATGTGGATTCATTTTTATACACTCAAATAAATAATGTGTTTAGAAACTCAAATAAGAATGTGTTGTGTATTGGGTAAACAAAAGCATCCTAAGCTAATGAATATTAGAAAATAATAGATTTGAAATTGTCACTATTTGGAGGAACTTTTAAGTAAGTCTTCTAAATGTCACAGAATAACAGACCTTTAGGATGGTATGCCATTTTAATTCTTATGCTACAGAGAAACGAATTAAAATCCAGAAAGATTAAACGGTTTTTCCATAGTGAATAAAATGACAAAAATTATCTTAATAGCATCCTACAATTCGATAAAACTTTAAATTTTATTAAGATGTTCAATTACTAGCAATAATGCCAACATTTATCCTCTTTATCTTTAGGCTTCTACCATTTTTCTTTTGTAACTTGACTTTGATTCCACTTCCCATGCTTACCCTTCAACCTACTGGGCCATCTATCTCATCATTCCTGTTTTATTCCTCTAAGCCATTGAATTACCTCTTAACCTCTCTAGCCATTGTCAAGGTAATTTACCTGCGATTTTTCACTCCATTAAATTCCCTTCCATTTTTATAGTTTGAAAATTGTGCTGCTGCCTTGTTTAGATTTTAATGTTTGCAGCCTCTTGCTTTAAAGGGTCAGATGAAGTCCATCTTTCCTGTATAGGCCTTTTCTCATGTCCCAACTGTCTTTCAGTAGCAGATAAATCTAAATCCTTCTTCTCGGGACCAAAGTCTGACACACAGAGACACCACTCACACTTACCTTCAGTCCAAGGCCTGGCTCCTTGGTGTCAAGGATCACTTACTAAAGTCACCACTTTATCAAGATTTTCCAATTTACCCAGGACAGTGAGTTTGATATTGAGGCATTTCATGAGTCATGCTGCATGTCCTCTGTCACCACCTAGTCATGTGATTTAGAGCAAGTTCACCATACCCTCCAGTTCTTAGTTTCCTGGACTGTAACATGAGAAGACTCTTCTGGTTTCTAAATTATTTTTAGCCTTAAAACACGATGACTTATGTCACTTCCAGGCTCACATTTGCCTTTCTTGTTTTCTTGATTAGTGGAAGTGAAAGATGCACAAAAGTTCAACTACCTATTCATGTAGATTAGTAACCATTTGCCTTTCAAATGAAGTTGAACTATTTTTTTCCACCTTTAAAATATACTGTGAACATCATCTCCATTTCTGAATAGCTCCACAGTGTTTTTCTAACTATAGTGTTTGTGCTAAATGTGAATAGACCTGCAAATGAATGCAGTTTAGCTCACTCGAAACCCAGATTGGCAAGTCTCTTTCTCTGAACTCAACCAAACAGGAGTCAGTTTGAAAACACGGTTGTGTTTAATATAGACAGGCCCATATTTATTTGTGCATTGTGACCACTTATCTTTTAACACTTTATATATATTTTTAAAGGGACTTTAAAGCAAACTTTCAAAATATTAAACTAAGTCAATTTTAAGAGTTCAAAAATCTATTCTACGTCACTTATATGCTTTTCAATACCTTACATAATCCTCATAACAAAGCTATGAGACAGATACTATTATTTCTCCCCACATTGTAGATAAGGAAACTGAGGCACAGAGGGAGTAAGTAAACTTGCCCCAAGTCACCTGGGCTTTAGTCACAGACAGCTTGGTTCTAAAGTGCATGTTCTTCAACTTGAAATCAAATGACATGTCATCTCTGATGCTTACTAATAACTAAGTGCAACAGATAAATCATAGCCTTGATTTTCTTTCTTTGCAGTTTTCATTTCATAAATACAAAAGGCCACTGTCTGAAAATCCATTTTATTTCACCTGTGCTTGGCTTCAATCAATGATGATGCACTCTATTCACTAACTGAGAGAAAGGTTAAAACCACCTTTGAATCTGATTAACAAATAGCAAGTGAAACCTCCATAATTATGCTGCAGACTGATCAAAGCTATATTCTGCCCCTCAGCAAGGAAGTGAAAGAGGTAGTTTAACTAAAACTGTGTGAGACAGAAACTGAGAGTAATCAACAAAATTTATGGCACAAAGCTAGGATTAGGACTGGTGTGGGGATGGCCTCTATGGATCTTTCATTTTCCAACAGATTAAAGGTAAATCAAGGCCACACTTGTCTCAGTACAACTCGTCATTTGAAGACATTTCAAAATGACTTCTACACAAGGAATTCATCAATTTTGGTTGACGTTTCAATATTCTATGAGCAAGCTCTGTTTTAACACTTTCAAAACTTCTTTCCCCTAGCAGCACAATATAAGATGGATAAAGGTACCCATTCTATTGAAAAGGAACAGATCAAAGAAGAGGAGACAGAGAAAGCGTGGCAAAAATGGCTTTAATCTGAGCAGAGACATTTCAATTTGGTTTTGATTGAACCTTTTAATAATAGTCAACCTTTCCTACTATCTAAACCTTCCTAACAGAGCTAAACATCCCATAGTTTTTTCTGCTGATGCCCAGCCGAGGAAGAGGGTGGGAGGAATGGGTGGTGGAAGGTGGTCACCTACCAGCTGCTGTTAAAATCTGTCAACTGGCGAATAGAGCCTCCTGATTTGTGAGCAACTTAAAAAAAATAAATAAATCAGAACTACCATCTGGGAAGTGGGAAGAAGAAACCACTTGGCAAAAATGTTTCAGAAAACATAGGCAAACACAGAACACACACACAAACACACCAATGTGTATACACACATACACACACAGCAATGCAATGCCCTCAAGCTGATAAAACCAGAAAAGCCTCCCTAGTACACAACTTTTTTCCAACTACCCTAACATTAAAGGGAGGTGGGAGATTTCCCCCAGAGAGTCAGTGGGAATAGAACAACTGGATTCTATTGGTAGCCCCACTGCTGACTCACTACCTGACTTCAAGCAAACCACCTGTTATGAATGTAGGGCATAGTTTATCAATTTGCAAAGCAGGTGTGAGCATTCTCACCTTCCACAAATCATGAAGCTCATTTAAATGAGGGTTTCAAAGAACTGTGCTATTCTTGGAGTAGAATTCCCAAAAGCAAGTGTAATATATCATTTTTAGAGCTCCACGTGATCTCCAGACACTCATTGAGAATCTTCACAATCAAGATAAAACCACCAGTGGGCATGGCTATTTGTTCACACAGGTGCAGCGGAAAAACCTGACATCTGTTCCCAGGGTGAGGTGTGGCTGCCACCAGTACTGGGAGAATGTGATGGATGCTCTTCGTATCTCCTTTTCACCTCGCATTCACCCAAGACTTTGCTCCAAAAGGGCCACTTCATTCCTAATTGTGATGTGCAGGCTGGCCCTGTGGGAACCACTCTGATGAAAGGTAATTGTACAAAAGCATCACGCGCTGCTTGGAACTCTGGCCCCTGACAATTTTTCACTGAGAAACAGATATAGCTGCATTCACTTTAAAGAAGGAGCTCCCAGAATTAGACATTGAAATGTTCTATACTTGTTTTTTATTATACCTCATAAATCCCACTAAGTTTCTGCTACTCCTTTTTCTTGATTAGATTTCAACGTACTGTCTATATACATAGTACTTAAAGTTCACATTTGTAAATTAATTTTCAAGTTCCCTTGTTAAATCGTCTTTTAAGCCCAATCCAAAATATTAGTATAGTATACTTTTTAAAGAAAGAATATGTATTTCAACACTGGTTATAATAATAGCATAAGATTTTATTTAGCCTTTCAGACATCAACGCTTTGATAACTTTTCCTATTCAATCATAAAACCTGTTTTCCTTAATCCGTACTTTCAAGTAATTCTTAATTCTATTTTGACATAGAAGTTCATGTAAAATATTCTCCAACTTACCTAAAAGTTTAAACAAACAGAAGAATGCTATGGAATATTCTTTACAGAGGCTCATAACATTGTGGTTAAGAGGCAGACTACCAGTTTTCGAGTCCTGCTCTGCCACCTACTAGCTATGTCACCCTGGCTTTAAATACTCTGTGCCTCGGTTTCCTCTTTTGCAAAAAGGAGTCAATCATAGTCCTTTAGAATTGTTGGGAGGATTAAATTATGTAATGTATATAAAGCACTCAGAACTGCTTGGTATACAGTAAGCGTTCAGGAAAGGACATCAATTACAATCGCTATCATCAACACCACTACCAGTACTTGGTTCAACAACCTCATAAGTGCACAACCCACTGTATTTGAGGCCCTGATGAAACATTTGCAACACAACCAATTGAAGGCAGAGGCCAAACATAAATGACGACTCAGTGCATTCAGAACAATTAAACTGAGCAAATTCTTCCTTCCAAAGCCCAGCTGGCTAGGAGAGGCATAACGGTGGCACCTGCATAAAGACATGCTCAGATGGAGTGTCAAACCCTTCAGTACTAAGGAGATAAGGATAACAACTCTTTGTGGTATATAAAACTCTGAGATTCCTCCTTCCTAAGGAATCATGTTTCACATTTGACACAACTCCCAGCCGTAAAGAAGTCTGCAATAAAAATGAGCAACTTTTCAATAATGCACTGACTGCACAAAGTACAAAATTCGCTCTGAAATAAAAAAGGCTCTCTTCAAGCAATTTGGGGAAGAAACCGAAGGTACAGAAACTCCAGTTAAACATGGCTGCCTTAAAACTTCTGAGTTGTGTTTCAATGAGGTAACTAAGACTGATTCAATGGGAAGGTCAAGGAGAGTAAAACTCCCAACATATCAAGCATGCAAGATCATTACACTGCAAGAACCAAAACACAGTGATCAGTGAAATGGCACCTCTAAGAGTATCACTGCAGTGCATGTAAATATGGATTGAAATACAATGAATGGCTTACTCTGGGTGGTAAACACACAGTGCAATATAAAGACGATGTATTATGGAATTGTACACTTGAAACCTATACAATTGTACTAACCAGTGTCACTGCAATAAACTTAATAAAAATTATTTAAAAAGAAATACAATGAATGGCAAACTCAGGCTTCAATCTAAAGAGCAGAACAACATAGTGAGAGAAGATAATTTTAAATATTTTTAATAGCCCATGAGACATCAGTACCAATCAATCAGAATAGCCGCTGGATGTAAAAGCTCTTTTACCCATCCCTTCCATAGAGAATCCAAGATCTAGAGCCACCAACAAAAAAACCGAGGTCTCTCTCCAGTTCAGACCACAATCCCCCTTCTTGGGCTCTACTTTTCAAGTGGCTAGAAGCATTTCCGTGTCCCAGTCCCACATGAATACCATTTGCTCTACATTCATTCTGGGAAACATTGCTATCACAGATGCAACATGGCGAAGGCTGAATTGGGATGTAAAGCCATATACTATATCTTACAGATAGTCAGAGATACCAGGGGAGGAAACATGAAAAAAAAAAGGGTCAACATGTACTCAGGGAATTTTTCCCCATTTTTCCTGGAGTTTTTAGTGAAATAACTTACAGGTCAATTTCAGGAAAAGATGAGTTTAAAGCAAAGAGCATTAAAAAGATAGAGAATTAGTTTTATAAACGATAAAAGAGAAAATCCGCCATGAAAACATCACCATCAGGAGCAACACTTTTGGAGAACACACAGCATTTAAACGTGTAGAATAGTTTAATGTATACATGAAGAAATACTTTTTTAGTCCCTGGAAGATCAAATAGACAAAAATGTACTTGAAAATACTAACATGATTGATAGCTACATGAACGTCAAATGTCAACCCTTAAAAGCAGAGAAGACACATTATTTTCAAGTGTCAATAAAGTGCTTATAATGGATCATATCCTTGGGCCCTTAAGGAAAACCTAGTATATTACTAGAAGGAAAAAAATGTTATTTATTTATTCAGCAAGTATCATCTAAGCACCTATTACATGCCAGGCTATGTACTGGTTCTGCCGACATAGTAGTAACGATAGTACAGATAAGATGCCTGTTGCCACAGAGATCAGAAACTAGTGGAAAAAAAAGAGAAAAGGCTGGGTAATCACAACACAGTTTGAAATAAACTTTGATATAGGAAAAGCTTGAGTCAGGGAAGACCCTCCAGGTGAGACTTAAGGAAAGGGACAGTTTGCTAATCACATAAAAGAACAGGGACAAAGATTACTTCAAAATTTCAAGGTACAGATATTACATGACATGTAATAATCTATTCCAAGGCACATAAAAGGGAAAATCCACCAAATTTGTTTTGTGAAGATAGCAAAGTACAGTAAATTTGGAGAATCATCACACATAACCAAATAAGGTTTATCTCAAGAATTTAAGGACAGCTTGATAACACCAATTAATATAATGCTTCAGATATAATTTGATGCAATGGAAAATATAATTACAGAAATATTTTTATTGTTATATCTTAAAAAGTGACTGTAGCAAGGCTGCAGAATACAATGTTAATATATGAAAGTCACTTGCTTTGCTACATATCAGCAATGAACAACTGAAATTTAAAATTAAAAACACAATACAATTCATATTAGTACTCAAAAAATGAACTGCTTAGGTGTAAGTATTTCCCCAAAGGCATAATCCACAAAAGAAATAAATGATAAGTTGGATTTCATTAAAAGTAAACACATCTGTTCTGCAAAAGACACTATCAAGAGAATAAAAAGATGAGCCATAGAGTTGGAGAAGATGTTTACAAAAGACATATCTGCTAATGGATTATTATCCAAAATATACAAAGAACTCTTAAGACTCAACAGTAAGAAAATGAACAACCTGATTAAAAAATGGGCAAAAGATGTGGCCAGATAGCTCACCAAAGAATACATAGATAACATATAAACACATGAAAAAATGCTCAACATCATACATCATCAGGGAACGCAAATTAAAAACTGCTACACACCTATTAGAATAGAATGGTGAAAATTCAGATCATTGGTGAGGATATGGAGCCACAGGAAGTCTCATGCATTGCTAATGGGAATGCAAATGGTACAGCCACTCTGGAAGAAAGTTTGGCAGTTTCTTACAAAACTAAATAGCCAAGAACTGTCCAAAACAAATAAACAGCAAACTACCCAACCAAGAAGTATAATGAACACAAATCCAGATAGATGAAACACACACACCCTGTATTCACACTACTGAGAAACAAGGTTAAAAACAAATCTTGAAAGCAGTCAAAGGACATATTACATACAGGGTAACAGAAATAAGAATTATGGCAGATTCTTTGTCAAAAACTATGTAACCCTCGACAATTGAAATGGTATCTTTAAGGTGCTGAAAGTAAAAAAAGACTATTGACCAGTGAAAATATCTCTCAAAAATGAAATAGAAATACAGACATTTTCAAACAAAAACAGAGAATTCATTTACAGCATACCTGTACAACAAGTTCTTCAGAGTGAAGAACTATAATACAGATGGAAACCTACATAAAGAAATGAAGAGTACTAGAAATGACATAAATGAAGGTAAGTTTAAAAATCCATTTTCTTATTTCTAAATTTTCTAAGAGATAATTGTCTAAAGCAAAAATAATAGCAACATATTGGGTATTTAGAGTGTATGTTAAAGTAAAATGCATGCTCACAAAAGATAGGAGGGAGGACTTAGGCATATACTGTTAGAAAGTCCCTGTACTACACATGAAGTGGTAAAATGTTTAAATTATACCTTAATAAAAAAAAACAAAAATTAATTAAAATTCCCTGGGGATTTAAAATATTTGTAGAAGTAAAAGATATGACACCAGAAACACAAAAGTACACAGGTGGGTATATAAAATTAAAATGTAACAAAGTTTTTGTATTGTTTAGGAAGTGATCAAAGTACTAATTTAGAGTAGACTTTTAAAAAGTCATTGATGAATATTACAATATCTAGGGTAGCCACCTAAAGAACAAAAAGATATATAACTAAAAAGTTAATTTAAAAATAGACTAATGCAGTATTTGATAATTCCAAAAGGCAAGAAAGGAAATAATGGAATAAAAAACAGACACAATAGGTATAGAAAACAAACAGGAAAATTCCTTAAGCCCATGTATATCAGTAACTACAATAAATATAAATGGACTGACTACTTATTAGGTTGGTGCAAAAGTAATTGTGGTTTTTGCAATTATTAACCTTTTAAACCGCAATTACTTTTCCACCAACATAATAAAACATAAATATTGTCATACTAGATGCAAGTAAAGAAAACCCAATTATATTTATTTATAAGAGACCCACTTCAAATTTTATAAATTGGAAACAAAAAATATCTAGCATGCAAATAGTAACCGAAAGTAATATGGTAAAGTTATATTAATATCAGAGTAAACTTTAAGGCAAGAACTATTATTCAAAATAAGGAATAATATTTCATAATAATAAAGTGGTCAATTTAATAGAAAGAGATAAAACCTAAATAATATAACATCAAGTCATATAAAGAAAAATAGAAAAATCTGTAATCATATATCAAAATTTTAATACTCCCCTCTCTAAAACAAATATAACAAACTTAAAATAAATCAGCTTATGAAAATTGAACATGATTTACCAAATTACCCTAATATACAGAATATATCTATAACATATAGACTTTCATGATATGTATTTCTTTTCAAATTAATATGGTATGTCTACCAAAATGGACTATGTGCTATGCCAGAAAGAAAAAACATCACAGATTTCAAATTTCAAAGGACTGAAATCACAAGAGTATATTCTTTGACTACAGGGCAACTAAGCCAGAAATCAATAAAAAGATAACCAGAAAAACACTTGGAACAAATTAGAAAATATGTCGAGCTTAATTACAATAAAAATACAACATATTACACCTGTGAGAGGTAACTAAAGCAGTTTTTTTTTAAGGAAACATAACTTAAATGTATACATTAGGAAAAGTTACACATTAGAAAAGATCTGACAGAAGAAGAAAACCTAGAAGATCCATTATCTATTAAAGAAACTTAATAATTATTTAATTTCCTTCCACAAAGAAAACTCCAGTTCCAGATGGTTTCACTGGTGAAATCTGCTCAGCTGTAAAAGAAGAAATATTCCAAACTTACATAGTAAGGGAATAGAAAAAGAGGCAAACATTGCCCAAATCACGTGATGAGGCAAGCATAACCTTGATACTAAAATCGGAAAAGGACATTACAAGAAAGGAAAATGATAGGGCAATCTTTTTCACACACTAAGCTGGAGAAACCATAAACAAGATATCTGAAATTTAAATCCCTTGATATATAAGAAGATTAACACACCATAACCAAGTAGGATTTATTACAAGAATGCAAAGTTAATTTAACATTTGAAAATCAACAAATATAATCCACTCAGTAACAGAATAAAGGAGAGAAAAAAATCATGTGGTTACTTCAATAAGTGCATTAAAAGTATATAATGAAGCTTATCTATTTTATCCCCAAACTAGCAATGGAAAGAAATTTCCTTAATCTATCTACAGTGATAGAAGTTAGAGCTGTGATTACCTTAGGGAGTAGGCATGAGGGAACGGCGTGGGGTCTCTATTTTGATGTGGTAAAATTATAAGATTGGAGATATAAACATTCTTCAAACAGTACACTTAAGATTCCTGGACTTCATTAGATATGTTACACTGCAATAAAATAAAAAGACAAAAAAAAAAAGAAAGAAAGAAAGAAAGAAACCCACCAACCTATGTAATAGAACAAGAATTGACCAACAGCTAATGGACTAGATATGGCATCCCTGAAATAGATTAACAGACAGAAGAACATGATAAATTATAAAGGAAAGTCTGCAGCTTAAAAAAAAAAAAAAAAAAAAAAAAATCAATGGGAAGAAAGAAATTACTCAACAAATGGTACTTTGAAAAAGAATGCCCATTGGAAAAATCCCCAAGTTAGAACTTCACCTTATAACCATTTACCAAAATGAACTCCTAAAGGATTGAAAAGTTAAATGTAAAAACAAGCCCCCTCCAACCCCTGCCATCCCTGAATGCAGAAAGGCTAAAAGAAAATGCAGCTGAATATTCAAATGACAGAACTTCATATGGTTAATGCTCACTAAGAACATATTACAGGCCAAACACTACCAAAAAGGCTTTGCATACAGCACGTACTAAATACTCACACTTAGGCGGTAACATAGACGGGAAAACTGAGACACAGAGAGTCCAAATAATGTGCCCAAAGGTCATATGGGAAATAAATGGTTGGACCAGAATTCAAATCCAAATTTCTCTGGCTCATTTTCACCACGGCATCTTGCTCCTCCAGAGTGATACCTTAGAAAATGGGACTTTATAGAAAATTGATTCGGGATTTTATTCTTGCCTTTTAGAATGATTCTGAACATAAAAACAATGGAACAGTCGCCTCCGCCCCAAAATGACCAACTGACACTGTATAATTGCATATTTGAAAAAATATTTGCCGTACATGCCAAAAGCTTAATAGTTGTAATACAAGATGAGTTATTTGGCAGGGTGGGGGTGAGGGGAACCGATTAAGAAGAAATCCAACAATGAATAAAACCACAAGAAGGCCACCAACATGGACTGTCAGTAGACACGCCTTTTAAAATCATAAACAGTTCACACTCCAAGAAAGAATAAAATGCCACCTCTCGCGAGAACCTTCACAACTTTTCTTTTTCTCAAGCCATCTGCATCTGAAAATTCAAGACTCGAATTTCCAGCGAAGACACACATTGGTCGAGTCCGTGTCAATTTCCAAACAAGCGGTCACCACCAAGGGGCGCAAGCTGCGCGCACCAGCGCTGGGGACCCCGGGTCCCAGATCAGTGTGGTGGCCATGCTCGCTGCTGAACCTGTTAGAGATACCCAGCGTGGTCCTGACTGGTTTCTGGTGCCCACTAGGAATTTTAGCAAAGCTTGGCAGAGACTCCGCGCGTGCTTGAACAAAGATGCGTCCGGGGTGGACAGAGCCCAGGGCCGGCAAGGCCGGGGTCCGCAGTTTCTGCTCAGAGCCAGGATGCTGGTTGGTTAAAACAAATTGTGGAGGGGGAAATGAAAATATGAAAACTTTCTGAGAGCTGAAGGGAAATCTCCGTTACCTCCTGCCCTTCTCACCCCTTGGAAAATGAGGAAAAGTGAAATTGAACCCTCCAAATTCAATTTAATTCAACGTTTCCTGGGCGAATATATAGGTAAATTTAGGAACTCTCCAAAGATCAGTAAAAGAATCAAGTTTTTATTTTTTCTTTAAAAAAGAGTGAGAGGGAGGTGCTAGGGTTGTAGCTGCTGTCCTACAAAAGAAATAATATAAAGAAAAAAATATAAGAACAAGACAAACAAATGAAGAAACAAAAACTCATAGACACAGATAATAGTTTAGTGGTTACCAAGGGGGAAGGGGGAAGGGTAAGGGGGGTGGTAGATATATGGTGATGGAAAGAGAACTGACTAGGTGGTAAACACACAATGTGTTATATAGATGATGTATTATAGAATTATACACCTGAAATCTGTGTAACGTTATTAACAATTGTCACCCCAATAAACTTCAATTAAAACAAAAAGAAAAAACATGTATAAACCTGTAGAAACATGAGTGAAGTCTTATGTTAATTGACTTTTACTTGTCTATTAGAGAAGGGGGAAAATTCTTTTAAGAAAATTAAATCAGTGAGGATTTCAAAAGGTCTTCAAATCTCTAAACTTCTTTATAACCCACTAAAATAAGAAATCACAAAATAAAGAAATTTTCAGAATTCCAAAGAATTCTAAGATTGTCAGGCCAATTTCTTCAGCAACCTTAAAATGTGATTTATGAAATGACCCAGATAAAATCTTCTACCTTTGCCAAACCAAGTGGATCTCTAACTAATAAGGGGAGAAAAGTGAAAGGATTTCTTTATTTAAAAAAAAAAAGAAAAGAAAAGAAAACTTTCACCAATTCCCACTGCTGCCTATGTCCAAGTTTGAAACGCGGCAACAGTAGTGTTTGATGGGATATAATCAGGCCACCATTTAGAATGCAGTGCTGGATCAGCACTTTTAAATGATACAGTGGGCAGCTCATCTTTACCGGAGGTCCCAGGAAAGAAGGCTGGTGCCCCCTCAGCTGGGCATTCTCCTTCCCCTGACTTAGACTCTACCCCAGCTACTTCCTAATTACATAGCCAGCTAGTAAGAGAAGACTCACTGTGTTTGCAAATGCATCCCATGAAGAAACACACACCTGGGAGCCTGGAGCATCTCCTCTGATTCTAGGCCAATCTTCAATTTGCAAAAGAGCATAGCCTCTCCCTACTCTCCCCACCCCCTACAAAAAAAAAGGGGGGGGGGGGTAGGAATATTTGAGAAAAAGAAAATGTATTGGTTACATATCTGACTCTGTGCCTGGTTTGCTGCAGTGTCTCACATTTAACTAGATATTGCTAACCCATGTTACAGATGAGAAAAGTGAGGCCTCTTTAGATCAAGTAATTTGCCAATACTAACACAGCAAGAAATCAGCAGTGTTAGCATTTGAACCCAGATGCTCCAAAGACCACAGTCTTCACACACACGATTCACTGTGATAATTCAGAAAGCAGAACTGATTTGTTCCATGAGGAGGAAGATATAAAATATCTTCCTTTGTGCATTTTCTTCCATGTTCCCAGCTTCTTTTAAGAAATAAGCACATTCCAATTCTGCTTGATCAGCTATTAAAATTTAAGCCTTGAAAAAAAAGTATTTTGTATTGCTACAGTATTATTTCCTCTATCAAAGTTTTAGAGTACTTCTTTCTAATATGTGGTGAAAGTGAAGAAAAGCTACAGTCCTTCCATTTCAATAGCTTATATAGTTTCTCTTATTACAAATCTAAAAGCATCTCATGGCAAATTCAGGCACACAATTTGTGAATGCTGTCAGAATAAACTGTTTGAAAACAGGGTTTACCAAATATTTAAAGAAAAAAAAGTATTTATCCATTTAGTTGACAAATATTTCTTTCTCCCCACCATGAGGTAAGCACGTCTAGATGCAGGGGATACACCTGTGAAAGAATGCCTGCCCTCCTGGAGATAGACACAAATAAATAAGTAAAACAGTTCAAATAGTGAAAAGTGCTGTAGAGAAGGAAAAAAACAATGGCATAGAAGGAAGATGGAATGACTGGAGAGTGGAGGGAGGTAGCATTTAAATTCTTGTGATCAAGAGGGGCTTTGAGAAGGGCCATTTGAGCAAAGACCTGAGAGAAGAGAGGGAGCAAATGCTGGAGACATCTGGAAGACCGGCATTCAAGGCAGAGGAGACATGTCATGCAAAAGCCCTGAAAAAGGAGCACAGCTGGTGTTCTAGAAGAAGATCTGAGGCAACCAGAGTTGCTGAAGCAGCATGGGCAAGGGAGAAAAGAGTAGAATGAGGTCAGAGCGGCCGCATAGGCGTAGATTACTATGGACCTTGTAGCCACTGAAAGCGCTCTGTCTTGTACTCTAAATGAGCTGGAAACTACCGACAGCAAAGGAATGACGCGCTCTAACTGAAGTTTTCAAAGGAACACTGAGCACTGGGTTGCCAACAGACCATATGAGAGAGGAAAGGTAGATACAGAGAAATCAATTAAGAGGTAAGTTCAATAACACAGGGGTAACATAATGGTTGCTTAAAACACCAGGGTAGCAGGGTTACTGAAAAGAAACAGCCGGATTCTAGACATATTTTTATGGTAGAGCCAATAGAATTTGCTGATGGATTATACATAGGAAAAAAAGGGAAAGGTGTAAATGATGACGCCAAGACTTTTGGCCTGAGAAACTGGAAGGATGAAGTTGCTATTTTGAGATAGGCAAGACTGTGGGAAGTGCATGATTTTTTTGAGATCAGAAATTCAGATTTGGACATACCATATTTGAGATGCCCAACAGACGGACAGTCAAGAGTAGACTGTAGACTCATAAGCATAAGAATGTTATTTAAAAACTTGAGATTTGATGAGAGTAGGAGAGAGTAAGTCCAATGGCTGAGCACTGGATTGCAATGACATTTACAGGTCAGGGAGATATTAAAGATCAAGCAAGGGAGACTAGGAGAAACTGACCAGTCAAGTAAGAAGAAGCATTTATATTCTTACAACGAAAATGTAACATTTGGATCTTTAAAGAATTATTAATAAAACATATATTTAATGAATATCAGTTTTCCATGAGCTTTCTATTTTTAAATCCCCACATTTCAAAAATTCCTGAATACAGACCAAGCCAAAAGAGGCAAACAAGTATCTTTCGACATGTCCCCCAGAGTCTTCCATTTTGCCTAATAAAGCTACACCAGAACCTTTTAAGATAAACTTTCCCACCAACTTAATTAATGAAACATTTATTGTTAATCTAACATACGATCCCCGATAATTAAGTTTGAGAACTCAACCTAGAAAAAGTGCTACGTACCTCATTGCTGAATATCACAATGGTCACCTTCACAGTACTCCCCTTGGGAAGCTATGCACCGACGCCAGCACCTAGTCCACCCTTCAAAGCAATTTGGGAACTCTTTTTCTGGAATGGCCATCAGAGCTGTAGCCGTATTGCCCTTGATGTCCTGAATGTCATAAAAAAGTCTTCCTTTCAATATTTCCTTTATCTTTGGGGGCCAGATCAGGTGAGTAGAGAGGGTGTTCCAATAGAGCTATTTGTTTACTGGCTGAAAACTCACAGACTGTGCCGTATGAGCTGGTGTATTGTTGTGATGCAAGAGCCATGAATTGTTGGCGAAAAGTGCAGGTGGTCTAACTTTTTCACTCAGCCTTAACAGCACTTCCAAATAGTAAACTTGGTTAACTATTTGTCAAGTCGGTACAAATTCATAATGAATAATCCCTGTGATATCAAAAAAGGTTAGCAACATCACTGCAACAAGTTCACAAACTTAATTGTCCTAATGAAAGTCACAGTGCTAAACACAGTGGTGATGGGATACAGGGAAGATCAATACATGGTCCCTGTTCTAAGGCCTTTATAGAGTCTAACAGGGAAACTCAAACATGTACACCAGAAATATTAAGACAAAGTTAATGTAGATAAAAATCACAGCAGTTTCAGAAACACATTTGGGGGTCAAATATTTTCAGTTTGACAAGAATTCCATTATAATCAATACCATAGGTATTAAACCAAAAATGTAACTGAAATAATTTAAAGACTCAATTGACAATCAGCAAAATAATTATTCTTCTGTGTTAATACTGACTGATAGTATTTTATTGGTACCATCTCTCCCATCTTAGCTAAAAATCTCTTGACAAGGAGACACCTCTTTGAAAATGACTTGGGTCTGTGCCACTGAGAACTGAAACATGACTTCATCTCTACTGCTAGAATGCCAAAGGAGAGTTGTTGCTCCCTTGATCTTTTGTCCCTGGTGCATGCTCAGGAGATGTCGCCAGGACTTATCAGGTGGCTCTACGTTGTAATGGTTTTACCATTGCCAAGTTGACTGAGATGGGCCCATTCACCATTGCTCCACATGGTGATGCCACAGTAGCCCCTCCTGTACAACCAGAGCTCCCTACTTCAATTGCAGAGGCAGGACTCATGTGCCTTGCCCTGAATCTCAGAGAAACAACTAACCGCTCCATGTGAAGGCTAACACACTGACATTCACAATTCATTTTCACTTGTCTTTTAAGTCCTCTTTAATGCTGGGTGGAGAAAGTCAAGGCAAGTCTCAAAATACTGTCTTTTTTTGGGCCTGTTTTCCAACACAGAGTGTCAAAAGTGTTAAGAAACTTGGAGAGTGTTATTGACTAGATTCTCCAAACAATATGTAATCTATAGTTACTTGTAGGATATTTGCAAGCTGATCATTTTCCTGAAGGTAATGAGATATACTGGTGACAGCTAAGATTAGGTTTTTGTTCTTTCATTTTCTTTTTATTACTATTCCTGGTGTTGTGCTCAATGTTCTGCCATCAAAGAGCCTACAGACTTGGATGGGTACACTCGTTTAAAAAAAAATTAAATACAATATAAAATCTATATCATTGAGAAATGCAAGATGCCATTGGAACACAGAAGGGGAAGTAGAAAACTGCCAGAAAAAGGCAGGGGGTGGGGAAGGAGAGGTACATACGGGGAATGTGACAGAAGCTGGGGAAAGAAGATAGGAAAGACTTCTGTTATCAACTGACTGTTCGTGTCCCCCAAAATTCACATGATGAAATCCTAACTTGCAATGTAATGGTATGAGGAGGTGGGGCCTTTGAGAGGTGATTAGGTCATAAGCATAGAGTCCTCATGAATGGGATTAGTGCCCTTATAAAAGAGACCTCAGATTGCTCCTTTGCTGCCTCCTCCATCTGAGGACACAACGAGTAGACAGCTGTTTATTAACCAGGAAGTGACCTCTCACTAGACACGGAATCTGCTGGTGCCTTAAACTTGGACTCTCCAGCAACCAGAACTGAAATAACTGTTATTTAAGCCACTCGGTCTATAGCGTTTTTGTTATAGCAGCCTGAATAGACTAAGAGAGCTTCCTAGAGGAAACGATATTTGAGATGACTCCTGAAAGATGAGCAGTTTTCACTAGGCAGGCATCAGAGCAGGGAGAGGAAACCAAACATTGTGGTGTGCAATGAGCTTGGTGTTTCCAGATGCTGGAAGACAGCAGGCCCAAATCATTGAAGGCTGTCCATCTTTCAAAGGGAAGAAGGCATCCTGGAAGGAGTTTGGTATGAGCAAATATGAAATCTGATGCAGAGTTTAGAATGAACATTCTGAGAGGAATCTAGAGAATGGATAAGATTTGGAAAGAACATAAAAATAGAGAGACCAGATAAAACATTATTGAACTAGACCAGGCAGAAGAGGATATATATCCGATTAAACTAGAGGAGATCGGAAGGAATTGAACAGATACAAGATAAATTGCAGAGACAGAATTGATAGGATTTGGTACATACTGAAAAAATATATATACAGGCGGGTTGGGGAGCTGTGAGGGATAAGGAACTGAAAAAAACAAAAACCAAAAAAGCTTCTATCTTACTTTGATGACTGACTTTCCAGAAAAGAGATAAGAAAGGAAGATGATTAGTTATGTTTTTAAACATGTTGAATTTGAGATGCATGATACCATCCAAGTGAAGGCAATTGGATATATGAGCCCAGAGCTCAAAAGAGGGGTCCAGATTAGAGATGCAGATTTAAAGTGGAAGTCATAGAAGAGCATGTAAGAGGGGAACCAATACGTAAGGAATAGGCAGAGGAAAGTGAATGAAAAGGAGAGAGTAGAATTGGCAAGGAGAAAGCTAGGAACAAGCAGAGTCCAGAACCCAGGTGAGGAATGAGTTTCCAAGGAGGACTAGTCAACAGTGTTCACTGCCAACATAAGGCAAGTAAACTGGAGGGTGGAGGGGGTGCTGATTATACAAACAAATGCATGTACATTGGAGTGGTAGAATAGAAGCCAAACTGCAGTTAGTAAAGAAGTAAACAGGATTTAGGAAAATGAAGACTGCAGATATAGCCCATTTTCCCATTAATTCCTTAAACTCAACTTAGGAACATTTAAGTCCACTGTCAGAATTTGTAACACCCAGTAATTTGTTGCCAGTAACAGCTGTTGAGCTGGACTTCTTGTGGGATGGAAGTGGGAGCACCTCAACCAACTCTGGGACAATGGCTACATGAGGAAAGCACCTTGATGTTTTGAATCAGACATACATGGTTTGGAATCCCAGCTTCTTTACCAGCTAGGGACATTGAGCAAGTTACTGAACTTGTCTAAGTTACTAAATGCTTGTCTTTTCTTTAAAAATAGCAATAATAATCCATCCACCAACGCATGGACACACCTCACAAAATTATGATTATTAAACAATATAATGTATACAAGTATAAAATATCTAGCACATACTTCAGGTTATACTTTATCGAATACCTATCACTGTTTATTTGTTATTACTGATATTAGCAATCAAGAAGTTC
The DNA here is from genome assembly GCF_057876585.1 of Rhinolophus sinicus. Classification (NCBI taxonomy): domain Eukaryota; kingdom Metazoa; phylum Chordata; class Mammalia; order Chiroptera; family Rhinolophidae; genus Rhinolophus; species Rhinolophus sinicus. Next base: position 168,878,497 of record NC_142503.1, on the reverse strand, counting down.
TTCACCCAGAGGAATCTACAAAATCAATAAATACTCTTGGCAAGGTCTCTTGGGTACTTCCCATGATAAAGCATGTACCAGTGGTAAGTTTTCCTGCAAAGCTTGCATTCCCTTTGCACTCTTTACCATTTCGAAATCAATTCAGGTCTATAGATTTAGATTCTAACCAAAATCTTTTTATGAGAAATTCCTGGATGAACCATTGGCAGAGCAGCATAGAGAAGGGAGCAGTTGATTTTACAAAAATATAATTTCCTTATTTTGAAAAAATCCGTAAGAGCAAATAATTCACATAAAGGCATGTAAGCAGCTTCCACCTTTGGTGTAATTTCTCTATTTAAATGGCCAATCCAGGATCCTGTGGTGGGCAGACTCTAAGGTGGTCATCCCCACCTCCAAAACGTTCATACTTTTGTGATCCCCTTCCTTTCAGCATGGATGGGACTTTGTGATATGCTTCTAACCAGTAGAGTATGAAAAAGGGGATGGAATGACACAAGTATGATTACATTACATAATATAAGATTCCTTGGGCCCGCAGGCTCTCCTTGCTAGCTTGATGTAGTAAGCAGCCATGTTGGGGAAGCCCATGTCGCAAAGAACTGTGGGTGGCCTCTAGGAACAACAAACAGACTCCCAGAGTGAAGGGTGGCCTCCAACCAACAGCCAGCATGAAGCTGGGCCCTCAGTCCTACATCAGCAAAGAAACCAAATCTGCCAATAAATGAGAAAGCTTGGAAGTGGATTTTTCCCCAGTCCAACCTCCAGATGAGAATACAGCCCTGCTGTTACTTTAATTGCAGCCTTGTGAAATCCTGGACGGAGGACCCAGCTAACCATCCATGCCTGGATTCCTAACCCATAGAAACTGAAATAATAAACGCATGTCCTTTTAAGCCTCTAAGTTTGTGGTAATTTGTTGTGTAGCAATAGATAACTAACACAGATCCCATACAGTTAATTGTACAGTTAAGCCAATCTAAAAAGATGAGTTAGGAGATTTTCTAACATCCAGGAGAGAGGCCATGATCAATGAAATTATCAAATGAGATACTGTTTTACCTGATTTGTAGCAGATGTGCTTCCCCAAGCACTGAGAAGGAGGTGTTCACAGCATATGTAGTGACACAAAGAATCTAGGCTCATCCTTGAAACAGGCTTGTAATCAATGTACAATGTAATAAAAGCAGTGGAGTTATCCATGAAAGGCACTGATTCTTCCAGTAGACCGCTTGTATTTTTTGCCACCCAATATCTATTCTTCTACCTTCTGGAATCCCAGTTTTCTTCGAGTAAACCACATTTCCTCCATGTTCAGACCACATTTCTGATAAAGCTGTCCCTCCACCAACTCCCAGAATGATATGTGACTTAGGCCTGGCCAACCAGAGCATCACATTTTCCTGATTTCCATGGTTGCTTAGGTTTGCCACATATTTCAAACCAATGCAAGGGAATTAAGCCAATAGGTGCTAACCCCAGGATACTTTTTTTAGTTGCCAGAAAGTGTTATTTCTTTCTCCACTGGATTATAATCTAAGAAGATGTAAAACCAGGAGCTTCTGGCAACTGTCTCACTACATATGAAACCATAGAATAGAGCCGGCCCAAATGGAAGTGGAAAGAGACTGGAGGTGGAGAAAGAGAAACCAGTTCCCAAAGGTAATATTTGAACTCCTGGATAAAACACCTCATGAATCCAGATTTGCTCCCAGATGTATCAATTACTTGAGCTTACCCTCTCTTCTTTGTTTAGAAGAAATAGAGAAACCCCAATATAATCTTAGTTTTCTTCAGTTGTGCTAATAGCATGGTTTCTGGGACATCAGCGATATTGCCTCAACGTCACTTTATGGTTAAGAGGAAGTTCAACCTTGCAAAGGGAAATATCCAGAGTAAGACACAATGGTTCATGTACAAGCTGATCTAGCATAGACTCAAATGAAATAAATGCTTGGTATTATAGGTCTCAATGAAGAAGAACAATTTTCCATCTTTCTATACATAAGTTTAGCAATGGCTGTTTTTTGCAGGATCAAAATAGAATAAAAACCAGGTAGTCCCAGAAAAACTTCTAGTTCTTATTTTGGTTTTGAAATAGGCTCTAATATTACACCTTAACGAGATAATGCTTGAAGTTTCAACTTTGTAACTGTTTCTTTTCCCCCATGGAAACCGATTTTTGAAATGCTATAAAAGTTTGTGAAGTCTTTCCATAAACAACAATGTCTCTTGTGATAATCCCACACCTGACATCCGTAAGCAAAAACTTTTTGAAAATTTCAAAAACAGCAGAAATTGCAAAGTAATAACTGGATAGTATTACTGATAACTAGATGCCAATAAACTTGGGTAAAGCCACATTTTACAATCAATCCACCAAATACACTCCTCATCCCACCCCACTGCATGTCCATTTATTTTTCTATGTAAAATGTAGGACCACGCTATATAAGATTCTGCTTTACTTTTCTACATGGCAAGAATCACCTGACATATTTGTTTACCTGGTGAATATCAAACATGGGTAAGACTTAGATATCCATTTTACCAGTTACCTATCACCTTCAGAAAGTCTTCAGATTTTAGCTCTTGCACAATTAATCTGGACTACTTCAAAATCTACACAACAGCCTAGACAACTCTTTAATTACTATACTGGTCAAGGTCCAGTGAGGAAAACAGAACCACACTAGATATTTCAACAGTGGGAATTTAATATAGAGAGTTAGTTCTACAGATATTGGGTATTGAATGAATAGAAAGAACATGGAAATAGCCCAGAGGTTGTAACTGCAGGAAGTAGCTTCCATCCTTCCAGTGGGGGAAGCAAAGCGAAGCAGTCAAGGTTATTAGAAACTCAGAAGAAAGTCCCTATGGATATGAGGCTCAGACATCTGAGAAGGAGCCATCGCCTGGCTGCTGCTGGTGATTCAGGATCTCAGAAGAAGAGCTCCACAGAGTTCGGTCTGAGACATCTGAGGAAGGGAAACTGCCTGGCCAGTGCTGCCACCTTTGAGTGGGGTGAATGCTGAAAGAAGTTAGAGTCTAGACCCCAAACTCTGATAGCAGTATGAAGGGCTATGCTGGGGCACCCATAACAAGAACAGTGAGTAAAGGCAGGAAAATGTAAGTCCTTTCTCCCTTCCTCCTATCTTCCAATAGCCCTCTAATGCTCCTTTAGCACAATATAGGAGAATACCCACTGGCAAAGGAGACCTGTAGTGATTGGCATTCCAGCCCCATATCGAAAGCAGGATATGAAAGAATGGATTTGAGCTGAGAGATAAGAGTTCAAAAGCCAGCACAGATCCCAATGTATTTCCCCAACTTTATTTACTTAGGAGAAAAACAATTTCAAATGAAATGGTACAATGGTTGACTCCTGGCTGTATTATCACCAGTTCTCTCTTGCAAACCTTGTAGATTAATCTGGAGTACCACAGATGAACTTTGGGCAGCAAATGAACCCGTAAAATTTCATTACAAAATTTTTTTGGTATATCATGTATGTATTTTCTGAATAAGCAGGTTCATAACTTTCATTAAAGTTTGAAAGTAAACTGTAACCCCCCTAAAATTTGGTATCACTCCCTCATGTTCTCACTCATTCATTATTTAAACTTGCTATGGAAAACATAAACAACTCTTAGATTCTTTTAATGCCTTAAGTACCCTCTTGCTGATGGCTCTCTTGGTTATAGAGAAAAGGAACTAGTTTGAACCATCTTAAGAAAAAGCGAGGGAGGGCAAGGGAATCTATTCAAAGGACCCCAATCCAGGAAGAAATTGCCTAGTGAAAGAAAGGGGCTCAAAATAAGACTGTGTCTTTCATACACCCCATCTAAATAAACCCCAGTATATGTGCTCAAAGATACACTTACATTGCAGAATTGTTTGTAGTAGTGAAAATTTGGAAATAAATTAGTGTTCATAAGAAGGAAAGTTACATCAATATAAGAATAGATAAATTACATGTTAATTAATACAGTAGACAATTATACTTGTACAGCAGTTACTATAAACCAAATCTACAGGTATCTGAATAATTTAAAAGCATAACATTTAGTGGGAAGCAAAAAGAAGTTGCAGAATAATATGTTCAATATTATATCATTTGTGTAAACTTTTAAAACATACAAAATTATGTTATGTGTAATTTACAGATATACAAATACTCGCAGCAAAAGAATAAAAACACAATAGGAATCATAACCCCCAAATTTAGATTTGTTGTACTTTTAGTAAGGAGAGAAGGGAAAGAAAACAAATAAGGGTTTGCAGGGAACTCCAATTATATCTGTTCAAGATGGCTACTTTAAAATAAATCTGAATTAAATAAGGAAAAATGTTAAGATTTGGCAAAGTTAAATGGTGGGTTTGTGGGTATTTGTCATATCATGTTATATCTTTCTATGTTTTTGAAATGTTTCATAAATTTAAAAACTAGGAAGTGTAAAGGGCACTAAAAACTCCATTAACAATGGCCTAGATCACCCCCTGAGCAGAATTAACAAGATCTCAAAGGAACGGGAACTTATAATCACATCTCAGAAACTCTCTTCATTACAAGGCTCCTTTTCAGAAACAAGACTCTCTCTCCTCTGGGGTGGATATTGGAGAAGAGTACCAGGAGAGGGAGAAAGGGGATTGACCAATGATGGGAGATTAAAAGAAAGGAAGAAGAGAAGAGGATAATATCTCAATGGTATTTAAAACGATAACACACAAGCACACAGGTAAGACTCTCCTTCAAACAAGAAGAAACAAAATTAGCAAAATAAAGAAAAAAAGGTCTTACTAAGTTTGTAGTTCATACCTGGCTCCAGCTTCTTCCCCATTAGGCCAGATCATTGCAAGAAAGATACATTCCTGAGATTTTGTATTATCAAGTAATTCCATTATTAAAGAAAACTTTCTGGTTCCTTGGGAGTCGTGAAAATAGAATTTAAGCTTATTTGCAGTGTAATTTACCTCTAATTCCTAAGTCATTCCTAATGATGATAAGACTAGGAAATTAGAAAATGGACTTTATTTTCTCATTTTAAACTTGTCCTTAAAAATGTTCCACCATCTATTATAATAATACCCAGAAATCAAGGTAAAATTTGAATCCATATTTTGGCCATTTATATAAGTTGTATGTTCTAACTTCTGTCCATGTAGGATTTTGTTACATGTCTGATATCTCCTTTAAAAATGACACAAAATTGCAAAATAAATAACAATGGCAATAATCTCCTTGTCTTAAATGTTAGCTCCTAGCATGTTCATGAATAACTAGCTTTTCTAAAACATGCAGGTCAACATATCAAGAAAATTAACTTCATGAAGCTTTTAGAAAGCAAATTTTGAAGCTTTTTGCAGAATAGTAAAATGGACCAATCTGGACCACCAAGGAACATGATGGCAAATGCTATCGAATAAAGGACTAACAAATGAAGCTAAATTCAATCAGGAATAGGTTTACTTTCAAGAAAGAACTGTACAAAGAAAAAGCAAAGTGCCAGTATTGAGAATAAAGGAAAGGCAGGATGCAATGTTTTATGTGCAGTAACACGCCCGATAGAAAGGCAATAAAGCCTGTATGACTTATAAATCAACTGTATTATACTGTCTGATACCATTTAATCTCAATTGCCATAAACCAGCCTAAGAACATCAACAGAACAAAATACCTTCAATCCATAAAAGCCTGGTACTAACCAGCACTACGAACACTGTATGATTCTCCCTTCCATATCATCTTAACCTCATAATCTGATTGAGAAGTCAAATTATTTCACCCTGATTTCAAAGCCTACTGTTCTACTTTTTAAATACATTCCATGTAGCCAGAGTGTTTCTAAAGTTCTATATGTCAGTATCCTTGGAACACATGAATTCCATTAGCAGGCTATTTCAGGAAACAGTAAGCATATTTCTTGGAAACAAACACATGTGGTTAAAAAAACAGCCTAAAAAAAAAAAAAAGTATGAGGTGAAAAACTGAAAACAAAGATGATTCTGAAATGCAATTAGAACTCTGTCCCATCACATATCAAAGGTGTCATAATTGCTTCTTGACTGAGAATTTGGTGTTTTGGATTTGGGTCTTTAAACCGAAAAGCCTATCTTGAGATGGCACTATAAGTATATCTGCCTCTTAATCACAGGCAACTGCTAAATGAAGTGTATCTATTTTCTCTGTTACATTACTATTGGCAACCAGGTCCTCAGTAAGTGCCCAGAAATGTTTCCATGGTTACAAAAAGCATTCAGCATCCCTCTTGTTTTGGGCCAATTTAGCTTAAAATCTATTGTGGAGAAAAATATGGCACATTAAGAAACATAAAATCAAGATACAACGTTATGAAAAGAATTCAAGGTTAAATGCGAAAAGCAGGCTTGACAAGTCTTTTTAAAAAGTGCATGTAAATCACTGATTAAAATGCTTCCTTTTCCTACTGTATCTCCAAATACATCTCTTTAATAGACTGCAAAGCAGCCCATGTACTGCGTTTCACGTGATCCCTTGGTATAATGGGAAATTAGCATGTGAAAATAATTTAAGACTTAACCAGCAGGTAAAATTTAAAAAAAAAATGTGTTTTAACATTCATAGAGCTGAGAGTCCAGTCCCTTATCCTAGTTTCATAGGGCCCTGGGGTATTTAAATATTTTAAGGAAAGAGAGGACTGAGAGCTTTGTTCATTTGCTATAGGCATTTGAAGTAAATTAGTGAGCTATATCACATCAGGGAGAGAGAAAGGGACGCTCCCTAGAGGCAACTTAGTAAAGCTCTTCCATCTATAAAGTCATGAGTGAATTGGAACAAGGAGGCTGTCTCATTCTAGGTCTCTGCTGCATTCCCAACTCCCACTGCCACCAAAGAGCCAGGACATCAAACCCATTTTTGCACCTTCTGGAACGTATTAAATAAATGGTATAAGCTTTTCAATAATCTGAAGGAGAGGCCCGTGGCTTATCCTTGCGTATACTTGTCCATTCCCCACAGCACTTTGTACATAGTAGGCATTCAATAAATATTTCATTGACTGAGAAGGGCCATCATACAAGTCTTTACAGAGAAATGTTTCGCCCCATATTTTCTTATGCGTATGCATATATGCTATCCTTTATCATTTTCTATTGTTCTTATTTTCACTGTGAAATGGACAGAAGTGATGAGATTTAAAATCATGATGCTATTAAAGACTAATTTGAAGACTTTCATGCCAGAAAGATAGATGTTCTTTTCCATATTCTGCTCCCTACTTACAACTAAAAACCCTAGACATTGTAGATAAAACAAAGATAAGAAGACTGAACTGTGCAGAAAAGAAGGCAGACTGGCTAGGGACCATGGGATGCAAGGAACAACATGATGGTGAGTGCCCTACGCTCTTTTGCCTCATCTATGTCAGACTTGAACCTGGAGAAGCTGGCAACCCAGATATGCCAATGGGCACAGAAAAGGGGGGATGGACCTTGAGGAAAGCTTGCTCTCTGTAGGCAAAGGACCAGGAAGGAACAGCCTAGCAAAACAGAAAATTTTTAGACAATAAATGTCTACTCCAGCCAAAGAGCACAGAAAAGAAATTGTGTTCCCCACCCTCACCTACACCAGCAAAGGCCAAGTGGGAGGCCTAAACTTCCATCCTCACCAGGCTGTAATGAGGTACCCCAATACCTCCACTGTGGGGTGCCAGAGAAGACCATGTAGGGATCTAGGACTTTCCTTTCTCGATGACCAGTAATGAGCATCCTGTGCCCCCCTAGTATCAGAGGACACCACATGTGAAGCCTGGACCCCCACCTGGAAGTAATGATGCACCCCGCCCCTTCCCCGTGCATGGTGTCAGAGGAGGTCTAGTGGAGACTCAGGATTTTCATCATCACCCAAAGTAATGAGGCTAGCCTCCGCTTGGTGTTAGTGGAGATCACATGGGGAGATGGAACTCCCAAGCCAGCATTAATTAAGTGCAGCCCTGCAAGGGTTAAAGCAGGCCAAGAGGGAAAGCTGGACTTCTGCCTCCACCCAGCAGTAATACGTGAGTGCCTCATTGCTCTGCCAGAGCCCTGGCAGACTCTCTTTTGGAGATGCCTTTTGAGTGGCGCAACACCAAAATAATGACGACGCTTTCTCCTTATATACGCATATTGTTTTACACACTGTTTCTTCTTACAAGCGACGATAATAGCTTCCTGACATATATTCTTTCCTCCAATTTAGCCTCCAAACGGATACTAGAGTGATCCTTCTAAAACAGACCTCTGTTCATGTCACTCTTTTAGTTTCAGGTGTACAAAACAATGTAATAGTTAGACATTTATACCCTTCACAAAGTGATAACCCCCCCCCCAATGTACTACTTTGTTTCCCCGAAAATAAGACCTAACCGGAAAATAAGCCCTAACATGATTTTTCAGGATGACATTCCTTGAACATAAGACCTAATGCATCTTTTGGAGCAAAAATTAATATAAGACCCAGTCTTATTTTCGTTGAAACACGGTACCCCTCCGACATCGCATATAGCTGTTACATTCACTGTTGATTAACATCTTTTTGAGATTCCCAACTGCTTAGAGGATAAAAGCTAAATCCTTAACACAAAAAGCAAAGACCTTCCCACTTGCAGCCTAAGCTCTAACCTCACAATCCATCCCTGAAAATGTCTGGCTTGCCAACATGTCTGTGCTCACACCATTTCCTCCAATTGGAACGCCTTTCTCTCTCCACTCACCTGTTAAATTCTGACTGTGCTCACAGTAGGCAGTCCTACATCATCTGCTCTGTGGAAACTTTCCAGATCACCTTTGGCAAAATCATCCCAAAAGTCACTATGTACATAATTGTTGTAACTTTAAACAAACTTTTTTATAGGACTTGTTATATGTAACTATCTTCAAGCCTTACAGAACTCCTTTAGGGAAAACCATGATAATCCTCTACCCAGACAGACAAAACCTCCTACAAAAAGAGAAGACAAAAATTACCAATAGCAGGAAATAAAGAGGGAGATTACTATAAACCCTACAAACATTAAAATGATAACCAGAAAACACTATGTCCACAAATTCAACAACATAAATAAAATGAAAAAAAATCCTTGAAAAATGAAAATTGACAAAAATCACTTAAGAAAAAGACATACTGGGGGATCACTTCATAAATTATACAAATGTCTAACCTCTACAATGTACACCTGAAACTAATATAAAATAACATTAACTATCAACTATAATTTTAAAAAATAGTCACAGGATATAAAGTATAGCACAGCGAATATAGTCAATAATATTATAATAACTATGTACAGTGTCAGATGGGTAATAGACATATTGGGGTTATCACTTTGTGAGGTATATAAATGTCTAATCACTATGTTGTTTTGTATACCTGAAACTAATAATAAAAAAAAAGACATATAACTTGAATATTCCTACACATACAAAAGAAATTAAATTTGTATTTTGAAATCTTCCCACAACAAAAAATAAAATAAAATAAAATTCTAAGCTCAGTTGACTTCACAGGAAAATTCCAGCAAACATTTAATAAGTAAATAATACTAATTGAACACAAATTTGTCCAGACTATAGGAAAGGAGAAACATCTCACAACTCATTTTATGAGGCGAGCATTACCCAGATACCAAAACCAGACAGAGGTACTGCATGAAAAGAAAACTACAGACTAATATCCCTAATGAAAATAGAGGTTTTTAAATCCTCAACAAAATATTAGCAAATCAAATCCAGCAATATATTAAAATAATAATATACCATAACCAAGTGGATTTTATCCCAGGTAGGTAAGACTACTTAAACACTCAAAAATGTATCAGTATAATTCATTTCAACAGACTAAACAAGAAAAAAATCATATGATCTGCTTAACCAATGCAAAACACCATTTGACAGAATTCAAAATCCTTTTTGACAAAAACTCTCAGCAAATTGATATAGAAGGGAATTTTCTTCAACATGATAAAGAGCATCTACAGAAATCTACACCTAACTACTAAGTAATAGTGAAAGTCAAAGCTTTTCCACTAAGCTCAGGATCAAGGCAAAGATACCCACGTTCATCACTCATTCAAACTGATAATATAGTGTAATCAGTCAGGAAAAAGAATTAATAGACATAGATATTAAAAAGGAAGAAATAAAACTGTCATTTCTCTCACAGATTATATCATTGTCTATATAGAAAATCCCAAAATAGCTACCAAAAAATCTATTAGGACTAATTGGTGATAATACAAGGTTATTATACAAAAATCAGTATTATTTCTATATACTGTGTTTCCCTGAAAATAAGACCTAGCCAGACCATCAGTTGTAATGCGTCTTTTGGAGCAAAAATTAATATAAGACCCAGTATTATATTATATTATATTATATTATATTATATTATATTATTATATTATTATATTACATTATATAAGATCCGGTCTTATATAATATAATAATATAAGATAATATAATGGAATAGAATAGAATAGAATAGAATAGAATAGAATAAAATAGAATAGAATTTTTGCTCCAAAAGATGCATTAGAGCCGATGGTCTGGCTAAGTCTTATTTTCAGGGAAACACAGTACTAGCAAGTAGCAATTGGAAATTAAAAGTTATGAAAGTATTATTTACAATAGTATCTAAAAAAACAAATACTTAGGTATAAATCTAACAAAATACATAGGTGACCTATATGCTAGAAACTACAAAACTGATGAAAAAATTTAAGAACTAAATAAACGAAGTGATATACCATGTTCATGGATTGAAAAACACAATATTATTAGTATGTCATTCTCTCCAAACTGATCAATGAATTCAACACAACTCCAATCAAATTCACAACAATTTTTTTTAAATCAATAAGCTTATTCTAAAAATTATTTGAAAAAGCAAACAAACTAGATAGAACAGCCAAAACATTTTTTAAAATACAATAAAGTTGGAGGGCTCACATTACCTGATTTCAAGACTTAATTATAAAGCTATAGTGATCGAGACAGTGACCACTATTGGAGAAAGAATACAAATATACATTAATGGGAAAATATAGAGTCCAGAAACAGATCCATATGTATATAGGCAATAGGTTTCTGACAATGATGTCAAAGCATCTAATGAAGAAAGTATAGTCATTTCAACAAATGGTGTAGGAACGATTGAACATCAATATGGGGGTGGGAGAGAAAGCTCAATCTATATCTTGCATTATATAAAAAATTACCTCAAAATGAATCATAGCTCTAAATGTAAAACCCATAACTTTAAAATTTCTGGAATAAACCATAGGGAAAATAACTCTGGGGCCCTGGATTACACAAAGATTTCTTAGATATGACACCAAAAGCACAATTCATAAAAGAAAAACTATACCTAATATTGTGTTTGATGTTAAAGATACAGAAATGAATCTATGACATGGCCCCTACCTTTTGGAGGCTACAATGTAGTGAATAAACATCTCTTGAATGAATAAATGAATGCAACTGTTTTACTGCTGTTAGATTATTACAATTACAAAAGTGAACAAAAGCAAGTGTGATGCATCTATTGAGCCAAATTTATTAACAATTTTAAACATAGTTCAACTTCAGCAAGAATTTTCTAAAATAGGAATAGAAATTTCAAATCAAATCTAAGAAATCCTATTGGTTGCTCAGATATTTCTAGAATTTACTGATGATTTTAAAACATTTGAAATTGTTCTTATTTAGTTTATTAGATTCAGAAAGAATATCAGCCTACCTTGTTTTCTCCAATTTATTCTAGCATTTAATGTTACTTTAATTTGGGCAAAAGTATCAAGGAAACATTATAGAAAGAATACGAATTGTTTCCTCATTTTCCAAGACTTCATATATCTGCATAAAACATTTCCTTAAAAAGATAAAGCTAAGAGGAATCATGAATATAGATGAAGAGATTATGAAGTATTCCAGAAATGCCTGCTCCCTACAAGAAGAGAATTAATTACTTTACCTTTATATTACATAAAAGATCCAATAGTCTCCATGAACTATGTATGTATTACAACCACAAATCACATATACACACCTAATTCCTTTCTCTGCGTATCATGTAGCTCTCTGTCCCTCAGCCACATGGAATGTCCTGACTTAGGCTTAAAGCATTAGAAGTATGAAAAAATTTGTGCCAGCATATATAACAGCTGCTTTTACAAAGTTAATTATAGTTTCACCATATTCATCATATATTTATTGAAGGCCCATTATATGTTCAGTTATGACAGGATAGAGCTTTATAGGCAGTTTGTCTTAAATGTGTCCTTTCCATTCAAGGCTAAAGAAAACCAAGCTATTCTTATTTCAAAGATTTCTATCTACTGTCATCTCACATCATGTCTCAGTGAAACACTGTGAGAAGTGTTCTTGAAGTGTTAGCAACTGAAAATTTTGCAACAAGGATGGCTTTTTGCACAGGGTTTCACACTGAATAATATAGTAACATCTAGAGATTCCTAACCTAGTGAAAAAAAAAGAGAACAATTTAAAAGATATTTTTTTTAAAGCATGACATGTGCACAAGGGGCTTCTCAAACAGAACCCACAGATTCATTTTCACCATTTCACTTGCTCAGAACTACTGTTTTGGAATATAGAGCCCACAAACATGGATTTTCCAAAGTGTGATATATTGAAAATATCCCTACAGATTACATCTCTAAGAAGCCAGCGTATGTAAAGATATAAGAGAGAGACAAATAAAATTCATATGACAGCTAAAACAAATCAAAATAAAAGAATTAGAAATGTCCTTTGGAAGAACCCAGAGAAAATGATTACTGGCTAGCTTACCTTGCTTTTTTCCATTAACATTTTCTAAAATACCAGACAGTTGGCTCTCAAAGCCATGTTGAAGGCCACTCCTTTGCTTTTCAAGGTGATGTTCTTCCTCAGCAATAGAAGAAAGCACATGCGGTGGTTTCTGGTCATCAAGGGTCTGATTGGGCCACTGGGACATTATGGAACATGAGTCCTTTGCATGTTGGCTAAGTCTAGGGCTTGAACTTTGGGCCGAGTCCTGCAAATCACTATTACAACAGGAGAAGTGATCCACTTCAAGAAACAAGGAATTTGTGTCCTCTTGACTCCAATCATTGCTTTGTTCTTCATCTTCAAAGTAAGTTTCCTGAATCTGAATATTATCTAAGTCCTGGTCTAGCTTGTCACTCAATTTCGAGTCTTGTTTGCTTACGTTAACCAACGATGCAGATAATGCACCTCCCGCTTGCTGGAGAGCTTCATATGCCCGAGAAATCCAGGAAGACAGAGGCTGGAAGAAGTTCTGAGCATCCTGAGACGCCATGGCCAACACCATGGCCAGCTATCTGATGTCTAAAAGTCCAGTTGTTCAGGTCTTTTGGTACTCTGGACTTAATGTGAACTACAGAACAAGCATGATGAGAAATTAAATTGAAGGTCTCTTAATGGCTGTGAATATTTCACTCTCAAAACTTCTCAGCTGAAACAGAGGAAAGAAATACTTACACCTGTTAAAGTTACAACCTCAGACCCATCACCAAATGCCTAAAATCAGTGTCAAACAGCAATTAGGGACAAAAAGAGATCATCATTGAAATCTTAAGGAAGCTAAGTAAAAATGACTGTGAAAGTTTAAACATAAATTGCTACAATGCCTATTCACCTCCACAGGCATGTGTAAAAACTCCCATTACCAGTAATAGGATCTATTTATGTGAACTGAGAGAAGTCATCCCCAAAGACCAGACCTAACAGTGTGAAAAGAGTAAATGAATCTTCATTAAAAGGCAGTTGGATATGACATTTCAAAATACAAGAAAGGTTGGATGCTTCGTCTACAAACCTGCAGATCCCAGAGAGCAGGCTAATAAGCATCTCTGCTTCATGACACACAGATTTATCCTTTCAAAGGAAATGTGTGCCTGGAATTAAAAAGCTTTTAACAAATCTTAAAGTAGGAGTTTATATTTTTATGCAATTTCTAGAAATTGTATCTATTCTTGGGGAGCAAACAATCACTGGAAAACTGATGATGGCAAGTGGATTATGCAGCTAACTGGAGACATGTCTCTAGCATCTCGTTGTCTTTGTCTATATTCCAACCTCCCCAAGACAGCCTTCCACGCCACGACCTGTGAGACTCCTGAGAGGCTCTTCTTCCCACCAGATGCACAACCTGACGGAGGCAGCTAGAGGAGATCAACAGAGCAACACGGCACAATGAAGGATCAAGAGCTAAATATGTGCATTTTTACATATACACATGCATACACATATATATGAATATATACATATACATATATGTGTATTATATGTATATATGTATATATCTCATTGCCTTTACACTGTTCATCAATAGCTCAAGATAAATATTATAAATGACAGCAGAGCCTAAAATCACTGCTTGTACTTTCTAGCCCATCTCTTTCATAGCAATAGCTTCCTTCTGACCAAATCTATCAGCAATCCCATAAGTTTCAGCCCTCTTGACCTCAGGTTACTGCATTTGATATGATTGCCTATATTCTCCTAAAAATTTCTCTGTAGCTTTCGTGATACCATTCATGCATGCATTGACTCATTCAATAAACAAATATTGATTAAGTAACTATTAAGTGCTGGTACAATGCCAGGTATATAAGGTAACCCTGCGGCCTCTGCCCCCATGGAGCCCAAATTCCAGTTAAAGGGAAACTGAACTCTTTGCACTTTCTCCTTACACTGAATAATTCATGTGTCTGTCTTTCAGGCTCTTCCTTGTCTTCCCGCCAGACACATATATGCAACCACACATTGTCTTCTGGTTTCTCCTCCTCCCCCTTTAGTCTCATCAGCTGACAGAGAGGTAGTAAGGTCCTAAAGCCCTCCTGCTGGGAGAGGACTCTAATTCCTGAATCAATGAGTGTGAGGAGGTTTGGGGAGTGCAACAAGACAATGGGAGGAACCTCAGATCAATGGCTATTTATTAACCAGCTTGAAAGTATTTCTACATTTTCATGACTCACAGAGCCCTGCTTTTCATCCTGACTGAATGTCCAGCTGTGCCTGAGCTGTCCCCAATAATACTGCGCCACAGTCAGGACGCAGCCATTCCTCACCACTCATTGCTATAAAGCCACACTAACACACCAAGCATTTTCCAAGGTAACTGCTCTTGCCTGACTTCTGTTTTCTTTGCCAGGGATGCTTTCTCTCCCTCGTCTGCCTGGAAAATACTTCTTCATTCTGTACAATGAAACTACTATGTCTTCATCTACAATCAAAGGTGTGGCTTCCAGTGCTCTGACTGTGCCTTTGATATAAGGTTTCACTTGGTGTGGTAACTATTTGTCAATCTTCCTATCTCAGTGTACTATGAGACTGTAAGTGCTTAGACTGTGCTTATACTTAATAACTCTAGGACTCATACGGTAGGGACTCGATAAATGTTTGTTGAATGAATGAATGAATGTTATTAATGAAACATTTTAAAGCTAAATTGCCCTGATTCTTTCATTTTTCTTCATCTGTAAAGTGAAGTTAACTAGATGACCTCTCATAGTTCCTTTCTGCTCTAAAACCCAAGAATTTACCAGGATGGGCCAGAAAAGCAATGAAATATTGAAGCTGGATATATTCGGCAGTAAGTCGCCTTTTCAGGAATTGGTTCTGTACTTTTGTCAATAACCACTGTCAGATGATCTCAGAGTGACTGGAAAGAGGCCAAATCTCAGTCTATATATGAAACAATACCTAGTTGTTATATTCCAAAATACTTAAAAAAGAAGAGCATCTACAGCTAGAACCTGAAAAAACGATCTAGTTAGCAACACTGGAGCCCTTTCATTTTTGACTAAAGCAGCCTAAAGCCAAAGGGCTATGTGCTGGCAGAGTAACCATGGAGATAACTTTGCTGCTTGAGCAAATTTTAACTTGATTGGTAGAGCACGCCAAGGGTGATACCAGATATATACCTGGCAACCTGGTTCTTTGGGGGCTTTCTTACCACTGAGAAGACAAAGTGGCTTCTGGTATAATAGTAATAATAATAATAATAATAATAATAATAATAATAAAATAACATGAGAAAAAATAGACAAGATAATACAGTCTAGGTACATAGATTTAAAGGAAAAAAAACATATAAGGTCTGTGATAACTGAGAAGGCTTAGTATTTGAATTAACATAGTTCATGATATTTCTTATTATGAGAAGTTAAAACAAAAATGTGTGTGTGTGTATGTCTGTGTTTATGTGTATGTTTTTTATATACAAGCTCCTACCACACAAATATCTAGGGAAGGTCTACCACCTTTCCAAGTACGAAATAAACTAGCAATTTAATAAAGAATTATTGACAACTGACAAATACAGATGGAAGAAAAGCCATTGATATATTCCTAGGGGCTACATTTCTTTAAATAGTGTTTTAATTAGAATTATATTTTAGTTATAAAAGTATTTGATTTAATTAAGGTTATTTGAAACATAGGAAATGACTAAAGAGTAAACAGTAGAGAATTGTGTTTCTGTGGGGGGAGGGGGAACAATCAAATTCCTGAGCCATATGCTTTATCACATATTTTGATCATTCTCACCAAGGGTAATTGTAAACAGAAGTGTTCCATACCCAGAAAGATAATGCGCATGGTCCTTCAAAGGCTGTTAGTTAAATCTTTCTGCCCTCATTTTCCATCTGATGACAGATGCTTGGAGGGAGGGGGAGAGCTATGACCTAAGAAGAAATACCAGCTTCTAGGAGCTATGCCTTAAAAATCTGTTATTCTGGTGAAAACTAAAATAAAAGCCTGTATGCCTCTGTGATTTTTTAAAGGATTATCAGCTCCAGGAGAGATTCAGACAAATTCTGGGAGAAAATATAATGTTCTCAATAATATGGTCCACAGGTAACCAGTCCCCAAATCAAAATCTTATGTAAGTTCACCTACTAAAGTGTGTTCATGTTTAGCATTTTTTGAAGGAGAAGTTACCTTGGGAAAATTTTCTTTTTATTCTCTACCAAGATCTGTAGGGCAGTCATAGTAAAAGTGAAGACTCTCAGGTTTATTTATGTATGTACTACATAAATGTACACTGGAAACCTATATAACTTTACTAACCAATATCACCCCAATAAATTTAAAAAACATTTTTAAAATGAAAAAATAAATAAAATAAAGTGTCTTCTTGCAGCCATCAGTTAACTTCCTTGAGTCATTTATTGGATGTGGGTTACTTATTATTGACTTCCCAGAGTGGTCATGAGGCGAATTAAGTCTACAATTTTTATGACAATTATCATGCCTTTCAGAGAAAGGCATTCTGCATTACCTATTATGAATAGGAAGGCTTAAAAAGATGCATAATGCATGGAGTCAAAATAAGAACTACAAAACGGGCTGCAATCCATCTTTAACATGATTCAAGAGTCTACAGGTGTTTTCCTTTAAGAGCAAATTTGTTATGTGGATAGCAATATGTGCCATTGAGATGACATAGCTTTTGTAGCATTTGTCCAAAATCTGTTCTAAATGCTGGAATCTTAACAAATATAAAAATGGACTACTGAGGACTCTTTATGTCAATAACATGGACACAATACAGCTATATTGCCACTGCTGGGACATGGGCAATTCACTAGATCCTTTACCATTAGGCTTCAGTGGGACAGGTAATGTAAAGTGAAAAGTGAAACTATATAATCAAAATACACTTTTATCAGTGGACATTGAGAAAAACAAGACAGTATGAAGAAAAGAAATAGCAATGCTTTGGAATGACACAAAACAAGGCTCTGTGCTGGAATATCCGTCAGGTATGCCATAGCATAGGGCAAATCATGTTACCTGGGGCACCAAAATGTCTTCACCAGTGAGCAGTAGCTCCTGTCTTGCAAGTCACTATGGAAACTACTCGTACACTACACAATGTTTCTAAAATATGCAGAACAGAGCCCAGTCCAAAACAGGCACTCAATATCAGTTATTACTACTAAACCAAAATTTGCAACGTTTCAAAAGGCAAAAATATATTCAAGTCTTATAATCTTTTCCCTAGTGTGCTAAGACTGCAGAAAAATGAGACTATCATTGTAGCTAACATTTGCCAAACACTTTATAGTATGCAATTCTTTTCAACAACTTGTATGAATAAAAACTCTGTGAAAGATATTTTACAGTTGAAAAAACTGAGACTCAGAAAGTAAATGACTTGCCCTTAGGTTCATACCAATAATAAGGAGAAAGCTAGTATTCCAATTCTCCTTTATTGAATTCCAAATTCTTGCTTTAACCACTATTCCAAATCTTCACGAAATGCCAATAAAACAGTGAAGACACTAGAAATCAAAAAAGTGACGGTATGTTTCTAATAAGGGACCAATGCGGGGTTCAAAGCCAGGTGTTTCTGACTCCAAAATCTATTCTCATTCTGTTTCCACTCCACCTTGGCTACCTATTTCACTAATGAAACTCTTCAAAATAAAAAATATTGCAGTTACTTTTCCAAAATACGTGTAATAAAGTAAAAAAAAATTCTAAACTACTGCTCAAATCAAGCAATGGTTATTTTATAATATATTTTTCAAACTCTATCCAACGGACAGCTTTCTATTTGAGCATGATGATCTCAAAAAGACTAGGTTGGCTCAACAAGCTTTAAATTGCTCCGAGTTTTCCCCTATTGTAACAATCGCACCTTTTAATCGCACCTGACAACAGGGCAAAGACAAAAATTAACCTGCACCTTTTAAATATTCTCCAAGTTTTGTAAGCCCGTTGAGTATTTTGGAGTGTCTATTATATCCAAGGCAGAGAGAGACTTAAATATGCTCCACAAATACTCAGTGGTTACAAAAACACACAAGGTCTTCAGCATTTCCAGAGGGACTAGTTAAAGTGGCTTTAATGATACAAGTTTCTTAAGAGACCGTCATTGCTTTTGCACAGAAACCCATTTTCAAGCTCACATATAATAAAATTTTTCTTGAGGATTTAGGAATAAGTTATATTTTATTGATATTTAGCTTTTTACAGAATCCACCAAAATGAGGGAGAAAATTTCATTTTGCATCATCCTAGGTAAAGTGATCACGACAGACTTCCCACACGTGTGCACCTGTGTTCCAGGGCCATTGACACGTATCAACTTGCCCCAAATAAAAGAGATTCTGAAATCTCAAGTAACGTCCACATTATGAAGACATGTAATCAGAAGGTAATGTACTGAAATTGAGGAAGGCAAAATGCGGCACAATTAACAGGAATTACTCTCACACTAAGAGATTTACCAGATTGTTGATTTTTGCCCCGAGAAGAGATAGAAACATTATCAATTGAAAAGATTGTAGGCTCAAAAAATAAGGAAAAATTATGAAAAAAATGTAATCGCAGTCCTCTGAAAATAGATTAAGCAATTCTTTAAATATCAGCATTATTCAGTGTTTGTTAAAGTTTTTTATTAATTATAGAAGTAATATCAGCCTTATAAAAATTTGGTAAAAAAGGGGGTGGGATCATTTTTAATCTCTCCACCTTGACACAACCCTGATTTTTTCACATTTCTTCTATCACTTTTCCTTGTAATTTGTACAGAATTGTAATCTATTACATAGGAACCCAAGAGTTATCTTTAATAACTCCTTGTGCTTTACCTAGAATTCATCACCAAGGCCTATCCAATCTTCTATCTAAATAACTCTTGAATATGTCTGCTTTTTTTTTAGCTGTACAGATAATACCTAAATCCAAGTCACCATCATTTCCCATCTGAACCACTTCAACAGGATTTTAAGTGATTTCTTTGCGTTTTACTCCTACCTCATGTTTCTATACAACAGCCTTTGTGGGTCTTTTTAAGATATATATTTGACCAATCATTCAGTGTTTACAATGACTTAAAATTCTTTCCCATTGCTTCTAAGATAAAGTCCAAAACCCTCTACAAGACTCAGAAGGCCATACATGGTTTGACCCCTTCTTATCTTTAGCCACTCTCTATTTGCTCTCGGTTGGTTAGCATCTGGCCTCCTTTCAGCATCTTACTTCCCCAGGCTCCTCCCTCCACACTTCCCGCTCCTGTTTCCCAATGCCCACTCATTTCCTTTCAGAGCTCAAGTTAAACTTCACTTGATGGATGCTTTGCCTAACAACCAGCCCGCCATAATCCAGGCTCCATTATATGTCCTCCTTCCCTGAAATATTCTCTCATAACACCTCTTATTATTAACACTAACAATAATTGTAGCTCATTGATGACTTACATAACTATTTCTTTTAACATCTGTCTTTTCTACTAAACTAGCAGCTCCATGAGATGAGGTCGCAGGTTAATTTTTGTCTTTGCCCTGTTGTCAGCATCTAGTTAAATGACCACCGTAGAATAGGTAATCAATAGTTTTGAATATCTGAATATACACACATAATACTATATCCTGCTTCTTTCGTTTAACATTTTCAATGCATTTTGCATGCTTCCACAGTCTTTTGCGTTTACCATTTTTAATGATTTAATATTTTAAAAACTAAATTTTCCGTGAGGACCTGAATACCTTTTTCCAAATTCAAATCTATGAAAGTCTCTATTCTTATAATAATATGCAATCCTTTACATATCAAGAAAAAATATCCAGTATTCTCCATTAGAATGAGAATATCACTAAATTATATTAATTCAGATATCATAACTTTGACATTTATAAGAGCCTTGACTGGAGCTAGGCTAAAGCTGACTTCTATATTTACTATTAAAATAAAACAAAAATATATGGCTGGCTAAACAAGATAACAATCATCAACATAAAAATATTTCAGGGGACTATTTACCTTACAATTATTCTTATGTTTTTCATTAAGAGGTTAGGAGTAGGGCCTAGGTTTTTATTTTCTAATCAGCTGCCAAATAATGCTGATACTGCTGGTTCACTGACACACTTCGGACAACAAAGTTTTATTAAGATATGATTTACAGGTCATAAAACCCTCCCATTTTAAGTGTATAGTTCAACAATTTTTAGTCAGTTCATTGAGCTGTGCAACCATCATTATAACCCAGGGTTAGAACATTTTTATCACCTCAATAAGATCTCTCATGACCATATACAATTAATCCCCATTCCCACCCCAGGCAACCATTAATCAATCTACTTGCTGTTTTTATAATTTGTCTTTTTGGGCATTTCATATAAATGAGATCATACAATTTTTAAAAAATAGTTCTGAGAGACTGGAAAATAACACTGGAGGCTAACTTCCTGTAAGATCCAGGTATGGTTTTCATAAATTTTAAACTGTATGCAACATGTTAGATGAATAAGTTTTTTTCCTGGAGATGATGTTCCTATCTTTTTGAAAGTCTCAAAAGGATCCCTTATACTCAGTTACTGCAATAAACAGCGTGGATCGGAGAGGTTAGACTATCTTTGAAAGATACTCTGCATCCAACAATCAACACAAGTTTTAATCTGGTTCCCACTATGTTTGTGATGAGGGAAATATAAATCTTTCACCTAATGAAATTTTCACCTATAGCCAGAAAACCATTCTAGCACAAATTATTAATCTATTGCACATGTTTTTGCTTCATCCCAGGACATGGCCTCAAATTCTTATTTATACTAGCCCCTTTCTGTGAATGAATGAACATATCAATATTATTAAGTTGGAACTCTCAATCTAAATTAGTGCTAACAAGTGTTCAATATTTTTCCTTATGTTTTCCTTTCATTTGTTTACACAAGCTTCAAACTAAGCAGGTATTAACATTGTTTATTACTAAAATGACTATTGCTACACATTTTATCTCCTTCATTAGTGGTTATCAAAATAAGGTCTCCTGGGGTCCTTAATGACTGGGCTCTTAGAATAATAATGCTAATAACATACAAATGTCAATACTTCTGTGTCTGGCAAACATTAATAATCAGATCCCCCTGGGATCCCATCAAAAGCAGCAGCCTAAATGGGATCTCTGTGGTTAGGTGGGAGGCATCTGACGTCTCTCAGGTCTACCCAGCCAAAGTGGCCCCAGTCAAAGAACATTGGAAAGCACTCCTTTTACATTTCCTTTCCACTGGCAGAGGATTTCATGTAAGAACTGGGAAGCACTGTTTTCTCAGCATGATAATGGAGCCAAACGTTCCTAACTAATTCCACATACATGTACGATCCATTTTATAGCATTATATTCAGTTACAGTGATTATACCTATTTGGTTAAACAAAAATGCAGTTTATATTTCTATTCTAAGCAAACAATGCCTTTTACTTTTTTCATCTCTTTCTCTTTCAATCCTTCCAATTTTTCACTATGGAAGCTTGCTTGCTGAGGAACAGCAAATACCTCTACGGTCTTCTGTTAGCACAGTTCAGTTCAACTAGGATTTACTACCATTTACCCATAATGAATGGATTCTGCTTTCTAGTAGCAAAATACTAACATTGCATTCCAAAAAGAATACTAGTATGAGTATTCTCAGATTTATTATCTGCAATAAATCAGATAATGGAAAGGAAAATCCTCCAAGTGATATGGAAAATGACATTACATGTTGGCATCCCATTTCTAAACACAAAATACACACTTTGGTTAGTTTCAGATTATTTGGGGAAATTCTAAATGGAACACTTGCCCTGAAATGTTCTTGAAACTAATTCTCGTTAGATCTTGGACTATAAAGCCAATCCATGGGAAAAATAAAAATCTAAAAGGACTCTACATCTTTCCCACATAGAATGATGAGGTACCAAGTACAAGTTTAATAAACATTACTTGTTTAGGGGCAGAAGAGTGATGGATTTGGGAGTATGCAAGACCAACTTTAAAAAAAAAAAAAAAAAAAAAGATCTTTCTGCTAAGGAGTAAAGGTAAAACATTGAGAGTTCACCAAACTTTCCATAATGTGCCTTATAATGCCATGATTTGAATTTTGCTTTAAGGTAATTTAAAAAGGAACATTCAAAGAATTAATGCCCTAAAACGAAGGTTTTCTCCATCACCCTCTCTCATGTCAAGTGGCCCACACTTCTGTAGAATGACAATTACATTCTGTAGAATGTAAATTACCACTCTGTCATCAATGCTCACTGGGGAAAAACAAGAAAGAACAGCAGTTTTTAAGCGGATAGCAATTTTATTCTATAAAACTGACATTAATTGTTCTTAAGTATTAAGAACTGTTTTTGAGGAATCAAAGTATAGAAACTAAGAAAATTATTCAAAATGTTTTTGGAATTCCTAAATTCACACCTTCAAATAATACCTGTCACCTTGTCATTAAACCTCAGTCAGAAAGTCTGAAATAATACAGGCTTCAAATTATCGTGAGAGCTTTTGTGAATAAGGCATTTGCTCCTAAGGGTGGGTTTTAGAAGAATTGAGATGTTTTCATGGAAACGTAAAACCATAGACATGCCCTTTCTTTCACTTTAATCTGTCAGGCTAAGAAAAATGATGAGATTTTAAACCTATTATACCAATAACTAGTTTAAAACAGATTATTCAAAGAGCTAGTTAAGTATATAAACTTATAGACACCTATTTCAATGCAGAAACAGTGATCCGTGCTACCAACTCTTCTACTCAATTGATAATCCCTCTTCCCTGCTACCCACCCATCAACTGAATTTTTCTTAAGGCCTGCATCTCTTTAAAACACAAGAAGCATTACTGTCTTGCTGACAAGAGAAGCACAAAAATCAACATTCTCCAATAAATGTAACTTTTGCCACCCATGGATTCCTCCAGACATGATGTATCTCTAAGGTATTATAGAGAGAACTCTTGTTAATGATTCCATCTTTTAGCACATGCAAACAAACGCATAAGCTTTAAATTTACAAGCCATTTCTGCATCTACAAATGAAGATGACATGTTCACCTTCACTGCATCAAAATCCCTCAAAACTACCTATCAAGTTGCTGAGATAGCTGCACTATCCCAGCAAAAAGATGTGTATTTAAGGCTTCCTCAGATCACCCAGGGGACCCATGCTGCAGAAATAAAGTAAGAATTTCAGTCTACCAAGCAATAAACATTTACTGGGTGCTTCTATGTGGTCTACCAAGATCTACCAAGGTTTACTGAGATCTACGTAGAATGCTCAGTCATAAAATTCCACGCTATGGCTATTTCAAATACAAAAAGGTTCAGAGTTTCTGCCCAAAATTAAGACTCAGGATGATACACACACACACACACACACACACACACACACACACACACACACTCATATGTCATATAGTCATTAATAAAGTGAAAAATCATGAAAAAAATTCTCTGAAGCTTTTTAGTAGTGATGTTGTTTAGGGATTTCTCAAACTTAGGTGTTAAACATTTCCACAGCAATTCATACTTACAGAGAGCTTCAAATTTGTTTTTACTAATATCCTAGTATCACAGAGGACGCTCAAATGCCACAAGGAGAGTGTGTTTGTAAGGCAACTCATTAAGCACTCTTATGTAAATAGCTCAGAAAGCAGAGCTGCTTATAGTCCAACTGTAAATGTGCCCAGATCTGCTGAATGACTTTCGGTATCCTCACAACCTTTAATCTAACGTCCCCATCTCCAGTAATCAGCTAGTTGTATAACGTTCATTTGCTGGGTCAAATTCTTGAGCTGGGGACTATAATCCATCGTCTAAATTGCAAAAACATAAAAAATAAAAAAAAATTAAGGATGGAGATTTTAAAGGGACAGATCTATTCCCTCTTAAGCAAGGAAAACAAAGAAATGGAGACAATAGGGTATACTTTAGAAATGAATTGTTTTTCTTAATAATCGTTTGAAGCTGAGTGAGAGGCAAATGGGGTTCATTATACCATCTACTTTCCTGCGTGTTTCAAAATTTCCATAATAAAAAGTTGGTTTGCTTTTTAAATGAAGATTTCTTCCCAACCTCCCAACCATAATACACTGAAGAAAACAAGAACACAAACAGAGATGTTAAGTAAGCTCCTGTGGTGGCTAATTTTATGTGTCAACTTGGCTGAGTCACAGTGCCCAAATATTTAATCAAACATTACTCTGGATATTTTTGTGAGGGTGTTTTTTGTGGGTGAGATTAACATTTAAAACAGTGTACTGTGTATAAAGCAGACTGCCCTCCATAATGTGGGTGGGCCTCATCCAATCTAAGATCTTAACAGAACAAAGACTGACCCCCTGAGCAAGAACTTCTACCAACAGATGACCTTCAGACTTCAACTGCAACATCAGCTTTTCCCTAGGTCTCTAGCCTATCAGCCCACCCCGCAGTTTTTGGACTTACCAGCCGCCATAATCACATAAGCTAATTCATTAAAATAACACCTCTCTCTCTCTCTCTCTCTCTCTCTTCCTCCCTCCCTCCCTCCCTCCCTCCCTCCTCCCTCTTTGTCTCCATATATATATATATATATATATATATATATATATATATATATGTATGTATTTTATGGTAGGCTAACTGAAAAGTTTGTAGTGGCCATTGTGACCTATATTAGTAAGGATTTTCCAGGGAAACGGAACCAATATATTCTCTCTCTCTCTCTCTCTCTCTCTCTCTCTCTCTCTCTCCCCCCCCCCATATATATATTTAATTCATTAACCCTACTAAATGTGAAGTATGAAGACACTAATGCTGGTTATTTACAACTGTAAGATGCGCACATGGCCAAATGCCTTTCTTCATCTCAAGGAGCCAAAATAAAAAATGACTAAAAGTAAATCCACCCATATGTGCTGGACAGTACACTTTACATTGTTATTTTTACATCTGTTTCCGATTCTGATTCATACCATTTTGCAAAATTTGTCATTGCTCTTTTTTACTTGGGCATAAAAGGAAAATGGAATGTAGTCTAAACCATTCAGAAAACACTGGGAGTTATATAGATGGGATGGCCAAGCTCTTCTGTTTTGATCAAATACACTAAAAATTGGTAGAATGCTCAGAATCTTGAATATAAATTAGACTTGGTTGTAATTTGACAACTTTGAATAATTTTATACAGTAGACACTTTCCTAAATAATCTTATTTTTTAAATCTCTGTGCAGAATGAAACTGCTGGTAGTGTCAGGGTACATACGGGGTGGTGGGGAGGGAAAGCATTATGAAGGAGAAAGCTGGTTTACTGAGCAAGGTAGAAGAGAGCTGAACTAGCATGGGAGGAAAATATGCAGGGAACCATCAGATGGATAGTTTGTGGGCAAAAGCAAAGGTGGATTGGGCCAGTGTCAACACTCTGCCCTTCCTGACCTGAAAGAGGAAGTTAGCCAGGAACCTACCCCTTCCATCAATGGTACTCTACCCTGGACACACCTGTAAAGCACTCAGCATTCTTTTTAAAGCTACATAGTCTGTCCTGCCACTGTCACTCCCTGTTCTGACAGGATTCGTTTGCAATGGGATTTGGGCGCTGATATTTTTTAAAAGCTTCCCAGGATTGAGATCCAATGCACTTCAACTGGGCTTACAGTTGGAAAGCACCCTGGTGGCTGATTACAGTCTGTTCGTATATATCTGACAGGCTTTTGTTATAACTCTTTATAAGAATCATTTTAACCCCAGAGTGGGAGTGTGGAATACCACTGTTCAGGGAAAATGGAGAAAGAGAATCTTGCATCCCATTCTTCATCAACTCTCCTAATTTGTAATGCTTGAAAACCATTTCTAAGTAATGCTTCCTCCTCCTATCCCAATGTAGGGTGCTGAATGGTGGCCCCTAAGAGATATGGCCCCATCCCAATTCCTGGAACCTGTGAACATTGAAAGGGTCTTTGCAGATGTACTTAAGTTAAGGACCTTGAGATGAGAAGATCTTCCTAGATTATCAGGGTGAGATCTACATGCAGTGACAAGTGGCACAGAGAGGACAGACACACACAGAAGGACAGATACACAGAGACAGGGGCAAAGGTTGGAGTGATACAGCCACAAGTCAAAGAATGCCAAGAATGGTCAGAAGCCACCACAAGCTAAGAGAGACTGTGGACCTGCTGACACCTTGATTTTAGATTTCTGGTCTCCAGAATTGTGTGAAAAATAAATTTATGTTGTTTTAAGATATCAAGTTTGTGGTAATTTACATGGTAGCTCCAGGAAACCAAGCTATCCACCAAACCCTCCTTTCCCCTATTTTTCTCTCGTCCCAGAAGTTCAAAAGCATGAAACAGTGGATTGAGTTGAGAAGATTAGGTGGGTAGAAAAAATGGTGCAATTAAGATCTTGACCTCTGGCATTAGACCATAAGTCCCAGTTTTGCCACTTAATAGCTTGGAAAGAAATTCATTTCTCTAAGCCTAAATTTCCTCAATTATAAAATAGAGATTCTAATAGTACGTACTTATTGAATTGCGTAATGGCAAAGTTGTACTTGAACATATTCTGACCTAAAGGCAGAAATGAAATAAAAAATATTTGACGACAGCAGCCATCATGACCCAAGCAGAAGGAACTGGGGCCGGTTGGAGGCCCCTGCTGGACCAGAAGCGAACCATTTAGTTGCAAGTGAGGAGGTGGGGGTGGTCTTGCGGACGGACCAATCAGCTGGGCCTTTTCACCAACGGGTCGGGAGAAATTGTCAAATGGTAACCACCTTACTGCTGAGCTACACCTGGCACAGCCTTAGTGCTGAGCAGTAGCTGAGTACCAGCTTTGCCTAAACACAAAAGCTGCCTCCGCGCTGCCTCACAGGGCTCTTGTCTTTCTCTATCGCCCGCTCTTGCCATGCTCAATATTGAGAAACTACATTTCAACTTGCCCCCTCCAAGTAAGTTGGTCAGTTTTATTTTGGATAAATATTCAGCTTGGGGATTTCCCCTCCTGTCCTTCAGGGGGCGCAGGAAATAGGTGTAAGCTTATTTACTGTGATGGACTGTTCCTCCCTGCTGGCTCCCCTGCGCTCCCGAGCACTCGGCCTCTCTGCCGCTACAGCATCCCTAGGAAGTAGCCATACCTGCAGTGCCTCCTGGTGATCATTCCAGGCAACACAGTATAGAACTGGCAAGACCTGCGGGCAAAATGCAAATGGAGGGCCCTGAGTTCAGAAATCATTCAGAAGTTCAAGGTGGCAACAGCAGAGCATTAAACCGAGCACAGGGACCAAAGCATGGGGACCTGTGTGAGGACAGCTTGAGCAACCATGGAGCCAGCCCTGATTCCAGGGGCTGCAGGTAGTTTACCCCCGAGCCTCCAATACAGGCCCACCCCACCCCAGAGTGCAACAACTCTCTGGCAGATACACTGACACTTACTCCCTGCTGTCTTCTCCTCCCCACCGGGTCATGCAGAAACTTCTAAAACCCATTTGACACGAACTGCTCAACTGAGAAAGTATGGGAGTGTCTTCTAAAGTTATCTCTTCTTCTATCCCCACCAGTATGATCTATCCACTACAGTCACCCAGGCCTACATGGGACACGAGTGAGGCAGTCCCCTGCCATTGTTCCAGATGGGAAGCACATGACACTCTGCTTTCTGCTTCTTCCTCAAGGATTCTGAGCTTCAAACCACAACCACTTCAACCCCACCCCATACCTGCCACCCTTCTCACGGTTCAGGCAATGTCCCAAGCCCTCGAAATCTCTTCCTCTGACTTCTTTCTAGCCATTGGCTGCCCTTTTCAGCAGCAGAAGAGCTTTCTTCTTCACCTCTCTGCCTGGGAGGAATTGCCCTTATATCACATCCTTTATCCTTTCTACATTGTGCCTCTTAAAAGGAAGCTCCAACTTTTGAATTTTGCTTGTGATACATAGAGAAAGCTTTTTGGGGGGCGGCAGAGTGGGGGTGGAAATCTCTTTCTCAAAGCTAGGCTTCTTTAAAAAATATCTCACTATGGAACTTTTATTATTAAATGATTTTTTTATCTCAAAGTTGAACAATGAGTTCTTTATTCCGAGGGTACAAACACTTCCCCCAAAATGATCATTGTCAATAAACAACACACATAACTTGTATAAAGAAATCAAATAATGCATGGAACATACTTAGCAGGTATATGGCAATAGTAAATGCTAAATATATGATTGCTACCAATTATCATTCTCTATTATTATTACCTGTGTTATTGGAAAGAAACAGTTTCCATTACTTTCTCCCCTTACCTAAATCCAGATATGTGTAAATTCTCTCAACTTTGAAAAATATGAATCCTAACAGAAGGCAAAGTATTTTTGTCAGGTAAATTATTTTGCATAGTAGGTTCAGAAAATAAACTTACATTCCAGCATGATATGACCACACAAACAAAAAGAATCATTTTATTCCTCAGAACTTCACATAGATTCAATTATAATGATTAGGTTTCTGATATTCAGCCATTATTTTGATCTCTAGAAGTGACAATTTCATATGGTTCAATCTAAGAGTAGGATGATCCAGTTGATTTTTTTCATGACTTTTATTAGGCCTCCTTCCATTTATGGACTAAGACCTAGAGAAGAAATTGCTATGGTAACACTAAGAATCAAACAGAATCACACAATAGGAATTGGGAGAAACCTAGTATAGACTCATCAATTTGCAAATCAGGACTTAAGGCCTACAGAGATGAAGTGAGCTTTCCAAAATATCGTGGCCAATTAATGGCAAAACTAAGCTCTGGCTGTCTACACCGTGCTTCTTTCCACCACACCAGGCTGCCTTCCTTACTTCTTTACATTTGTCAAAATATGTTAAAAACATCACTGAGAAATCAGTGCTCTGAGGATGATAATTAAGGCAACTATCAAAAGTTAAATAAAATCAAGAGATAGAAGTATGTTTTTCAAAGACTTTTGATCAATGATAAACTTGTAAAAGGAGAAATGTCAAAATGAAGGTGTTTGCTTCAGAGACATTCTAATTTGGAGATTCTCCTGATTAAACTGTTTTAAAGCCCCCTTTGTGTCCCTACTTGAGTTGTGAGACATGGGTTTTTCAGTGTTTCTTGAGCTAACAGCTTCTGGTTCATGCTTTATTGTTATCTTCAGGCCTCAACTTATTTACAAGCATAATTCATAATTGTCTCTAAAACACTGTAACATGTCAAACAAGAAAAAAGGAAATATATTAAAAAGCTCTAACCTTCATTCTTTGTAGCCATTATAATTTGCAAAGGAGAAAACATCACCAACTTTAACCTCCCAATTTAAGTAATGAATACAATGTGTTCACATGTGGTGTCATTTCTAGAAGCCATTACTGTGACTAATATTTTATTAGTGCTGCACAGCTATAGATAAAGTTCTATTAGAACTTTCACCACAAGCACTATATTAGTATCTATACAAAACTGACTCGTTTAATTTATACCAACTCTGTAGGGGATGTATTGATAATCCCAATATGCAGATAAGAAAACTGAAATTTAGAAAGTTTCCATAACTGTCCAAGGTCACACAACTAGTGACAGAATCACTATGAATCTACCTCCATACCACCCCATGACCAAGCAGAAGTCTATTCATCCTACTCACTTGTGTCCCTGCCAGAACAGTAGTGGCCAAACCATGTGTAAGTCCCAGATTTCATGTGACAAACTCTATTTAAAATATTCCAGTCTATTTTTCAGAAGATGAGTCAGATGTCCCAAGTGGAGTTCAAAAAATAAGGCCACTGCAACAGCAGCAATGCCAAATCGATTTCCAGATCTGCAGTGTACACCCTTCTATTATCATCTCCTATGGCTATTTTAAAATACTCCCACACACTCTGATACTCTTCCCTTCCAACGTGGAGCCTAATTCCCCTTCCCTTGAGTGCAAGCTGTATTTAGTGAATGAATAGAATGTGGTAGAAGTGACAATGTATGACTTCCCAGACTAGCTCATAAAAGCATAAGGGGAACTGTGGCTTCCTCCTTGCTCTCCTCTCTTGGGTCACTCACTCTGGGGGAACCAGCTGCCATGCCATGACTACATTCAAGTAGCCCTGTGGAGGGTTCCATGTGGGTAAGGACTGAAGCCTTCTGCCATCCTGGAAATGAGTCCATCAGTCCCAATCAAGCATTGAGATGACTGCAGGAGAAATTCTACCTGCAGCCTCATGAAAAACCTTGACCTAGAACCACCCAAGTAAGCCAATCCCAAATCCCTGAACTTCAAAGACTGCGATAAGGACCATTTGCTGTCTTAAACTCTTAACTTTGGGGTAATTTGTTATGACGCAATAGATAATTAATATGCACTTATGCCTGAATTATGCCTTTTTTTATAACAAAGCGAAAAGCTGAACTACCCATGGCTACAAAGGCTGCCATATCAGTAAACCAAATATTCTCCTTGGTCCACTTAGAATATACCCAGGAGGCAAGGTGACTAGAAGGTGTTTTCCTCAAGGCTTTTCCCTTGCTGAAAAAAATAATGTAAGACTGTTCCTCCACCAGTTACATCATGCCCCATTCCCAATGCATCATGGGAGAGAAGGGTCAGAATCAGACTAACAAAAAAAAAAAAAAAGAGCAAAATTGTTACCTGTAAGATAAGAGGACTATCTTTAAATGTCCAGCTTCTGTTGATGACACCCATCACTCTGTGATAACATCCTATATCACAAAGTTCTACACTGCAGCAACTGAACATAGAACACATCCTTTAAAAGTAGGAAGTCAGTTATTTCTTTAAGTATGTTATTTCCCCCTTTCAAAGTGAGGGCAGTTAGTAAACAATGTAGTAGATTCAATTAATTTAAAGAGTAAAAAGCTTTTGGAAAAGTGACTGTTGCCATATGAGGTGGGGAGTGGTCCTGAGCTCTGAAAATCTCAGAAATAGCTCACTGAAGTAAAATGTCAACTCTGTTCCAACATAATGAAGCTAAAACACATCAAGGCTCATGTCAGTCAAAAAAAATTTTTTTTTCTTCAAGCATTAGTCAGAGGGAAACTCAACACAGACATCTAAAAAGCTAAGGTGGGAATTGGTCATCAACCAATCTGCTGTTCAAACTCGAAAGAGAGCTAATGTATTCTTTCATAAAGCTAATATATTCTTTAGTGATGTCCATTCATCATGTCCACCGCAGCGGCAGCCAAACAGCTCATGTGTGATTTCTTAATGGGCCCACCGTGGAAACAGTCCCACTCTTCTCCTGACCCAAACCACAGCGCGTTGCCAAGCTCTGGAGAAGTGAAGCGGAATGCTTACCCAGCCCTTTGGGGATCCCAGTCTTGTCTTTAGAGTGCTTTCTTTTCCCTCGTTGCTCCAGGCATGGAAGGCCTCCTAGGTTTTCAAAACACAGTTTCTTGTTGATGAAAAGGAAGAGGACAGCCAGAAGAACCATAAAGACTCCAACTGCAGACAAGAAGCCAATGGCTTCAGGAGGAACTGGCAAGAGAACACAAAGGAAAACATATCATCACAATTACAGTGACCCAACTTTTAGTTCTAATACATGATCAAATTTATTCAGAACCTTAATGTTTACTAATGAGAATGGCAAATACTCTGTAAGTCCTGACTTGCTGGCACCCCCAGGACAATGTACAGGGAAAAGGAAAAGGACTATTCCAGGTACATTCTTCGAGTCTGGTTCCTCAGACAACAGACTTCCATACCTTTGCCCATGTGGTTCCTTCTACCTGGAATACAACTCTTCTTGCTCCTGTCCTCACCCTAACATTCAACTTCGAGCATGCAAACTATAAGGGAGCTATCCAAATGCGTTGAGCTATAAATGGTTGACCAGTGTTATAAAAGCAAATCTCTGGATTAAAAAACTGTGGTACATTTATACAATTGAGTATTATGCAGCCATAAAGCAGAAAGAAATCTTACCATTTGCAACAACATGGACGGACCTAGAGAACATTATGTTAATTGAAATAAGTCAGACAGAGAAAGACAAATACCATATGATTTCACTTATATGTGGAATCTAAAGAAAAGAATAAATGAATGAACTAATCAGAAACAGTTTCAGAGACATAGAGGAAAAACTGAGGGTTGCTAGATGGGCGAGGTGTGGGGATAAGGGGGAAGGTGAGGGGATTAGAAAGCACAGTCAGTAACCACAAGATGGCCACAGGATCACGAAAGTTAATTTGAGGAATGTAATCAATAATGTAAAGATTTTGTAGGGTGTCCGATGGATACTTGTCTTGTTAGGGAGACCACCTCAGGGATGATGTAGATGCCTGATCACTGCCCTGTACACCTGAAGCTGCAGCTGAACAATAATGAATGTCAACTACAAGTTTATACATATCTATATGTATATATATATTATATATATATAACATATATGTATATATATAGAGATATGTATACAGTTACAAGAAGTGTAGTACAGCATTAGGAATAGAGACAGTGGAAATGTAATGGCTGTGTGTGATGTCAGAGGGATTGTGAATGGGGGGAGGAGGGTTGACACAGTGTGACGGATATAAATGATAAATGTCTAACTATTACATTGTTTTGTGCACCGGAAACTCATAAAAAAACTCAAAAAAAAAAAGAAGTCTCTTAATAATACAGCTGCCTGAAGCTTAAAAAATAATCACTTGAAACAAATTGCAGACATGTACATCTATCAATAGTAACGACTGGCGGGAAAGTCATTTCCTGGATACATTTTTTGCAAATCCAACTATGCAATATGACGATGATGATTATCAATAGTGACAAAAAAAATTCCTAATCCATGCCATCCAGATAAGAAATTGAAATTATATTTTGACTGCTAATATTTTAGAATTTTGGAAGATGAAATTCCATCTTCCTCCTTCTCCTCATCCAAAAATCCTAAGTTTTAAATGACCCTGGTTAAGTGCTATCCAGTTAAGTGCTATCCAGTCATTGAGCTCAGTTCTGAGGTCCATATAACAGGGAAATCGAGCTCATTTGGGGTTAAGGGAAGATTTCTCTAAGGAAATGACATTTGAGCCAAGAAAACATTCAGTAAAGAAATCCAGAAATCAACTTGTATAAAGGAATCAATTACAGAGCAGGTGTCAATACGTGTTATTCAAGGGAGTTGAGTTAAGTATATGTGAAAGCTTATGAAAATGAATCTCCTAAGAGCAGCTTTAGTCCTTGGACAGGTTTAATATGTGCATTAATAATATGAAGGGATAATAACACTCCACATTACCATCCAGAGAAACAGACAAAGGATGAATCAAACCAGTCCCAACCCCACGAAAAGATCAAGAAAATGAATAAAAACGGCCTCACTGAATCTATCTAGTGGCAAGCCAATAAAGAGAACAAACAAAACAAAAAATAGCAGGCAAGCTGATAGCTCTGTAGTCTGCAAAAAGATAATAGTGCCTCCTCTCAAAGCCAACGTATACCATGAAAAAAAAAAAATCTGCACATATTGATTCTTCCCTCTTCCTTCAGAGGCAGCACAGATAGCGGTGATTACTGGGATGGCTTCAGCAGTCATACTGCCTGGAAGAAAACCATACTCTACCACTTATTATCTGTGCAGCCTTGGGCAAGTTATTTATCCTCTCTATGTTTCAGGTTCCAAGTAATAAAAGGAGATAATAAATATAGCTACATCCAAGATTAAATGAGGTAACACAGAAAATAATCCGTGTGGCATCTGGCACATAGACAGTTCTCAAACAGGAGTAGCCATCTTCTTCAGCATCACCATCACCATCTCTACAGAGCTGTTCAACTGTCTGGGAACAGTCAAATATGGGGTGCATATGCTGCTTTGTGTGCAGTCCGTGCTCTGGACCCCATCTCCCTCTCTTTTACCAAAACAATTATCTCTATTTGCCCCTCACTTCTGTATTTCCAACTACTCCGCCTTGTAGGTACGCCATCTTGTTCATCTGCATTAAAAATGTACCAAGTATCTCCCTTCCTTTAAAAGCCCCTCCTCACCACCTTGTACTCAACCATAGCCCTCTCTCTTTTTCCCTTTCCTACACTCATTTCCACTTTGTTACCTTCAAAGTCACTAGCATCCTTACCCAGGTTCCCACTGATCTCCACCTGGCCAGCCTTACCCCTCAAATCCCTATTCCACCCAGTAGTCAGCGATCCTTCCAATATATAAGTCTGATTTATTCAACTGCTCTCCTAAAACCCTCTGTAGTGGACTGAATTGTGGCCCCCAAAAGATACGTCCACCCTGAACCTTAGAATGTGACTTTATTTGAAATACAGGTCTTTGCAGGTGTAATTAGGGTAGGATTTAAGATGAGATCATCCTGGATTAAGGTGGGCCCTAAATTCAATGCTAAGTGTCCCTATGAGGACTGAAAAGGAGAGGGCACAGAAGAAAGTCATGTGAAGACAGGGGCAAAGATTGGAGTTACGAAGCCTGTAGATGAAGAACGCCACAGGTTGCCAGCAGCCACCAGAAGTTGGGAGAGAGTCGTTAAACAGATTCTCCCTCAGAGATTCCAGAGGAACAAGCCCTGCTGACACCTTGATTTTGGACTTCTGGCCTCCAAAACCATGAGAATAAATTTCTGCTTTTCCAGGCATCATGTTCGTGGCAATTTGTCATGGAAACACTAGGAAACTAATATACCCTCCT
Source organism: Rhinolophus sinicus (assembly GCF_057876585.1). NCBI lineage: Eukaryota > Metazoa > Chordata > Mammalia > Chiroptera > Rhinolophidae > Rhinolophus > Rhinolophus sinicus. The sequence goes on along the minus strand of NC_142503.1, from coordinate 168,843,053 downwards.
CCAATGGCTTTTCATTATCTACAGGACAAAATTTAAATTCCTTAACTTGGTTTACAAGGCCATTCATGACCTAGCTACTGATTCCAGCATTTGTCATTCATCATTCCCCAACATCAAACTCTGTTGTCAGTGTATTCATCTATTTCTGGTTCCCCAAACATATTCACCTTTAAATAGGCTATTTCAACTCCATGAGACAGATGCTTACCTCTCTTCTGGCTGACTCTGATACTACACTTCCTCTGAAAGCCTTTCTTGTTCTCTTCAGGAGGCTGGATGCTTCCACTGTATGTCCCCACCCACACAGCCCTTGACAGCTTTTTCAACAGTTTTCAAATGCTAAATTTTAAACTTCTTAAGAATAGGAACTCTGCTTCAGTTATTCACTGTATTCTCAGCAGCTAGCATAGCTAGGCACTCAATAAATATTTGATGCCTAAATAAATGTTGAACTTTCTGTGTTACAACGCATTGAAAAATGTACCTACTGATGAAAACTTCTGGAAAGAAAAGATATACCTCAAGTGGGTCAGTAACACTAATGACACAGGATATGATTTACATAAGATACCTTATTAAGAAAAAGAGGGTTCATCTTTCATTCATAAGCAGAAACATTTGCACCTAATAATTCCATTCATTAATGAAGCTAAATTTTTTTATTTTTGAATAAAGTTTATTTTTCCATTATAAAGTTACATGAAGTTCATTGCATAAAATCTAAAATATATAGAAAAACAAGAAAACAACCACTGTTAAGACTTTGTGCACTTCCTTTCAATCATTTGAACTTTTCAAGTTGGATGGCAGAGAACACTAGAAATAAGTACAAATCTATCTGAAATGAAGAGAAAGCTTAGTTTGGCAAACGTGGTTATTTCAACAGAGTTCATGTTCCTCCCAGAATCTATCCATTTCAATTTCAATTTTTTCTATGTGTTCATGGGTACTTAATGGGAGGTCTGAAGAGGTGCAGAAGGGGTTGCTAGCCAAGTGCTTTGTTAAACTGTAGGGTAGCTTCTGTACTTTCTACATGAGAAGAGTATCACAGAAATGGCTAACAAGTTGGTAGTGATCCCAGATTTGTAAGAATTGTTTAATCAGGGTCGTACACAAACTGTCCTCTGTAAAAGTGATTTAAAATTCCAAACATAACCCAGCAATTCCACTTCTGGGTATATAGCCAAAAGAATTGAAAATATATGTTCACACAAAATCATGTGCATGAACATTCATAGCACCAGTATTCATAATAGCCAAAAAGTGGAAATATCTCAAATGTCCATCAACTGATAAATGAATAAACAACATGTAGCATATCCATACAATGGAATCTTACTCCACAATAAAAAAAAATTAAGTACTGATACATGCTGCAACATGGATGAACCTTGAAAACATTATTCTTAGTGAAAGGAATCAGACACAGAAGGCCACATACTGTAAGATTCCATTGATATGAAATGTCTAGAATAGGTAAATTCATAGAGAGAGGAAGTATATTTTGTTGTTCCCAGGACCTGGGGGGAGGGAAGAATGAGGAGTGACAGCAAATGGGTATCAGATTTCTTCCTGAAGTAATGAGATTATTCTGGAATTGGATATTGATGATGGTCGTACAAGTTCATGAATATAGTAAAACCAGTAACTTGTACACTTCAAGAGGGTGTGAATTTTATGGAATGTGAATTTTACCTCAAAAATAAGTTTAAATTCCAATTACATTTTAATAAAATTGGGAGGAAATATAAGAAAAAATATAATAGTTTTCTTAGATTTGGTTTGAAAGTGATTTTCTTCATATTTAAATATTCTGTAATTTTGTTATTCAATATTTAGAATTAAAAATAAAGCTTAAATATAATTGGTTATGAGAATTGTAGTCAGCAGAGCTCTACCATCAATGTATAATACTGAACACAGACTGCTCACAGCTCTATCAGAATGAGCTAAAAAGGGCTTGATGCTGCATTTGAGTCTAAACAAAATGAGAGACTTTGGCAGGGAAATTCAAAGTCATTTTGCATCCCGCATATACAAATGCTATAGTAAAGAATAAGTATCACATGTATCATCCGTAATAGATGACAAGGGCACATATGTCAAGAAAGTTAAGTGCCATCTGCAGAGTAACTCATCTGATTATTCCAGTAATTACTAATTGGAAATCAGATGGCTGTGAAGTTCAGTCACTAGTTCATATTGAAAACTTCCTCAAAGTTAAATATATCTCTCACGTTCCACTGGATAGCCCCATCTGTTGATTTTCAAGCAATGGCTCAAGAAGAAGACAGAGCATATAATGACATAAATAGAGAAGCCTCTGCATGTCACACAGTTACTACATGTTTGCAAATTTCATTCTATGGTTGAAGAGAACTTAAAAATTCTCTATGAAGAGATTTTTTTTAAAAGGCTGATCCATTGCAGCCATCTGACTTAGAACAAGAACTAGAAATAAGATGAAAGGAAACTGAAATTTTTATTTAACAAAATGGTAAGGGGGAGAATCAGAATTAAAGGAGCAATGACAATAGAATCATAAAAAGTAAAGTTATGATTTCTCAGGAATAAACTTTCTTAAGCACCACTCTGAGGACCATGAGGAATCTCACTTAAAACGTGAGGAAAGCCTGAGGTAAATCTAAAACTCTATTCACTTATACACCCTTGCCAGTATCCATCAACCCAAAAGCCCTGTTTTCAGTGATAAAATTTCAATTTTATTCATCCCTTTAAAAAGCAGCATGACTTTCAAATTGTTTCTATGAAGTTCTCAAGCACGGCCATGCGGCAGAAGTCCCTGACTTGAACCTGAACTTGTTTATCTTAGAATTCCAGGATTGACCTAATGCACAGCATAGTGATTTATACTACAAATTTCAAAGATGCTGAGAAACTAGATCTGAATTGTTCTCACCACAAAACAAAAAAAGAAATTATAATTATGTGACATAATACATATATGTTAGCTAACGATAGAGTGGTAATCATAACGATAGAGTGGCAATATATAAATGTATCAAATCAACACATTGTACACCTTAAACTTGTACAATGCTATATGTCAATTATATCTCAATAAAAATAAATTTAGAAAAGAATTCAGGATTGCCTGGGCATGTCTATATCCTCCTACAGAAATCCATCCACCTGAGGATCCAAGGAGCCTCCCAAGAAGGACAAGATCAGAGTAGAGGTAACCTGAATACAGCACAGGTGTCTACCACTCAGGCTGACCCAAGCCCAGACTCCTTTTGTCCCAGGGCCAGGAGATGATAATAAAAGCTATATCGTTAGATATGACCAACTTTTGCAAAACAAGGAGATGTTTTCAGAAGCAATTTTGGTGCATGAAGAGTTACAGCCCTTGACCTATACAGTTTATGTTCAGACTTTCTCTGCAACTAACAAAAAGGACAGTAAGAAATGAGAAAGTTTTAAGAGTTGAACACCAATGTGCCAATTCCATATAAAGCTACTTCAGTGTACAAATTCGAAATATCTGTACAAACAATTAGACTCACTTTAACCATTACCTGTGATTTTACAACCGACAAAATTAAATAAGTCACTTAAAAAATTAGTACAGAACAAATTAAACTAAGTGCTGTAATCTTCCTTTTTTTCTACAGTGATGCTTCTGGAACTAAAAAAATTAAGGAACAAAGCCTTTGACACTTAGCTGCATATTATTTTGCCAGTGTCCTAAATTTAGGTTTAGTTAAGCATTATAACCTCAACAACCTTCATAGGTAGTCAAACATTTTTTTTTTAATTTGGACTATGAAATATTTTACATATATATATGCAAATGGGTAGTTCCATTTATATTTTCTTCCTAGTAATAGCTAACAAGGATATAGTAACTACATATTTAAACGAATTCTTTGGAAGAAAAAAACAGACCTTTCAAAAAATAGGGAAAAATTGGCTTAATGAAACCTAAGTGCAATTTCAGCATGTTCCAAAATAAAACATAGCAACATATGGAGTCACTAGCAACCAATCATTTCTCAACACACTTGAGAAAACAGCATTTGGGGGTGCTATCTTTAATATACATGGGGTGCTATCTTTAATATAGTAATATATGTGTATTGAAATGTGTCCATATTCTTCTGAGAAATAACTAACCTGTCTGCTTTACACATTTAAAATATAAATTCTCCCTTAGCATTAACACACACACACATACACACACACACTTCTAGAAAGCAACAATTATTAACAACCTTGTTCTCCTTTCCCTTAATACGCAGATAGCTCAGAAACAGAAATTAATGATGAAAATAGCCGAAATGTACCAATAGGACCACAGAGAGAATATTTGAGACTTTCCTCACTTGTCTGAGTTTGTAGCATGAATATCATTCATTATACTCACAACTGTTAGGCACGGCTGGCGTCGTGGGAGACCAGAATTGGTCTATTCAAATTTATTTGGCCGTGTTTGAGCTGTGGGAGGTCAGGCTAGAAAAGATCATAACCTCCCCGAGCAAAAGGGGTATGGAGTTTTATAGGAGGGGGTAAACGAGACTGTTCCCCCTTCAATGCTTCAGGGGGTTCTCGTTGCATGGTCTCTAGCAACAAAAGGTTTCGGGGCATGACCAAGCCCTCTAGTTCCACATCCTAGCCCCCAGGTCACCATCTGGACCGCCCAGGCCCACTGAGCATAAGCCCTTAGGAGACAAACACAAGCCAGCAGGTAAAAAGTATAAAGCAAGACAAGATGGTTTTTAGGATAAGATGGTTTCTACATTCCAGGTGGCTTCTCCAGGCCTAAGGCAAATACAAGCCAGCAGGTACAAGGTACAAAGCAAGACAAGATGGCTTTTAAGATAAGAACCATTTAGACTCCTGGCCTAAAGATGGCCTAACAACAACTGGAACATTATTGAACTTAATATAATTATGTGGTAAAATTAGGAACATATGCCCAATAAAAGCATGTCATGTTAAAACATTAGAGAATGTACACTTACGTGATTTTTGATGGAACGGTTGTCTTTCAAGTAAAATGAGAATATTTTTATAAATGAGAGAAATTTAGAGACAAGTCTACTTCAGACAGAAAAAATATCTTTAAAGAAATGTATCCAACTTTTTTCAACTCTCCAAAACAAATGCATTTGGAGAGCATTTGGAGTGAAATATAATTTTGATTTGTTGATAACTTCTTTATTTTTCAATTCACAGGAGACTACCCACACAGTGAGACTAAAATTTTAAGAGTTGTTTTTCACCAATCTGATACCCTCAAAAAAAAAATTTTATTGCATTCTGAAACAATTAAACATTTGTAAAGATTAATATAAAGACTCTTCAAATTTTAACTTTTGACCCCCAAAAGTAGCATGTAAAGCTTTGTGCTCAAAAACTAAGGAGAATATGGGACATCTAGAAATAGGAAGAAGATTCAAGGGCAATTTACATTCCCATTTTCTCAGACAATATAAATATTTTCTTGTATTTAGAGAAAGTCATCCATCCACAAAGATAAAAGTTCATCCTGTTACTAAGAATTTGTTGGGAATACTCAAAATCAACTGACATTTCAGCTAGGAGCATAATGTATAGCCCCTAACAGTAAAATGGATTATCCAGTATTAGCATCCCTTTCTAAAGTTCAGACCACACGACAACTATTTAGGAAAACAAAAACCAAACAAAATTATTATTGTATTCAAATAAAATAAGAATCTTTTACCTATTCTAGCTCCTTAGTGGAAGCTAAGAAGCTTCTCTGTAGTTAACTTATGAATAAAAGCCCCTTCCAAAACAGATGAAATTCTAATCAATTCTCAAATTTCTCTACTAGAAGTATTTACTGGTTCTTTTCAATTACAAAAAAAAAAAAAAAAACCACCATAAATTGTCTGTTTTACTGTCTGTGCTAATTTCATTTCATTATATTCTTGGAGTAAGCTATTATTTTCCCACTGGTTCCCATGGCATTTTTCATTATCAGCTGCTAATTGTCTAGCATTCACATAGGACTGTGAACCAAGTAGGCTGCTGCGGGGGCTGAAGTTCTAGGGGAAGCTGAACAGCACTAGGATTCTGCATTATTATTATTGTGACACATTAGAAAGTTTCCACCCACTTATGTGCCCACATCACTGCTGCACAGCCTCCACACCCAGAGGGGCTGTGCACTGAAGCATGGGAGGCCATCTGCACTAGACTTTCCACTTGGTGATTATCACACATCAAGGGAAGATTTCACGGGCCAAACCACTGCAGCCCTGAAAGCCAGAGGTCTAGCCCTGATCTTAAAACATGACTATGACAGGTCCATCTAAAAGGGTTCCTTAATTCCCAGCCTTGAGCACGGGTACCTGACTCTGCCCAGTTACTCTCTCAAACTTCTCCCCCATTTACCCTTCCAGAATCGAGGCCAAGTTAGGGATTTAAGCATTTTTTGAAAGAGGTTAGAGACTTTTAAGTAGATTTTGAGATGTACTGCTCCTTGCAATTATTCCCAGTGGAGACTTAGATATCTGGAGCTAATTACATTTGACCTTAAAAATTCAGAATGTGCCAAACAAAAGCTATTAGAAGAGCCAAAACAACATGCAACATTTCACACATTTAGGTCAAGAGGGAGTTGTGAAAGTCTCTTAAATAGCAAAGCAAACAAGAACTATAAAAGTGGGATTTTGAGGCACAGAAGCTGGTGCTTTTATTCCTCATGCTTTGCACGCACCATGTCGCAAAGTCTTGTGAAACAAAGCTCTGATTTCATAGCATGCTATGTGCCAATCACTTTTACCAGAATATTGAGCCTATTAAGACACCTGTGCCTCTTCTGGGCACACCCGCCCTTTCAGGGTACAGGGGGCTGAATTTCTTCCATGGGTTAACCAGGATCATTCTAATGCTGTAAAACATGGAAGAGGGAGGTAGAAAGCTAAGCCTCACTTACTGGTGTGTCCTGGTGAGGCCTCCACAGTCCAAATACTAGTCCAGGGTTTTAAAAGTTTACCTAGATGGATAATCCAGTATTACAAGATGATATTTAAAGTTTACCCAGAGATGCTCAGCCTCTTGAGGACAAGCTCACGCTAAATAAACCAGCCAGAGGCTGAAAGGCAGGGGGGCAGAGCAGATACAAAGAGAGTATTTGACACTGAGTTAGGAGGTTCAGGTCCAGCACTCTCCTACCTAACTCCATAAACTAGAGTGATGTGAGGTCCTGAGCATATGTCTTGACTACGTGACAAGTACATGCTGTTCCAGCAATAATATATGTGATAAAGAACGACACCAACTCGTGTATATAATGATGATTCCTGTCCTGGGAACTAGAACAAAACTTGTATCTATAGAATTACAATCAACCTTGTATCTGGAGGGTGGCTCCACGTAAGATGAAATTATGGGTCAAAGGATTACCTAGTAAGCAATGAATAAAAGCAAGCGTAGGTGGATCTTCTTGAGGTCTATAACCACCCATCGACAGGGTAGATGACTCAGCTTTCTTCTTCTAAGGACTCTCTTGCTCAGATCCCGGAAAGGCCATTGAAATCTGAATACCCAAACCTCTGGACAGAGCTAGAACCCACATCACTCATCCTTCTTCTTCAACTTTTCTTTCTACATGTCTCAGTTATCATGAGAATCTTTTGATGTAGGAATCTCTTCCTATCACTTCAACCATTCTCTCAAAGTTCCACTTCTCTGCTCACCTCTCAGAGTCTTTATACCATGTTTCCCTGAAAATAAGACCATCAGCTCTAATGTGTCTTTTGGAGCAAAAATTAATATAAAAGGCCAAGAGATCTGACCAAAATTCCCAACAATATGGTGGCAGAGCCAAGACCAGAGCCAGGCTCCCTGTGTGTTCAGACAGTGTTCATTTCTCCATTCTCCGCTGCTTCTCCCTGACATCCTCTCACAGAATCAAAGCATCTTTGGAGCAGTGCCCTTCTCCCCTCTAACTTCTCACTAAATGAAGGAATCCAGTATATACCAACTCTGATTGACAGCCATCAGCATCTACTTGAACCCTTCTAGTAGTTAGGAAGATCACTACTCTGCCAAGTAACCCGTTTCTTCTTTGTCCATATCTTCTGGGTAGATATTGTTCTTCACAGAGAAAGCCAGTATCAACCCTGCCTATAGGTAAAGACAGCACTTATGCCTCCAAATTTTTTTTTTCTCTAACCTAAAGAACTGTAGTTTCTTCCACTATTCCTCAAAACATATGGTTGTGACGCCACAATTTTCCTGGTTGCCCTCTTCTGCCCCACAGAGTATAACCTAGCCCTAATCAGCTTTTGGCCTTGAAAATAAATGAGAAATAAAACCTTTGAAAAAACATCCTTCAATACCTATCTAATTTTTTCAGTTTAAAATTGCCATTTCCACCAGCTCTATAGGATGTCTAAACAGTAATATGCAGGACCTCTTAACAGAAAATGTTAGTTGAGAATGTTCTGTTTCCAAACCAGTTTATATTTGGTAGAGACCTAAGGAGGAGATATCACAAGCATTTTGCAAGTACTATCTAAGAAAATAAATCTTTAGGGCCACAATATCCTAGAACAGAATCAAATCAAACTAAAAGTTTTCAGAATGAATTAAAACATCTCAATACATTCTCTCATATTTTTTTCCTTTCAAACTCCATCCCAAGTTTAGGAAAGCACTCACTAAAGTATCAATTCAAAACCAAAGACATTCTGTAGATATCTTTGATATGATCACAACCATCTAAACTCCTGCAGAGATTCTGTTTCAGAATCCCACTGTGAGTAGAAAAACCGGGAAAAAAATGTATCTCTTAGCGTATCTAACACCTCCCAGCTAAACTTTCATTATTTAAACCTAGTGGAATACTATTTTGATAACCCCAATGATATCTCCACTGAACAGAGTTAAGATAAAATAGAACCTGTTCTCCTGCGTGGAATACCAACCTGAGATTACTCTTCCAATAATTCAACTGTTTACTGAGCACCCATTCATGACTAGAGTTGAGTCCTAATTCCAAGAAGTTTAGTAAAAATGTTCAAGAAAGGCTTCATATATGGAAAAATGTATTCCACACAAGACTTGAATAAGGGGATACACTGTCAATTGTAAAATAAGAAAATTTTTAAAGGAGGTTGAGTGACTTAGCAAGAAGCGCTTCAACAACTTGATTTAAAAACATCCCATTATCTACATCTGTAAGCAATGCCTTACCTTACTATTAATAGTTCTAAAATGTTAACAACCTACAAAAAAATAGAGACCAATATCTGAAACTTATAATTTACATAATTTACCTTGTCAAATTGAGAAAGGTGGTATATTCTTCCAATTTTTTTAACATCTTTAATATTGCTAAACAAATTAGTATAACCGATGAGCAATATTTTGGTATATGTGGGCAAAAAAGCCTTGCCTGACAAAAGCAAAGAACTCTTCTGCCCTTGGATGAATTTCATTTGGCTCCAGATATTTTCTGAAATGCTGTTGACTTGTCTTTGGATAGCATCTTTAAGATAAATCCATCCAATTGTCCACCAAAAACGGAAATTAACATCCTGCCCCTCTCTTCACTGAGGCAAGAGCATGAGAACGTGCTGTGGGGAAAGGGGAACATTTGCAGCCTTGGTAATGAGGTCCATCCATCTATGAGAGGGATGGAGATTGGGGAGGGGGCGCTAAAATAAGCCACAAAGCTAAGGAAAAAAAAACGGGAGATTCTGCTTGACTAGAAAAGGGGGAAGCCACAGCCTGGAGCAAGAGAGGATTCAACAAGAGGTGCCAAACAGGAGGCTCCATCTCACGGAGGACGGGAGCATGCTGCAGAAAGGGAGAAGGATCAAGAACTTCTCACAAGGTCACTAAGGACTGAAAGAAGAACCCCAGATTGCAAGGAAAAAGTGGAGGGCTAACGAAGATTTCAAAGATTAAAAAAAAAATTGTCACCCCTTCCTAAAGCAAAGAATAACCTGAAGGGTGGGGACATTGATGTAGACCTGAATTACTACTGATTTCCGTGTGAGTCGATGCCTTGACGGTGGAGCTGTGAATCTCAGAGCTTGGTGTGTGTGGGGGGGGGGGGGGGGGGGGGGGGTCCTGTGACAATGTAATGCCTTCCTAGGCGGTCATTAGGGGCCAGTTAGGACTTGTAAGGTCCCCAGCAGTGGCCAGTCCAAGGCAGGCCACAAGCACAGAGAGAAGAGCTGGTGTTTGCATAATATGACCATGATCCACCAGAAGCCTGTTTAAACTCAGAGAGGCAGACAACCTTACCTTCAACACCAACAGGGATCTGTTTGTCTTGTAGATCCCAACAAGAAGAGGCGCGACCCGTCCCTATTGTGACAGACTGTTCCAAACTTTCCCTTAGATCATAACAGGCTCCCAACTCCAAAAAGTTGGTACTTCTGCAAGGAAAGTGACAAATGTCTCTGCCAAGACCTGGGTAGCGCCTCCTTTCTGCGGAGGCTTCAAGGGCCCATGGTGGCTGTGTAGAGAACTGTTCTCCAGGTATTGGCCCAAGGGGGAGGCAAAGGTTCCAGCACAGTCTATATGGGACTGTTCCAGCAGAACTGCTGGAACAAAGCAAGCATAACATATAGACCTTGTCAACTGCTTTCGGTTATTGGTGGGATAGATGGACAGCTGGTCTGAGGTGTGTTCCAGGGAAGCCTGACCACCCCTACATGGGTTATAGAAGGGAAAGCTGATAGGGAGGAAACAGAGGCGTCAATCAAGATCTGACTCTCCAGGGAAGCTACTGAGAACAAAGGCAAGCATAGTAATAATTATACTTTACACTTGCATGGCATTTACTGTGTGCCAGGCCCTTTACACTCATTTAAACCTTACAATAGGTTGGAACTATTATCATCACTTAACAGATGAGGAAAAAAACTGAGATTTAGAGAATAATTTACCCAAAGCTGGAGAGAAATAAGTGTCAGAGCCATGATTTGACCCTGACAGTCTGGCTTGAGTGCCCAGTTTTAATCACTCTGTTATGCCTCATCATGCATTTTTTGAGGCTAAAATGCAATAGACTGTCAGCAGGGGTTCAGATGACTGCGAGGAAAGCAGTTTTAGCCTGAAGTCCAGTGTGGAATAAAAGTTTAGAAGTGAGAACGTGAGGAGCTGAGGCCTTGGCCTGAGCCAGCCGATGGCAATAGAGAACACTAGAAATAAAGAGGAGTCACCTCAGAGGTCAAAGTTAAATAAGTTAAAAGTAAGTGCTAACCTTGTAAGGAGGACAATAATGAAAACCATGTAGCTTGTAACTTAATTCATCTGTTTATTCTATATATTCCACTCATCTTCAGAGATTTCCCCAATCATAAAAATTACCATGCACATAAACAGATGACTGCAATAAATATGGTAAGAAACTAGCGTTGCCAGAAAAGTTACAAGGGAAAAAGAAAAGGAGACAGTCTGCTTGCTAATCCTAAAATTGGGAGTTGAAAAGCCCCACATGACATCAGCCTAAATTCTCCTAGAAAAGAATAGACAGAAAGCTGGCTGGCTCAGGGAACTTTCTGTTTGGGGATGGCCATTTTACCTCAAGCGGCCATTTTACCACAAGCGACAGAGAGCGAGGGCCTGGATAAGGGGTCAGGGGAGATGCCTGGCCTCTGTCCTCCTGCTGCTCCTCATCTTCTTCCTCCTTGCATGCTGCTATGGACTGAATTGTGTCCCCCAAAAAACTCAGATGTTGAAGTTCTAACTCCCAGTACCTCAAAATGTTGGAGATAGGGTCTTTAAAGAGGTAATTAAGTTAAAATGATGTCTTTCGGGTGGGCCTAAATCCCCTACAACTGGGGTCTCTGTGAGAGGAGGAAATTGGGACATAGACGTGTAGACAAAAGGCGAGACCATGTGAAGACAAAGGGAGAAGACGGCCACCTACAAGTCAAGCAGAGAGGCCTCAGAATGACATCAACCCTGCCAGCACCTTCCTCTGTAACTTCCTGCCTCCGAAACTGTAAGAAAGTACATTTCTATTGTGTAAGCCACCCAGTTTGTGGTATTTGTTATAGCAGCCCTAGCACACAGGTGCCTTCCCTTGAACTACAAACGTACATGAGAGAATTATTAGCTGTCTCACTGAATAAACATGTGTCTTTCCTGACCCTAACACAGACTGACCATCAGTGCTTCACAGGGATTATACATCTTGTGGGGACAGAGGAGAAAATGATTCAAGTCCTTGTAGGTTTCTGCAGCCACATTTCCAAGTACCATGGCCCCTCAGCTCATGTCCTTTATAAACCCATGATGAACTATCACAAAGTCCTTTTAGAGTCTCTGTTCCCATGCTCTCCCAGTCTCCTAAATTCACCCTTCTTAGCACTACACCGAATTCATCTTCATCAAGTACTGTTTTTACCGTATCACTTTCCCTCAACTGGGGTTAATGGGGCCCACCCCCAAGCAACCTACCCAAGCTTATCCCACTGTGCCCCCAAGGAACACTTCTAGTTCAACAAAATTAGCATCCTCACTGCCCCTGGACAGAGTGGTACTTGTCCACTTCCCGGCATCAGGTCCTGTCATCCAACCCCCACCCCAAGAATGCCTTCCTAGTCAGATGCTACTCCAAGTCCCCCCTTATAAGACTCCTTTCCAGCCAAATCTAAAGGTAACTACATAGCATTTCCACACCACTTACCTGGTAAACATTTAATACCTGACAAGCTGAGCAGCTTTTTATAGCTAACACTTTCCAGCACTGTGAAGACCTTGAAGGTAAATATCTAATATTCCTGTACTCCGCCCCACCCTCAATCTCACATAGCGTCTGTCATAGTCTTTTGTTACAGTATCATTCACTAAACACCAGGGAAGGGGATAAAGAGGAAACCATGTGAAAAGAGACTGCCTGTAGCAGTCCCTATTCTGTTTGAGTATCTCATTTCTTAAAAGTTTCTTTATCCTTAGATAATTGAGCATTTAAACTAAACTAATGATCTAGATGTGTGTGCTCTCTTCCATTCAAGTTTCCTCCCTGAAATACTGTGTGTGTGTGTGTGTGTGCGTGTGTGTGCGTGTGCGTGTGTGCGCGCACGTGCGCATTGGGGGAGAATAGGCAGCTTAGGAGAGACATCAGATGAAAGTTAAAGTGGGTGTTACTCAATGGACCACAAACTCCTTGAAGGCAGGACACTTGTGTGTCATGCTTAGCCCTCTGTTAACTGTGCAAGTGCATATTCCCTTCAATAGATGTTGGATGATTTCATGGATGAATGGACGAACTTTAAGCCTGGCCATAAATGTGTGATTCTCTGGGGTTTCCCACTGTCGCAGCACAGAAAAGTTCCCATTCTTCCTCTTTCCTCCAGTTCTCGGACCCTATAAACCCAAAAGCAACATCATATCTGAGAAGTCTGGTACCTAATACAGACTTCTATTTCTACCACTTAAACAATAACAGCAATCTTCTCTTACTGGAAAGTGTCCTAACATTCCCTAGGTCTACATGGAAAGGAGAGGGAGGGCTTCCTGCCCATGGAAAGCAGCTGTGTGCCAAAGCAATCACCTTGACTGGTCCCAACTTCATCAGAGACTATGTCAGCAAATCCTCAGGTAATTTTAACTAAAGAGGAGAGAGAGGCAGAGTATAGGTATCATGTTTCCCCGAACATAAACCCTAATGTGTCTTTTGGAGCACAACTTAATATAAGACCAGGTCTTATTTTCGGGGAAACATGGTAGGAGTTGACAACTGTTAAATAAAATCTAAAAGCTAAGTAAGTCTTACAGTTCCTATGTCTGCTACTTTCAAAAGACTTCCCTTCATGATTGTAAGACAGTCTCCTACTGAGGCAAAGGATTGAATTGTGTCCCCCCAAACTTGACTTTTAGGAACTCACTAAATCACCTGTTAACTAAGCAGAGAAAAGAAGTTCAAACTGCTAGATATTGTTCCTATTAACCCTGTGCTTGATCCAGTGATTGTGAATAACAAATTTGAAAAATCACAATGGAATACTACATCAAAGCAAAATTAGTTTAAAACAAATGTCGACTTTGAAGCTTTTGCAAATGGAATCACAGAGACACCACTGCCACTGGCAAGTCCCCGCCTGACCCCCAACAAGGTGGGTAATAACATTGCTCCTGGAACAATCATTTCTGCTGGCTTTGTTGTCTGTAAATAAGTCCACACTTACACCGGACAGCTGTTGAGGAAGCTTTTTTAGTGCTTCAAAATTCACCAGTGAAAACAATTTGTTCAGATTTAACAAAACAAAGATGTGCAGGTTCACCTTGTGACATGTGGTAAAATGCTGCTATTTTTAGAAAAACTGGAAACAGGCTGAATTGTTACAAGGAAGGGAACATGCCAGGCCCAGCAGCCTGAGGGTGATGAAACGATGCCAGGGACGGTGACCGGGCACGTGACCCCACTCTCCAGGTAGGGGCTCAACCATCATCTTGTGCCCCTTTCCTCTGCTTTCTGAACAGCTGAGACCACAGCTGTAAGAGCAGACACAGAACAGAGAAGGGGAAGGCATGGGGCATGGAGCAGAGGGGAAGGTCAAGGGAAAAGTGTGGAAGAAGAGAAAAAGTAAGAGGGAGGAAGAAAGGGGAAAGGAAGAAGATGTTGGAGGTGCAGCAACATCAGTATTTCATCAACTGCAAACTCTAGCGAATCTCAGGAGCAATATGTTAGGACCCCTACCTGTCTCACACCTAGTAGTTCTCTGACATCGCCACCGGCTGACCAGTAAACACATAACTGCCTTGTGGACTGGGAGGCGGTCACCTTCAGTTCAGAGCATAATGCTTGGTTCTAACCATCCTGCAACAGCCAGAACAAATTTAGAATGACCTACTATCAACTTTTTCATTTACACTAACCCATAGTTACCAACGTTCTTCTCTTTGTTGGAAAAACATGGCAGAAAATGATGATTCCTCATGCATTACTATGGAAACCCTAAAGCTTCCCCTAGAAAATATCAAAAAAGGCAGCACATAACCCAACTCTGACTTTCAATCACAATTCTCTCCAAGGAAGAAAAGTAAAAATTAGATAGATTCATTCCAAGTTCCCTTTTCCAATCAAACAGATGGGATTTAGATAAGCTCTTAAAGCAAATTGCGATTCATATAATAATATGTAAACTTATCTCAAATCTCAGAGGCTTTTTCTAAAGAAGATTCCGATAATTAAAATGTTCCTATAGAACTCAAATTCCATTAAAGGAATATAGTTACATAAAAGCTCTGTCAGCTAAAATATTTCCATGCCCTGGCCAAAGGGCTAGAATATTTGTGCCCTTTACTTAGTTTATTAAAACTCTGATGATTCTGAAAAGTGTAATACTAAGAACCTGTCTAAAAATTTTTCCTATGTCCTTGTTTAATGCTTTTTAAAAGTCATTCAAAAAAAAACCATATAGTATTTAGAAAACACCTACTATGTGCTGAGCATATGCAAAAAGCAATCAAGAACAAACTAAGCACAATTATCAGAAACATCCTTCTAAGTCTGATGATTTAGGGTCCATATATGACACATTGAAATGAAGGTCCTAAATGCACAGGCCAAGCACTTTCCCAGTGGAAGTGCATAGTTGTTTTTTGTTTGTTTGTTTGTTTTTTACATTTTTCAAATTTATTTTTATTTTTCCAGTTACAGTTGATATTTAATATAATTTTATATTGGTTTCATGTGTATAGCATAATATTTAGACTTTTATGTAATTTACGCAGTGATTGGAACTGCATGTTAAAGAGAAACTAGCATCCATCATGCTCTTAACACACGCCAGTCCTGTGCTTGCAATGTCCTGTATTCAGTTCCATGCCCGCCCCCGAAAACCTTGCTAGATTGGTTTTATTACCCTCATTGACCTAGATCATGACACACAGGCTTAGAGAAATGGAGTGACTTGCCTGGTGGTCTGTCACAAGCCCTGGTCAACTGGAGAACCAGGACTAGGCACCAGAAATGAAGGGTCAGGGTTTTCTGTATCAGACAATGGAATCCGACTCTGGCTAAAAAGTGAAACCAGAATGTGACGAGAAGATACGCACAGTCCACAGATTAGGAAGAACAGAGAACGGATGAGGCTATAAAACAGCCAGAAGGTAGGCAGTTTGAGCATCTGGATGGGAGGAATCGATGAGAGCCACTATGAACACACATCAACTTCTGTTACTGCAGGACCCTGTATCTCCCCTGAAAGGACATGCAGACCCGTTAGCTGGAAGGTCCGGACAGCTTGATATCACCCAACTGCCTGCGATGGGGAGTGGTGGCTCCCCCAGGCAAAATCAGGAGGAAACAAGGAATGGACAGTGGGCAAGCAAAAATTTTCTTTCACTAAATATAGTATGGAGTTCATAACAGTAAAATTTCGATAATCTTCACAGGCCACAAAGTTTTAAACTCTGGGAAGTGTATTAAAAGTCCATGTTGTTTTCTCCACAGCTGACTACAAATGAATTGAACATAGCAGGATCGGCTTCACACCACGGAGTTTTAGATGTGAAAGGAACCTCAGAGGATCACCTAGAACAATTCTATCGTTTTACAGGTGAGGAACCTGAGGACCTGCACGAGGTTCCAGCACGGAGTGGCAGAACCTGGAACGCTGAGCTTGCCTGGTCCGAGGTCAAAATCTGTCCACTATGCTACACCACATGCTGTCATCTCAGTAAAGTCTCAGTGCAGTAAAGGAATCTGGTGATCTCCTTGGTGGTGGCTGGCACCCTGAGCACATTTTATCTGCCAGGGTAGTTGCCAACCATCTCATCTCTTCCTGAAGTTTCCTTTACATCATGCTTCAATTCTGGAGCTAACATGGCAGCTTTAGGAGTTAAATGCTCATAAAGCACTCTGTATTTTCAGTCACCAGAGCGTTTTTCTCGGGCTGATTCACCAGTTTAAACAAAAAAAGAAAATTTAAATGACTAACATTTAATGGGCACTTGGGGATTTGTTGGGTATTTTTTAAGCCATTTACATACAGGTGCATGAGAATGTAAGCCCAGAATTGTTTAAAGAAATAGAAACTCAGAAACAACCTAAGTGTCAAACACTGAAGGGAGGGTTTAATCAAATCATAATATATCTATATGATAAAAAGAAAAAAGATTATACATTCATTAAAGTTATAGGCATGGGAATATCTCATGATGCACAGTTGAATGACAAATTTATGCAGGAAAAGCATATGCAGCAAAATTCTACAAAAACGATAGCAATGCATATATGAATGCATGCTTACATGTGTATATATGTATATACATGTACATTCACATATATGAACATACCATATATGTGTGTGCACATATATGCATTCACACATATAAAATTTGTACCAAAATGTTAATTTTGGGGGTAAGGAAATGCAACAGATGGTTAAAATTTTCTCCCTATTTTCCTACTATACAAATTTATTTTTTCCTTGAATAGTTTTTTAATGTTCAAATGGCCATCTAGGCAATCCTGGAAGTGTCTGATAACCTAAACCTCACTGTCCACACAGAGCCCACCGTAAGGAAGAGGCACGAGGCCCCAGAGACTGAGGAAGTGAGTGGGCCCCTGCACAGACCAGCTGCTTTATTTGGGGAAGGACCACACTGAGTGCACTCTCTCCTCAGAACACAGGCCCGGAAGGTAATGGTCAGACCTTCCATCCTGAAAAAGTCAGCTTTGTTTTGTTTTTCTCAGCACCTCTTGCTTCAGAGTCCAAGACTAGAACAGCTCTTGCACCCTTGGACTTTTCAAAAGAAAGTAATTGCCCTAGATGTTCCCACATCTAGGGATGGGGATGGAGGGGTGGGAAAACAGGCTGAAAAGCACAGGTTCAGTGGTTCCAACTTTCAATGATTTCCCTCTTGTAATTTTAGAGACAGTGAGTATACCTCTTGCTTCAGATTTAGGTGCCTTGTTTCCAAGGGCAGAATCTTTGTGAAAGCAGGCAACGAGAAAGGAGCTTTGCAGCTGTCCCTTCACCTTCTCCCAGCTCTCCTCTCTGACAGGCAGCATGGTGATTTAACTGTCAAACACTAAGCAGCACATCTTCTTTCAAGAGGCTCTACAGACCACTCCATAGACTAACAAAGGAATATAACAAACAAACAAGTGCCTGAAAGCTTTTATGTTGCCATGACAACTAGCTTAGCTTTCCCAAACTCACAAGGTAAAAACTACTCCACCAAAAAGGAGGGTGTAACTAATAAACTTGACATTTTATTAATGCTTCTGTACATGCCAGACACTTGTTTCCAAAAACAGCCACAGTCCAGGCCAACTACCAACCAGGTCAAAACCGCCCTGGACCTAGAAGTCTAGCAGGAGGTGTTTGCTGTTAAGGTTGAGTGAACAGCAATGTCAGGCTGGTCCCCTCCACAGACATTGATGGGACTCACATCCCACCATGTAAGGAGGCTTCTACACTGTATAACATGCAGTATTTACATACATGAATCATGCACGAGTAGCTGAACTCCATGAGTAAATAAAGTCTGGAGTGACTGGGGCAGAAGAGTTCAGGGAGATACAAGGGTCTCTCTGTGTGGCTCCATACTGTTTCCTTTACAGGCTCCTGCCAGAGACCAGAAGTATATCAAAGCAGGTAAAGGCCATGATTCTGATTCCTTGGTTTCTGGCATTAGATGTGGCGGGAAGGGGTGGGCCGATGCACAGACCATTCTGAGCAGCAATGGTACCAATCCTCTGGAGGTGCGATAGGAGGATGTCTCTGATACAAAGACGCTGAGTGTGCTGCTTGCAGACCACAGGGCCTGGTCTGTGTTCGAATAAAGCAGTGCCCACTTCCAGTGTAACACTATCCTCTGGTCACCTTTGATGCCCTGCTCTTTAGTCTTCCCATATAGCCAAAAGATGGCCGGGCATGAAGGGCAACTTGATGAAAGGACACTGCTAATGAGGGTGCAAATTGGTACAATTTTCCTAGAGAGCATCAAACACCATAAAAATTCAAGAGTCTCTGACCCAGCTATTACACTTAAAGGACTTATTCTATGGAAATAACCACAGACGTGCACAAAGATTCTGCAAAGGTATTAATTGGAATGCTAATCATAATTGAGAAAAATTGGACATAATATTAAAGTTCAATAATATGAGAAAGAAATTACATTTTAGTACAGCTCCACAAAGGAATTCTGTGCAACCATCCAAAGGGCTACAAAACTGTTCACACTATACTAAGTTAAAGTTTTAAAATAAGTAAAATATCTTTTTTAAAAATATATAAATGTAGATATATAAATAACTAGGAAGCCACACACCAAAATAATAAAAGTAGTCCTCTCTGAGTGTCTTCATTATGGGTTGTTGTCTTTTTTAAATCAAATTGGCTACAATAAAGTGCTATTATATAATTTAAAAAACAACAGACTCTGAAAAAAAAAAGAAGAAAAGAAACAAAGGACAGAATATATTTTTATTTCATCCTGTTCCCAGAAAGGGATATATAAAACATAAGGTAACCAACTGATTTTTAATTTATCTCCTCATATAAAAAATCATAGATTGGACCAAGGTGCTGAAAAACAGGCTGTTTCATTTATTCATTGCCTTCTGTGTATAAAGTGTTGAGATGCTGAGTAAACAATGACGATATAGGGGTTGTAGAGACAAAGGAGTAATATGAGGCGCAAGTGGATTGTGATGCTGGCACAACAGAGGTAGCAAGACCAGTGTGTTACTCTTCTTTTGCTGCTGCAACAAATTACCACAAACACAGTAACTTAAAACAACACACATTTATTATCTTACAGTTCTGTAGATAGTCCAATAGGTTTCATTGGACTAAAATCAAAGTGTCAGCAGGGCTGCCTTCCTTTCTGAAGATTCTCGGGGAGAAGTCATTTCTTGCCTTTTCCTGATTCTAGAATCAGCTCAGATTCCTCTGCTTAACGGCCCTTTCCCTCATCTTCAAAGCCAGCAAGGGCCGTCAGGTCCTCTCCCATTACATGCCTCTCCACTTCTGCCTCCCTCTTCCACTTGTACAGACCCTACCTGGATTATCCAGGATACGCTCCCTATTTTAAGTTCAGTTGATTAGCAACCTTCATTTCCTTTCATCATAGAACCTAACATATTCACAGGTTCTGGTGACTAGGATGTGAACATCTTTAGGGGGCCATTATTCTGACTACTAGAACCAGTTAGAAAACCATTACAACAACCCAAGTGAGAGCCTGAAGGATGGCAATAGTAGTGGGGATGGGATGGAGAAGACAGTTCCATCAGATATAAGGTTGAACCCTCTAGGATTTGGTGGTCAGTTAGAAATGGGGAGGGAGCTGGAGCCTAGCTGCCAGGTGAGAGCCACTACCACTCATAGAGATAGGAAACACATGCAAGGGACCAGCGGGGGGAGAAAGACAAAATATGGTTTGCATGTAGAACTTGAGGGGCTCATGGGACATGGGGGTAGACATGCCTGGTAGAATTTGGCTCTGTGAGCAGGTGGTCTGGAGGGAGGTCTGGACTGGGTAAAACGAAGTGGGAGACAGTGGCATAAATCTCCTAGACGAAGCAAGGAGACAGCCAGCTGAGATGTCTGATCTAGTATGAATCACACAGAAAGGAAAGAAAAGCCTTTCTTTATGGCCATCCTCATTTTATACTCAGTACCCACAGGTTGAGAAGCCCTATGTAAGAGATGAGCGCCACATAAGGTAAGAAGGATTCTTCTCAAGGTGGATTAACCAAGATGAGCCCTTCCTTGCTCAATTACAGCCATAGGGAAAAGAAGTTCTAAAGTACTTCTCTAAGTTAACTGTACCCCATAACTGCCTTCTATATAATTCAATCTGGTGACCTGTGTTATAGAAAGGCTACCGTATATTTCCAGCAGTTTTATTACCTTCTTTTTCAGTTGGACCAAAAAAAGCAATTGAGCAACCTTTAAAAACATATTTAAGCCAACAGAAGTTTTAAATCGCTCAGTTTGGGGAACACCTCTGCTACAGCACTGTCTTTTTAGAAGCGCTCATGGAGAAAGAGCAGAAAACGCCATTTGATCTCCCAAAGTCCCATGCAAATCTCCCACAACACCCGTCCTTCAGGGACACGAATGCTGTAGCAATGCAGTAGTCACATAAACCTAAGATATTTCAGATGCACCTTCACTATAAATTCAGGCACCAAAGGCAAAAGAAAAAAAAAATTTGTTTTGAAAAGTATTGGTTGTATCAGTTTTAGTTTTGTCCAATTTCTACTGAAGCAAGTATTCTCCCCTGAAACATTTAGTCCATAAAAAGGGATGTAGGTAATAGTTGGATCCAGAAGGGTCCTAAGAGATAATTTAGTGAACACCACCTCCTCTTGAATATGAGGCCACTGAGGAACAGAGAGAATTAATGACTTGTCCGAGGTCACTTTACCAATGACAGTACCAGCCCCAGGATGCTGGGCTCAACTCCCAGGATGGCATTCCTCACCTAACCCTTTCTGACTCTCTCCTCTTCACCTACCCAGGAACCAATCACCCCCACATACAACAAACACATGTTATCTACTCCCATCTATCTCTCTGTATGAAATTATAGATGCCCAGAATTTTCTTTCCTCATTTCATACCCACCACTCACATCTCCAGTGATTCCAACAGTGTTTTTCTAGTCTGCCAAACCTGAGAGATACACTGAGCACAGCCGGCAGAACTAACTACCATGTTTCCCCAAAAATAAGACCTAGCCAGACCATCAGCTCTAATGCATCTTTTGGAGCAAAAATTAATGTAAGACCCAGTCTTATTTTACTATGATATAATATTGGGTATAATATAACATAATGTAATACAATATAATATAACATAATACTGGGTCTTATATTAATTTTTGCTCCAAAAGATGCATTAGAGCTGATGGTCCAGCTAGGTCTTGTTTTCGGGGAAACAGGGTATATAAATAATAATCAGAAGTTTCTTTACTCATATTCTCTGAATCACTTTCCTTTGGGCCTCAGAATGGGTAGAAAAGCAGAATTAAGTCAATGCTGAAGAAGCAAAGCAGCAAAAATTTGTAGTACAGGGATTTTTCATAGACATTTAACAACATTATTGCTCCACGGTACAAAGTACTTTTCCCCCCACACTCACGGGTTGTCACTAATGACTATGCACACAGGACGTGTCAGGTTTGTGTGTCTATTAAATCACCTTGCTTCCTGCAAGAGACAGTGCTTTGGGATGTGCTTTTATCCTTATTTACGTACTTATCCTCATTATAGTGCTCTTGATAACAAGCTGTCTGCTATGCTCTAGCCCCTGAAGGAAGCAGTGCTCAGTTCTAAACCCAGGTTATTAAAAAGTAACCAGACGCCTCCAGTGTGCCTTTGAACAGAGGAGTAGCCAGTATCTACAAACATGAGCCAATCTTAGAAAAGAGAAACAAGCTTTGCAAATGAGAACAAAATGTAATTGCCACCATCTGCTCCTGCCAGTCCCCAGAAGACGGGCCTTCTCACCTAGATGTAAAACAGGCAGGTGCCCACAAATGCCAGACCATGTTGCCATGGGATTTCTGATGACTACAGACCACTAATCCTCACATACAACCCCACCTGGCTAGGTATTCAGACATACAGAAGGGAGGCTATACGTAGGCTCACTCACCTCAAAGCTCTATGTCAAGGTCAAAACTAGTTTAAAAACTGACATAAGCATAGGGGAACGAAACTTTAGTTATATTTTGTCTTCCTTGTCAACTGCTGCACAGCAAACAACTTTCTATCACCTACTTCCCTTGGGGCCCCTAATAGCCATTCCTGTCTCCAGCGAAGGGAGGAACAAGCAAAGCAGTCTGATTGCAGCTCTGGTCAGCACCTGTTGCCTCCTTTCCAGGCACACAGACCTAACCTGCAGCCTCTGCCCAGTTCCAGCTCTCAACCTCTCTCCATTTCCATGGTCCGGTGAGCCCATCTGACACAGATACATAAGGGGTTTTAAACTCCCAGCTAAGAGTCTCAAATTAATCAAAAGTCCAACAAAATGTTAATAGGTTAAATATCAAATTTACACTATCATGTCTCTTTAACTATTTTCAAAGAAAATTGCCTCCTCCCCTTAGAACACCAAAGTTAGCCAAAGAATTTTTCAGAAAAACCAACTCACCTGGCTCTGTGGAAATTCATGACTGCAAAGCAAGTTATACCAGGCGTGGTATTTCCTTGAGAAAGATGATTCAATAATTGCTTCAATCTAATATATGGTGATGGAAAGAGAACTGACTCTGGGTGGTGAACACACAATGTGAGATATAGATAATGTAATACAGAATTGTACACCTGAAATCTATGTAACTTTACTAACAATTGTCACCCCAATAAACTTAATTTAAAAAAAGAAAAACAAAAAAAATAATAATAATTACTTCAAGACTACCTAAATATTTCCTGAAAATGCCCCTCCACTTCCCATTCTTCTCCTAACTCTCAGTTATTAATTTTTTTTCTAACTCTAGGTCATAATGAATATTAACCCTCCTTGGAGTTAATATTCACTCCAACAGCACAAAACTTCGGTTCCCAGCTAAAAGGGGTAAAAGGACAGCTAGTTGCTTGTTTGAGGGTGAGAATCACCAAAGGAATGTTTGCTAAAGAGGAGGTAGAGAAACTAGGCTGACTCACTATGATAGCTATTTGAACCCTCTGCCTTAATAACTTAAAATTTTATGCAAATACAAAACCACCTGTTCACTGGCATTATTCGTTCTCTCTTTATGAGCAAAATTATCTTCCTGATAAATTTGCTCCAAGTTATTATTCATTTGCTATCAAACTGTAGGTAATTATTTCCTATAGGGAACAGATGTAATTTGCTGCCCTGATGAAACTCAGACTCTGGCCATAAATATTTTAGTTAATTATAAAAGTCCTTTGTTTCTCTTATTTGTGCTTACAGCCCCTACAATAAAAAGCAAGCACAAGGTAGCAGCTGGGATTCTGATGGAGACAAAAGTGTCTAGTTCCCATGAATATCATAACCTGGAATAAAAATATGGCATTTCCCAAGTATTAATCACTCCTTTCTTCACTAAATAGCTCTATACAGCTTCAGGCTGAGAAGAAGCCACATTTCCTGGAACTTAAAACCTGAAGGGTCACAGAAAGTCATACATTAAACTGTGAAGCCAGAAGTAAGAGCCGAGCTGTTAGTCTATGAAAACTAAAAATAAGAAGTTCTGTGGCATGAAGGACCATTGTTGTTGAGTTGGGACAGATTTTAAATTTCCAGCTTCATACAAGAGGAGTCATATAATTACAGCTCAGAAATTGTTACAGAATGTCTAATTAGTCCATTTTCCCCATGTATGAATGAAAGAGAACTGTTATTTCATGTATACTTAAAAAAAAAAAAAAAGAAACTCGAAGTTATAGAAGACCTCACTACCGCGGCTCATATCTTTGGGTCTAAGAACTCCCTTTGAAATTGGTGTAAGCTCCAAACCCGATTCCAGGGGGAAAAAAAAAAAGTACAAAATTTTGTGAATACATTTATAGAATGTATTGATGCTCCCTTAAAATACATCCAAAAAAGCCCTTTGAGGTCCTCAAACTCCAAGTTAAGAACTTCTGCTTCAGAGGTTCCATGCTTAAGTCCAATTCTCCCGTTAAGCCAACACACACAAAAAAAATTCCTCTTTCACATTACAGCTCTTCAAAAGAGTGGAAGGTGCTCTCCTTCCAATTGACCTTGATTAGACATTATTTTTACACTCCTTTGTTTTCCTCTCATCTTTTCCCAAAATGTAGAGGCAGAATGTTCTGAGAAATGAAATGGTATGCCTGAAACTAAATTGAGTTTCCCATTGCTGGGTACATACAGAGAATGGACTTTGACATGTTAGGGGAGTTGCAGAGCAGATCCAAGAATCAGGAGGAGAACTGGAAGAAATAGCCTCTGAAGTCCACCCCAACCTGAGATTTCATGATTATGTTGTACTCCAATGCCTGTGTGTCTATGTCCTTCACAGGGATGGCACTCTATAGTGAGCTTCCTGTCAGGTTCAACCAGGCAAAGCACATACTCTACTTTGATTCTGTGCGTTAATTTGGGCAGAATCAACCTTATTTTTACCCCCAAAGCAAGCAAATTCCTTCCAGCATCTAAGGTCTCATTAATTTTTGAAAGCCACAACTTCACTCCTATTGAATGCTAAGTCAGTTAAACCTCTTTTTTACACATCACCCACCATTTCTGGCAATTCATTTATTCAATTTGTTCTCTTAGACAACATACGAGGTGTGATCAAAAAATGTGACGAATGTTTAAATTTTAAAAAATTATAGTAAAAGACACATTGCCATTAATCCCCCTCAAAATACTCTCCCTCGCTTCGAACACTCTTATCCCATCATTTTTGCTACTTTCTGAAGCAGTTCTGGAAGTCCTCTTTTGTGTCTTTAATTGCACTCTCATGGCTGCCTTGATGTCCTGAATCATTTTGACTTTGGGGAAGAGCCAGAAGTCGCACAATGCCAGATCCAATGAGTAAGATGCATGAGGACACAGTATAAAGTTTTTTTCGACAGAAATTGCTGAACCAGTAGCGATGTGTGACATGATGCATTGTCACGTCAAGGTAAAATACACCTTCTCTCAACCGTAGCTCACACCTAACTGACTACACCGAACAAGTTGAAACTTGTCATACACTGTTACTAAGGTTCGACACACCAATCCCTGTATTGACGATCCCTGCCTTCTCGTTGAATGGCACTCAGCAGTAGCATTCACTGTATTTTGTGATCATAACGGAAAGTCTCCATGTCACACATTGCTTCTGGTATATGGCAATTTCTGTCAAATAAAAACATTACCGTGTGTCCTCATCCACCTTATACACTGGATCTGGCACTGTGCGACTTCTGGCTCTTCCCTAAAGTCAAAATGACCATGAAAGGTAAACGTTTTGAATCAATTCAGGACATCAAGGAAGCCAGGATAGCGCAACTAACGACACTCACAAAAGAGGACTTCCAGAACTGCTTCAGAAAGTGACAAGAGTGATGGGATAAGTGTTCAAAGTGAAGGGGAATATTTTGAGGGGGATTAATGGCAATGTGCCTTCTACTGTAATAATTTTTTTTAATTTAAACATTCACCATGTTGTTTGATCACACCTTGTATTTTTATATGTAGCCTACGATGTACCAAGCATATTCTAGAGGTATAGGCAGGACTGAGGGAGAAAAAGCCCCTGCCCTCATACGTTCACGCAGTGATTTTACACAATCTGAACCATGACCCCAGTCCTAGAATTTCTAAGTTTTCCTTTAATTTTCACAAGCATGGAGGATAAAACTCCTCCTTTTCTGTGAGGATAAAACATGAAATATATGTAAGCCCCACAGAGCTTTCAGAAAATTCCTCTGGGACTTCACCTTCAAGATGAGAAATTCTGATTCATTCACTTCAAGCGAAGAGTGACAGGAACATAATCATTACATCATAAAACATTAGAAGACAATAAAGCAAAAGCACAAAAGATAGCCACTGTGAAGCCTAACCTTGAAATTTTCCTAAGAGCAGAACACGTAATATATGTGCACAGCAAAACTGCAATTATACATCCCCACAAGTCCTGGAGAAGAATCCCTTCTTTTTCATCTATTAATTGCAATGGACCTACGCAGTGCTAACGAGTTTCTGAGGTAATTTTGGAAAGTGTTTGTTTTCCATGATATTAAATGCTGAGCATATAATCAGCTACTTAAATGCAAATGTTAATACATCAGTTGTGTCCACAGTGAACACTCTTTGCACAACACAGGATTCGATAGTAATCTACGCCAAGATTTTCTTCCGCAATCACAAATTAACTGAAACCGGTCACAGGAATTCATTCCTTCCTGCCAAAAAGCTCTCTTTTTAGGCTTAACACTTTCTAGTCTAAACATGAAGACTCACTGCGGGTGGAAATAGCTGAGAAGAGGGGAAAGGGGGAAGGAGGAGAAGGGAACATGCAGTTGAAGAACATCTTATGCCAGACACTACCCTTGGCTACCATGCCAGACACTGCTAGCTGCCCCCAATATCTCTTCTCTCCTTCTTCCTTAGGAACAGACCCACCAATTATTAGCTAGGCAAATGGCTGCCCCAGAATAAAGATGGCATTTCTTAGCCCTCCCGACAACTCAATGAGGCCATACGGCTAAAGTCTGGCCAAGAAAATGTTAAGTGCAAACATTAGGAGGTGTGGTAAGGATGGTGAAGCAACAAGACAGAAGCAGCCTGGGTCCCTGATAGTCAACATGCCAATACAATGGCCCCAAACTAACCTACCTGTGGACTTGACTTAGGTGAGAGAGAAATAAACATCCAACTTGAGGAAGGCACTGTAATTTGGGGTTTTCTGTCACTTGTAGCTAAATTTAGGACACAACAAGCTTGTTTAGTGCACAAAATACTTTCATTAGTTAGATATTATCATCCCCTTTCACATAATAAGAAACTGAAGACTATTTCTGCTAGGCCCCTCATCAGCAAGAGAATCCCATACATGAAACAGGACATAGCAGTATGAGAAATAAACAGCACATCTTGGTGCAAAAGATAGATATAGTACTAAGTAGACTGTCATAGAAGTGTTTTATAGAGAATTCTGAGGATTAAATAAATACCCAAACCAAGATTTAATTTAGGTACTTGATTTAATACTGAAAAGGAAATACACCCTAGTGCTGAATGCATACCATACTAGTTGTTTACATACTAAATTGCTGCTGCTGCTGCTGCTGCTGCTGCTGCTGCTGCTGCTGCTGCTGCTGCTGCTGCTGCTGCTAACACCTTTACTCTTAGGTTAAAATGCATGGAAATTTCCAGGTCTTGCTTTACAACTTCATCCAAATGACAACTCTAATCCTCACATACCTTAGTTACATATTCCATATATGGTGACACCCATGCATTCTCTTGGCTTACAGGTCTCAAATGCCCTCAAATATTCTCAAAGACCCACAAATTAGAAGGGCTCTTGTGGTGCTTTGGTTTAATCATCTTAATAAATGAGCTTCACCCGAATTACCCCCACCCTCTGTCCCCTTTCTTCAGCATATATATATATATATATATATATATATATATATATATATATATATATATATATGTTTTTATCTTTACATGGCCCTTAGCACAGTTCTGGGTATAACTAGGATCATCAAAAGTCACTTGAAGGGGGGCCAGCCCGGTGGCTCAGGCAGTTAGAGCTCCATGCTCCTAACTCCAAAGGCTGCCGGTTCGATTCCCACATGGGCTAGTGGGCTCTCAACCACACGTTTGCCAGTTAAATTCTTCGAGTCCCGCAAGGCATGGTGGGGAAAAAAGAAAAGTCCTGGAAGTACATGCTGTTCCCCAATAAAGTCTTGTTTTCCTTCCCCAATAAAATCTTTAAAAAAAAAAAAGTCATTTGAAGGAATTTATCTAATGGGCAAAAATCACCACCTCAACTTACATGTCAAAATAACTTCAATGTCTTCATACCCCTTTTCTTCCATACTGGACAGTGGTCTTATACAGTATTGTGTAAGTATTAATTTTGCATGATTGACATTTAACGTTTAAAGGAAACTATTCATTGCTCCAAACAAACAAAAAGACTGAGAGCAGTCCCAAAATGTAATAATTGGACTCTTAATGAAAAATGTAACCTTATAATCATTTTTGTCAATATGGTTTTGAAGGAAGGTCAAATTCCTATTGATAATATGTTGATTTTGAATTTTTATAAAGAAGTGACAGCATGATTTTCAAGAACCTTATAAAATATAGCAAATACTAGATAATTAAGTTGTCAAACACTTAAGCTGAAAATTCATTGCCATTTGTCTGACTCAGGCACTTAACCTACTGCGTCCCAATAATTGCATTAAGATGTTCAGAGGCTACAAATAAAGTTTTCTTCCAGATCTTAGTAGGACACCTAGTAGGAGACAACTATACAACAAATAGCTCAAAGTGTTTGCACTCATTCATTGGCCAAAACACAGGAGGGGTTTGTCACCTAATGGTGAGGTTAAGAAGTAAGAAATTTGAGGAAGAGGGATTTTGGGGTCCCTGGGATGGTTGACTCTGTACAACAAACCAGGGCAGTACAGATCAGTGTAACTTATCACCCAGATCAATGTAGTTCAAGCTACCTGGCATCTTTTTTTTAAGAGAAAATGGTAAAGAGATAGCTGTTTGATTGTATTAACATACTTCTTATAAATGCGTTTGATACCACACCGGTGGTTCTCATAATTTGTGGCCCAACTAATTGGAATATTCTTTTGTTAACCTAATAACTTTCTATATAACTTAAAAAATCCACAAGGGCCATTCTCTTCCAGCATGCCAGAATGAGGAGAAAGAATGGCATACAAATAATCCCTCCACCGCAAACTAACACTGATTTCATCACCACTGATAAGAATTTATAAAGCATCTCTTTACCTCTTTACTCATGGAGCTAGTTGGGTCCTACGTGTGATCTCTCTTTTGAACCCCTGCATTGACTATAAGTATGTGACAGATAGTCTCATTTTCAACATAAGACCCCTTGGCCCACTTTAAAGCCAAGGGGGAAACAACTCATAGAAGTACTTTCTTTGGGTAAAACAGCTAGTATTTTCTTAAAGCTAAGACTTGAAACTAGGTCTGTCTATTCCGAAGTATTTTCTCTTAAGCACTGTACTATTACTTTTTCATCTCACTTCCAATAGGACATTTGCTTTGAGGTTGTTGCCCCACACGTGACAGACTGGTATGTCTCTCTTGCTGGGTCTACCACGTAACTAATAACAACTTACAGCATAGCTGGTTTGGGTTACACAATGTTGAAAGGGAAGAGGCCAAATAGTTCTTCAATGGCTCTGAGCCCCTTACTCTAATCAACAAGGCTAGCAGGGCTCAGGGAAGCAGCTCACAACCTGAGGTGACACTACTCCATATGAAATACAGACAGCTGAGGAGAGAACCGAGAGTGAACATATAAATAGGGCAGAGACGAAATTAAATATTGACACTGCCTACCGAGCAAAGGTTATGAATACAACAGAAACACAAAAGTTTCCTGTTAGAGAGAATGGGACTGAGAAAATGGTCCCCTCACTTTTGATTAGTTACAGATGGCTTCTCAGAGGAGAATTTCAGGTGCTGTCACAATGAGGAAGCGGCTAGTGACCTTTCCAATAAAAAGCGATGATGTTAGACCTGATTCAAAGGGCAAAGTGAACAGAAGGCGAAGGTTCTAGGACAACCCACTGCTGAAGGATCATAGTTATGTGATGATAATGTAGCAACAAGGAGCTTTTACTTGGTTCAACAAACGAGATCTTCAATGCTTACTGTGCCAGGCTCTGAGCTAAATGCTGAGGGAACAAAGATGAGTAAGTCAGTGTACATTCTCCAGAGGGAGACCAGAGATAAACACAGATTTAACCATCACATGTTAGCTACTAAGCTGGAAATGAGCACAGAGGGCTGAGGGAACACAGAAGAGCTGCTCCTAAGCCAACCTAGAGGTTTGAGAAGAGTTCACAAAAAACAAGCCTGAGGCTGTGAAGCTGTTTAGCCTTGTAGCTGAGAGCCTGAGGGCTGCAGTCAAACTGAAAAGGTTCAAATCCTAGCTCTACCACTTACTGCCCTGTAATTTAGGCAACCACTTAACCTTTCTGGGCCTCAATTTCTTCATCTGTAAAATGAAAATAGGAATAGAATCTGTTTCATGAGGATGTCCCGATGGCTAAACTTAGAAGAGAGTCTGGCACATGCAGTAAACAATCAATAAAAGTTACCTAGTATATTGCTGAATAGAATAATGAACATTCATTCAACAAATAAGTAAATGAATTCAGCAGTTTGGGGGTAAGGGGATCAAGAGAATATCTATCTTGAATTTCAAATGGCTACAATGCATATGGGACACCCAAGGAAAGGTTTCTAGTAGGCACTTGTATATGTAAGTCTAGAGACAGGTTTAGAACTAGAGACATAAATTTGAAAATCTTCAGGTGGTCGAAGTCACGAGAATGGATGAGATCATCTAAAAGGACAGAGAAGAAGGTGAGAGCCAAGTTCTGAACACATCAAACATTTAGAAATCAAGAAAGGAAGGAGAGCCAGCAAAGAAAAATTGGGAGGTAGGACAAAAGTCAGGCGCCTGGTGATCAGATGAATAAAAGACAAAGGGGCCAGCATCAGCAAAGGCACAGGGTATGAAACAGCAATGCATGTATGTGCGGGGAGGAGAATGGCGAATTACTACCGGTTCAGTACTATCTGAACATAAATTGAGAGGCCGGAGGGAAGTGAAAGACTGAGATAAAAGCCAGAGGGTGAAAAACCTTGTATGTCAAGTCAAGAACTTTGGAGGATTAAGAGGCTCAAAGAGGTTTCAACCAGGACAGAGGTCTGGCCAGGTGGGCATACAAGACCGCTTATTCTGGTAGCTCTGAAGATGACTGTCTATGGGAGGCAGAATAATGGCCCCCAAAGATGCCTATGTCCTAATGCCTGGATCCTGTGAATGTTTTAGGTTACCTGGCAAAGGGGCATCGAGGTGGAATTAAGGTTGCTAATCAGATGACTTTAAAATAGCAACATTATCCTAGACTATCCAGATGGGTCCAATGTAATCACAAGTGTCTGTAAAAGTGGAAGAGGGAATCAGGAGAACCAGACAAGTGATAGCAGAAGGAGAACTCGACCCATAGGTGCTGGCTTTGAAGCTGGAGGACAAGGGCCAGAAGCCAAGGAACGTGAGAGGCCTCTAGGACCTGGAAAAAGCAAGAAAATTTGCCCCTAGAGCCTTCAGAAAGAAACTCAGTCCTGCTGACACCCTGATTTTATCCCAGTGAGATGCATTTCAGACTTCTGAACCACAAAACTGAATAATAATTTGTGTACTTTTAAGCCACTAAGTTTGTGGTCATTTGTTACAGCAGCAATAAGAAACTAATACATCCTTAAGAGATAAAAATATTGGAATCAGAAAAAAACAGCTAGGAGGCTGTTGCACTAGTGCAGAGGAGAGAAGATGAAGGTCTGTCCTAGGAAAATGGGGACAGGCTAGGAAAGGGAGAGGTGCTTCCCTGAGCATCTACTGCTTACCTGTCCTTGTGATTATCAACACATCTCTATCAGATGGACAGGGAGGTCTCTTCATGGAACACGCTGATGTAAAACCTACTTAATAAATTGAATTGGAAATTGGTGCCAAAGGAAGATAAAAATAGTGGTCGCCCATTGTCATGCTGAACTTTTAAGACTGTCTTTTCTGCTATGAATCCTCCCCATTTGTCGAGTTTAGTTTTGTATTATTTCCAAAAGTTAGAAAAATGATTCTTTCCTCTACATTTCTCTGACACGATTTTGCAACACTAGTGATTTGCTCTCTCAGGAGCTACCTTCTGCTTCTGTTTTTTATGCAAGTAATTCATATTCATTTTAGAAAAATTAGAACACAAACAAGCAAAAGAAAGAACAGGTAAAACATTCTAATTCCACCCCCTTGAGATTATCGTTTTTTGCATTTTCAGAGGTATCTTTGAGAATGTTTTATTAATATTTATATGTATTCATGCATTTTGTTAAAAAAAAAAAAAGGAACCATACTTTTCTAAAATGTCATGCTTTTCTTGCCAGGCAATATATCATGAATCTTTCCAGAAATTATATTTAAAATATGATTCGTAATGGATACTAGATATTTCAACATGAAAGTATATTGTAATTTATTGACTTAGTCCCCTTACCACTGGACATTTGGTTTTGTTTTTCCTTTCCACTCCCTACCCATCTTCTGTGTCCCCTCCTCCTCCTCCTCTTTTCATCAGGTGTTCTCAGACATCAACACCGGGTGCCATTAGGTCAGCCTGGCTGCATCTCATGGCTCCCACTCCCAGCTCTGAGTGGCTGCCGTATCTTCTTCATCTGATTGACCACTCAGATCTCCCAGACCTGTCTTTCCAGTATGGCATTGGATAATAGGAGACAAAGTGTGTTTAAGACAGAACAACAAACTTGACCTTTGTCAAAAACATTAATAGTGACCAGCAATATACAGCAGTACCAAAATTCGTCAGAGCCAAAGCTTCAGTTCCACAGACTAAAAAGCTCCCTACTTTATTATTGCTTATAGTTTATAGTTCTGTGTTTATTTATAATTAGGAAAGCCTTGCTACATCATAATCCTGACTTCTATTTGAAAGTGACAAAAAAGTGCCAATGCAAGCGGCTTCAAGCAAAAAAAAAAACACAAAACTGCTCAGACACTATCAGGGGACTATCCTTCTGGACCTCTGGGCTCTGCTGTCAGTTGTGCTGGCTTTACTTTCAGGTTACAAGGGGTTCCCTATAAGGTAGCAGCAGCACTTTCAGGCTTCTATCATTATAGTTCTAAGTCCAGTAGAAGACGGCTTCCTTCTTCAGTATCTCAAAAAAACAACCTTGGAACTGGCTCTGATTGTACCACTAGGGCCATGTTCTTGTGCCTGTGGCCCAGAGAATGGACAGGCTCGTTGACTTAATTAGAGCTGGCTACAGGTCTCCCATACTATGTACTAAGTATGGCCAAAGACATCAGGTACAGTTACTAGGAGGGAAATGGATACTGTGTAAGCAATACAATAGATGTCCATGCAAGGATGGAACTCTCTAGGACAGTGACCTTAACTTTGTGGGGTCACAAAACCGTCTGAGAATCTAACATAAGCTCCTGATGGCAGAAAATGAACAAAAGCACATACAAGCACACATATTTGGCACACAATGCACTTGAAGACTGAAATTGTATTTCTTTCAATAGGTAGAATATACAAGCAGCTTTACAAAGAGTTACGTTTCTCATTCATTTTTTCATGCAAAAATTAATGGGTATTTCCTGAACACTGATTGAAATAAATCCACATTTTGCCCCTGAAAAAAAATCTTCTCAAATGTAAATTTCAACAAAAAGGTTGAAGTTGTTTGACTTGAATAAGAAGTTGAAATTATGAAATGGTTTTGAAATACAATGCAAGTCATCTTAAATATTTAAGCAACTTTTCATTTTGATAGCAACTAGTCGTGAAAAAAAATGACTCATAAAGACACAGCAGCCAAAAATCAAAGCACCCATCTTTCACCTTGACAGACAGGCCAGCTTGTATCAAGGAATACAAGAAAGCTCCAAGCTTTGGGTTGAATTCATGTTGTACCACTTCCCTTCTCCTCAAACCCATGAGATCATCTTTGGCAAAGACTGTATCAGTGATGCACTGTTGTCAGCAGGGAGAGAAATAATAATCCATGCTTAATATAAAGGTCTTCCAAGTAGAAGCCACCTTCAAACAAATTCTGCAGTATTTCCAGAGGTCTACAGATTTCTACCCATAGAAACAGCAACTGAAAAGGCATTGTCACACTAGACTCCAACATGCAGGAGCAATTTTTCCAGCAATGGAATTTGTATAGATATCTACTTCCATGATAGTGGCAACCTGATCAAACACAAACACCCATCATGGTGAGTTGGAAAATAACAATATATACCTAGTTCACATATATAAATATACGTGTGTACATGTATATACGCATATATTCAGAAAGAAAAGCAATAAAGAATTAACTCCTCCCTGCCAAATGGTTCCAAATGGGTTTTTTATTTTTATCACAATAAATTAGTTTAAATTTGTGCCTATCATTCAATCAGGTGCTTCAAAATTTTGATGTCTAGAAATTCAAAGAATTTCTGTAGTAGGGAATTTCATCTTGTGGTCCTATTGGATGGCTATGTACTATGTATTATATGAAACGTACCTATGTACATATAAACGCATATAAGACGGTGGACAGACAGATAGATAAAAGAGTTTTTAAAAGAATTTCTCATCTTAAATGTAAGTTCCGTGAGAACAGGGTCTTTGTTCTCTTTGCCACTGTATCCCTCTTGGCCAAATATCTAAAGCCAAGTTCATCCATCAGTTTTAGTGTGAAAAAGGCCAATATTTTGTTCACCATCTGAATGTCCTTGGTGTCCTAGGTGACAGGAAAAGAGGGGTATTCTTTAATGTCTCCCCAAAACCACAAACATGAAGAAAATTAGAAGGCACAGAGAATGGCAGGGTTTTCTTCTAGACTGAGTGACCGGGAGCATCGCAAGGAGAAGAGAGGGAGGAAATAAGGTTGAACTAGATCATGTATGACCCTTCAGGCCATGGTGAGAATTTGAATCTGATTCTAAATATAATGGAAGCCACGGGAGGGGTTTTGAGCCAGAGTGTAACAAGGCCTGATTTACAGCCTGAAAGGCTCTTTTTGCTGCTGTGTGGAGAATAGGCTAGAAGGGGTAAGAGTGGAAGACGGGAGATTAGCTAGGAGCCTCTCTCAGAAGTTCAAGAGTGAGGTAATGGTGGTTTCTACCTGAGTGACAGCAGAGGAGGTGGATATATTTTTGAAGGTAGCAGCAAGCCAACAGGCATGGCTGATACACTGTATAGAGGTTGTGAAGAAAATGAATGAATCACGGATCATGTCAAGGTTTTGAGCACAGATGGTGCCACTTTACATAACTGAGGAATGCTTTAGGAGGAGCAGGTGGTGAGGAAGAATCAAGAGTCTGTCTTGGATACGTTCAATCACTGATGCCTACTGGACACCCAAGTGAACATGTCACTTGGATAAACGAGACTGGATTTCAAGTCAAGACTGAAGATAAAATTGGGGAATCCTAAGAGTGTACTAAAATAGTATGCATGTGACTGAATGAGAGTCCTTTGTATAGACATCATGATTCAGCAACAACATAACATATGGAGCTTTTGCTTCGCCAAAATGGCAAAAAATAGATATTTCATCTGTGCTTTGTCTGGGTTCAAAGGCCAAGCTTTTCCTTCCAGCTGGAGTTGTCCCTGGCAAAGAAACTTCGGTTGCACCTCAGCTTCAGAAGTCATGAGGCTTCTCCAATCTTGAAGTGATATAAAAATATACATATTACAGATTAATGAGCTCCCAAACTGAATAAATTATAACTCCCCATCTCCTTTCAAAGATATCAGTAGCTTTCAAAGTTTCCAAAATGGGCTCCTCAAATAAGAAAAGCAGGAGAGGCTATCCTGAGAAATCCCAGTAATGCCATCCACTTGTGTCCTAAAGAGATGTGACCTCACTGATTTTTCTAAAACATGCTTCAAAATATTAGATTTGCCAGTAATTCTGGACCTTCTCCAATTGTGTATGGCTTTCTATCCTTAGCACTGCAATAAAAAAGTTTGTAGACAAAGCTATTATGTTTGGCAAAACCAACTTTGATTTCATCTCATGAAGATCTATTTTGCCTGATGTATTTTTTTCAGCATGCAGAGATATAAGGTGCTCCTTTCGGCTTTGTTGTCTCCAAGCTTTCTTCAGGGGGAAAAAAAGAAGAAAAAAGCCACCCAAAGAAGGATGATCTTTTCTTCTCTGTCATTTTCAGTTGAAGCTAAACCCAGTGCAAATAAAGTCCAGTGTCCATAATCACAATAGCAGGGTATATTTTCTTTAATTTCCACCAACAGGAAATTATTTAATTTCAAAACATAAAAATGGCAATAATTACATATCATCTAACCGTACACTTCTGCAACCCATGCCACCTAGCTCTAAACGGATCACATGACATTATTTTGTTTTTTCCTTAAGGACAGTCTTAAGAGGTGTAAAAAGAAAATAATTTTGAAAAAAGTTTTGGCCAGCCCACCCATTTCCTCAAGGCTACAGACTAGGACTTTGCAGACTAACGTGTAAAGTAAGTCTTCGTGCTTCCGTGGTGGCGAGTTGTATTTCCAGAGCCCATCATTCATTCATTCCCTCATCCTTTCAACAAACATTTGGTGATCACGTGCTATGTTCTGGGCACAAAGGCCCCGGGGATATAGCAGCAGCAGCAGCAAGCCAGACAAAATCCTTATACTCATGAGCTCACAGTCCAGGGGTAGAAACAGACAAACTAGTAAAGAAATAAATATGTATATTTTCAGAAAGTGACAAGTATCAAGAAGAAGAATATAGTGAGGTAAGGAAATATAGATTTGAGTTGTCTGCGGGGTGGGGACAGGAAGTGGGAGAGGATTTTAACATTTGAGCCAACACCTGGATGAAATGAGGGAGCACCAAGACTCCATGTTCCCCAGGAGAATCCATCACCCCCTACTTCATGTTTCTACTGCACTTTATATCTCTATTCATTCATTTTGACAAATATTTCTTGAGTGTCTACCACATCCCAGGCACTGTTTGAGGAGTTCTATTTAGCTTTACTTCATCCTGTTTCTATCTGTCCCGACCGAGAGATTGCAGTGATGTGGACAAAGTCTTTGTAGCTCCTTTAGTGCTTTGTATTTAGGGAAATAAAATGTCTGATGGAGAGATGAATAGATGGATAATTGGCTGGACAGTTCAAACCTCAAGTACTTCCAAGAGTCAATTTTGTTTTTTTCCTTGCTGCTCCCCCAAGCAATGTTCATCATTTCTCAGAAGAAAACCAAGGTTATACAGCCTCCTCCTAGAGAACTCAGCATAATAAATCAGGTTAGGCCTCTTGGGAAACAAAGGATTCAAGTAAAAAGAAATCTTTGATTAAAAATGTAGTTCATTATTCAACACTCTTTGCTAGACAGCAAATATAAAGGCCATAAACCTTGTCTTAACTCAATAATTCAAAGAGCTCCCAAGCACAGGGTAATACAAACTGACTGTTTTTGAAATCGTACCCAAGAAGTGACTCATTGGTCATAAGTGCACACAATGTCACACTTGGGTGTGAGGCTGTCAGTGCAACAATAGTATTCAAATGTCAAAAGCAAAATGAAAACAAATTTAGTAATCCTATCCAATCCTCTAATTCTAAAGAAGCCCCTACACACCCCTCTTTTTCATGCTTAATTCTGTTTCTTGGTGCTTAGACAAACCTTTTCAAATTAAAAGTGAGTTTTGATAAATCCTTAGTCTCCCAGGATGGGATATGAACCAAGAGAAGTAATACAAAATATTAACTGGTTGATCAAAATTAGTTATAAATTGGCATTAAAGCTTGATGACATCACTCCCATCATGATACTAAAAATATGCATGACATTAGTGAATTTGCAGTTGAATCTTTACCAGCATCCTCGGTAAGGTGCGTACCAAATGGCCTTCCCAGGAATTTTCTGCCTCTATAATCATTTAGTAAACTGCAACGATGACATACTTGTTTTCCCCAACTGTACTTTTTGGGCAATGTAGATAATATTCCTCATGTAAACCCCTGTTTCTGTTGTTTTATAGATCAAACATCTTTCACCTGAGAAGCACAGAGGGGCTGGTTTCCCTGGCAACGTAATTGGCTTCCAGTTCAATGGAACATGGAGTTCTTTTTCATGGGTTCACTGCACTGAGAGGCCAATCATAGCTCAGAGAGCCCCACTTCCTTTGCAAAGTACTACAAAAAAAAAAAAAAAAAAAAAAAGGTCTGTTGCTAAGGTGTTTTTGTTATGGTTAAATGAACCTCTTAAATATTGATTTTAATGCTTTCAATTTTTTAACCTACTCTACTTTCAGCTTTTTCTTAAACACATAGGACACAGCTCCTCTGAGCCTCTTACTCATCTGCTGTAGCTCTTTTATTTCAATGATGCAAATTCACTTGCATCTTTTTTTGTAGATTTTTCAACTAGAAACAACAATCCTTTGAGTGGGGATGGACTTGGGAGAGAACCTGTTTTTCCAACGATGGTTTAAACAATCCAGAACTGAAAAAAAGTGACTGTCCCTCTAAATTGGCCAAGCCTTAACTTCTAGACCCAAAATACCTAAAGGTACCTTGACTGGGGTTGAATTTGTATTAAAGGTAATGGCTTTGAACCATTCTGGCAAATGCCTACTTCTGACAGCAGATCTTCAAACTTAATTAGGTTCTAGTCTGTGACCAGTCCTTCAAAATTCAACCTCTGCACCCATTTCAGAGGTATCTAGTTACCCAGTTGGAATTCCTATGAAATATGTGTCCATCAGGATAGAAGACATCGTTTTCAGGTAATATACCTTATAAATTTTACTCAGAAAGGTTCAGGTGAGTAAATTAAGAGTGCTGACTGCACAGTTAGGAAACAGGCAAAAAACTCTTCTATAACAAAATCCCAGTGAAACAGCATGTTGTTGCCAAAGGACAAGCAGCAGCTCAGAGTGATGTATAAAAATGAAATACAGAAAACAAATACAGAAAAACAGCTTCTGAAAATGGTGGAAAGACATTCAGTGCTCTGCATGGGGGTTTGTTACCTCATCTTATCAAAGCTAGTTTCAAGTTTTGGAACACACTTAAAGACAGTGGACATTTTACTATATTTAAAGTATTAAGATAATATGACGTCATATTTGAAAAAATAATATAAAGTTGGAGTGCCCGTATTTATATGAATGCATGATAACAAGTAGGGATAGAAATAGCTATCATAATAGAAACATAGTTGTTATATTTGGGGCAGAAATTTCCTATTCTTCAATACTGAGCATTAAGTGAATGCAAACAGGCATTGAAGACTCTAATTGTATAATGGTCACTGTGTCAAAAATCAATAAAAGCAGTGTGGTACATCGTTCAGCATGGAGTGTGGAAAAGGACAAGGCACATCAGAGAATGATGCAGAGGGACCTTAGAAGATAAAGAAAAAAGATATAGGTACGGACAAGACCAAGGATCTAGCTAAATGCTGCGTTAGCCATTCCTGATTAAAAGCTCCACAAATATTCAGTGAAGAAAAATTGATAGTTAACTCCAAACATTACAAGTTATATTATATAGAGTTTGCTTTCAGTTTTACACTAGTGTAGTGAGTTGAATGGTGGCTCCCAAAAAGCTATGTCCTTATCCTAACCCTCAGGACCTGTGAATATGATCTTACTTGAAAAAAAAAGTTCTTTGCAGGTATAATGAGATAAAGGATCTTGAAATAAGATGGTCTTAAATTTTCCAGGTGAGCTCTAAATCTAGTGACAAATGTCCTTCTAAGACACACAAAGGAGAGCTACAAGGAGAAAAGGGGAAGGCCATGTAAAGACAGAGATTGAGTTATACAGCCACAAGCGAAGGACTACCTGGAGTCATCAATGCCAGAGAGACAGGAAATATTCTCCCCCAGAGTCTTCAGAGGGAGCACAGGCCTGCCAGCACTTTAATTTTGGACTTCTGGTCTCCACAACTGTGAGAGAACACATTTCTGTTGTTCTAAGCTACCAAGTCTCTTGCATTATGGTGACCACAAGAAACTAAACAAGTAGTATTATATATACCATGTATACAACACAGTTATATCTCTTGTGAGGTTTTAAAGTTAGCATATGACGTAAAATTGCATATAAATTACCTTGAAAATTTCTTGTAAAATATACAGTATGGATCATTTTGATCTCAGAGCTTGAAATGGACTGCTGCTTCCTGGTTGAGCACCAGATGCAGACACTGTGTTGGGACAGAGTCCCAGAGAGCACATTTCAGCCTCAGGTGGAAATGTGCTGGCTCAGGTAGATGGCCATCCTCTGTGGCTGGGTGGCCACCAGTTGTTACAGGTTAGCCCTTAGCCACTA
This sequence comes from Rhinolophus sinicus, assembly GCF_057876585.1. NCBI lineage: Eukaryota > Metazoa > Chordata > Mammalia > Chiroptera > Rhinolophidae > Rhinolophus > Rhinolophus sinicus. The sequence goes on along the minus strand of NC_142503.1, from coordinate 168,802,518 downwards.
ATATAACTGCCGTGGCCACGTTAGGAGGTTGGTTAGTTGACAGAGAAGAGGACGGCAGGTTGCAGATCATGTGGCTCCTGCTTCCTGTATCTCCAACCCAGCCTCCAGTGAGACTATAGCAGTATGACTCCCCTATCTATGGCTCCGTTGCTATTACTTTTTGGCCTCCCATATCCTGCGTTCTTGTGCAGGGAGTGGGTCTAGAGACCCTGCATGACACACTGACTTGACTTTCAGGAACACATATATTTAAAAAAATTTAAATTAAATTCCTAAGCACTACTGTAATGCAGGGACTCAGCTCCAGCTCCCCGCACACGAACGCAGGACATGGTGAGGCCAAAGAAACAACAACAGAGCCATGGATAGGGGTTCATACCACTATACTCTTGCTGGCGGCTGGTCGAGACACAAAAGTAAACATCCACCAGTACCCCAAGGGGTTTTCCTGCACCCCAGTCTCGCTGGCGGCCGGGCGAGACACAGGAAGTAGGATCAACACGATCCGCACTCCACAATCCGCTTGCTAACCGCACCTGCTGGCCGCGATCCACGCTTGCTAGCCATGGCAGTTATATTAGTGGCTAATGACTAACTGGTTACAGCTGATGACCAACTAGTTGGAGCTGATGGCCATCCACTACCTGAGCCAGTACCTTTCTACCTGAGGCCGAGAGCCTGGAAACTGCTCTCTGGGACTCTGTCCCTACAACTAGACTTGCCATCAAGGAGGGATGCTCAGAGCCCAGAAGGCACTATGGAGCCCAGACACTAAGACAGCAGCACCCATCTCTGCTCACTTTGGAGCAAATGTTCATCAGGAGAAATCAGAAAGACAATTGCCTGCTTATTAAAATTGTTTTCTTTCCCCATATTTCAAATTGCCAAACACTTATATTTGAACCCCAATAAGTTAGATGCTGACTTGACTGTCCCCATTGTGATTTAACTCAATGTTCTTTAATCTTATGGGACCTAAAAATTACCTGAAGTGCTTTTTAAAAAAAAAAAAAAAAACATAGGCCTCTCAGGAAATTCAGATTTAATACAAGTAGGTCTATGCCAGGCTGAAAGTCTGTATGTCTAACAAGTAGCACGTAATTCTTATGACCTAGCAAGTTCATAAATCACTAATTTAGTCTATGACACATGCTAGGTTCTCCTCAGCTTGATCTTGTTGTCACTATAAAGTATCAAATTAAAGGAACACTTTACAATTTCACTAAGCAGCTAAACCTGGTACACCCACATCAACTCTGCAGTCAGCATGCTGGTGGAGAAATTGGGAAGAAAGACAGGCAGAAAGCAGCCTTTAAAGACCAAAGTCTTGTCCTACAGGTATATCCCACAGTCTTACTCAAGTGAGGACTGTGACACAATGGGACCCATGTTTAAGACCCAAGGTCTTAAAGTCACAACATATTTGGAAAAAAAAAAAAAAATAGAGGTTACAAAATCAAAACTGTATGGCTATGAACACACCTCCACCTAAACACAAAAGGAGACTTTCATACTCTATGTCCTTTTTATGTGATCCTAAAAGCCCTAAGATGGCCTGAATCTCTTTGTAGGAACATTGTCATATGTTCACTTTATTAAAGTCATATTTATAAGAGTGAAAAAAAGTTACAAAGAAGGATATTATGGTAGCCACCCAGCCTTCAAGATGGCTCCCAGTGATCTCCACCTCCTGGTATTCGTACTTTTCCATAGTCCCTCCCCACATTTTATCAGGGTTATCTGCATGACCAATAGAACATGGGAAAAGTAACAGTATATCATTCTGAGGTTGGGTCATAAAGGATATTGTGGATTGCACACTGTGGGGAAAGCCATGTCACGAGCAGCCCTATGGAGAGGTGAGAACAGTGGCCTCCAGCTAACAGCTGTGTGAATGTACCTGCGTGGAAGTGGATCCTCCAGCCCCACTCAAGCCTTCAGATGACTGCAGTCCCTACTGACATCCTAACTGCAGCCTCAAGAGAGACCCTGAGCCAGAACCACACAGATAAGTCACTCCTGCGTTCCTGATATCAGAAACTGCAAAATAATAAATGTTCATTGTGTTAAGCTGCCAATTTGGGGGGTAATTTGTTACATGTTGTGGGGACTGAGCCCCAGAAAGCAGTTTCCAGGCTCTCGGCCTCACATAGACAGGTGCTGGCTCAGGTTGTAAATGGCCATCAATTGTGATTGCATGGCCATCAGCTGTGGCTAGTTGGCTGTCAGCTGTAACCAGTGAGCCATTGGCCACTAATATAACTGCTGTGGCTATGCTAGCAGAGAAGAGGAGAGAAAAATGGGGGCTACCAAGAAGATGGTGGTTGAGCCTGCAAGCGGAGCAATGAGGGTTGAGAATTGTATGGCTCCTGTTTCCTGTTTCTCCAACCCAGCCACAAGCAAGAATATAGTGGTATGACTCCCCCATCTATGGCTCCATGGGTGTTCCTTTTTGGCCTCACCATGTCCTGCGTTCTTATGTTGGGAGCGGGAGCAGAGACCCCACAGGCCTCCCTGCATGACAAATGGCGCAGTGAGCAGGGTCTCCCGCACGACACATGTCCAAAGATGACTAATGCAGATTTCCTTTATAAATGAAGTAAATTTCCATTGGTAACAATCATTCATAAGAACATCACCTCTAGTTAATGTATAGGTCTTGTCCAGGAAGCACAAACAAGTGTTCTACTGAAAATAGTCAAAGCTGCTATAACCAAGAATAAAATGATCAGCTATTTAAAAGCCATTTCTAAAATGGACTTGGATTTCAGTTTTAATGAACCATGCAACTATCTGAGAGAAATGAACAACTCTGTCCAGCTACCCTCATCCTTAGCACAGTTCTGTTTGTTATAAAGACAAAAGGGTGGCCAGGCCCATCTTTGCCTCAACCTTTGAGCAGAAATGCTATGTACTGCTATCCACTGCAACTTTTAGCACAGGGTATAGATAAAAGGCATTTAAAATACTAATTCACTTCTAAAACAATTTCTAATTTTCAGAATGTGAGCTCCATGAGACAAAAAGTGCTGTTTATCTCATTTATCACTGTGTCCTCAGAGCCTTGCAGAGCTCCTGGCACAAAATAGGTGGCACGTACAAGTGATGGATGGATGGATGGATGGATGGATGGATGGATGGATGGATGGATGGATAGACGAAAAGTATATCCTGAGCTATTTAGTGCAACAACTTATTTATATAAGATTGAAATTTTGACATGGGAGCCAGGGGTGAGGGGAAACGAAAACACTTGTGCTCTGCTGCTTAGGACTATAGGAGGAGATTTACAAATACTCACTGCAGGCTATGAAAATAAGACAAAGGGAAAGATTATATTAAGAAAGCTGAAGAGCAGAAGGAGAACCTTAAGTGTAAACTCAGTGAAAAACCCTTTGAACCAATATATTACCGTAGTACACAGTTCTAACACAAATAATTAGGTAAGAAAATTTATTTTATGGCCTACTGTTTGTGGCACACTGCTCGAGTATTTATCCTTTATCCCTGGCCACAACCCCCTCCACCTCTTCCCTGAGGAACTTGGCTGTCTCAAATTATCCATCAACATATTTTTAAGCAAGTGTTTTACCACTTTATTAGTTAGGGTAGCACTAGATGTGGTAATAGATAAGGCTGATTTCTCAGTAGCTTAACACAACAGAAGCCCAATTGCAGCAAAAAGCGGGAGTGGAGGTGACTAGACTGATGAGAACCCTGCTCTCATCAGCTCTTGGCTTCCAAAGAGACCCTGGGTGTGGACAATCACCCAGCGAGGCAAGTAGGTAACATGGAAGGTTGTCACAGGCTATGTCTAGAAGCAGCTTACATCACTTACACCCACATTCGGCTGGCCAGCATTCCGCCATATCGCCCCAGATAGATACAAGAAGGGCTGGGAAAGGTAGTTCCTGCCTACAGAGTCATTTCCCAGCAACAACTTTACACTGTAAAGTGAGACTAATAATCTTTGGACATCCATACTCACAAAACTCATTCACACAAAGGTGTTAATATTTGATAACCACTTAAAGCTTCCCAAAGAGATTTGTTAGAAGAAACCAAGACTGTAAGCTAAAGGGATGACTCGGATGGAATTTTAGGCACCTGAGAACAGTACTGGGTTTCACTCATCTTTATGGCCCTGGGGCATAAATCAGTGCTGGTAGGTCCTATATATTAGGTTGTTGAAGGAACAAGGAGGAAATGTAACGGAGAGGTTTTGAAGTAGGTAATAAGTAAATACACTCCACTTTGACTCCAACTATACTAGAAGCAAATAGATGGCATCACAAGTCCTACGCTACCCAAGAAAAGGTGTTCATGATTATTCATTAATCTCCTGTAAGTGACTGTTAACGATCTCCCTGTTTCAATAATTGCTATATTTCTAACCTCCCAGTGGTCCCGCATATTCAAGTAAATTATGATTAGGAGCTGCTAATTTTAGTAATGAGAAATAGGAAAGATAAAGGGAACAATTCGCAAATATCATACATGTGACAAAAGTGGGCCAAGGCCTCGTCAATCGCCTTTAGAGGCCCAGGAAGAAGAATGCACTGTCAATGAGCATTCCCAAAGCCTTGACTTGGTCCACGCTTTTGTGCGCCAGCACTCAACGGGCACACAGATTCGCTCTTTCCCTGGTAATTCCTCCTTATATAAAATCATTACAACTATGGGCTCCTGGTGTCCAGCCAGTCACTCAAATGACTACACAGCAAATGGGAAAGGGTATGTTTTAGTCACAGAGACATACTCCAACCATGCACCTCTTGAAGGCAGCTGCTTATGTTCATAATCCAGAGATAAAAATGATTTCCACTACATTTCCAAGACACAAGATTGAAACTAGATAAAGCCAGTATTCAAGGCCTTCATAAAAGTTTGACCTAAATATGATTATTAAGAAACACAAACATCATGGAAACTCAAAAACTGACTCCGCGTTGGCTTCAAGGTGGAAGGAATCTCAGATTTGCATTTCACATTATACTGAGCTGCTCTCAGTGAAGCCCTAGAAGGAAACTGGCATCTGCCCTCTGAGACATGCTGCAGTGTGAGGAAGCTGACCACACACCTAAGGGAAGGACCCCAGGGGGAAAGCAAGGAAGTGAAGAAAACAAAGGCAAACTGTAACCTCCTCAGAGTTGGCAGTCCTAAATCAAGTCCCAAATGTGGCATAACTGAGGGCATCCATAGTAGAAAACCCCACAGAAGTGGGAGACCCTGAGAAAAGGCAGAGATGGGCGGTTCCAGCGGGAGTAGGCAATTATCCGTTAATGCCCGGTAGTGGATGGGGTTTGAGCTAAATATCCAGTTTGGGCAGTATACAAGAGCTAAACTGGGGTTCAGTCTCCTGTCATTAGGAGTTTCCAGAACTAGACAAGAAGGAGCGTCAACCTGTCTCAGGAATTACTGGCAAACTTCCCTCATTGGTGATACCCTTGGAGGACATGAGGAAACCCACAAAGTCTTCAGGAGAATGCCGATCTACAGAAAAAAACAATTTCTGATGTCTGCAACACTCCAGCAGGGATTACTTTTATGCCAGGCTCCTACCCCCTGGGTGGCAGCTAGCAGGAAGTCAGCTTTACTTGCTAAAGTTTGTGAATTGATCTAAAGAACTACCTCAAAGTCCTGGCTGGAGCAAAACGAGCAAAGTGTTTCTAAAATTATCTACCGTTTCCCAGAAAGTAAGACCTAGCCAGACCATCAGCTCTAATGCATCTTTTGGAGCAAAAATTAATATAAGACCCGATATTATATTATATATTATATTATATTATGTTATATTATATTATATTATATTATATTATATTATATTATATTATATTATATTATACCAGGTGTTATGTTACGTTATATTAGGTTATATTATATTATACCTGGTCCTATAGACCGGGTCTTATATAAATTTTTGCTCCAAAAGACGCATTAGAGCTGATTGTCCAGATAGGTCTTATTTTCAGGGCAACACAGTATGAGCAGATGAACAATATGATCATGTTGAATTTTTGGTAAGATACCTTTAGCAACAGGGTGCTTAATACACTTGAAGAATGAGTAGCATGTTAAGTGGTCTCCAAACAGATCATGAAGAACTCAATTATAGCATGTGATATCCTGATATAAGAAGACATATATATTTGGTCATCCCAGTCCAGGAACAGAACTTCTAAAACTTTTGGAATTTCCTTAGTGACGGAGATAAGCGGAGCATCTTTTGTTATTCATAATAAGCCCCTTTCAACCATACCTGATTTATGCTAATAAGGTTACTCTTGGAAGATGGGGGCTTACCATGACAGTGGGAAAAGGCCCAGAAAAGTTTCCTGGTCAAAGGAAAGGTTTGTTTCACTAACAGCTGTATGCAAAGTAGATTCCGAAGGCCTATCAAAAGGTTCTAACTGACTCTCAAGTAATAGGGTATTTGGAGCAGGGGGGGAAAAGCAGAATTATTAAGAGGTAGAACTAATATCTGATGGGTGTTGAGGGTACAGGAGACATGAAAGATATTCAAAGCTAGTTATGCGCACAAACTCTGCAGCCAGAAGGCAGAGTTTCAATTCTGTTCCAGCCACTTAGCAGTTGTTTGACTTTGGACAAGTGACTTAACTTCCTCTGCCAGTGTCCTCACCTGTAAAATGGAGATACTAGCAGCAAAGGATGGTTGGGAGGCTTAAACGAGTTAACATATAGGCAATGCTTTTAAAAAGCCTGGGACATACTAAGTGCTTTATCTGTATTCATCAGAGCAGCAGTGATATGTACACAGGGGAGTCTTGGTCCAGAAAAACGAGGATCTGAAGAACATTCCAAAAAAACAAAAAGTTGTATGAGAGCACACAAGAGGACGAGATTAGTACCTGGTAAAGAGAAGCTGGCATCAGAGTAGAAGGAGCAAACACACACAGGCCAGAGAGGGAAAGTTAGATCAGGTTACACTGAGGGTGGCAGGACACAAGGACCTGTTATCACAGGCATGTCCGCAGAGAGCAGTGCAAGATGACAAAAGACTATCAAGATCACACCAAGGAACCTATGTCGCTATCAACAGAGCTTCAAGAAGCTGAGCCCTTCCCACCAAGGTGCTGGCTGGCGTGGGTACCTGGCATCCACGCCACCTTCTTGGGGCAACAACCCTCCACTTATTTCCTTGAGGAAATTCCTCTTCTCCATTGGATTAGTCTTTGGAACTTAAATCAAGAGGTTTTGCCTTCCCCTGGCCAAGAGGTGGGTACCTAGTCCAACCCAGGCCAAACAGAGCCTCCGTCTCCGGACTCGAATTGGGAGGAGAGTGATGAATAGACGGACTAAAGCTAGAGGTAACTGACTCCCACTGTGGTGGCCACAGCGAGCCAGGAAGAGATTCCAGGCTCAAGACCTTCAGTGCTATGTGGTTCCCGCCCTTTCTGAGCCACTGTTTCTAACCTGTGAGCTCTTCTCTATCGTGCCAGTAAATACCCTCTTGATTTAAAGCATCCAGAGGCAGTATCTGTTGCTAACCACCAAAGATCCCTAACACCCTAATACAACTTCAACAAATGGGCCTTCCTGACCATTTGCTTTCAGAACAGAGGTACCAACAAGAAAATGGCAGAAAATTGGAGGACAATGCTTATTGCCTGGCAACCAAAATCACTAACCAGCTCCTTCTTCTTTCCCTTAGAGACAACTGAAGCCTCATGGTATATCCCGTATTCAACAGCGTGTGTGATATAGGATAATAGAAGTTATAATATAACCTAGATTTCCTACATCAATCATTTTATTAATCCTTTTTTTAGTTTTGTGGACGCCGCAAAAGGGGTGCTATTTCCCGAAATGAGTTCTCTCTTCGGAATACAGTTCTACCCTGGGAGATTCACTGACTCTGGTTTCCCTCATCAGTACCTGATGTTAAAAATAAAGGAACCTGCTCAGATCAGATCAGCCTGTCTCTCTGCTCTGAACCCAGTTGTTCCCTAGGGCTTTGTTCAGCTAGGGTCAGGTTTCTAACCAACAGGCTTTCCACACTGCCTAAGGCAGAGATCATTCTAAACTCAAATCTATATTTCCACCAGAATCAGTGTTCTGATTCTTTCAAGTTCTTCTTCTATGAGCATGATTGCAATATTCTTGATGCCACATTTGAAGTTAGACATTTCCCTCACTGATGCTTTTGTACCTTTCAAATTTATCCACTCAACCCGTCCATACTGAGTATTCTCCATGTGAGAACTAAAAGTAGGCAGATTGTTACATCCCTGAAGGGAAGTGAATGTTATTCTTTTTGTATCCCATGCTAGCAGAGCACCTGCAGAGCACATTATGAAAGGCCTAGAAAAGTTTCTTCATCAAAAAGGAAAGGTTTGCAATTCTGTATTACAGAATTGTGCACCTGAAATCTATGTAACTTTACTAACAATTGTCACCCCAATAAACTATAATTTTAAAAAAAGGAAAAGGAAGGTTTGCTTCACTAACAGTTATGCAAAGTAGATATCAAGGACCTATCATAGGGTCCTACCTGACTCTCAAGTATTAGGGCACATGGAGCTGGGGGAACTCCAGTCATATTGTTGGGCCCCAAATCGTAGCTCCTCCCCTTCTGACTATGTTACCTTAGGCTAAATAATGCACCTTTGAAAGCTTTAGTTTCCGCTGCAGAATGGGATTAAAACAACTGCCTCACAAAGTCATGAAAAGAGTTAAATGAGAAAATGCTTTAAAATCATCTAGTACAACAGCTGGCACATAGTATTTAAGAATATCTGGTACAAATTTTATAAATCACAAATTCTAGTGTGCAAGAAACAACTTATTTCCTATAACTTAATTTCTGATTTTGAGCCTCTATTGAAAAAAAAGAAAAGTCAGTAAAATAGAAAATGTTCGGGCTGGCCCGGTAGCTGCTGTGCTGCCATGGGCTACCGTGAGCAACCGTGAGCTGCCATGAGTAACGACTGGTGACCGACTGCCTCAGCTGGGGGGGGGGGGGGGGGCACAAAGCTCATAATACCAGCCTGGGCCAGAGAGCTGTGTCCTACACAACTAGACTGAGAAACAACAGCTTGAACCAGAGTGGCGGGCAGGGTGGGGGGGGGGGAGGTGGAGGTAGAAGGCGGGGGGAAAAGAAAATGTTCCCCTTTGTCCCACTCCTCTCTGAAGGTGTCCCTAAGTTCCAGATAAGGCCCTTTGGTGGTGGTGGTGGGAATAGGGGCATACGGCCTCCTCCTGAGGAGATCACGCATCCCAAATAATCTTTCACACAGGAAATGGGCAGTGCTTTCTTGAATGGCTCCCTGGAGCTAGTGATCCCCTGAGATGTTGGCCCACCATGGGCAGAGACTGTCCCTGTCACATCTTCCCAACACACACCCTTCTGTGCTGTCTGACTCTTTCAGGTCTCAGGCGTACACTCTTATTTGGTGTCTGTCCCTATGAGAGGGAGTCATAGGAACTTTGGATGCCCTGGCATATCGCTGAGTATCCGCAGAGATCTCCAAGGCATTCTGTAGCCTAGAAGCTGGTTCTAGTATACAACAATACGTGATGGCAACAGAATCCCTCCAGGAGATCAGCCTTCTCCCTGAATCTACCCAGGATGCCAGGCATGGATTCTCTCTACTGTCATATCCCTAATCAAAGGGAGAGGGGGCAATAATTGTGTTCTCACAACCCCAGGACTTGGCCTGAAAAGGGAATCAAGAAGAACAGGGCACAAATGGGAGGAGGGGGGAGGAGGAGAAAGGGAGAAGGAGGAAGGAAGGGAAGGAGAAGAAGGAGAGAGGTGGGGTGAAAGAGCAAAGAGAGTAGAGGGGATGGGGGAGAGAGAGAGAAGATAGGGGAGGAAGAACAGAGGTCTTCCCTTTCTCCCTTTCTCTCCTCTCCTCTCCTCTCTGCCCCTCCCCTCTCCTCCCCGGTAAGAGGTCTTTAACTACTCAAGGAGGAGAACTGAGAGGGGATGAGAGAGGGGGAATGTCAGGGAGGAACTCAATGAGAATTATTCTGACTCATCACATTTACTTCCTCAATCCTTGTTTCACTTTTCTATTTTGCATTTAGAAGCTCAGAATTGCTACATGTTTCTGTAGTTTGCTTCTGACAACTCCTCTGGGGGTACAGGGTGACTAGGAGTTGTTAAGGAAAGGAAAAAAGAAGAAAGAAGATTAATGCAATCTGACATCATTAAGACAAAAGCATCCTTAAAGAGGGACCTGAGTCCAGATCCACTTTGAAACCTCTGTCATTTGAGTATCTACAGGAAAGTTCCCCTACACAACAAGTGCAGCCCCACAGGAGGTGGGGGTTCACTGCTGTTTAGGCAGCCTGCCAGGCTCTAGGAGGAGCCCAGAGAGCTCCAGGGCACTGGGCATTCAGGATGCGAGGACAAGCTCTGGCCCAATCCCTGATCCAAGTGTGCCTTTGGGCTTCAAGTTGCTTTTGTCTTCCCTTTATCATCCAGATGGTTCCCACCTGCCTCCCCTATCTTGTCGATACTCAAATCTCTCTAGTAGGTTCCCGACTTGGGAAGCAAATCAGCCATGTGACTCTTGCTGTGCACGAACTCCCTCAATCACATATTCCAGGACTGTTGTTAGCTGCTGTTTACTTTTCATCTACAGATGGCTTCATAAAAGCATTCTCCTTATTTGCAAAAAAGTCCAAGTGGTAGCTGGGTATTCATTTAAGATGCAAATCGGGTTATGCAGGTGGCATAAAATAACAGCAGGCTTTAAGAGCCACAATGAGAGATGGAACTGACACAACACCATGCACAGCTTGATGAAAGCACAACTCCTGCCCACTGCCCAGATCAACGCCTCCCCAGAGGGGCTGCTTTGCTCTCACCTGTAGACAATATAAAGAGAATTCTAAACAGAATGCTCCCCCTTACATTCTTCTTCATGTTGCATCCAAATCCCAACCAAGGGTCAGCAAACTTTTTCTGTAAAGGGTTGAATACTAAATACTTCCAGTTTTGCAAGCCATATAGTCTCTGTTGCAACTACTGGACTCTGCCAGTGTAGTGCGAAAGCAGCCACAGACAATATGTAAATGAATGAGTATGGCTGTGTTTCAATAAAACTTTATGTATAGACACCGAAATCTGAATTTCACATAATGTTCACATGTCATGAATTATTATTCTTTTGCTTATTTTCAACCATTTGAGACTAAAAACTACTGTTTGCTCTTAAGTTATACAAAGCAGGCAGTGGACCAGACTTGGCCCACAGGCCATAGTTAGTTGAACTCTGACTTTGATCATCACAGTCTAATGAGATGAATATCAATTCTAACAATCCACTAATTTTGGTCCCAAGTAAAACATGAAAGGAAAATTCATTAATCCATCTCTTTTTGAAAATACGATAAAAGAGGAAATCCCTAGAGTTTATAGTAATAATGCAAAATTATAAGATGATCATAAACTGCATAAAACAAACTATTTTCAAGTACAAAGTCTACAAAGTGGAAACTCATTCTATTTATTCATTAAAAGTATGACAGGGTCCCTATTGGCAGTATTTAATTGGCCTATGTTGAATAGCCTGTATTCAAAGAGATTGTATTTCTCTGTCTAGTGTATAATCCAGAATTTTCATTGGTTCATTCTAGCCTTACCAACACCACCTATTTTCAGTTTGAATTGGTAAGTTGTCCACATTCAAGAACTTTGTTCCCAAACGACTGTTAAGTGCACATTGCTCATGGCTGACAATGTACTTGAGCCCTCACTAGTCACCTCCAGGATATAATTTCAGAGGCATAGTTCAAGACCTTATTCACCCTCTTCCCAATAGCCTTCTCACCAAAAAAAAAAAAAGAGACCAACAAGTGTTTGCCTGCTCCACACTTGAATTTCCTCCATAAATAATGAATTTTGATTTGAGGAATTAGGAAAGAAAAAAATAAAATTTGGAGAGTACTGGGGTAGGGGAATGGCAAAGCATAGGTAAAGCAAAGAATTATAAAAATTCCCTTAAGTTTGGAGACCCCAGGACAAAGGAGCATAGCCCAGGGAGCCTGTAGGCCTTGAAGAAAGACTTCTGGTCCAGCTTGAGCCCCACAGGTGCCTGAGCTCCCCGAGAAGCCTAAGCTCAGCCCCCACAAAACAGGGGGCCAGCAAGGAGCCAGAGATCATGTGAAAATGTCTCAGTGGTGTCTGCCCATCCCATCCCCCACCTCCACCAGGCTCAAAAATGGCTAAGAGGCCAGCCCAGACCTCAGAGATGTGTAAGGACAGAGGCCAAAAAATAAACTGAAGACGAGGTACCCAGTGCAGATAGATGATAATTATGGACCACATGGCCCTGCCCCCACTGCAGGGTCGGAAGTAAATCCCAGGTGGTTAGCTCATCCTCTGAGGAAAAATAAAGTGGTGGAAAGAAGAATTTTTCAATTTAACTATTTACCTGAAAATCCAGAAGAGAATAAATGTACCTTAAATCGACAAGATTATATATTAGGTTGGTGCAAAAGTAATTGCGGTTTTTGCAATTATTTTTAACCTTTTCAACCGCAGTTACTTTTGCACCAACCTAATATTTTCTGCAGTTAGGAGAAATAGGGACTCAAAATTCAAGTTAAGAGTAGAAGTAATACAATAGGAGTAACAATAGTGGTAATATAGTAGTGATAATATAGTTGTAGTAATTATGCAGTAGTAGTACTCATAGTAATTGTAGTAAAAATACAGTAGTATAGTAGCAGTAATAATACAGTACTAGGTAGTGATGGTGGTAGTTAACAGAAGTACTAAATAACAGCTAACATTTATCACGTGATTTTTGTTTGCCAGGCTTTGTTTTAAGTATTTTACATAACAGTGCTCATTTAATCCTTACAACAATCCTGCGAGACAGGTATTTATCCCCATTTTACAGATGAGAAAACTGAGACACAAGAAAAAGGTAAAAGTTTGGACAAAGACAGACTCAATGAATATTTGTTGAGTGGATGAATGAGTTCATTTATGAAATCAAACATAAACAGGAAGTGGATCCCACATAAAATCAGAAGGAGGTGGGCATCCCAAAAACACTGGTAATGCTTTTTAGTGCCCTGGATTCAGAAACCAAAGTTTAAAAAAAAAAAGGAAACTTTAGAAAAATTAATTACTAAGACAACAGAGATAAGGATAGAGAAGCGCCACAGGCTAACTTGTAATCACCCTACCTTCTCTATCTTATCATTTCCTCCATCCCCTCACATTAGTTCACAGTGGATTCCTTTATTCTTCCTGAAAAATGAATGCTATTAGTCCTATCAATTTCCAAACTAAAGCTTCTAGAGTCAACGTTTTCAGATTCTGCACTACAAGCAGTGGGCAAGGCTGAGGAGGGAGGAAAGCAGCGAGGAGGAGACATCATTAGGCCCAGACTGGCCAATGATTGAAAGATTATTGGAGCCCACAGCTACTCCTGATCCAGACACCACCCTCCCCCTCGAAGGCGTGGCCCCATCTCTTTAGGGATTTAATACCCTTTCATGTGATTGCTTTTTCTCCTTAGTGGTATATATTTACTTTTAATTTAAGTGATTTTAAAGTTTTTTTTAAATGATGGTTTCCTACTCAGCCACAGGGAAGGTTTGCAGCCCCGACTAGGAAGTGAACTGAAGGGAATCTTCAGTAAACACAGAACCCAGGTCTCCCTTTCTGAGAGGGGACACACACTGGGCCCTAGATGATCATGCCACCTAGTGGCACACTCATTCTTCTATGAGCCTCCCTCACTCTGAAATGAGGGTGCCCAGCCATCAGTTAAATTATTCCATCACACAGCCTATGAATTTCAATAAATATACCATCTGTTCACCTTCTGTGTGGGAGTTCAGTCATCTTCTTGGCAGCAGCATTATTCTACAGCAATTACCTATGTCTTTATCACCCCTCACTGAGCTGCAGCAGCATCTCTGTAAAACCGACAAGTTTTAAAGTACAGTTTCTGTAGATAGGGCAGTCTCTGTGGTTAGAACACAGATAAGTCTCTACACGTAATTGCGTGTGGGGCAGGGGTGGCACACCCTAATGAAATGAGCAGGCTGTCCTTTGAGCCACGACATAAAACTGAGGAGGCTTTTCAGGCTGCCCGTCTTAATCTGTTGAAGTAACAAGACTGGGAAAAGGGAAAGGCCATGCTGGAGAGAGGAGCCTCCTGCTGACAGACGCGCAATCAGGAGATGTGGAATCTGCCTCCAGCTCTGGCACCAACCTGCTGACTGTGTGCATAGTCAGACAGCCTCTCTGGGCCTCAGTTTCCCCTTCTGTAACATGAGGAGGTTGGAATGAGTGACCCCTGAACTAACTCTCTTTAGCTCTGAAATTATCAGATTCTAGTGGGTGGGGAGCTAGAGTGTACAGTGCAGCCCACGCCCAGATGCACCACTGACTTGCTGTGCTTCATTGAGTTGCTAAGTAAAATTATAGCTAGAAAAAGAAAAGAAAAATCACAACTACCAAAGTGATTTGAATGTTTTTTTATTTAGATATAATTGACATATAACATTATGTGTTTTGGTTTCAGGTGAGTGCTTTTTAAATTTGGGTTATTGTTAATGATATTTTCTTGTGCAATGCATGAGAAGAGGAAACAAAGACTTAGAAAGGCTAATTTCTTCACAATTGCCACAAGAAAATGGGGAAGCTGAGGGTTAACTCACGCCATTTGGTTCCAAAGCCCAAGCTCTTAAATACGGTGCCCTATCAGAAGGCTTTGTGAAAAAACAGAATTTTAGGACAAGGTATAGATCCAAAGAAAAAGTGGAAGGCATTTTTATATTAGGTCGGTGCAAAAAGCATATTTATATTAGGTCGGTGCAAAAATAATGGCAGTTTTTGCCATTATTTTTAACCTTTTAAACCGCAATTACTTTGGCACCAACCTAGTATCTCATAAATACCCAGCATTACATAAGTTTATATTGGTTCAGTTCTGGCTACTGACCGATCACATATTCAAACAAGCTGACTATGGCCCTAACAGTGCTGTGCATTCCTCAAACCCCCTTCATTTTCTTTCTGAGCACAAAGGAAAACTGAGTTCCCAGCATCCCTTGCAGTGAGAGTGGGAACAAGGGATTGGGTTCCGACCAATGTGGTGTGGGCAGAAATCCTGTACACCATCTGTGTGTGGCCATAAAAGCCTGAGTGTTTTACACTCTTGCCCTCTCACTCATGCGCCTGGAAGTGCAGGACTCCAGCACAGCAGCACAATGTGATAGAAAAGCCTCAATCCCTGTGTGGTCACATTGAGGGAAGCCTTATAGGGAGCTGCTCCACCTGCATTGGACTGTGGAGACAGAAACACACCTTTATTTTGTATCCTCCTGAGATGTGGGGGGGAGGGAGTTACATCTTTTTTAATTTGGATTATTATGAATATCTTGTAGAAAATATAGTCAGTAGACGACTAGTCAATGGACAAACCAATGGGAATAGTAATGGCACCTTGTCGTTTTCCTTTCTTCTGAATCCAATCCCCAATTCTCCTCCTCTGGCCCCTTGATTTTCCTGAACTTCTGTCCACATGGTTCAGAAAGGGATACTACCACCTGTTCTCAGCTCTAAGTTCTGTCAGCATATTCCAGCCCCACATCAGCCAGATGAGAGGCAATCCTGGGACATTTTGCTGAAACTAATATGAAAAAGAAACAACTCTTTTTCCATTGGGAAGTCTAAGCTCGATAATGTAAGTCTGGAGCTGCAGGGAGGTCACCATAGAAGAGTGCCTGCCCTAGAATAAAGTTAGCATGTGGGACAACAGAACTATGAAAGGGGCGGAGAGAGGAGAGAAAGAGGAATAGAGACGGAGAGAAGGAGTGGAAGGCAGAGCAAGAGAGAAAAATGGAGGCAGGGAGGCAAAAGGTGGCCAAGGGAGCAAAGAGATGAAGGGGTTTGGAGGTGTGAAGGACAGAGGGATGAAAAGTAGGAGCAGAGGGAGAGGGGACAGAAGGAGAGAGATTGGGAGGTAAAGAGTGGGAAGCGGAAGGAGAGAGACAGTGAGACCAGAGAGAGAAATTGGCAGGGACACTGACAGAGAGAACAGGGAGGCACGGTGAGCATGGGCTGGGGAAGGGGCAGTGGGGACAGGGGCAGAATCAGAGAGAGAAGTAGCCAAGGGAAAGGAGAAGAAGAAGAGAAAAAGAGAGAAAGAAGAGAGAATTAATGGTTGGGGGATGGAGGGCTAAGGAAAAAGGGACAGAGATGCAGAAAGAGAGTCAGGAAGAGAGAAAAAAAGGAAGGGACAGAGGGAGTGAAGGAAATACGATCTTTGATTCCCTGGGTCCAGCCTCACCTAGTCGGCCTTACCTCTAGAATTCTCTGTTATCTGAGTCAAATTCTCTTTTGCATTTACCCATTTTAGTTGGGGTCCTGCCACATGCTAGAGGGATTTTTTCATATTTCCCAAAACAACCTTAAAAATAGATGATGCAATTTAATAAGTGTCAAAATACGGACACATAGTTATGTAAGACATTAAAAAAAAAAAATGATTTCTACCAAAATAAGAATTTTCAATATGCAAAGCATCTCTATCAACTTATCCTTTTATTCTTTCCCAACTGACTTCTTCAGTTCTCTCCTAGCCTGGGATTACATTCTATTATGATTTCTGGCTTGATTCTTTCTCTCTCTCTCTTTCATCTTGTTCCCTATTCTAAGAAGTTGAACTGTCTTTAGCGTCTTTTCCTGATGCAACATTCCATGATTTTGTCTTTCACATAATGGTTTAGAGTTCTGTAAGGGTACCAGATAACAGTTCCTTCAAGTCCCACATCTACTCTCAGCACTGCAGCGGCAGCTACTGAGGCACATGAACTTGATCTCACAGGTTGTCAGCTTTAGCTGCTGCTGCGCAAATCACCCGACATGAGTCAACAGTGAGCTGAGACTCATTATTCTGAATCCCCTAACATCCCATTCTCAAGAGCAAAAGCAACAGAGACAATTGGTTTGAAATGCAAGCCAATGCTCAAATCTGTAAGCGCACGCGCACACGCACACACACACACACAAAGGGTGAAAAAATGTGCTTACCACAAAGAGCAAATGCAAGACACACACACACACACACACACACATTATGTGTGTGTGCATGGGGGTACATATCTTAGAAGGAGGAGGTAGAAGGTAAATCAAAGGATCTAGTTCTCAAATGCTCATCAGGAAATAAAACATTCCAGCTTTCTCTAGGGTCAGAAGAAAAGCAATTAGTAGAATTTTAAAAGGTGAAAGAAGGAATGTCCCTTAGCCAAAGCCCGGGGAGCAGTTTCACAAGTTGGGGGCAAAGATCACCTCCTCTCTTAGTGACAGCACCCGAAACTATCGCCAACAGGGAGTCCCTGCACACCAGGGACTTATTTTCCGAGCATATTTTGTTTCCATTCAAGCAAGATGATATATATGACATTTGGGCACAAGGTCCTGTTCAAAGAGAAAAGTCAACCCAGCCAAGCTAATTTTACTCTTTCACCGGTCACCGCCCTACCCACTCACCGCCAGCCCTCTACCATTCACTCACAGAACACAGCCAGGAAACTGTTCGATATACTCCCAGAGGCTTGTTTTTTTTCTGCTACTCTTATGCATAATTTACTAACATACACAATTCCTGTCAACAGTGGCCTCAGTTTTTCATGTATCGATGAATTTCAGGGCTTTATAAAAACCTGGATCCAGATAAAAGAACACTGCAGACAAAGAGCTCAGTTGTGCTTTTTTTTTTTTTTTTTTCTAAAAAGAAACAAAAATTGTATTTTCTATAGAAGGTTAAGCTTTTGTTGTAGTTGTTTTTGGGGAGTTGTTATTAAGAAAACACTCCCGATAAATTTAAAACCATCCAACTCCTTCCTTCATCCGGAATTCCACACTCAGAGGCCCATGGGACAAATGCAGCCCCTCTACTTTTGGGGCTGACCTCAGTGAACCTGGATCCTTGTCCCTCTTATAACGTGTGAAATGAGATGGGCAACTTGGAAGGAAACACAAAGCACCTTCTCTCTCATTCCCTGCTCCGCATCTACAGCTCTGGGACCTGCTGGGCCCCTCCTTTTACCCAGGGCAGCAGTCCTCCCTCCAACCCCCAAGCCAAATCACCCACGGCTACAAAGCCCCCAACCCTCCTACCCTCTACATTTCCACCAAAGGGATCCACCCAGTCATGTAGCATCTGAAACGAAAGGCGGGAAGAGAGGGAAGGCTTGTCCATGCTCCTCCTAACCCAAGGTAGAGCAATATCCTGCCTCTTCTTGCTCTTTCTCCGCTTGCAAAAAGGTTACCCTTATTCCCCAATGAGTCTTATGTCCCTGGTGGCTGCAAACCCCTTTTTCTCTGAAGTGGCTACCAGAACCTCGGCCTGGGCCTCCTAGGGTGAATGGGATCCTAATGCCTTGTACCAACACCAGCAAAAACTCAAATGTGAGAGAAGTTTACAAGATGGGATGTTATAGCGAGAGCTATCAGCTTTTGCCCCATCATTGTAACTTTTTAGGGGGAAAAAATAGGTGGAAATTAGACCTACCTTTCTATTAAGACACCATGAAACATGGATTCCATTTTATTTCCAAATATCTGCTTGCTTTGTCAAGCCTCAGGAGACCAGTTATTAAACATTAACCTGGCTCCATGTGCAAGGATTCATCTATCCACAGATATTAATGCCAGAACGAATTTACCTAGAGTGTCCCCTGAAAGACCAAAAGATAACTTTGGGCCATTCTCCCGTAACCTCAATAATAATAGTAATTCTAGTACCGCGTTTCCCCGAAAATAAGACCTAGCCAGACAATCAGCTCTAATGCGTCTTTTGGAGCAAAAATTAATATAAGACCCGGTCTTATTTTACTATAATATAAGACCAGGTCTTTAATATAATATAATATAATATAATATAATATAATATAATATAATATAATATAATATAATATAATATGCCAGGTCTTATATTAATTTTTGCTCCAAAAGACGCATTAGAGCTGATTGTCCAGCTAGCTCTTATTTTCGGGGAAACAGGGTAGTAGTCATCACTATCTGCCATGCATTTTACACAAATACATTTAATTATCACCGAAACACTCTGTGAGAGGCACTGTTATCTTCCCCCACTTTGTAGATAAAGAAACAGAGGCAAAGAGTAGGTAAGTTACTCACCCAAAGTCACACAACCAGCTGAGTCAACATTTGAATCCAGATCTCTGGTTCAAGAGCCCATGATCTTAATTAAGCATTCCACTACCTCTCTGTACCCATTTAAAATAAGGTATCTTGTTACACAATATTAAACAGATAATGCATTTCCAATACTACTTTCTGAAACAACAGCACCTAAGAAAAGAAAGCAGGGTATGACCCAACCAAAGAAATCAGTAGAGATTATTTTGCTCAAATCTTTCATGGGAGAAATCATTCCATTATGTTTATGGCTCTAAGTCAAAAGAGGACAATTTGACTTTATTTCCTGGAGTCCTCTGGTTTTTAGTGGGTCCCAAGTGAGAAATCTGCTGGAGACTTTTCAATGTTGCACAAAGCCTCCGATCACATTTATTGACTTTCTGTCCTACAAACAGTGGGAAGAGTGACTTCATCCCCTAATCAGCATAACAGATCTTGACACTGAATGCGCAAAAGCTTTTTGCACTCCAGAAAAGCAATTATTTTCTAAAAAGAAAACAACAAACCCAGTCAACTTCTTAGGCATAATGAACCCACCTATTAATCTTGTCCGTCTACTCTTGCTAATTCTGAAAACAGGAAAATAGTCATGCCTTGTTGCTCTTAAATTTTAAAACCATGAACGTCATCAACAACAAAGGACTTTTCAACTTTGTCCTTCAATTGGTCAAGCTGTTCTGCAAGCAACTACTTAGGCACCAACTGATGGAGAAGAGCAGCTATTGAATTATCACTTTAAACTTAGGTTTTGGCTTTTGTCATAGGGAATCTAAATATCATTGACTAAAGCACTTAAAGGCCCTTTCGTAATTACAAAATGCCACTTCCTTTACTAGTTGGAAATCTATGTCTAACAAAGGAAGGAAAACAATAATAAATTGACTTTGGGCCACTAACAATCCTTAATATTAATGTAGGGAGATTGAGGAGTTCTCTTTTTAATGTTTTCATAAGTTGTCAATGAATGAATTGCCAGGTAGTGCACCAACCCCAGATAACTAGTTCTGCTTATACATTTCCTTCTAATGATTAGTGCAAATCTTCCCTCTGTTACTGAAAAAGCATGTAGACTTCAGTTGAAAGAAAAGGTAGATGCAGAAACAAAAAAGCACCTGATGGGTCAATAGTTGTATGGAAATCCAAAAGATGCTCTGAAGATTTGGAAAAACAGTGATATTTAAATTAAACACAATTTACTTATCAAGTCATTTGTATTTGATAGTGCAGTCCTGCCCTGTCTTGCTTACCCTACGTTAACTCTAGTTTTATATGTTGGGGGATAGTATATGATGCAATGTCTACTATATGAGGGTGATTTAATTAGACTTGTATTTTTAAAAGGACCACTTTGGCTACTATGTAGAGAACTAATTAGAGGGAAGCAATACCAGAGTTTAGAACACAGTTCAGAAGCTACTGCAGTAACTGACGTGGTGACATAACAGAAGGACGAAAATGAAACTAGAGGGAAGTGAATGCACTCAGAAAAGGTGTTTAGGCAGTAGCATGGTCTGGCATTAGTGATACACTGGATGTAGGGATGCGAAAGAAGGAGTTCAGAATTCTGGCTTAACGGATGGTGTCTACTGAAAGAGGGAACACTAGTGAAGGAAGGAGTTTGTGGACTAAGATGATAAACACACTCTGGACATGTTGAATTTGAGGTACCTGCAAGACATTAAAGTAGATATGAGACAGAAGTGATTGGATATGTATTGTAATCCCTAAGGCCCAGGCAACAAATATTTGTCAATCTACTGTCTAGCACTCACTAGACTGGATGCTGGGGCTAAAGCAGTGAAAAAGTTAGACATTCCCTGCCCTTGTGGAAGTTGGAGTCTAGGTGAGAAAAAGGGCATTCAACAAGCAGTCACCTAAATGAATAATAAATGGAAGCCATGGAAAGGACGTATTTCAAATGGGCAAGAGCCAATGATATCAAGTGATGCTGAGAGATGGGAAAGGGGACTGACAGCGCTCTCTATTGGATTTGGTAACATGGAGGTCACTGCAATCTTGACAAGAGCTGTATCAGTAGAATGCCAAAAACAGAAGTCAGATCTAAGATGAAAGAAAACTGTAAAGTGAGAAAGTAGAAACAGTGACTGTGGGACTTTTGTTCAAAAAGCTTCACTGAGAAAGGGAGCAGCAAAATGGAGCATTGACTAGAAAGGGATATTGGTCAAGGAAGAATTGTTTAAGATGGTGATTTTAAAGCATGTTTGTATGTTACTGGGAATATTCCAACAGAAAGGGAGAAAGTGATCCACTGGAGAAAGGGGACTCTGCCTGAGCCGAGTCAATAAGACCAGAAAAAAATATTAGAAGCACAACAAGGGTTACTTTTGGGGGAGGTAGTGCTGGAAGGGAACACAGGGAGGGGGCATCTGAGGTACAATGTTCTGTTTCCTAATCTAGGTACTAAATAAGTGTGTTCATTTTGTTAAAATGCATCAAGAGGTAAATTTGTGTGTGTTCTTCCCTATGTGTATACTATATGTGTCAATTAAAAGATAGGCAAGAAAAGGCCCACTTCTCTTTTTTTGTTTTAATTCATTATGAGAGCCAACTAGGAAAATTATTAATAATAAAGTTACCAAGTGTTTGCTACGGGCAAACACTGTAGTATCTGCTGTGGTGATATCCTGAGGTGGGATATGGCTAACCTCTTCCTTACAGGCATATTGAGTCTATGTATTGGGAGAAATGGACTCACAAAGAAACCAAATTGATAAATAGCAAGACACGATGGGGAGAGTTCCCAACTTTGTGTATCACGACTGTTCGTAGCTTATATTGGTAGCACCAAGGGATGTTCTGGGGGTTTTGAGCCAACACTCTCATCATCCTAAGTACACATTATAAAGTAAGTGTGCTTGCTACAGAGACATAGCTTCTAGAGAAATCCTCTAACAACTCCCTGACTGCCCCTCCGAGCCCCTCCCATTTCACATCGCTACATCTCCCACTAAAGGTTGATTGAAATCTGTGTAATGTTCTCTTAGACTCTTCCTAGTCCACATCGCCAGAAGGGGGAGAGCTTCATTTTGGATTCTGGGCTGAGATGAAGGGAGTGAGTGGGGGCTTAAAAAAGAATCCGAAATTCAAATTACTTCAAAACTCAAATTTCACTGTGAATCTGGTTGAAATGTCTTCTGTTTCTTCTTTCTCAAATCAAAGTCTTTAGGATTTGGGAAGCCAGTGTGAGAGATGTGAGTTTGTTTCAAGTGTGGCCATGTAGTTATTGAGATTGATTTTCATGGTCAGGTACACCTGAAAATCAGACCCATTATGCTTTAGTCACATATCTGCATTTGGGAATCATGCAAATTAGAGCCACCCTGTGGAGTTTCCTTTCACGCATGTGGTAGAAGGGCTACATCTCAGCTTTCTTTAAAATGAGATTTCTGGATCAACTTAGATGTTCCCACAAATGGACTTTATATAACTGAGCAAAAAAAGAGCCAAGAAATACTGCCTTTGTCTTGTCGCTTTCTAGGAGAAATGGTCAACATTTCTTTTATCGTTACACTGAGAACATTTTAAAGATTATATAATCACCTCCATTTTCAATGTAATAATAATCACTGACTTTTTTACGAAGGCAAAAAAAAAAGTAAACAGGAACTACATCTCATTCCCTTCTAAAATTATTTGCTGCAACTATAAAGCTCTTACGTAAGCTATTTGATTTTCCTTAGATCTCTTGAGAAGAATGAGTGAAATTAGAGATGCTCACACATCCCCAGGGTTTTGCTCTGGCCTGATATATTTATGATGTTCACCTATATGCCCAGAATATTCTGTTCTTGTCATTCTTCCTGGTCAGAAACACCCAGGGATTAGGGCTCGTCTAATCAGTCTCACATAGCCTAGCCACCTCCTAGATATTTATTTCCACTATGTTTCTACCCAACTCCAAGCCTCAATTCTTCTGAGTGTTCCTGAGACAGTAAGTGTTCCCATTCACACTGTGAAGACCAATGAAGCCACCCTTGCAGGGACCATGTGACCATGTGTACACAGAGCTGCCTACGAGGGACACAGGGCAAGCACTCAACTCCGGCCAGGAATGAGGAAGCCCAAGACCTTCATACTTGGATCTTTCTGTCCCCAGCCTGGTTCTTGATGCCCAACACTCTTTAGCAGGGGCTTGAATGGGGAGAAAATGGGAATGACTTTTAAGCTCTAATTGCCTGGGCGACTTTTAAACCCACAGGGGTCCAGGCTATATCAAAGACCTAATGAATCAGAATTTGGGACATCAGTCTAGAAATGTGTATTTTGCAAAGCGCCAAGAGAAACTCATATACACAGGTAAGATTGCAAATCTTAGTCCTACCTTCTTAGTACCAGGAAGTGGGGCCCTCAGACTTCACAGAAGATCAGTGTTTCTGCCTCCCTCCTTGACTTCAGATCTAAATGGGTGTGTGTGTGTGTGTGTGTGTGTGTGTTTGTGTACCTTCCCTCCTGGAGGTGCAGGCGAAAATGCCAACAAGACATCAAACATCACATGCAATTCAGTTGAAAGACTGAGTACAAGGCACTCATATGGGGCTTCACTAGCTTCCTGGTAGAGAAAAATACCCAAAGGCCAGCTCCCAAAGAAAATCTATTAACCCCGCCCAATACACACAGTTAATACAGACTTTTGATTGGCACATTTTGAGACAGCGCATTAAAAGCATCGAGAAGTTTGCTGAGTGGAAGAAAGCTGGGGGAAAGGGTTTCTAATGAGAACCCCCCCACACACACACACACACACACACACACCACAAAGAGGGCTCACTTCAGCTTTGTCTGAATAACCGATAGGTGAACTCTAAAAGTAATGACCTGGTTCCTCCAGCTGTAGCAGAGGCATAAGATATTTCTGTTCCTAAGCAACAGACAGCTGCCTTCATTTCCCTTCATTGCTCAGGCTGGAATAATTCAACTCCCTGTTTCCCTTACAGCTCAACCCCTGTTTCCCACCGTGTTTCCCCAAAAATAAGACCAAGTCTTATATTAATTTTTGCTCCAAAAGACGCATTAGGGCTTATGTTTAGGGGATGTCATCCTGAAAAATCATACTAGGGCTTATTTTCTGGTTAGGTCTTATTTTCGGGGAAACACAGTGCCTACCTGCAGGACAGAGGCATGAAGTGGTGCCCTACTCCTTATCTGATGCTCTCTCACACGGAGACAACAACTTTCCGAACGACTTGGTCCTGTTCTTTTTGGATACAAGGAAAGGAACATAATCTAGAAGGCCATCTGTCATCCTGAAATAGCCAATAGTGGCACTATTTTTACCCAGCAATTATCAAACAAATGGAATCATTTGAAAGAGTCACAGCTGTTCCTTGGTGTTATCTCAGTACAAATACGACACAGTGCTGGCTGATTTTGTTTTCTGCTCTCTCATGTATACCGAGGCACTGATAATTTCTCACCCTCCCATCAGAACACAAGTCAAAGTGTGTACTCCACAACTGAGTCACTCGGGCAAAATAAAAATCTCTCGTTATCTTGATTACATGATCAGGGTTTCACTAAATATGACTCTCGTTTAGAAAGAGAATGCAATGAATTCTGTATTTCCGAGTAAGTGCTAGGAAGCTTTTTTTTCAATCTCACAGAAAGTATCAAGTTTACTCCTGGCTAAATGGGAACTAAAAGAATGATTCATTCTCATGATTTAGATATATGTTAACACTTTTAAACAAGAAAAGTAAAACTCTACAAAAGGAATCCTATTTTCCCCATTATCAACCTTCATCATAAAATCAGAAAGTGTCCTATTGATATAAATGTCTCTAGTAGGGGTAGCCAGTCAGCTCAGTTGGTTAGAGTGTGGTGCTGGTAGCACCAAGGTTGCCGATTCAATCCTAGCATGGACCACTGTGAGCTGCACCCTCCTTAAAAATAAATAAACATATAAATAATAAATGTCTCTAGTAAATGGAAAACACATGTGTGTACACACTCACACACAGGAAACTCTATCAAACATTTCTCATTCTTTTTGTCCACCTGCATCTCAACCCTTTTCTTACGTTTGGGGAATTTCCCAACCTAATGAGGCAGGGCTCAACTCACCTCCCACAATGAAAGCAAAGATGCCAAAGACTTTCTTTCCCAGTTTCCCTTGCATTTGGGACAAAGGCACATGATCTAGGCAAGACCAATCAGATGAGCCCACCCAGAGTTACAGAGATCACCCTGAGCTCCCTCTGGGAACAGAGATACTACAGAGAATACAGAGTTCTGGCAGAGCAGGGCTGGTGTGGGCAAGCAGTTTTCCGTAGCAATGACATCGAGGGTGCAAGCTGCAGCCTCTGATGCTATGCAGTTCCAGGAGTGTACAGCAGACCAAGCTCTGCAGGCTGACTCAGGCCTGTCCCTGGCTTCCTAGCCATAGCTGGGCTCTCCATCCCACCCTGAGATCCTGTGAACCAAGTAAAATCCTTGCAAATAACTCATGTGCTGCTTAAATCAATCAACACTGGTTAATTGCTACAACTAAAAACCTTAAATCAAAAAGCATTTTTTCAATGTTTTAACCATGTGAAGACCAATAATATGCTCGGAGTTTTTGTTGTCTTTCAAATTTTCCCCATTCCTGAGTCTCTAGTCTTTCTTTTACATACACACACAATCCACAGACATTTATCTACTCCCTGATTCCTGACTGTCAACTAGGAATGGACCTAAAAGTAGGAAGATAAAAATCATGGGAGGAAGACGCAGACTGACATGGCCACTTGCTTCTAAGAGTATTCTCTGGGGAATCAAGAAGGATTAAATATCTCCGTGCTAAAACCACAGCGCTATATAAGCAGACCTCATCAGTTTCGAGCAGTGCCTCTCAAAGTTTAATGTTCTTATGAATCTCGTGGGAATTGTGTTAAAATACAGACTCTGCATCAGTAGGTCTGAGATTCTACAGCTCGCCCAAGCTCCCAGGTGGTGCCCAGGCTGCTAGCCCACAGCTGCACTTTGCATAGCAAGGCTGTCAAGTACTCAGGCACTACTCTTAAGTCACCAAAATAAAATTGTCCTAGGTCAGAAAAAAACTCAGTGTGTTCTCTCTCCATTTTCTGGAGCTCATCTACTCTACATCGCCTTTTAATTTTATACTGAGAATAACTAGACTCTAAAGTGGCAATACATTCCATCATTTGGCACACAACTCACAGCAAACAGAAAATGTCTTATGTGCAAAGTGTTAGAATGTATCAAACACCTTGCTTCATTGGTTCTGAAAATGTTAAATGCTATAAAACCAGACTATTTAATGCAAAGGCCACTTAGGCTTTCAGTTTGGAGCCTACAGAGTAAATGAAATTAGAGAACTCTACTATTGTATGGTTCTCATGATTCTTTCTCACTTGGGTGGACTTAAATATTGTTGCAAATATAAATTAAAAATATAAAGGCTTATGTTTGACTCGTAGCAACCCTTGGACCCAAAGATGTGGGTACACAAAAAGGAAATGTTCTCTGTACCTCATCCTAATGCAAAAAATATATTTTGTATGTGTTTTCTTAACTCATTTTCCTCTTGTGCCCTTGATGGAATTTTTCAGTAATGTCTTCAAAAGGGTAAGGACTGTTTCTTTTCAATATCAACCAAATTGTCTTGCAGCATGCTGTGCAATTAGAGTTCATATCCACATCCTCTTTAGAGCTCAGATAGCACTTCAGCAATTTTTATCTCCAGAATTGGCCATCATATTTTTCCGAGCATTGATCAATGGAATTTCTGAAGGCAGAACATAGTCTGCTTTATCTACAACACTGATAACTCCTCCCTAAACATGTCCAAAATTTCACAATATATAAGAAAATTAAGAGAGCACCAACAGCCCTTTTTTTATACCTCTAGAAACAACTATAATCAGTCTATAACTTCCTAGAAGGCCACAGGGTAGGTACAAACATCATCTTACTTTTAGTTATACTAACATGAAATTCTATGCTTTTATATTATGATGGATAGCTGGGATTAATGGTTAAAAAAAATAGAAAACAGTTCATAAATTAGACACACTTTAGCACTTCTATTGTGAATATTAATCCTTTGTATGCTATGAGGGCATTCTCTGCTCCCATTGCCCTCTTTGTACTGTCCCTATTCAGGTGAGGAAAGATTTTTAGCATTAAAAACTGCATCAAAGTTATGTTATGGATAAGTGTCATTTGCAAAAGAGATTTTTTTTTTTTCTGGTGCATAGTCGACAAAATGTCAAGATCCATGGCCAATGCGACAAACAGAAAGTACAAGGAGAGGAGAGAAGCAGCAGCCAGTGCCCTGGTAGGAAGAAGGATGAGAAGCAAGGAGGCGTCTTGCTAAGGAGAAGCCACGAAAACCCAGCACTGACAAAAAAGGAGCTAGAGATGAACCAACAAGAAATGCCTGTCCATCCTCTGGACCCCAAATTCATTTGTGATTGGCTGTGATCGTGGCAGTTTCCTTTCAGATAATGGGATAAGCCTATGAGTCTTTCTCTCTGTTTGGGGTATAATTTCAGAGTTACATTCTTTCAATCAAGGACTCTAGTTTGAACAGCAAACTTTAGAGCACATCTGAGATCACATACTCAAATATCACAGGCTTTTATAATTCACATGTTCTCTTTTCCCAGGAAAATATCTATCTACAGTCAATATTTTAGCCCATTTTCAGGAAAACATTGAGCTCTCCTTAACAAATAATTGCCTTTCATGAGAAAACCAAACAGATAAGGGTAATTCATTTGCTATATCACTCCTTATCTATAAATATAATGTCTTAGTATGATTCTCTCCTATATTCTATGCAAAATCGGATTCTATAAACTTAACTGCATAACAGAAATGATTAAGTATTTTTACCAAGATGTAAGCAAATTGTGCACAACTAAACTCAGTTTTTAGAGACTGAATTACACATCTAAGTAGACGAGGGCTAACTCCTCTCCCTGAAGAAGAAAACAAGTGGGCTCTAAACTGGGATGAGGGCAATTTAACCAAAGTCATTATTTCGCAACCCTCAGGACAAAGAGTAGCGAGAGTTCAGAGTGGGATGTGCCATTGGTCTCAGCAGCCCAACCCTCACTACTCAGCCCCTCTTCTCAGCTACCATGGAAAAGAGTGAGCAAGAAATGTTTTGCTCTTGAGAAGAAATAGGAAGAGGCAGGGAAGGCACAGACAGTAAGGACTTGGGGCTGCAGAGATCCAGTTAATTTCAGGGGAACTTTGCAGGGAGTTCTCCGGTACAAGTTTTAAACCAAGACTGATCTTCAAATTGGCTGTATTAAAAAGTTTTTAATTTAAATAAGACAGCTACAGGTATGAAGATGTATTGTGTTCATAGGGAAAATTGTAAATAACCCAGACATAGTTTCTGTCTGTAAGTCAGGAATAGTTTATGATTATGTATTTGGTAATTCATTATGCATCAATGAACACTATAAAACAATGCATCAAACGCTTATAACTGGATTTAAATCAGGATATGGAGCCATATATATGATTATAACTATTAATGACAACTACTATTTATTCAACACTTTTTATATTTTATTTCCAGTTCATGCCACAATATTCCAAAGGAAGTTCAATCATTCATTTTACACATAAGGAAATGAGGCTTAAAGAGGGTAAGTAACTTGCCCAAGATAGAGAAAAGATTTAAAAATTGAAAATGAATACTTAATTGTAGGATCAAGCAACTCCAAAGTCTTATTCCACTAACAAAACTGCCTAAAATTTTCATAAGAGAAAAAAAAAAACTTGAAAAAAGCATGAGAAGGTAGTAACATTGTTTATATAATGGCACTGTATTATTTTTCTTATATTTATGGTCTATAAGGTGGCATTATTGTAATTTTATGTGGGAAAAATTAGTAAAGAAACTCAGTTTTTACTGTAACGTAGTAATAGGGGTCAAATTTAATCCTCTGCCTTAAACCAAAACACTGAAAAAAGTATGTAAAATAATGGGTTTAAAGACATAGGAAAACAGGCTGAATCCAAACAGAGTGAGAACTCAGTCTTGCTGAGTTGAATAGAAAGTGTGGAGATAGGGGAAGCCAAGGTGACTAGAATTTGGGGGGTAAAATACTGCAGAAGAGAGCTTCAAAGAAAGCTCTGGATAGCTACAGAAGTTTTCCTTGACTCTTTGTCTGAGTACTGATTAGCACATGTGTGTGAAGAAACTATCAAAGCCAAAGAAAGAACCACAAGAAAGGTACAGTCAAAAAAAAAAATCCCTAGAGCTCAGAAAAGGGTGTGTATAATATGTGTTCCCACTAGCCAGTGTGTAAAAAATGTTAACACAAAGAATGAAGCAGAATTCTTGGAAGTA
Source organism: Rhinolophus sinicus (assembly GCF_057876585.1). NCBI lineage: Eukaryota > Metazoa > Chordata > Mammalia > Chiroptera > Rhinolophidae > Rhinolophus > Rhinolophus sinicus. The sequence goes on along the minus strand of NC_142503.1, from coordinate 168,773,023 downwards.
TATTACCTCAATAGCGGGGCCAAATTAGCACTAAATTAGAGATTGATCTGTACATATCCTAAGAAAGTTTAAAAGCAAGCCTCAACAAGATTAGACTAATTTAAACTAACTTAACTGTATTCCAGAACAAAGCCAAAAACATTTAAAGAAATAAAACAAACCACTACCCAAAAATATAAAATTCACAATGTCTGGCATCCAATCAAAAATTACCAGAGAAGTAAAACAACATAAGCAGGAGGGAAATCAATAAATAGAAACACACCCAGTAATGACAGAGATATTAGACAAGAAGGTTAAAAGAACTATTATAAATGTACAATAATTCCTTACCTAACATCATTAATAGGTTCTTGTAACCATGGTAAAAAGATGTATAATGAAACCAATTTTACCACAGACTAATTGCTATAAACAAAAGTTCCTACAGCATATCATCAACATTATACTGAAATGATATTGAATGAAACAATGTTATTCGAGGACCTGGCATATTCCATATGAGCATTATGCACACAGAATTGGAAGACAGAAAGAGACTTAAATCAAATTTATGGAGATGAATAACATAATGCCTGAGGTGAAAAATATACTGGATAAGATTAACAGAAGATTACACGTTGTAGAAGAAAAGATTAGTGAGTTAAAAATAGCAATAAAACTATTCAAAAAATAAAGAAAAAATACTTTTAACAAGAGATTCAGTGGCTTTGGACATCATCATGTAACCTAACATATGTAACTGAAGTGCGAGAGGGCAGTATACAAAATATATTTAAAGAAAAAATGACCAAGGTGTTTTCCAAACTTGAAGGTAATTATAAGTCCAACATCTACAAAGCTCAACAAACCCAAAAGATAAAAATAGCAATAGACTTCTTATCAGAAACAAGGCAAGCCAAAAGATATTGGAAGAACTGCTTTAAAACAATGAATTATGGAAATGTAATGGCTGTGTGCGATGTCAGAGGGATAGTGGATGGGGGGAGGGGGTTCACACGGTGTGAGGGATATAAATGATAAATGTCTAAGTATTACTTTGTCTTGTGTACCTGAAACTAATAAAAAAATAAAAATAAAAATAAATACATAAATAAAAAACAATGAATTTAAAAAGCTGACAAACTGTAATTCTATAACTTGCAAAAACTCTCAAAAGTGAAAGTGAAATAAGACTTTTTCAGACATACAAAACCTAAAAGAATATATGACAAGAATTCCATGCATTAGTTATAGGATGTCCTTCAAGGGAACAAAAATAATACCAGATGGAAATTTGTATCTACACAAAGGAATGAGGAGTATCAGAAATGGTTAAAATGTGGATAAATATATTTTTTCCTATTTTTAAATTGATTTAAAAGATTATTTTAAAGCGCAGATAATAACAATGTATTGTTGTGTATATAACATATCTAGTGGTAAAATACATGACAAAAAAATTCACAAAGGCCAAGAAAGAGGAAATAGAAGTATACAGTTCTAAGGTTCTTACACTATATGGGAAGGACTATAATATTATTTGAAGATAGACCATGATAAATTTAAAAATTCTACTGTAAATTCTGGAACTACCACTAAACAAACAAAAACATATAGCTAATAAGCCAAAAACCTAACATAGAAACATAATAAATACTCATTTAATCCAAAAGGTAGGAAACAAAGGAAAAAAAACAAAGAACAGATAAGACAAATAGAAAATACATAGTAAGATAGATTTAAATCAACAATAACAATTACCTTAAACAGGAATGGTCTAAACTCACCAACTAAAAATCAAATTGTAAGATTGGGAAGAGAAAAAAAAAAAGCAAGATTCTACTATGTATGCTATTTACAAGAAACTCACTTTTTAAAAATATAGAAAGGTTACAAGTTAAAAAAAAATAGAAAAAGATAAACCACACTAACACTAAGTAAAAGAAAGCTGAGCGGCTATATTAAGATCGATGTAGATTTCAGAATAAGGAATATTACCAGAAAAAAGAATCATTTCATAATGATAAAGGGAGTACATAACAATCCAAAATGTTTATTCAGATAGTAAAAAAGCTTCAAAATGAATGAAGCAAAAGCTAATGGAATTCGAAGGATAAATGGACAAATTTATAATTACAATTAAAGATTTCAATACTCTATATCAATAATTGACAGAAAAAATAGACAGAAATTCAATAAGTATATAAAACACTACCAAATAAATTAATCTAACTAACATTTATAGAACACTTCACCCAATAAACAAACACACATATTTATCAACATTTACCAAGACCATAATCTGGGTCATAAAAGAAGTCTCGATAAATTTTAAAAGATTCAAGGGGAAGGGGAATAAGAGGTCCAAATTTCCAGGTATAAAACAAGTAAGTCATGGGAGTGTAATGTACAACATAGGGAATACAGTCAGTAATATTGTGATAGTATTACTATCACAGTGTCAGATGGTTGCAAGACTTATCATGGTGATCACTTCCTTAGGTATATAAATGTTAAATAACTATGGTGTATACCTGAAACTAATATAATATTGAATGTTAGCTATATTTTAATAAAAATCTTTAAAAAATAAAATGAAAAATATTTTTAAAGACCTCATACAATGTATGTTATGTAATTACACAGAGTTAAATAATAAATCAATAACAAAAGGATTTTAGATAGTCTCGCAAATATTTGAAAACTGAAGAACACACTTCTAAATATCCCATGAATTAACTAATTTTCAAAAGAAATTAGAAAATATTTTGAATGAAAATAAAGGCAAAATATACCAAAATTTGTGGGATGCAGCTACAGCAGTGATTATAAAAATACAAAGATTCAAAATCAATGCTTCCATCTTAAGAAATTGGGCAAATAAGAGCAAAGTATAACTAAATTAAGCAGATGAAAGGAAATAAAGGTAAAAGCAAAATCAATGAAATTTTTAAAAAACATAATAATAATAATAATAATAGAGAAAATCATTGAAGCCAAAAGTTAGTTCTTTGAGAAAAAAATAATAAAATTGGACAAACTCTAGTCAGGCTGATCAAAATAAAAAAGAGAAAAGACACAGATTACCATTTTCAGAAAAGAGAAAAGGAACATCTCCAGAAATATAAATATTAAAGGATTAACAACAGATTATTAACATTATGCCAATAATCCTGCAAGCTTTAATGAAATGGAAAAAATCCTGGAGAGACACGTAACAGATCAAAAAAAGCTAAAGAAATTCATCAGCACCTAACCAATATTACAAGAAATGTTAAAGGGACTTCTTTAAGAACAAGAAAAAATAAAATATCAAAAATATGAATAATAAAATGGCAATAGCTACATACCTATCAATAATTACTTTAAATGTAAATGGATTCAATACTCCAATCAAAAAACACAGCGTGGAAAAGAAAACAAGATGCATAAACATGCTGCCTCCCAGAGACCCACTTCCGATCAAAAGACACAGACAGAGTAAAGGGATAGAAAAAGATATTTCATGCAAATGGAAATAAAAAAATATTAAAAAGCTGGGGTAGCAATACTTATATCAGCAAAAATAGACTTTAAGACAAAGGCTATAACAAGAGACTAAAAAGGACATTTCACATACAGTAACTAAGATATGGAAGCAACTTAAGTGTCCATCGATAGATGATTCAATAAAGATGTGGTACATATATGCAATGAAATATTACTCAGCCATAAAAAAGAATGAAATCTTACCATTTGTGACAACATGGATGGACCTAGAGGGTATTATGCCAAGTGAAATAAGACAAAGACAAATACTATATGATTTCACTTATATGTCAAATCTATAAAACAAAATAAATGAACAATCAAAACAGAAACAAACTCATACATACAGAGAACATACTAATGGTTGCCAGATGGGAGTAGGAGTTAGGGGGCTGGGTAAAAAAGGAAGGGATTAAGAAGTACAAATTGGCAGTTACAAAATAGTCACCAGTACAGCATAGGGCATATAGTCAATAATATTGTAATAACTATGTATGGTGCCAGATGGGTACTAGATTTATCAGGGGATCATTTTGTAAGTTATGTAAATATCTAACCACTTGCTGTACACCTATTAACATAATGCTGAATGTCAACTGTAATTGAAAAGAAATAAATGTACCGGTATATATGTATATACAGAGTGTGCCAAAAAAATGTATACACATTTTAAGAGATGTTATCTTTAGATAATACCCAGTATATATTAGAAAACTACTTGCTATTTCTATTTTCTATTTAGGGAAGACTTCCCTGCCTTCTACTATAGTAGGATTGAATGCAAAAAAAAAAAAAAAAAAAAAATGAGAAAAGAAACAAATAGTGATGTCAGCAATATAGCAGAATAGGAGGTCCCCAGTCCTCATCCACCACCCCGCCCCACCCTGCCCACACAGAAACACAGATTTGGCAACCACCCATGGACAAAAGTGCCTTTGTGAGTGCTTTAGGATCCAGGTAAGAGGCTGAGACACCACAGTAAAACGAAAGAACTAGGAAACCCACTTTGAGAAGGTAGGCCTGCCAACTGTGAACCTGGCTACGGACCCAGAGGCAGCCCCATCTCCCTGAGAACTCAACCCCAGCCCAGCTCATCTGTGGTCCTACCACCAGCCCCTCCTACCCACAACCCAACAACAGACCTGCCCAAGCTCAGACCCAACTGAGGACCCAGAAATAGCCCTGTGAACCAGCTCTAGCCCCACTCAACCATGGTCCCAGAGGCAGTCCTGGGCAGCTAGGCACCCAGTAAGAACCATGCCCATCATGCGTTGGTAACAGGCACACCAACCACAGAATCAAAGGTAGATTCAGAAAACCATAGTCTAGGGAGCAGTCCAGTCTATCCGAGGACCCAGCAAAAGCTATGCTCACCTATGTCCAACTATGGACCAGGAAGTAGCTTTGTAACCTAGCTTTGGCCTCACTACACTGTGGTCCCGGAGGTAGTCCCATCGGAGTGGGGACCCAGCAGGAGCAAGTTTTTATCTGCTGAAACCCATCTGTAAAGACTGAAAGAAATGACTGCTCCTTCAAATTCACAGGCACCAATGCAAGGCTGCAGGATGATAAGGAGTCAGGCAAACATATCACCACCAATAAGCCTCCAGTAACTGACTCTAAAGAAATGCAGATCCATATACTGCTTGATAAAGAATTTAAAATAATCATCCTAAAGACGCTCAATGAACTACAAGAGAACACAGATAGGCTAAATGAAATCAAGAAAACAATATATAAACAAATTAGAAGTTCAACAAAGCAAAAGAAACCACAAAATTTTAAAAGACAAATAAACTGAACGACAGTCCATGTTCATGGATTGGAAGAATTAATAATATTGCTAAAATGTCCATATTTCATAAAGCTATCTATACATTCAATGCAATCCCTATCAAAATCCCAAAGGCATTTCTTACAGAAATAGAAAAAAAAAATTATAAAATTCAGCTGGAATCACAAAAAACCTTGAATAGTCAAAAATTTTTGAGCAAGAACAGCAAAGCTGGAGATATTAAATTACCTGACTTTAAAATATATTATAAAGTAATTGAAACAGTATGGTACTGGCATAAAAAGAGACACAGAGACCAGTGGAACAGAATGAATCTACGCGCATACTGTCAACTGATCTTAAACAAGGGTGCCAAGAATACACAATGGGGGAATATATAATCTTTTCAATAAATAGTGTTGACAAAACTGGCTCTCCACGTGCAAAAGAATGAAATTGGATCCTTATTTCACACCATATGCAAAAAATCAACTCAAAATGATTGAAGACTTAAATTCAAAACATGAAGCAATACTTTCAGAAGAAAACATAGGGAAAAATTCTTCTAGACATTGGACTGGGCAATGATTTCTTGGATATGACACCAAAACCACAGTGAACAAAAGCAAAAATAGATAGGTAGGATTACATCAAATGAAAACACTTCTGCACAGCAAAGGAAACAACTAACAAAATGAAAAAGCAACCTGAGCAAAGGGAGAAAATATTGTAAACCATGTATCTGATAAGGGATTAATATCCAAAATATGTAAGAAACCCATACAACTCAACAGTAAAAAACAAAAACAAAAAAACTGATTTAAAATGGGCAAAGTATCTTAGTAAACGTTTCTCCCAAAAAGACACAAATGGCCAAAAGGTGTATGAAAAGGTGCTCAACATCACTAATTACCAGGGAAATGCAAATCAAAACCCCAATGAAATATACCCCCATACCTGTTAAGATGGCTATTATTTAAAAAAAAAAAAAAAACAAGACAAGAAGTGCCAGTGAGGATGTGAAGAAAAAGGAAATCTTGTACATTATTGGTGGGAATGTACATTGGTACAGCCACCATGGAAAACAATAAGGAGGTTCCTCAAAAATTTTTCAATAGAATTACCATCTGATCTAGCAATCCCACTTTTAGGTATATACCCAAAAGAACTGAAGTCTGCATCTCAAAGAGATAGCTGTGCTCCCATGTTCATTTCAGCATTATTCGCAATAGCCAAGATGGGGAAACAACCTAAAAGTCCATTGAAGAATGAATGAAGAAAATGTGGTGTAAACATACAGTAGAATATTATTCAGTCTTGAAAGAGAAATAAATCCTGCCATTTGCAACTACAAGGGTGGACCTAGAGAACACTGTGCTAAGTGAGATAAGCCAGACAAAGAAAAACAAATACTGCATATCTCACTTATATGTGGAATCAAAAATAGTTAAACACAGACAAACAGAAAGTAGAATGGTGGTTGTCAGGGGGTGGGAGAGGGAAAAATAGGGAAGGGTCAGTCAAATGGTACAAAGTTTCAGTTATGTAAAATCAATAGGCTCTGAAAATCTACTGTGCAACACAGGGCCTATGATTAACAATACTGGGCTGTATACTTACAATCTTGCTAAGAGGAAAGGAAAGGAAAAATCACAAAAGGAAAAATATCTACAGCTTTTTGTAAGAAAAGAAAGAAAAGAGGGAGGGAGGGAGGAAGAGAAGGAAGTAGAGAGAGTGGGAGGAAGAAAGGGAAGGAGGAAGGGAGGTCAGTCCCAAATGGCCTCATATCTATTAAAGAAATTGAATTTAAAGTTTAAAAAAACAAAAGAAACCCTCCAGGACTAGGTGGCTTCACTAGAAAATTCTACCAAACATTTAAAGAAAAATAAAACCAGCTAACTTTGCACAAACACTTCAAGAAAACAGAATATAAGGAATATTCATTTTATGATGCTAGAATTATCTTCGTACTGAAACTGGGCAAAAATATTAAGAAAACTTAGCCCAATATTTTTCATAAGAACACAGACACAAAAATTCTTTAAAAATTATCTAAAGAAACTCAACAATACATTTAAAAAAATGATAATACATAGGTAAGACCAAGTGGTTTTATTCAAGGAGTGAAAGAATGGGTCCATATTCAAAATCAATCAATGTAATTCAACATATTAACAAATTACAGAAGAAAAACCATATGGTCTTCTCAATAGATGCAGAAAAAGCAATCGACAAGCTTCAACATCCATTCTTGATCAAAATTCTCAGTAAGCTAGGAACAGAAGGCCACTTCCACAACCTGATAAAGGGTGACTACAAAAATAGAAAAACAAGACTACTGGGGGCTTCAAAATTGTCCATTGTATACATGCAAATTCATTTATTTGGGTTCTTTCCCAGTGTTTGCTATTGTGAGCAGTGTTGTAAGGAATCTCATTATCAAGAATCCCGCTCTCTGATCACCACTTCCTGTATTTCTAGTTTACTCCTCTTAGAACTCTAACCACTCTTGTGAGACAGATTAGCATGTTGTTAGGTAGACAGGGAGGCCCCTGGTGGAATAAACAAAAGGCAGCCATATCCTGAAACTCCAGGTTCTGGAATGGCTCCTTCACTCCAGGACAAAGATATAAGAATGTGACTTGAAGTTAATAAATTATTTCATAAATTCCTTTTGGCCAGACAAATGCAGCAGATCTGATAGATAGGAATGGGTTATTTTGCTAATCCCTTTAGGGTGGGCAAATAGAATAAACCTGGTAGACTAATTCCATTAAAAGGTGTCAGCTCCCCTTCCCCAAACAGGCAAGGGAAGGTATAAAAGTAAGAGATTTTGCCTCAGTCAGGGAACATCTCATTCGGCAACCTCCTCCCGCTCGGGAGCTGTAACCCTTACTTTTAATAAACTATCCTCTTTTACAACTCCTCGCCTCTCCTGGGTCCGTGCTTCCATTCTTCAGTTTCATGAGACACAATCCCGGCACTCACTCACTCACAGGAAATTCTCCACATCATTTGGGGACACAGAGAAATTATCCTCCATCACTTGAGTCTTCCAGGATCTACATTCCCTCAAGCCCACCACCTTTTCAGTATCTCTCACCCTCCTCAAGATTTTCTTTCTTCTTTCCCCAGCTTACAATGCCACGGACAGTCACTATCCCTCTCACTGTATACTCCCACTACTTCAAACCCACTTGGCAAAACCACACTCTGGTAAAATCCAACTCTGCTGACTCTACAGAGTCTGACTGTATTGGGGCAGCTGGAGAAAACCACCAGAGAAAACCACTCAGTGAGCTGAATGGCCTGACATTGTATCCCCAGCACAAGCCTCAGGGGGATTCCCAGTGCTGTGAGGCAATCGTCCTATTTTGTCCGTCTTTCCTGTATTTCCCTAGTCTTTTCTCTCCCACTCTCCTAGCCCAGTGCCTCTCAAAATATCTGTTGTGAAAGACCAGATGTTTTTATTTCCATTCCATTATAGACCAATACTTCTGTAAAATACAACAAAAATGTTACAGCGATGTCAACTGCTCTAAAACTTTCTAAATGTTCACTCTCACTTTCTGTATTCATCCGGCACATCAGTAAGCGAGAACTCACAAACTGGTCACTCCCATGCACTGCGATCCCAGATGACTCTTTCACACCTTCTCCTCTCCCCTCCAACAGCCACATTTTCTACCCCTTTTCACTGGATTGATAACCTTGTTTCGTCTTTTGTAGGGAAGGAATGAAAGATGATCAAAAGGGTCCAACCTTCCATATACTTTCTCTCCCTTCACTACAGATGAATGTCCATGTTCCCATCTAAGGCCAAATCCTCCATTAATGCACTGGATTCACCCACTCAAGGACGTTGTTTCATCAATTCTTTTCTTGCATCAAAGATTTTTTTCATTCCCATCAGTCTAAATGCTCTTATTTCTCCCATCTTAAAAATAATAAATCTCTCTTGATGCTCCTTCCCCTCCAGATTCTTTATTCCACAATCCTTTCGTGCTAGCTATTACACTTTCTCCAGTCCCTCTTCTCCTTTCCTTAACCTACTCTATTCAGGTTTGCCCCACCACTCCCTTAAACTGCTTTCTCAAGGTCAAAGGCATCCACTTTGCAAAATCAAACAGTCAACTTGATAGGGTAGGTAGATAGAAACGAGCAGGAGAAAGTTTGCCCAGATTAGAAAGCCCCTTGCTGCAGCTTCTACCTGGGTCAAGAGCCCTGACAGCTGCCCAGCAGGACTCCAGGTTTACACTTACTTTTAAATCAAAGAGATAGTTGTTAAAAGTCAGAGAAGGGGGAACCCATCCTGTTTGTCACCAATACCCTACTAGCCCAACAGGACTCCAGGTTTACACATACCCCAAAGGGATGTGAAAATACATTTCCCAAAATCAAAACCACATCCCCTTGGTTTACACATGCCCCTAAATCAAAGAAACACATTGCTAAGTGCCAGAGGACTCAGCACGTCAGGGGAAGAAAGAGATAAGAGATGGAAAGGAGGAGGCAATTCTACCCATAAAATAAAAGCCTTCACACAATGTAAGGCGAGGCTGTTTCCCTCTCTTGGGTCAGCCCCCTCCATGTCTGAGTGTACTTTCTTTTACAAATAAACTTCTGCTGTTCTTGCTGCACAAATTTCTGTCTCTTGATTGAAGGCTTTCCTTCAAGAAGACAAGAGCTGAGGTTTCAATGGCATTTTCCCAGTAACAAACTGTCAGTCTTCGAAGCAGACACTTATGCTGGTCTGCATCAGGCTCCCGGCCCACCTCTGATGTCAACCACAGCTGTGCTAGAAAGTTCCATGCTCACTAACAGCATCTTTACAAGCACCCACCTCACCTCTCTCTGCTTTTCTGCCTCAAGGCTTTCTCCCATAGGAGCCTTCAAAGCACAGAAGTGGAGGGGAGATAACGTCCTGAGAAAACCCTCAACCAATGGGGGAAACGTCCCAGCTTCCCATCACTTGAACAGACAATTCTGGGAGCACTCTGTGCCCTTCTCAGATGTCTCAGTGGAGCTGACTCCATAATCTAGAGCAGCCACCCCAAAACACACCCTATACTGGCTTTCTTCCTCCATGGTCCCACTTCCCCCACTCTCTCATTCCTGTTCCTTGGATCACTTCCCAAATAACACTTGTACTGGAGACCTTGTCCGCAGGAGGCTCTGCTTTTAAAGGAGCTCACACTAACGCAATCCTTATCTAACTTACCGACCACATTTGACATGGCTGACTATTCTCTCTTTCTTGAAACAAATTTTTACTTGGCTCCTACGATATTAACTCTCCTGTTTGTCCTACCTCACCGATTGCTCCTTCTCAGTCTCTGCCAGTCCTCCACCTTCACTTCTGGGTCCTTAGCCATTTTTCCAGACCTACGCTTCCTCCTTTGGGGATGTGAGCCAGTATCATGGCTTTTAATATACCCAAAGGCTGATGACTCTCAAACTGCTATGTTGAGACTTCCCCCTGTACTCCAAACTCAGACATCCAAGTGCCGATTACATATCTCTGTCTCTACCAAAATGTGTAATGGACATCTCAGACTTGGTGCTTCCAAAACTAGACTATTGATCTCCCTGCCATCCTCACCTGCCCTCATCTACTCCTTCTACAATCTTCTCTCTAAATTCATGGCAACTCCTTCCTTCCAGTTGCTCAGTGCAAAGTCCTTAGAATGCTCTTTGATGTCTCTCTTTGTCTCATACTGCATGTTTAGACTATCAGCAAATCCTGCCAGTTCTAGCCTCAAAACAGTAGATATGTTATATTGGAGATGAGTGTGTGTGTGGGAGAGGGAGAGGGGGAGGGGGAGGGGAGGGGGAGGGGGAGGGGGAGGGGAGGGGAGGGGGAGGGGGAGGGGGAGGGAGAGGCTAAAATCTGACTAGTTGTCACCACTTCCACTGCTCCCTCTTAAAGCAAGTTAGCATCGTCTTTGGCCTACATTCTACCTAACTGGTGTCACCCATCATTCACCTGTAGTCAATTTTCAAACAAGCAGCCAGAGCAATATTGTTAAAATGTATGTTAGCTCACATTACTTCTGTTATCGAACTACTTCACAGCTTCAAAGTCTCCACACTCGCTCTGAGGGCTACACCACCCTGCCCTCCGTCACCTAAACTCACCTCCTTCAACTCGCCCTTCGCTCACTCTGCTCCAGGTACACTGGCTTCCCTGCCATTCCTCAACTACACCAGGCATATTTCTGGCTCTATCTTTTCTTTTCTTTTCTTTTCTTTTCTTTTCTTTTCTGTTTTTTAAATTAAATTTATTGAGTGACATTAATTCTATAGGTTTCAAGTGTACAATTCTATACCATCTTTATATTGCATTGTGTGCTCACCACCCAAAGTCAAATCTTCTGTCACCATCTATTTGACCCCCTTTACCCTTTCCTTCCTCCCCCCTCTTCCCTTCCTCTCTGGTAAACACTAAACTCTTGTCTGTGTCTATCTGGGGTTTTTTTATTTGTTTGTCTTGTTCATTTGGTGTTTTCAATTTTATATCCCACACATGACTGAAATCATATGGTTCTCAGCTTATTCTCTTATTTTGCTTAGCATGATGTTCTCAAGATCTATCCATGTTGTTGCAAATGGCAGTATTTTATCTTTTCTTATGGCTGAGTAATATTCCATTGTATACCCAGGGTGCCAAAAAATCATATACAAGTGGACACTTTCGTCAATGTTGCTCAAGCAGTAGTTCGCCATAATCATAAGTGTCTGGACACTGATGGTAACCACTTTGAGCATCTCTTGTAACTGCAGAAGTCAAATGTGACTTGTATTCATCTTTTGTTATTGGTATATATTGAGTATTACAATTTTAATATAGTTTTCCTTTCTTCTAATGTATATACATTTTTGTGGCACCCTCTGTATAGGTACACCCTCTTTATCCAATCATCTATTGAAGGACACTTGTTGTTTCCACATCTTGGCCACCATGAATAAAGCTGCAATGAACATAGGGGAACATATATCTTTACAGATAAACATTTTCAGATTTTGGGGGTAGATACCCAGAAGAGGGATTGCTGGGTCATATGGCAATTCTATTCTTAATTTTTGCGGGGGAACCTCCATACTGTTTTCCATAGTGGCTGTACCAATTTACAAATGAGGGCTCCTTTTTCTCCACAGCCTCTCCAACACTTAAATTATAACTTTTCTTGTTGATAATTGGCTCTACCTTTCTATATGCCTTTAAGGACTTGAGGGATAACATATAAGTGGAAAGATATAAAATGCATGTATTAATTTAATATATTAGTTGTGAGAGGCTTTTTTTTCCCCAGCTGTCTCAGTTTTAGACTTAGCAAACCACTCAGGTTTATTGCAAAAGCATTGGATCCCCTTGCATGAGATTTGTTGGCTTCTGCTCCAAAAAACACTAAGAAGTAGAAAAACTTTGCCTGAATATTATAATTGATAAATAAATAACAACATAATTACCACTCTTTGTATGGTAAACTATTTTGCATAATAGTTTTTAAAAGCTTAATAGTCATACTACTATATACACACATACATCTGTAGTTCCATACAAAATTACAGTTTAATTAATTGACCCAATAGGCATAAGATAAGCTTGATCCTTCAAGTCTCCTTAGGAAATTAGCCTTGATTCAGATAGCTCTGAATTGTCTGGCGGCGTGTACCTGTGCTGGCTGGCCTCTTGACTTGAAGGACTTTGTTTTTGACTTGTAGTTACTGAATTATAAACAGAGAAAAGCTTTCTGGACACCAAGCTAACGGTCAATAAACCTATCTGGGTCCTTTCAGAAAAAGAATATTCAATGCAGCATTCATAGTTCATATAACCTTGCCTCCACTGTTTCCCATAAAAGTAAGTGTGATGAGAGAAAAATCCAAGAAAAAGAGTCTTTACCTTAAGAACCAAGTGCTGGAATTATCACTACTATGAAACAAACAAAAGTAAGATCCTGAACTCCTTTCTATATACAAATGAGGTGGGAGCAGGGTGGTATTTCCTGCGTGTCATGGCTAGGCAAGTGGAAAAAACAAAAAGGATAATCAACAGTGTTTACAAAATTTAGGTAAATTCCTAAAGAACTCATTTGTTCTCAGGGCTTGAGTTTCCCCATTTGCAAAATGTCGGCTTCCCATTGTGCATTAAAACCCTGACCCTCAATATAGCAGCAGAGAAAAGATACCCAGCCTATAAAGGGCCCAGTAACTCAAGGGTTGAGAATGGTTTCATATCTTCTGCCTTTAAAACTGTTTTTGGTTGGGGCAAGTAAAGAACAACACAAAGTCAAACTCCACATTTTAAATCATCAGTAATTCAACAAGCAACAAAACTCTGTGTTTATAGTGTCAACTTGACTCAAAAAAAAAAAAATCCTAATTAACTTTCTTTAAAATAAAAAAGATGTCTTGCATTTTCACATAATCCTTCAGAGTAATTGTCATTTTCATAACAGCTAGTTCAGCCCCTTAACCCTGTCACAGAGTCAAAAAGAAGACATAGTGTTGTCCTCAAGAGTAGTCAGGACATTCAGATTTATTAATTATCACCAACACATACAAGGACAAACAGAAGGACTAGAGGCATTTCTCATTCAAACCAAAGCAATAGATTTTTGTCAAATGCATCTGATTTAGAGAATACCAAAAGGATAAACATAAGAGAATTTCTTTCTTCAAAGTGTTTACAATTTAGTTACTGGATAGACATAATAAAATTAGAAAAAAAAATTAAGATAATCAGTTAAAATTAAAGAATTTCAAATTAACCAGACTCAGGTATTCCAAAAGACTTTTAAATCAAAATTGCTAATCTGGGAATTCCCCATTGCTTCCAATTACATGCTGTTGAATATGAAAGTACTGACACGGGATAAAGTCATTCTTTTTTCCTATAACCATACCAGGTTAGTTGGGGAGCTGCCAAGCACTCTCTGTGACATGGAACAAAAGCCAGGGACATAGCTACAAGTGTGTCCCAACACAATGATTGCTAAGAGTAGATACTCTGTGAGTTTTTCTTTTTAACTTGAATTACATATGGTGCCCTCCAAAAAGATCCTAGATAGTTCTGGGAGGCCAAATTGCTATCTCTAGATAAGCCTATGAGACCTGTGGTTACTTACATCCCACAGTGGCTGTTATTCAGCCCAGGGAGATGCCAGGGGATTTTTACCCCATTTCAGTAGATTCTCAAGCCAATTTGGTCCCTAGTCCCCAAAACAGGTTCCAAAGGACAGAGATCCACAGGGCTAACCTAATCCCACTGCCTTCCTCTCACTTGGGTGACTGTTCCATTAATTATCTCTCATTTTACACATCTTCAGTCTCTCCCTGTCTACTGGCTTTTCCTCTCAAGCCTACAAATCCACTCAAATCTCCCCCCTTAAATCTTTTATTGGAATGCTGAGCTGCCCTCTCATCGCCTCACCTTCTATAAATCTCTTGACAGAACAGCCTGTATTCACTAGCTCTACCCCTTCATCTCCCTTTACACCTTCAGGACTCTGATCCTGCAGCTCCAGCTCTCTTTATACCCGTCAGCTGAAACGAACTCCCAGGTCACCAGCCACCTTCTCACTGCTGTTTGAGCTCTAGACTTTAAGACATTAAAACTGCTGCCTTTGGCGGCTAGGACCACACTCCCTCAGGGCCTCCCTCCTACCTCTGGTTCTTCTTTCTTGGTCTCATTTGTGACGCTCTAGTTAGCCACCTCTTCATAAACATTTGCACCTGTAAAGCTTTGCCGTTTTTCTCCCTTTCTTCCTCTACTCACTCTCAGGAGTGATCTTACTTGCTCACTTGCGTAGCTTCTCAGTCCTTTCACTGATGTCTCCCAAATCTGAAACCACCAATTCTCTCCCAAGCTCCAGACTCATATTTCCAACAGCCTGCCTCGCTTCCCTATCCAGAAGTCCCACGTGCATCTTAAATGTGCCCCAAAACAATTCATTATCTTGACCTCCAAATATGCTTCTCTTGCTTTCTGTTTCAATGAGATTTTCACCCAACCAGCTGTCTAATGAAAACCATATAATCTTCACCCCCGTATCTAAACTAAGATCTATAAGCCCTGGATTCTTCCTCCAAAATGTTTCTTACCTCCATATGTTCCTCGTGCGTTACCAGAGTTCAGTCCCTGAATACTTCTTGCTTTGCCTGGTCTGCCAACTGCTAACTCATCTCTCTCCCTGTTTCTCTTCTCTCCTCCACTCTCCCATCTACCGTGTTTCCCCGAAAAATAAGACTAGGTCTTATATTAATTTTTGCTCCAAAAGACACATTAGGGCTTATGTTCAGGAGATGTCATCCTGAAAAATCATGCTAGGGCTTTTTTTCTGGTTAGGTCTTATTTTCGGGGAAACATGGTATGTTCCACCATGCTCCTTTCCACTTTAATTACAGCTACTTGAACAGGAGAGAAATAGGTAGAAATATAGTTAGCCCTGAGAGACTGGCACATTTCCCTAAGTAAGCCCCTGGGAATCCAATGCAACAGCAAATGGACTGTGACTTGCTGGCCTAAAAGATAAATTAAAATTTTCTTAGTATAGTAAATGAGGTCCTCTGGGATTAGGCCCCAACCCAGCTCACCTGCACTCACTCACCCCCACACATAATTCCTACACATGCATCACAATGAGCCACAAAGCATTTCCAGTCACTTGTCACTTCGGGTACTACAGACCTGTGCTTCTGCAGTTTCCACTGCATGGGGTGTACTGTGCCTCACCCATCCCCACGTGCAGATGCTTTCTTGGATTCCAGGCCCAACTCAAGTGTCATCTAACTCTTCCTGCCTCATCAAGTGGAGTCATTATCACCTCCCTCCGCACTCCCACACAACTCTGGTGGTACCCCTCTCCTAGCACTTAGTACCCCACTTACATTATGTAACTGACTGTGAGGTCTTCATATTGCAAAAACCTGGTACAATACGAGTACTTACCCTATGGTACAAATTCAATAAACAAACATCCATTTAACTGCTAGGGCTGACCCAAGTCAAGAGATAACTTTGCACTGCCTGGGCCTTAGGCCTGTTGCCAGGGCCAAACGCAGTGGAACAAGACGATTTACTGAGGTGTTAATTCGTCCTTTCTTCCTACTGCTGTTGCTGTTATCAGCATTTTTCCTTCTCTCTGCCAAGAAGGTAAACAGACAACTGTTAGTTTGGAGTTCTGGACTCCTTGACCAGAGTCACATGAGATTGTTAATGGTTTTGTGTATTGCAGGGTCATAAATGGAAGTTGCAAGATCCTACAAAAGTTCCCATCCAGACAGTAGTTTGTGAAAGAAGGCCTCTGCCATAAGGGAAAGGACACGGATATTCTTCAAGACCGGGAAAGGAATGAGTTTGAAGGACTGCACTCTGTCATAAACCCAAGCCCCGTTCCCACTGTGCCCGGATTTGGGGATGTGGGGGGGTGGGGTTGGGGTACTCCAGGAAGCCTACAATGGATGGACAGTATATACTGTGTCCCAGAGTTATCGGAGCTGTGAACCACTGGGGGGCGGGGGTCATCTGACTCGGCCTAGACTGTTAGTCTTCAGCTGCAGCATATCAGACTGTGCGACCATCATGATGGAGCATACTAGCCCCACCCCAAATTTGTGGCACTGCATTAGCCTGGGATTCTTATACAACCCCATGGAGGGGGTGAAGTTACCTCAATAATGATTGAGATGGAATTTTCCCTCCAGCCAGACAACTAAGTCCATGTAATTTACAGAAATAAGAGAATGTGACCTAAAACAATATTGTGATCTAAAATTAATACCTACTACACAACGCTCATTCCAGTCCTCAGGAATATTACAGGATCCCTCAGAGCATCCTTGCAACAGCTTTGAAACATAATATTGGCCCATTCTTACTTTGAACACACTTTATCTAATATATCAAGATGCTATTATAGACAATGAAATTTCTTGCACAAATATCCGTTTAAAACTATTAGAAAGAAAGTCTGCTTGTAGTATGTGCTGTGACATATTCCTTCAAATCATATTGGATGGCAAACCCAAAGGCAGAAACAACCCAGGATGACTAATTACAACTTTTCAGGATACTAGGGTCTAGGAAGCAAGCTACCGGTTTTTTTTTTTTTGGCGGGGGGGGAAGTACAGTTCTCAAGCATGGCCACAAGGTGGCAGAGTGACGCTGTACACCAGAAGCACATCCTCAACTAAAGTTCTGGGACCTAGGGTTTGTTACAGAATCCACGAGGCTGTTAACATAGTAGAGTTAGAAAGCCTGTTTCTAGAGGAGTTTTCTCCCGAGGGATTTATTCTCATATTATTCACTTTTCCATTTCCTAGAGGCAGGCCCTGCAAGAGTCTTGGTGAGGCCTACGTAGCTCTCAGATATTGGCCCCACAGCTCGAGGATCAGCTACCTGTGGAGAATCAATACCTGTGATGAGGCCTGACCCTGCTGGCTAGCACAAAGTTACCACTGAACTTACTGAGGTCTAACTTGAAACCTCCTCAGTTTCAAGGGCCTGATAGAGCCTTGTCCAAAGAGGAAAACAGGAAAGACAAACTCAATGTCAAATATTTCATCAAAGGCAGGCATAACTGCCTCAGTAACGGGAACGTCGACTTTCAATTACACTGTCTTCACACCACTTCCCTTTCTCCTATCAATGTAGGTAGTGCAACTTTTGTAGGGGAGACTGGAACATCCACGGACAGCAATCTGAAAACTGCCATGAATTCATGAGAGAAAATAAACTAATTTGATATTAATTTGAGACTACAAGAAAATTTATTCAAAGAAATGTAGGAAACCCTAATGAGAGAAATAAGGACAGACATAAATAAATGGAGATATATATTACCTATGACTGATTGGCTACCAAGCTTATTTCCCTGGCATCCTCACATAATTCTGTAAGCTGCTATATACTCTATAGTTAAATCCCTTTTTTTAAGTAGTTGAGTGGGTTCTATTGTCTGCAATAAAAACCCTGATTATTCACTATGTTGTATACCTAAAACTATATAATATTGTATGTCAACTATAATTGAAAAAATTTTAATAAAAAAAACTGATGCTATTTAACAGATACCCTTATGTGAGTAAGATAAATGCTTTACTATTAACAGTCTTTAATTTTTATGTAAATTTGTATTTTTATTCTCCAATTAAAAAAGAAATGTGTTGTTAAGTAAAACACCGATGAAGGGGGAAAAAACCTGATTATTACAGAAAACAAGGAAACAAATGGAATTGCTAAATCATTCTACAGAAAAAAAGATGATCAGTGGGAGGAAGAGAGGACTGTAAGGAGAGGATAGTGAAGGAATGGCTAATGGATTTTAGAATTGGCACATCTAGCATTCAATTTGAAGCTGTTTGTGTTACTAAAATACATACTTCTTCAATCATCCCAAACCACCAATTGGTCTACATATTCAAATGTCTTTCAAATGAATGGATTGTATGTGTTCGTGTAAAATGGGAAATAAAATGGATTCAGTTTCTCATCTGGGTCAGTACAATGTAGACACAAGAGCAGCTATCACAGTAAAAGTGCAGAGATCAAGAGACACTTAAAAGCAGGAACAAAGAGTTGGAAGCGACTATGATAAATCGAGCTCCAGGAATTCGATTTCTGTGATTTGTGTGAAGGAGGATGTGGGAGCAAAGAACTCAAGCTGACCTCTGAGTTACACAAGGATGTGCTGCTTGTAACCCACTGGTTCTCAAACTGGAAGGGGTCATTAAGCAGACTGCTGAGCTCCAGTGAGTGTCGCTGTAAGTCTTGTCCTAGCAATGCAAACTTGGTTAACATTAGCATATTTCCTTTCTCAGTGAGGCAATTATTATTTCAGGCTTTATTATCCCAATGTTATCTAAAGTTTTAGAGGCATGTGATACTCCAAACAAAAATTTAGTTGAAGAAGTAGATGCTAAAAGTTTCATGAGGAGTATGGTGGATGGGCTCTAAGACTATCTCCAATTGCCTCCACCTCCTAATACACAGGCTCCTATTTAATCCCTTCCCTTTGAGTTTAGCCAGAATCTATACTTGCTTCTAATCAACAGACTATGGCAAAGGTGATGAGATGTTATTTCCATGATTTTATCACATAAGATTGCACTACCTACCTTGCTAGGAGACTCAGTTCCTTGCTAGCTTTGATGATGGAAGTGGCCATATTAGGGAGGTTCATATGTTAAGGACCTGAGGGTGGCCAACAGCCAGCAAGAAATGAAGATCCTCAGTCCGTCAGTCTGCAACGGTCTGAATCCTGCCAACACCGTGTGAGTGTGGAAGTAGATCCTTCCCCAGTCAAGCCTCAGGCTTTCAGATGAGAACTAGCCCTGGCTCATACCTTCATGCAGCCTTGCAGATTCCTGACTCCCAGAAGTCCTGCCCAGACTCCTGACTTACAGAGATGTGAGACAACAAACGTTTGTTGTTAAAAGCCACTAAGTTTGTGGTAATTTGTTCTGCACTAATAGGTAATAAATACAAGGGGAGCACAAAGAAAAATAATGTATAATTATGATTGTTAATTACCACCACTAAATCTAACGATTGATTTCATGCTAATAGGCCAGTTAGGAAAGACACTATAATGGACCTCTAAAATACCTGAGGACAGGATGGTGGGGCTGAGGACTGAAGCGTTGTTTTCTCCCTCCTCCCTATGGAGAAGCAGGGGAGGCTGGATACACGCAGCCTAGCTGCTGGTGACTCTACAATCCTGAGATTGACAGGGCCAGTGCATCTCCGCCAAAATTCAAAGGAATGGTAAAACGGAAGGAAAAAGCAGACTGGCAGATATGGAGAGTTACAGCATGAGCTGGAGAACAAGAGAAACAGAGACTGTCAAGACGGGCAGTGGACAGGCCTCCCAGGGCAGGAGTAGGAGACGGAGAAAGGCGACTCTCAGAACCGGGATGGCCAAGGTCAGGACTATGGGACACCAGGCAGGTGAGGTCATTACATGTGGACATGACTAGAAAATTAAGACTTTTTAAAGCTCAATAATGGATAACCAGCAATTTCCTCAAGCTTACTGACATCATCAGACCGGCTTTCACAAGACTTCAGAGCCCGGAGGGGCTGAGCCTCTGTGGAGGCACCCCGAAGCCACATCCACCAGTGCCACAGCCACACCAGTCATGCCCAGGAGAGAGGCAGTCCCGAGAGATCACCAAGAGCAAGTCGGCAGAGGATCCCAGACTATCAACCAAAGAGCCCCTCCAAGAACCCACCACTGAAATCTCCCTAGGATATGAAGGCTGTATGTGTGCATATGCCCCGCAAGCCAACATCTTCATTGTAAATGCTGCAGGCACACTTGTGCAAAACAATAAGCACTGGGGAAGAAAACATCATGATTAACACTTCTATTTAAAATCTGAGTTCTGTACCTTTTGGCCATTTCTCCTAGATTCTCTTTCTTACAGTCTTATGTTGCTAAACAGATCCTTGGTCTTAATTTTCTATTCTTCACAAGTAAAAATGGAATCAATGGGGCTGGCCCGGTGGCTCAGGCGGTTAGAGCTCCATGCTCCTAACTCCAAAGGCTGCCGGTTCGATTCCCACATGGGCCAGTGGGCTCTCAACCACAAGGTTGCCAGTTCAATTCCTCGACTCCCGCAAGGGATAGTGGGCAGCGCCCCCTGCAACTAAGATTGAACACAGCACCTTGAGCTGAGCTGCCACACTCAGTTGGTTGGAGTTTGTCCTCTCAACCACAAGGTTGCCAGTTCAACTCCCGCAAGGGATGGTGGGCTGTGCTCCCTGCAACTAGAAAATGGCAACTGGACCTGGAGCTGAGCTGCGCCCTCCACAACTAAGACTGAAAGGACAACAACTTGACTTGGAAAAAAGGCCTGGAAGTACACACTGCTCCCCAGTAAAGTCCTGTTCCCCTTCCCCAATAAAATCTTTTTAAAAAATGGAATCAATGACTGGCAACCCCATTTATGAAAGTCAGATTGTTCTTGTAACATCAGGCACACATTATGGGATGGATCTTGTAGGGGCGAGGAGACAAATATATAATGCCTACTATGTGCACCACCTCATTTAATTCCTGCAACTCAGTGAGTGGCAGGGCCAAAGTTCAGAAATCCGGCACCTTTGAACCTCTGGCACTGAGTTCATCAATCTTTTGAAATTTTGATTGAGTTAAGTCAATTGAAAACCTAATTGTGATTGGTAGTAGATTATGCTTAGAGCAGTATGTAAATATTCTAGTCTATGTGTATGAGTCAGGGGAATTTTTACATAAGGTGCATAAAATTATTTTATGTCTCCAACCTTTACTCCATTGTAAATCAAACTATAAAATGTGACTTACTGCATTCCTAAAATTAGAACTTCTCAAGAATATTATACTCTGGCAATGAGAAAATCTATTGTAAAGGGATGGTATCTATGCATAAATTTAAACGGCCTAAATCAGATGTGCATAATCCCTTAATGGAAGGATGATAGCTGTGCATACGAATTTTATTTGCAATATGTGCTTCAGATACTTCCTTAATTGATTAGAAAGAGCTGTCAATGAGTTTTACCATTATTTTACCATACAGATAATCATTATTAAATGGCACAATGGGCATCATTTTATCAACCCATAATGCTAAATAAGAGTAGTTAACTACTAAATAATAGCCTAGGGGTCTAAAAGAACAAATGTCCTCCAATTCTACCATTCACAGGAGGAAGTTTATTCCTCCCAAGAGATCTGGCCCATTTCTCTTACAAAGCAGAAAGTCAGCTCGATCAAGAAAAGGCTTCTCTGGGCTTACCCAATCAAAGACACCATGGCTGAAATTAAAATATGTGGAATTCTACTCAAATAGAATGAAATAGGATGAATTCTTATTTGTCACTCTTACTGACTTTCAGACTGTTTCATTCGGATAACATCTAATAAGTAAATCAGTCCAGATTACTCTCTCCATACCTATATTTAGGTTTTCTTCAAGAAGTTAATCCTTTGTTTAAAAACAAGAGGAGGAGTTTGGTAAGCAAAACAAGAACAAGGAGCTTGTCAGATGCTTTCTTCTACACCGTCTGTAATTACCCAGGCTTACTCAGCTTTTCAAACTGAAAACAAGTGTACAACCCATGTATGTCAAATCAGTGTGTTTCTCAGAACTCTGGTTACTGTTCTATAACACTAACAATACCTAAATACTGTCATCTCTAATTGCAGAATTGTTACTTTTCTTAAGTGCAATAGCAGCATGGCGGGGGGTGTTATGGGAGGAAATGAGGGTGCACAGAGGCACATTGAAGCATCAACAGTTACAATAGCATGATGTCTTGTATTTACTTTCTGAATACCTCCCCCGAAAAAGGTAGGAGAGAGACAGAGCCAGTAAGATTGGCAAAGCAGTGCTAACTGTCAAAGCTGGGCTACCGGAGTCCATGGGCATTTGTTATACTATTCTCTCTTCTTTTGTTTAATAAATTTAAATATATATTAAATTTTCTATATAAACAATTTTGTTGACATTATCACCTCAAACCAGAATTAGGAGTGTAAAATTAGGAGTCTTTCAACATTATTTCTTTCAAAGAGTAAACTCAATAATCTTAGACCACAATGCCTAGAATTACAGATTTGCATCCAAGTGCTGCCATTTTTTTTCAAATTTACACAAAAGTTGCAAGAATAATATAAAGAACTCCCAGATTCACCACTGTTCAAATTTGCCACATTTGCTTTCCCTCTCTTTCTTGTATAACACACATATTCATATAAATGTGCACATGTATACATTTTTTCCCTAAACCAGTTGAGAGTCATTCGGTTGGTGCAAAAGTAATTGCAGTTTTCGCAATTTTTTTTTTTTTTAACCATTTAAACTGCAATTACTTTTGCACCAAACTAATAGTTGCAGACATCATGTCCCTTACCCCTAAATACTTCAGTTTCCCCTAAGAAGAAAGATATTCCCCTCCAAACTGCAATAAAAAGTCATATTTAGGGAATTTAACATTGATACAAGGCTAGTATCCAATACATAATTCATATTCAAATTTCACCCATTATCACAATATTGTTCTTTGTAGCATTTTCCCCTGATTTTGGATCTGATTCATTGCATTTCATTGTCTCTTTGGTCTCCTTCAATCTGGAACAATGCCTCTGTCATCGTTTATGACACTGACTTTTGTGCAATGTCTCTGTTTGGATTTGTCCAATATTTCCTCCTAGTTAGAACCAAGTTATGTATACATTTTTGGCACAACACGTGGCTTTGTGTCCTCCTCAGTGCTTCATATCAGGAAGAACAGGCTATCAGCTGGCCCCGTTACTAGTGATGATGACGTGGATTGTTTGGTTAAGGTAATATATCCCAGGTTTCTCACCTGCAAAATGACCGTTTCCCTACCCCTTGCAATGAGTAAGTAATCTGTGAGGAAATTCTCCAAGGATGTAAATACTCTGGTCTTCTTCACGTTTTCACACAATAGTTTAGCATCCATGGATGATTCCTGTTTGAATTAATTATTATTGTGATGGTCACAAAGTAATAATTTTCTAATTTTGTCTTTATTTTTAGTTGGCATCATTTGTACACTTTTTAATAATTATGATTGGAAGTAGTTTTACTCGGTTCATTTTCACTGAAAGTCAAGCAATTTTCTTTTCAATCCTAAACATCCTAAGCCCTGAACCTCTCAACTAATTGTTCGGCAGAGGTTTGTAACATTTATCTGCTTACCTTTTCCTAAATTTGATGTTTCCCTCCCCTCCTCTCTCTTCCTTCTATTCCCCAAGACTAAGCAGAGTGGAAATTGCTGATGGGGTCGGTAGGATGGGGAGAAAGGAAGCTACAGGTTGCTGACCAGAAAATAGAAGAGAAGGAAAGGCCACCGGTGGAGGTTGCCTGTGGGGTAGCAACAATCAGCTTGTGGATGGACCGGGCAAAATGACACTAGGATCAACCCGCTGGGGACCAGATGTTTCCCTTATGAAGCTAAATGTTCACAAAACAGCCCCCCAGATCCATCTACCCAAGAATGCCTGAGATTTCTGGGGCCTACTATAGTTACGTATTTCCAACACTGCCCAAAAATGCCTTGTTGTTCCTGAGAAGTTATTCTTATAAACAGACTACAGTGAGTTCAACAGTAAAGACTTATATGGAGAAGTATTAATAATGCAATAAATGACATAAATGGAAAAAAACAAGAAAAATACTTCACTATGATCTAGAAACACAAAATGATCTGGAATACTTGTTGCTGAGGAAACATAGTTCAAATACCTAAGTACCACCGCTTTATATAATAAACCAGCTGCTCATGATAACAGGGTTTTTTTCCCTACTAGTTTTTCTATTACAATTTTTTCTATTACAATTTTTTCAATCTTTTAAAGATCTTATATGCCTGAGTTATCCAAATAAAAATATGAATAGCTCAAGGGGAATTTAATTTGTGGATCTCAAAGTCCCGTTTCCCGAGAACTCACTGAAAGCTAAGTTGACATGCTCACGCGGATTATCCGTTCCCTCTGGAAACTGCCCTTAGACAACAGGTTGCTCGGACATATGGACATTTTCTTTCTATTTGTTACATTCTTTTTGGTGAATGTTATAAGTTCCCAGGCAAATATTTTAAAAATATCTGTGTATCTTATATACATTTACATACCACATTCATAAAGAAGGTCCTTCTGGATTCCTTCCAGAAACGACTGGAGTCGAGGAGTCAGATTTTGCCTGGCTTTAGAACCAATTTTTCTCTCATGGGAAATTTCTTGGAGGAGAAAAATGGAGAAAGCAGTCAGCTATAGCCCAGGGCAACACCGTGCCCAGCTTTGATATATATTAATGAGGCCAAGTACTCGTTGCACAGTGACAGGACAGGACCACGAAGAAGTGATCGTCACTCTGTGATCCTGCCTGCCTCTCACCTGTCATTCCCTCACCTACAAAGAGGTAAGGAGGAGGACAGGGAACTTGTTAGAAATGTCGATTCTGGGGCTAAAGCCCAGACTTACGGAATCAGAGATTGGTGGGGGGGGGAGGGGGTGTGGCCTGGCCATCTGTAATAAATACTCCAGGTGACTGTGATGCACATGAATGTCTAAGACTTACTGAAATACACAAAATACTAATGCCAGCACATTTTTAAAGCTCTTGGAGTAATTCAAATGCAGCTGGGCTGAGAACCAGAGCTAATCAAAAAACTCTATGTTGTGGAAGAGCCATGGGCTCTACAGTTCCAGGGTCACCTGTGCGCTCACTATAAGAGGACTGAGGGACTTTCAGGTACAGACCTGGTCAAGATTTGTGGAGAATTTTTCAAGACACTGGCTGACAATACTTCCCTTCTCTTCGTTTCCATAGTAGGGACATATAGGTAAGTCTCTCATGTTACTTCTGAATGAGAACAAATATGAACTAATTATACCCTACACTCTGGAAACCTTTCAGAGTTCCAGCTCCATCCCAGCTGAGAATGAACATAATTAAGATTGAGCCTAAAAATCAGCTCCAGAGCTAAGCTGGTTGAATATTATCATAATTTTTTCCAAAAACAAACAAAACCAATGAGATAAAGTTTGATTCTCCAGTAGAGTTGAATATACCAATGTAAGGAAGTAGAAGAAAGAATTATCTAAATAAATTGGGACAGAGCATGGACAATTTTTTTTCTAAGAAACCAAAGGTATCATCTTTACCCAAAATATAGGAAAATGAATGCTAGAACACTGTCCCACTGTATTATGCCCATGGATACTCCGAGTCCCTTTGCCTTTGTTTTTCTTAAATACAAGAATAGGCGAATCTAACTATCTTCCTCTTTGTTGAGTTTTATTTTGTGCTTAAATCTGTCATTTCTTTTCCTAGACAAAAAAAATAATAATAAGGCAGACTGTACTTTTTTATGAATCAGCAGAGAAAAAGGGAGCCTTGGCCCAGTCACTGATTTTATTAGAAACACCTGATCTGCATTAATTTAATTTAAGAAGGGGGAAATATGTTGGTATATCCACCCATAAAATGATGGCAAAGCAGCAGGGGGGTGGCCACCATCCTTTACTGAAGGCCACTCATGTGCCCATCTCTGTGCAAGAGACGTACAGCTTTGTCCTGACTTGAAAGATAAAGAACCAGAGGACACTTGCTTCTACTTCCAGTGACTTTCAAAGGTTTAAAATACAGGTCTATTTGGCTACAAAAAGCCATGTTCTCTGCACCATAGCAAAGCTGTGTTCCTGGCTGGGAAAATAGTTGGTTTAAAAGAAAAATAATAATAAATTATTGCAAAAATGTTGACCCCTATCTTTGTCCCTTTTCTCATCTCAAAAATGCCTACCAAAAGGTGTCTCTAACCAGTACACCATTCATTCATTCAGTGAGTCTCTAACACATGCCATGTGTGTGCTGGAGACTTTGAACCCAGCACCTTCCACATGCTCCGTATGCAGCAGGTGTGACTGGTGCTTTTACTCTGATTTCCCTTTGAGGCTCCACTAGTACGTATCTAGCTTCCCATGCATCTAACTTAACCGGCTCTCATAGACGTGACTCCATTTCCAAAAGCACTGAGCCAATAGAGCAGTGGTGCCAAGATGCCAAAAGCAGGCCAACCCAAAGCCTTCCAACACTTTCATTCAGTCGTTTTAACCTGCCAACCAGGCGCTAATGGCATTCACTGTCCATATTGACTAGATGTGGTCTCTGGCCAGCCCTCAGCTGCCCGTTGGGAGTATGGCTCGAGTGGGGCCACAGAGCAGCCACCCTTATCCCGAAATGGCAAGTGCGCAAATCCAACCCAGAACTCAAGGCGAACCTTGAACTCACAAGGTGCCCGAAAGGCTGCCTCTGGGCCTGAGGGCACTGCCCCCGAAGGGCTGCGATGACAGGCCCCGCTGCCCCATGGCAACGCAGCGTCCCCTCCATCTCCGCGCCCAGCGGAGCAGACGCCCTTCTGCCACATCCCTCCCGAGCTGGCTGCCAGGACCACCTGCGCCTCTCAAGTCCTGCCTAGTAGCAAAGGGCGATGGGCAGAGGGGCAAGGGCCCTCCCGGGGGTGAAGGGGGGCCCTGGCCGCTGGTCCCGCGAGCCCGGCATAAACACAGGCGTCGGAAAGAGGAGAACTTCCCACCCTTGGGCCCCGCGGCCTCCCACCCGGGGCCTCCACCGCCCCAGAGCACTTACTGTCAGTCGCCATGGTCTGACCAGAGGCTGAGGGGCGGCCACCCGCGGCTGGGGGACCCTGCGCGGAGCCCAGCCTGCGGCGCGCTCCTCTCCAGGCCCCGCGCGCTCGGGGGCCGCGCTGCGCACAGCCCCTCCCGCCGCGCGCCCCCGCCGCTGCCTCCCGCCCCGCCGCCCAGCGGGGGCCCTAAGAGCCCAGTCCGCTGCAGAGCCCGCTAAACTACCGCGCCCGGCGGCTGACCCACCGCTCCCCGCCTCACAGCATCCTCACCGCTATCCATTCTCCTCTCTTCCCCTCCCCCAAGACAATGAATGCAGCAACTTGGAAACAAGCTCTTGGCCACGCCAAGGCACCTCTCCAGACTACCTTTCCCCTATATTCCCTGCTACATTCTTGTTTTCCTGTCACCTTTTTCAGTTTCCACCTCATCCCTGCCTTGAGCTTCCTACCTGTGGCTTGGGGCACAAGACTCAATGCTCAACCCCAGATGGAACAGAGCAAAACATGGAAAAGAGTTGAGAGTAGGAGGCAACGCCCAGCCAGGTGCGGGACATTAACCCTCTAGTGCACAGGGACTCCTGGGAAATCCGCCCAACATACCTTCCCGGTAGGTTCCAAGGTTCCTGTGCCCCTCATGTTACCACCTGTTTTGTCTCCAGTGGGAAAACAGTGCATAGTAGGCTCTCAGTAAATATCTGCTGGGTGGATGAGAATATGACTGGAGGCCTGCATGAATAAATGAATGGAAGACCAACTGATTGGATGCAGACCGGATGAGCAACTAAATTGACAGATGACCACTGGCAAACCATTGCAGCTGGACGCTGGAGTCAGTGGATCAGCCTGAATGAGTGAGCCAGACGATTTTGTGCGTCACAGGCAGTTCCTGTTTCAGGGATGCTCTGAGTCGAAGCTGTCTGTGAAAGTTGAATACATCTATCTTCTTGAAGTCCAGAAACCAATTTCTGATGGACTCTTGGTATGTCAGGGGAATGGTACATGAGATCCCAGATTCTTTATGTAAAAAATCAAATGGCTCAAACATGTGCCCTAAAGCATATGGCAGTCTGTTTACTTCTTACAGATAGAATCTGTTTGATGCACAGGGAAAGCACATTCAACCCAAACGACGGGGCTATCCCAGCCCCGGGGCTGGACACTGAGAAGACCTGGAGGGAGGCACGGTCAGAAGTAGCTCCTATTTGGCCAAGCAGACATAGGAATCACCCAGAGAACAACACAGGCATCCTTTCTGATGAGGCCACAGAGCACAGATGAGGGAGATGTGGGTATTCTGTGTGGGCTCCACATCCAGAGTCAGTACATCTGGAGTGGTACCGGAGCTCATCAGTTGGTTGTTGTTTTTAATCTTTGTGAGTTTAGTACAGGTGATTCTGAAGCACCTCTTAGTTACCAACCACAGAGATCTGCCCTGTTTGTCTTTCACACCAACCCTGTGCAGTAGGCCCCAAAGCAAAAAGATTTGAAGTGGGGTAGACTAGGAAAAGAGAAAAAAAGAACTAAGGATGAGCCTGCACCTTTGAACCTACTTGTAGGTGAGAAATCAGGAGGTGAAGCTAGTTTGAGGGGGAAGATGGTGAGTTGAGATTGGATTCATGTGAAGGGTCCGTAGAACATTTGTGAGGCTCTTTATTCATTAATCAAACCTATTTTTCTAAGTCAGAAAGAGGAAAACTGGTTAAGTCAAACTCCAATAAATGTATTCTGAGTGACTGATCCGTTAGATAGCAAGTTTATTAACCTGGAGCTGACGTCAGATATGAAGGAGTAAGTAGATTTCAAAGAGCTGGAGGTGCCAGGTATAGATAATCCTCTCAAAAAGTTTTGCAAGGAAGGGAATGAAAGGGGACTGGAGAGCATCAGGGGAGAGCAGGATTGAGGTTAAGACTGGGGGGTTTGTTCGTTTTTTAAGATAGAGGCTTGTTCAGCAGGAAAGACATTTCTATCCCATATTCAAGCATATGAAAGGAAAAAAATTCACTTTTCTATAACTAAATTAACTTTCTGGCCCAAGTCCCCATTCTACTTGTTGTTAGGAAGTTTGATTTCAGTCAATTCGGGGTAACCTCCATCCATTCAGGTTTTATCCCAGGCAATTCAGATGTTTTCTCCCCACTTTTCTTGGGGTTGCATCCCATTTTGGAGGAAAGGGTTGACTAACATCAGTGACGTGACAAGGTATCTGTCTCCCACTGTGATGGACCTCTCCGGTCTGGACTTCAGAGCACTTCACACCTCCTCAGTGGTGGATGGCTTCCACACCAGTGGTGGATGGTGAGGGCAGCATCCACAGCTCTGCTCTCTCACTGACACCCAAAGCCTCTCCAAGTCTGATTTTTTTCTCCTTGACTGTCCTATTGCTATCAAGGGGAAATACAGTCCATGCCATTCTAGGGAAATCTGTGGCGTCTCAGGCCTTTTCTAACAAGCCAAACAACTATTCCTTTCTTATAATTCCCTTACATGGTAGTGAAGTGGAACTCTGACAACAAACGGGGTGTTTAATATGATGTGAGACAAAGGTCCTGTTAGTTCTCAATTTCCCCAACTTATATAGAAATTTTATCATCCCCCTCATCCTTGGCAGTGGAAATTATCTCTAAGAAAAGGAGTGGAAGGAGTGGATATGGGTTGTTTTCAACTACATGTACCTGCATAGCAGTGGCCTAAACAGTTAAGAACATCTTATTACCACATATAACAAAGAATACAAAGGTGAGTGGTACCATGGCTGGTTTTGCATCTCAATAATGTCCGTGAAGATGCAGACTCTTTCCATCTTCCTATTCTGCCATCCTCAATTTGTCAGCAGCAGTCCCCCCCCCCCCCGCCCCAGGCACGCACACACACCATAGTCACAATATGCTAGCTGCAGCACAAAACCTCATAGCCTCACAGGACAACATTCCAAAAGTCAGGGGAGGGGGGTATTCTTTTTCATCTCTCTCTTTATATTAGGGAAGACGATCTTTGTAAAAGCCCTCAAAAGCCTCCTCCACAATTCTAGTTGCAAGGAAACCTGGGAAAGCAAGTGTCTGCTATTTTCAGCTTCTATGACATGAAGTGGGTTCTTCCAGCAAGGAAGAAGGGGGTAGGGGGTAGGGAAGGGCTGCTGGGCACACCATCGATGTCTTCCCTTGTCTTCTCATATCCCCTAGTAGAATCTCACCTCACTGCTCTCCTTTACAACACTTCCTCTCTCTATGGAGTCTATTTTGTAAGGGCTGGAAAACTAACTCTTAATAGATTCTGCATATGCTTGCAAATCTTTGTATCTTATATGGGGACCTTAGCTTTTAAAATTCGAAAGCTGAGATTTGGGCTCCTTTGGTTCTCTACACAAACTAAGGCTGTAGATGCCAGGATCTAGTTAGAGACAGGGAAATGCCAGGGAGGCCCACATGGTAAATGAAATTACATAACAGGAATGAAAAATACATAAGTCAGTATCAAGTTAGGATTCTAGTGGTTACAAGGGAGAGAAGAAAGCGCTCTTGGAGGGGAAGCATCCAAAATAGAGAGAGGCAGGAATGGGTGTTGGATGGAAGACTGGCTGGCATTGACAGCATAGGCAGAGTTTCACTTTGGAGAGAAAGACCTATTTGCAGTCTCAGAAACTTGAGAAAAAGAGAGTGATGACGCAAAGGATTTTGTGGTTGGAAGAAGGAAGTTGAGAGAATTCAAGCATGCTATGTGGTCCCCAAGTTCTCTGTAATGTAGGACGACACTTAGTTGCCAAGAAGGCAGGGAGCAGAGATCGGGTTGAGGACTTGAGTAAGACAGTGGGAAAGGATTTAAGCTGCCTCTATTAGGAAGGTGAGGGGAATCCAAGGATAAATACAGGAGGACTTCCAGCAGTGAGGGCCCACCTGGAATTAGACCTCAGGAGCACAGGTGGCAAGGTGGCCATATGGAAGCTTTCTCCATCATCACTGGGTCAAACAGTTAATGGAAGGAGATGAGACTTAAGGGAAGGCTAAAATGAGGAGGAATTCTAAGTCACTGTGTCGTCGAAACAGCCAGCCACAGGCTCAGGGGGGTTAAAAGGGTAACTGAAGCCACAGCAGGATTGCGGAGGGATTGAGAGAATGTGGAGGGGCCCACGGCCTGGAGACGCTGAAGATGGCAAACAAGACAAGCTCAAATGGTCTAGGAGAATGTTAGCTTTGGGGGCTGTATATACATAAAGGGGTCAGGACAGAGAAAGAATAGGACTGAGCAACTGCTTATAAAATACTTTAGTTAAGGTACAAATTGACAGTCGCCAGATGGGAGGGGGGTTGGGAGTTGGGTGAAAAGGATTAAGAAGTACAAATTGCCAGTTATAAAAATAGTCATGGGGATGTAAAGTACAGCATAGGGATACAGTCAATAATACTGTAATAACTTATCAGGGTACTAGACTTATCAGGATGATCATTTCATAAGTTATTAAATGTCTAATCACTATGTTGTACATCTGAAACTAATATTGTATGTCAACTGTAATTGAAAAATTAATTTAAAAAAACAAAAACATTTTTTTAAATAAAATAAAATGTTTTAACAAGGTAATTTATAATTATTGCAGGACTCTTCTAACTTATTTGCCATGATTGTGATTCAAATATCATCATCGAAATTGCTTGAGGTCATTTCCACAAGACAAATAGCTCTTATACACACTGCTTGGAAATTACCAACTGTATAGGCTCTGACCGTTGGCCTAGGACCACATCCTGTTGACTTTATCAACACTCTGCCTATAAACAAGAAATGAGGACAGAGAAGGGTGAGGGACTGAAGCCACACACTGAGTGGGTCTGTGTCACCATGGAGACTATTTTTGGTTGAAAGAGCTATTGCTTTGTCTCTGTTAGAGTAGGTAAAAATAGAAAACTTATTTTAACTATGATTTGTGCATGTATCCTGATAAAAAAATTTTTATTATTTTGTGTAAAACTTGCCTTTAATTTTTATTCGGTCTTTGTATCTGTCCTAAGCTTCCCAACTCAAATACTTCAGAACATTCAAATATGACATGGATTATGATAAAAAACAAATCAAGCTTTTCCAACTTCTTTCAAATCATTAGGTTAGTATGATACTAAATTATGATCACATAGCACTTGGGTGACTTAAATGAATTAATAAACTCCCAAAGAATACTAAGTGGAGTCTGGGCGACCTAGGAGACACTCAGGGTACAAATCCAGTGAAGAAGGCTCAGTAACTTCTGGATACACAGAAAGCTATGGTCTCATTCCTTTCTGCAATAAAAACTGCAGGGGATGCACACCTTGACGGGAGAGATCCATGTTCACACAACTTCACCCTAAGTGCATGCCCCTGTCCATGCAACAGGGCAGGCAGAACTCAGGCAAGACGCCTGAGTCTTACTGACACGAGGAGTCAAACAATGGAGTTTGGGCTATCAGGGTGGTTGGAAATCAAGATGGGAAATCCCTGAAAGCAGCAATTACAGAGGATAACCCCAAAATGTGGGTGTAAAATCCCCTTAGATCTTAGGCTGTAAGCAGGACAAGAACTCCACTTAACTCCAGGGCAAATAAACTGTAGGCTGAAAGTGCTGAGCAGATATTTCAGCATCTGCCCACCCAGGGGTCTCCTGAGTTCGTAGTTCAAGCCCTGCCAGGACAGAGTAATGTGGCAGTAACTTTAGGTTTTCCATTAAAACTAAAGGGCCACACCCTTAGAAATAAGGGCGTCATACCATGACTAAGGTATTTTCTGTAAAACTAAGGACAAAAACCAAAATAGATCCAGCTACTGTGTTTCCCCAAAAATAAGACCTAGCCAGACCATCAGCTCTAACGCATTTTTTGGAGCAAAAATTAATATAAGACCCGGTTTTCTTTTACTGCTATAAGACCAGGTCTTATATAATGTAATATAAAAGAAGACGGGGTCTTATATTAATTTTTGCTCCAAAAGATGCATTAGAGCTGATGGTCCTGCTAGGTCTTATTTTCAGCGAAACACGGTAACAAGGCCTACAAATCAAACATCCGCAAGTTCAAGATGTTCTGTCAGTAATCTAACCACCTCCTAGAGCATGCAACACTCTTCAGAGGAAGATAACGGAATCCAGCACCTCTAATATGTATCATCATACAATAAAAATTACTAGACAAGGAACGAAATGGGAAAATGTGACCCATAGTCAATAAGAAAAAAAATCAGCCTGTCACGTCCAGCGCAACTCGTGCAGTGAGGGAACGAGAAGGGGCGGCTTTAGGTTAAGTTTCAAGAAAGAAACAGAGACTTAATGCAGTTGAATCTCAGAAGGCCAAGGGTCTCACAGTCATGAAAGACTGGAGCGCAAAATCAGGCCAACTGGTGGCTTTTATTGATTATACAAGGGAGTAAAACTTATCTACTGTCTGTGAAACTCATCCATCATATCACAAAGGTGATTTAATCCACTCATCCCTGCCTGCAAACAGCCAGAGCAGAAAGTCCTATGATGACTTATTTAAGGTGTGTTCCCTCCTGGGGATAAGTCTCTCACGATAAAACTTTGTTGTTGAGCTAAACAGGAGGAGCTGATATTATCGCTCTCCTAACTTCTCTCACAATCAGGTGAGAGGGAAAGCCAGTGCCAGCAGTGGCTTCCTTTAAGCAGAGGGAAGGGGAGGCAATGCTCCTTCCCATATTTTCCATAGTAGCTCACTGGGAGTCCCCACACGGTTCCACCTGTCTTAGATTGTTCCTCACGTGAGAAATCTTACCCGTCCTTGGCTGGCAACCCATCTTTTGAGGACCGGACAGAGAGATATGAGGTGTAAACATAAAGATGAAGCAAAGTCCCAAGAAGGCACAGTCTCACAAACTCCTTTCCTTAGGGAAAGGTATGAGGGGACAGTCGGCTAGACTGCTGCCTGATGTCAGCCAATAGAAACTCATACTCTGATGAGCTCAATGTCGGGACTAGCAGACTTCAAAATAACTAGATAAGTATATTAAACAATCTGTAGTAAAAGATGGATATAATGGGTAAAGAAATGGAGAATTTCAGCAGAGATATGAAAACCATGAAAAAGAACCAAGGGGCATCCTAAAATTGAAAACTCCTACATCTAAATTTTAAGTTATTGGATGAGGTTAACAGCAGGTTTGAAAGATGAGAAGAAAAGATTTGTGAGATTGAACTCAAAAGGAATTATCCAACCTGAAGCACAAAAAGTATTAGGGGGAAAAAAAGTCACAGTGACCTGTGGGATAGTGTCACATAGTGAAAACATATGTAATTGGAGTCTTAGAAAGAGAAGGGGGCCGGCCCAGTGGCTCACGCAGTTAGAGCTCCACGCTCCTAACTCTGAAGGCTGCCAGTTCGATTCCTACATGGGCCAGTGGGGTCTCAACCACAAGGTTGCCAGTTTGATTCCTCGACTCCCACAAGGGATGGTGGGCTCCGCCCCCTGCAACTAAGATTGAACATGGCACCTTGAGCTGAGCTGCCGCTAAGCTCCCGAATGGCTCAGTTGGTTGGAGTGCGTCCTCTCAACCACAAGGTTGCCGGTTCGACTCCCACAAGGAATGGTGGGCTGCACCCCCCCCCCCCACAACCAACAACAACAACTGGACCTGGAGCTGAACTGCGCCCTCCACAACTACGATTGAAAGAACAACAACTTGACTTGGAAAAAGTACACACTGTTCCCCATCCAATAAAGTCCTATTCCCCTTCTCCAATAAAATCTTTAAAAAAATAAGAGACCAGTGCAGAAAAACACGTAAAATAGGCTTAGAGAATAAACCACAATAGGCACATATCAAACTGCTAAAAACCAAAAATAAAGGAAAAAATCTAAAAAGCAGCCAGTGAAAAAGGGCACATCATATATAAGGGAAGAACAGCAAGAATGAAAACTAACTTCTCATCAGAAACAATGAAGGCTGAAGACAATGAAACAATTTTAAAGTGCTGAGAGAGAAAAAGATGTCAACCTAGAATTTTAAATCCAGCAAACGTATCTTTCAACATGAAGGTGAAATAAAGACATTTTCAGACAAACAAAAGCTGACAGAATTTGTTTCCCACAGAGCTAAGCTACAAGAAATTAAAAGAAGTTCTTCATTCTAAAGGAAAATTATTCCAAAATGCAAACATAGATTTGCATGAAGTCAAGAACTCTAGAAAGGTTCATATGTGGGTAATTTTTGTATTTTTCCTTGATCTAAAGCAAGAATAAAATTGTTTACTGAGATTAATAATATGTAGAAGTAAAATAAGAGATGTGATAAAAAATATATGGTGAATGCCGCTGCTGAGTGCCATCCAACAGAAAGGCAGGGATCTTCAATATGTAATTATGTTTTTTGACCTTGATGGAATTGTGAGAGCTGAGTTTGTCCCCAGGAACACTATGGTTAACTTTGAATATTATAAAGGCTTATTAGAGCATTTAAGAAATGATATGCGTAGAAAACAGCCTGAAAAATGGGTGAATGGTCTCATCATGGCAACGCTCCGTGTCACACTTCGCTTCTGGTATGGCAGTTTCTGTCAAATAAAAACATCATGATGCGTCCTCATCCACCTTACTCACCAAATCTGGCACTGTGCGACTTCTGACTCTTCCCCAAAGTCAAAATGGTTCAGGTCATTCAGGCAGCCATGAAAGCCCAACTAAAGATACTCACGAAAGAGGACTTCCAGAACTGCTTTAGAAAGTGGCAAGAATGATGGGGTGTGTTTGAAGCAAGGGGGAGTATTTTGAGGGGAATTAATGGCAATGTGCCTTTTACTGTAATAAATTTTTTTCAACATTCACCATATTTTTTGATCACACCTCGTATATATCACAAAGGATAGAAGGGGGTTTAAATGGAATTATATCGAGTGAAGGATATACACCACTAACTTATTACATGGTAACCCCAGAGCAAACCTGGCAGTCTGGCCCCTGAGCAATTTCTCTTAACCTCTGTGTAATGCTGCTGTTTGTCAAGTGAACATTTTTGCCACTACGTGATTACTTCGAGGTTGCAATATTGACACTATCATTTTAATCCAATCATGATTGGACTGAAAAATCCATGAGATCCCGAAGGCCTGCCCTGCTCACAACTTCTAAGCTGCGAGTGTTGGGTTCTTCCACATCATTTGCTGTGCCCTGCAGCTTGTGATCCTGCTACATGGGCCACAGTTGATTGTTCCACGGATCTGTGCCTTAGTTAAGGGCAGCCATCCTTTGGGAAGCTAGAATGACCCAAGAATCTGTGCCCAATCAGGGGACTCTCTTTTGCATTATATAACTAGTAGAATCAATCCAACCTCTTTCAGGGAGAGTAGGAGTAGCAGAGGGAGAAATGTGCAGAGATGCTGGAAAACACATGAATAAGAGTATGTATATTGTGACCATATAGCAGGGGACATCCATTTCAAGATGAGGACACAACCGAGCCACCTGATCTGCTGTACTCATTACATGACAAAGATCTATTTTTTTTTTCCAAGAAGCTATGCCTCTGATGAGACAGTCACCTTTGTATTCTTAAAATAAGCCTCCAGCATCTAAGATAACATGCTTTTGTTCCTTGCAATCTCAAGGAATCTGTCCAAACTTACCTTAAAAAGAAAAAATCCAGACCTGCAATATACAGCACATTAAACTAAACAGTTAAGGCATAAAAAAAATCACATAAAAAGGGGTTATACAGCCTAAGGCACTGACATTTACTTTAATACAGGGAATTTTAAAAATTTGCTATGAAAATTACTACATAGCTGTTCAAAAGATAAATGAATATGTGAATAGTTAAGCACCCACAGAGTCTTCTCAATGCCATTTAAAAAGCAAGCCTTCTTCAAACTCTAATTTAATTCAAGAATCAAGGGTAAAATGGGAAGGCATTAATAACTCTGCATATTTTCCTAGGCTCTTTATGTCAAAACAAAAGTACTATTCAGGTCATAAAGCTCATTTTTAAAGATACCTCAATTAAAGATAGTTTCTTTCTCCATATATGTGTGAATCTTTTTGTCATAACCAAAATAGGCTATTAGGAAGAGGATATATATTTTAACTAATTCAAGTTGAAAAAAAGAAACCAGGTGCTCCTTAGGTCGATTGAGCAGTAAGAGCTTTGTCTCCTGTCAATCTGAGTTTCTGTGTAAACACATAACCTTTTCATTATTATGACATAAGAAAATCACCTCAAAAATCACATTAAGCACTAATAATCACTCCAGTTTCCTTGGGTTCCAAGTGTATATTAAAAGCTTACACTTTTCAGTGGCAATTATTTTGAAGTTTAGTGTTCGTATCTTTGCATTTTCAAAGCATTATGCAGTTCTTAATAGTTCTGACAACTCAGTAAAATCTTCTGTATTATTTTGAATTTACAGCTAAGATTTGAAAAGAAATGAATTCTTTAAGGATGCACAATGAATCAGTGGCAAAACTGGATACAAATTTTTAACTTCTTAGTTTCTAGGTGAGAAAATTACAAGTATTCAAAACATTTATATACATGCATTTTTAATGAATTTCCCTATAACACTGTTGTGGAAATCCCCGTAGAAGACAATCTTTGCCTAAAAGTTGGACCATTATTCCTCCTTTGGCAGTAGAAAACACCTTGCAGATGGTACAACTGTGTTTGTTTCAGGGAACACACACTTTAATTGGAAGTTAAAGAGATTGGGAGTGTTTCCTCACGTTGAATATGTCTACTCACAATTAGAAAACCTTTGAAGCATTAAGAGAAAGGGGTTATAAACCCAGATTGGATCTTAGGTGTGCTTACAACAACATAAACTCTTAACAGTACCAGAAAAGGAAACAAAGACAACACACTAAGCACACTAAGATTTCTCACACAGAACTGCACATTTCCAGGGTACTTTCCTTCTGAAGAAATAAATTACAACATTTTAATTTCAAAGTGAAAAATATTCTCCTAATAGTCATCCATACAACCTCATTTTCCTTATGGTCCCACTTCTTTTATTCATGGTTTTTTAGATCCTCCAAGTAAACCTGTCATATAGCATTAAAACCACTATAATTCCAATTCTTGACTTTGAATAATACTTTCATATATGATTTCTGAAAGTAGAGGTATCATTTAAAATACAGCTCAGGCTTATAAACATGACCACAATGCCTCTTCCCTTACAAACCATTAATTTAGTAAATATTTAATATTAAAATGATGTATTTAGGACTTGGTACATTTTATTGTAATTAAGTGGAACATATAAATAGCTTAATTTAGTAAGTAACGAGTGTTTGGACACCACATTTTAATTCTGAAAACCCACTGTTAAACACAAATATTTTCCATTTGAACTCTGTTCAGTAAATTTCATTTCCATCAAGTGATTCACCCCCTATCTGTAGAATATATTCATGAAAAACTTGCTATCGGCTAACGCACTGCACTCTGTCAGATGTAAACAGTAACAACTCACATTGCTTAGTACAGTTTTGCTACTTTTATCTTTCTACATTTTCTGTTCTTAAGATCCAGGCTGTATTCAATTGACAATGATTATAAAGATTGATAACCAGTGTAATGGAGGTGGGGAGAGTCCCTCGCAAATACTGTTGTTAGGAATGTAAACTGGCAGTCTTTCTGGAGTTCAATTTGGCAATAATTATCAAAATTTTAAACACATACTCTTTGATAAGCAAATTCACGTGTAGATTTATACAACAGAAATACTAACATAAGTGAGCCAAGGTATACACACAAAGGTCAACACATTGTTTGAAATAGTGAAAAATGAAATGAACCCACCTGTGCAGAAAATATGTAACATAGTAGGTCTGAGACTGCTACCTTAGAAACGCTTGCTTGCAAGGTTGGTCCTTGGCTAGCATCTAGGAATTTGGCTTGTAAACCGTTCCCTGCACTAATAAAAAGCTTTCCCTACGGACCCAAACCTGAATGTATGAAGCATCATTGAAATGATGTAACCCAGATATATACAACCCAGAGCCACCCCACACTGAGATTCAACTGGTTATAGAATACTTTCCTTCTTGTTTAAGCCATTTTGAAATAGGGCTTTATTGGTTGCAGTCAAGAGTATCTGTCTGGATTTCCATTTCTGTCAGCTTATATAAAATGACACTGAAATTATGGGCCAGAGCCCTGCATTTGTATCCTCAGATGCACCATTTACTAATGTTGTGAATGTGAGCAAGGCATTTACCATCCTGAGGTACAGTTTCTTCATTGTACAATGAAATGATACCTTGTACAGTAGTACCTTGGTTTTCGAACGTCTCTGTTGACGAACATTTCGGTTTACAGACGCCGTAAACCCGTAAGTAAATGCTTCGGTTCTCGAACATGCCTCGCAAGTCGAACACATCACGCAGCTTCTGCTGAGTGCAAGATCCTGAGGCCTAGCTGTCGGCTGTTTTCGAACATTTCAGAACTCGAACGGTCTTCTGGAATGGATTACGTTCGAAAACCGAGGTACCACTGTATATCATAAGTACTGTTACCAAAAAAATAGAGGGCAACTCACTGTGTAATCTGTAAAGTGTTTCTAAATTTTAACGATCAGACAAGTTCTAGCAAATAACTTGATATACAAGTGGCCAATAATGGACCCATACCTCCGAGTGGCTCAACCCTAGAATATTTAAATCCCAGAAGCTCTGCCCAATGTCCACATTACGAAAACTGCCCCATCTATTACCAGAAACATCTGAAGTCAGTCATGGGAAACAATTTTGTTTAGTAGTTAGTGTGATGACATAGACTGTAATGAAAGTTTTAGTTGGGCTAGCGTCAGTATTTTGATTTCAAAAGATTATAGATATCACACAATGTCACTCACAAGACATCTGCAGGATTCCTGAATTAACAATGCTGGAAAACAGCACGGAGTATACTGTAAGATAGGCTGAGTCAACCATATGATATGGAGATGGCAGCAATTCAAACAACATGGCACAGACAACCTCCATTTAAATGTCTCAAATGAGAAATTAACAGAGGCACATTCAGGAAGCTATAAAATTTTTTTCTGCGTACCAACGATTCTGTACCATAGACACATTCTGGAATTTCTATTACTACTCTTAAAGGTTTTACTAGAAATAATCAGTAATGTTGTACTTAATATATTTTACTAATCATACTATAAGATATATAGATAGAGATACAGATACAGACAGATGCATACATATATCTATACATATACAAACAGAATGTATACATACATGCCAAAGGGAGCTTTACAATAAGCACCAAAGAATATTTAATTGATTGCAGAAGTAGAAACTGAGCTTCCTAAGTTATTAATCATATAAGTTACTACCGATGTATGTTTCATATACTAAAAAATAAAGCAAATAAGGCAAAAACCTTAGTGCACTTAGCCATACAATATAAAATAGTTAATATACCTCATAAACAAAACCATTACCAGATACAAAATAGCCATTTACATGTAATAAACATTAGTATTTCAAGAAAAAATATTTTAAATACAATAGTTAGTATTACCACAACTGTACTAACATAGTATAATATCACAGGAAGTTGTAGGAAATATTAATAATCTGCAAAAAACAGGATTATTTCTTTTGTGTGTGAGGGGGGTGGTAGGTATTTATTTCTCTTGGGTGCAACAAGGCAGAATTATTTCTGTAACATTCTAAATCTAAATTTTATCTCTATGCAGCTTTCACAAAAGAAAATGTTAAAATTAATTTCAGAGCAAATTCTTACTCTAATTTTTTGTACTTTTATTCTAGAAGTATGTTAAAGTATTGCCATTTCAAAAAAAAATAACCTACAGTTTCCCAGAAGAATTATTTTTAATCCTGGCAACCTTCCTGTTCAATACACAAAACATAAAATCTTTTCTTCTGTCAGAAAGCTCAAAATTCAGAACTCTATACCAAGCTCTTTGTTCGGTGTTTTCTTTTCCTCTTGGGTGCAGTGAACTCTAAAGACATAAAAATAAGAAGTCTGTCAGGACTTAAAAAAGTAATACTTAACTGCTAACATACATTTAAACTATATAGATGTTTAATTGGTATTAAATAAGAATGGCATCACAGCAAAGCTCCAATTATAAGAAATCTTAAACCTGACATATGTGATTTTCTTCTTCAAAATGATAGTGCTGTTGAAAACTTACTAATGTACACCCTAGTCATCCTAAATCCTACTTAATACTGTGTTTCCCCGAAAATAAGACCTAGCAGGACCATCAGCTCTAATGCGTCTTTTGGAGCAAAAATTAATATAAGGCCCCGTATTATTATATTATACATTATATTATATATTATATAAGACCCGGTCTTATTTTACTATTATAGTAAAATAATTTCATTATTATAGTAAAATAAGACCGGGTCTTATATTAATTTTTGCTCCAAAAGACACATTAGAGCTGATGGTCTGGCTAGGTCTTATTTTCGGGGAAACACAGTAGTAAGCTACTTTGAAGCTGTTTCTTGGGTATGCTCTCCCTAT
This sequence comes from Rhinolophus sinicus, assembly GCF_057876585.1. NCBI lineage: Eukaryota > Metazoa > Chordata > Mammalia > Chiroptera > Rhinolophidae > Rhinolophus > Rhinolophus sinicus. The sequence continues at coordinate 168,731,102 of NC_142503.1, read as the reverse complement.
AATAAGCATGGACCCCATGTGCCAGATCTGAAAGGTACCTAGAACAGTGCTAAGAGAGATAAAGTGCCTAAGATTTCAATTTCATTTCAAGTTAACCTGAAAATTAACCCAAAACACTAGTACCATACATCTTTTTGGCTACCATACCAGATGCCATAACCAACACGCAAATAAGTGTCCTTTGAGAAATAGTTGTGAACCTAACAGTTACTGGTCATTAAAAACAAATAAAATAATAGAAAATACAAAAACATGGAGATTATGAAAGGTGTAAAGAAAAGAAACATTCCCCACCAATGAGAAACAAAAGCAGAGTGACAGGACAAGGAATGAGAAAAGACAAAGGAAAAGTTAAGAGAAAGAAAAGAGATTCCTAGAAGAGAGCAGCAGCCAGGACAGAGTGCAACCAGCCATGAGAACTGTCCAGAGTGAAGCGGTCACGGTCTGGAAGAGACTTCTTTAAAAAGGTGAAACTGCAGCTGTCAAGGAAGCAGAACTTCCTGTGTCTGACATTCTCGGCGCAGTTAAATAAAAAGAGAAAAGGAAAAAAATAAAATAATAAAATAAAAATAAAAATAAAAAATAAAAAGGTGAAACTGATAAAATGCCTAAGAGGAGATTTACATGACTGAGGAAGAGTCTGGGGATAAATCCATGATAAGTACACAAAAGAAATAAATTAATAAGGCAAAAAAAGTTACTAACTCTAGGGAAAACAAATGTACAGATTAACGAAGACTCATAGTATATTACATGGCCCTGCTGCCGATAACGTTGTATAAATGCTGAATACCAATACAACTAAAATAATAATTATATTTGGAGAGCGGGGGCTGGGAGGCATACATGTGCTTGGGATGGGAGGTGAAGAATATAAGAGAACTAAATCCTCGACTTACTCAGTGGGAAGTCAATAGATAATCAATAGAATTGAAATATGAAGAAATGACAATATTTCGTGTTATGACATGACATGTTATTGAGAGACCCAGAGGTAAATACCACAATAAAGAGTTAAAAGTGGTCGTATCTAGAGAGTAAGAAATGGGAGACAGAGTCAGAAGACTGGTTTCTTATAATGAGTATTACAAAAGTATTTGAATTGTTAAACTATGTGGATATGTAGATTTAATGAAAACCAAATTTTTAAGAAACACAAGCTTGCCAGCTAGCCATAAAGGTTTATGTATGTGATTAATAGTTTGCAAACAGTAAAAGCCAACAAGCAAGACTAGAGAGAAACTATGGTCTGAAACTCACCAACAGATTATAAAAGATTGTTTTATGCTGACATAAGCAAACCACAGAAGCACTCAGATTTCTGAAGAAATACTCTCTTTTAATTGTCTATTCTTTGTCTTCTATATGCTTCTATAGCACTTGTTCCTCTTTACCATAACGCACTGGCTTGTTTTTCTCCCACAATAAACTATAAAGTTCTTTGGGACAGACTGATATGACTCATTCAATATTTACTTAAGTCCATTATGGACCAGTCACTATGCTCAGATCTATAACCACTGTGATTAAAATGGTTCTTAAATTCTTGCAGTATATATCTTTATATTTCTGTACCTAGTTAGTACTTGAAACACAATAGGCACTCAATAAATGCTTGGCGAATGAATATACCACCAAATGGGGAAAAAAAGTCATTAGGCATTATTTTAATACACATTATATTCATTATCATTGATGGATTACCAATTACTACTTTTAAGTGTCTTGATTAATGGTTTGATTAATACTAAGATTCTCCAAAGTGCCAAAGATAAAAACATCACAAGATCTCACAGCCAACCACCACGTTCTTCAAGGGTTCTAAACCTTGATGTTCTAAGAGCATAGCTTTCCTTCAGTAGTTTGACAAAATTTTCATCTGTACCTGTTTCACTGTAACTTTCGTTCTCCTCGTCCTCTTCTGTAATTACAGGCATACTCAGACTTAAACATTTATCTTCCTTATGTATATTCTGTGTGTCATCTAGAAATGGATGAAAATAATTTTATATGAAAACAAAGCATGTTAATATTTAAGAAAAATTTTTACACAAATAATGCCATTATTACAGCATAAAAATTAGATTTTAGAAGCTAAAATTGTAATGGTAAGTAGAAATATGCATTTTAAAGTATATGTCTTCCATTAAAGTAAAGAAAATGGAGAAAAGGGGAGGAAACAAAATTAGCCAAACAGGTATCTCATTGACTCTTTATCACACATAGCACAGGTTGTATCTGCTGACATCAGGGAGTAATCATGTGTGTTACTTCAACTTTATTAATTAATCACAAACATAATTTTAAAGTTATAGCCTTGTTTTCGAGTGAAGACACACTTAATCACCACACATGCTCTATTTAATATATCTCCCTAATCATAAGTTGCCATTGACTTTTCATTTTCCAAATCATTGGAGGTTTTCTACATCAACCTTCTACTGCCTGAAAAAATATTCTAAAATATCCTAATAAATTTATCACACACCATTGTCATATCAGGTCTCATTTAGCACATAACTTCCATGTCCCAACAGCAACGCCCCCAACACAGTCACTCTTTATTGTGTATGCTGCTTAGTCATCTCCACAACACTTCTACCACCTGATATAATTTATTTCTTTACAGTCTTGGCCTCTTCCCACTAGAATGTAAGATTCACAATGATAGGTTTCCGGTTTAAGATGAGGTACTCCAGCACTTAAGAAAAGTGTCTGGCATATAGTAGGGCCTCAATAAATATTTATTAAATGATTAAATATGGATTCAACTATTTTATAACACAATGTTTCACAGAACACATATGTTAACAAGTACTTGTCAGCACAGAAGGCAAGAAATTAAATGAAAACGAGTTTAAGCTTTCTGCTCTGAACACATGTATCCTAGATCTGAAAGGGGTGCACATTTTACAGAATGAAGAAATTGCTCAAAAATGGAGTTGAGTAAACTATAGCAATAACTTTCGATTTTAAACACAACTCAAACTTCATAAAATAATACCAATTTCCCATTAAGTCATTACAATAGAATTTTACCTTTATTTCCAAGTCCTACATGTTAATTACAATAATTTTTACATGATTTTTAAGATAACAATCTTTTAGGAAAATCTTTTTCCATATCTAATCACATTTTTTTAGACTTTGAACCTATAAAATTTTTCAATTGATCACAAAATTATAATCAATATGATCTACCCAAAATTACTAATATTGTTCCTCACAATCTTTTAGCCATGTCCATCCATATCAATTATTAATGATTTTTTAAAATCCACATTTACAACCTACCAGAATCTATCCAACAATGTCAAGGGAAGAATTTCTGAGTTCAAAACTGACAGCTCAGAAACAAACCATCTAGTCACGTGATGATTAACTACACTTTAGAGATCTAGTATTTCTACATTAAATGAATAGGCTTAAAAAATGAAAAGCAACAATCTCCAAAAGCTCTTAAAAACAAATACAATGCTTCACCCCTCTGTCATGCAGCCAGAAACCAAGAAGTGAGCACAAAAACTTTAGGATATTTATCACAAAGTCCACATATTAAATAGAGCTCATGAATTTCAGCCACAGATATGTTCCTCAGGCCTTTATCCAGAACCTACTTAAATTTATTTTATAGAAAACTAAAATGGTCAACCAGTTTCTTAAATCATTACAATTAAGAAGCAGCAAAAGGGCAAACAAACAAAAAATTGCTAAAAACCTGCACATTGAGAACAGAAAGAAGACAACCACCACAACAAATATGACAGAAAAACTTTTATAAAAATAAGACATAAGAGCTGACATAAGAACTGCAGCGTGAAGACCTAAGTATCTGCCCCACACATTGAAGGTATTTCCTGATAGGATCATTATTTTATAAAAAACAGTAAAATATGCTCATGATAACTCTGAGTCATAACGAGAAAATTATGTTCAGAATAATACACTGTTCTAGAAAATAGGAGAGCATAAGAAACATTTCAGTATTTTTCTAATTATTAAAAATGATAAATGCACATTATAGAAAACAAAAAACATATAAAGAATAAAATATGTTTTAGAAAGATATCAACCAGAATAATTAAACTTTTAAAAAGTAAAATTTTGACACTTAAATCATTAATCTCAGTTATCCACAAAACTAATTCCCCAGGAGATGTCAGGTAGATAGTTTACTATGCTCAAAGCTAATGGTGTGGGATGCAACTATTGTAATAGACTATTGCTCAATCTCCAAACAAATGATTACTAAACATGCAGCTAAAATACAACTTTCTTGAGGGCACGTCTAATTTGAGCTGCAGCAGGTCCCCATTTGCAATTACCTGAGATACAGTAATTATAGCTGTTCAAGATTCAGGCTTGGATTCAGACAGACCGCCAGTCAAGTCTTAACTCTATTTATTAGCTAGGTGATGTTACATGTGAAAAAAGTTTGGCAGATAATAAATGTTACATAATTAATAACTGCTGTCGTCTTCACCATCATATCATTACTATTACTGATGCCCGTCCAGAAACATGCATGCTATATTCTCAAAATGATGAGCAGGTATAGCCAAAGCTTAAATAAAACAAACTTAGGTAAATCCAATCAATATGCTGTGCACCTCTTTATAGCTACATAGCTATTAGAGGAATTGAGCCTGGAAAGGCAGACTGGGGCAAACTCCTCCCGCCAAACGGAATCTTCATCCTGCGATCCCTACTTCTATTAAATGTCTCAACATTCCCTCCATTGCTTAGGCATTAGGCATCCTTGTCTCATCCCTCTCCATCAGCATTTATATTTGGTGACCTATAGCTACACATTGGCCCTCATATCTGTTAGTCTGCTTGTCTAATTCCTATGAACCACCTGGCCAGATACTCATTACACCTCTGTACAGCCTTTTACTTTAGTGTTCCTGTTTCCTACCAGTTTCTTGCTCAGAAGTTTCAGATGATGCCTCTTCCTATCAAATAAAGTAAAAAATTTGGGGTTCCACATTTAAGGCGTGGTCAACATATTTTTTTACATTAACAGTAACTTTTCAACACACCCTTAACACTCCAGGAAAAATGGACCCCTCACTCTATACTTCCAACTATTTTGCCAATCACTCTACATGTATTAGTCTATGGAATTATTGTTACATTTATTCCTACTTAGGAAAAAATCCAAAGATAAAAAAAATAATGTAACAATAATTCCACAGACTAATACAAGTAGAGTGCTTATCACAAAATTCAAACATTACAGAAATTTATAGACTTAGAAATTTCTCATGATCCCATCCCTTAGAATTAACTACTGTTAGTACTTAATATGCTTCTAGATTTCTTCAATGACACACACTGTTAGTGCCTACACATATTTTTATTATTAGGTTGGTGCAAAAGTAATTGCAGTTTTTGCAATTATTTTTAAACGTTTAAACCACAATTACTTTTGCACCAACCTAAACAGAAATGGAATCATATTCTTCTTTAAAAAAATATTTTCACTAAGCAATGTATCAATATATTTTGGATATATTTTCAGGTCAATATACATATAATTTTTTCCAGCATTAATAACTGCAAAATATTTCTTTCTATGGAATGACAATAATTTTATGTTTCCAGTTGTTTACAGTCTTTGCCATTTCAAATAACCCTGTAATGAAGGTCCTGTATGTTTTGTCACTTGCAAAGGATAAACTCCTAACAACTGAATTGCTAAGTTAAAAGGTAGTACACAGTATTCCCCAATAAAGTCCTGTTCCCTTTCCTCAATAAAATCTTAAATAAATAAACAAAAATAAAAGGCAGTATGTTTAAAAGTGACAGATGATTCCAAATTGCTCTCTAAAAAGGCTGTGCCACTGCACTGTACACCTGAAGCTCAAGCTGAACAATAATGAATGTCAACTACAAGTTTATATATATATAATATACACACACACACATATGTATATAGTTACAAGAAGCGGAGTACAGCATTAGGAATGAAGACAGTGGAAATGTAATGTCTGTGTGCGATGTCAGAGGGATAGTGGACGGGGGAGGGGGGTTGACACTGTGTGAGGGATATAAATGATAAATGTCTAAGTATTACTTTGTTTTGTGCACCTGAAACTAATAAATGAATAAATATATAAAAGGCTGTGCCAATTTACACCACTTCAAGTCAGATTTTATCTCCTCACACTTTCACCATCAATGGATATTCAGTTATCTTTAATCTTTGCCAATCTAATAAACTATATAAGAATCATGTTTTAATTTACATCTCTTTAATTATCAATGAAATTAAGTATCTTTATATGCATATGGCCTGTACTTTGTAAATTGCCAGTTCGTGTCCTGAGCCCATTTTTCTACTAGATGATGGCTTTTTTCTTACTAATTTATAAGAGCTCACCTAAAATTAGTTATTTTAACATTATCATATGTGCTACAAATAGTTTTGCAACATCTTTTGCTTTTTTGAAAAAACTATGAAATCAAAAATACCTTTTCGCCTTAAAGAAACAAACTTTTAATTAAAGAGAAACCATTAAGTAAGCACCTGGATCTTTACTGAGGAATAGAACAAATTACTTCTGCTTCACAGTACTTGCAATACCTTGAGCACCAGAGCTGGTTGGCTGGAATAGTTACGGTTGAAGATCTGAATTCAGATCATCTTTTAGTATGTTTTCTTTCTCATGGGTTAAATCCTCCCTAACATGCCTGGGTCAATTCAGTAACAAATCTCAGATGTGCTCAAGAACCTGTCCTTAAAAGTTAATTTCAGAGTTTACGAAAATGTTTTAGGTAACTACATTAAGTAATAAAACACAACTAGTGAACAAAGTGCTATTTCATAAATTATACCTGTCAAACATTTAAGATGGAAAGGATCTTTCATTTAATTTCTTTACTGTCTTACATTTGCTCTTCCTTTGTTCCTCAACCACATAAAAAAAATAAATAAATAAACCTGTTTTTCAGGTGTTTAACATTAAAGCACCTTGACCAGCTTACCTCTCTGCTGCACTTGTACAAAGTGAGGTTAATTAATAAAAAAATGTTTGTGCCGATTTCTAAACCTAAGTATCTTTGATACCTTAGAAAAAAACATTTTAATCTACCATGTTATTTTTTTTATTATAATCAAACTAATCAATCTTTTCCTCATGGCCTCTGTTGAACTATTAATAATATATAATAAAATTCAACATTTTTAATGTGCAGATCTAGGAATTTAGACAAATGCCTAGTTGGCAATCACCACTGCAAGCAAAATACAGTCAAGTTCTAGCACGCCAGAAACTCCCCTTGTGCTCTTTTGCAGTCAACACCTTCCTCCACCCCCACTTCCCAACAACCAATGATCCAGTTTCTGTCCCTACAGATTTGCCTTTTCAAGAATGTCTCACAAATGGAATCATAAAGTATGTGTCTTTTGTATCTGGCTTCTTTCACTCCGCACTACATGAGATTCATCCATGTCATTACAGTGTTTCAAGTAGTTCCTTTATTGCTGAGTAATATTCCACTGTACGGTTATACCAGTTTACTTATCCAATGAGCAGCTGAAGATTATTTCGGCTACTGGCAATTTTTCAATTATGAATAAAACCACGATAATCTTTTGCATACAAATTTTTGTGTGAATATATGTTTTCATTTCTCTCAGGTAAATACCAAGGAGTAGGACTGCTGGGTCCTACAGTAAGTATATGTTTAACATTACTAGAAACTGCCAGTTTTCCAAAGTGACTGTACCATTGTGGATTCCCACTGGAAATATATGAAGGTTCCAATTGTTCTGCATCCTCACCTTTTGTCATTGTATGTTTTGGGTTTTGCAGCCATTCTGACAGGGAATAGAACATTGTGGTTTTAACTTGCATTTCTCTGATAACTAAAGATGTTGAGTTTTTCATGTCTTTATTTGTCATCCACATATTTTCCTTGAAGTGTCTGTTCAAATATTTTACCTACCCACTTTTTAATTGGGTTGTTTATTTACTAAGATTTGAGAATTCTTTATATATTTTGAATGTGAGACCTCTATCAGGTTTGCATTGTGCAAATATTTTTTCCAGTGTGTGGCTTATTTTTTCATTTTCTTAACAGTGTCTTCCAATGAATTTTAATTTTGAGCAAGTCCAATTTACCAATATTTTTTCTTTTATGACTTGTGTTTTTTTATGTTACATATAAAAAAATCTTTGCCCAAACCAAGATCACATTTTCTGTTTTCTTTCACAAGTTTTAGATTTTATTTTTGGATCCATGATCGATTTTGAATTAATTTTTGTATATGACGGGAGGTATGAGTCGAGGATCTATTTTTTTGCATATGGATATAAAAAGGTATCAGCATAATTTACTAAAGACTATCCTTTCTCCATTGAATTGCCTTTGCGCCTTTGTAGAAAATAAATAGCCATACACGTGTGGCTCTATTTCTAAATTCGCTATTCTTTTCCATTGATTTGCATGTCTATTGTTTTGCAGATAGCACACTGTCTTGATTCCTGAAGCTTTATAGTTATTTTTCAAAACTGTTCTGGGTACTTTAGTTTCTTTGAATTTCCATATATACTTAAGAATCAGCTTGTTAATTTATACCAAATAACCCTGTTGGGATATTTTTATTGGGATTGCATTTAATCTAGAGAACAATTTAAGATTAGTTGACATTTTAACAATATTGGGTCTTTTAATCCATGAACACCATATATCTCTCCATTTATTTAAATTTGTTTTGATTTCTTTTATCTTTTTTTTTTGTAGTTTTCAGGCCTGCATGTATTTTGTTACCTATATAGCAAAGTAATTTGTGTTTCTGGTATTACTGTACTTTTTCTAAAATTTCAATTTCTATTATTCATTGTTAGTATAAATACTAACCCTGAACCTTATAACCTTGCTAAACCCACCTATTAGTTCTGGTAGCTATTACGTACATTTTTTTGAGATTTTCTGTGTAAAAAATAATTTCATTTCCAAGCAAATAGTATTATTTCTTCCTTTCCAATCTCAATGTCTCTTATTTCCTTTTTTTGTCTTACTTCAATAGCTAGGACCCCTAATATGATGTATAATAATAAGAGCAATCAGAGCAGGCATTGTTCCCAATTTTAGGGGGAAAGTATTATTTCACCATTAAGTATGATGTTAGCTGTAGTTTTTAATAGAAGTCCTTTATCAGGATGAGGAAGTTCTCTTCTAAGCCTAATTTGCTCATTTTTTAAAATCATAAATAGATGCTGAATTTTGTCAAATATTTTGTCTACATATATTGAGATTATAGTTTTTCTCCTTTATTCTGCTAATATGGTGAATGATGCCTTATATTCTTGGGATAAACCCTAGTTTGTCCTATTACAATTGTCCTTTTAATATATTGTTGGACTCAATTTGCTAATATTTTCAAAGGACTTTTATATTTATGTTCATGAGGGAGGGATATTGGTCTTTAGTTTTCTTTTCCTGTAAGGTCCATAAGCTGGGAAGTGTTCCCTCAGAAAAGGATTGATATTATTCCTTTTTAAACATTTGCTAGAATTCCCAGTGAAGCCATCTGGGAATTTAATTTCTTTACTAAACACAGAAGTACTTAGATTTTTCTATTTCTTCTTGTGTCGGTTTTGGAAATTTATCTTAAGAAATATATCCATTTTTATCTGAGCTATCTAACTTATTAGCATAAAATTATTCATAATTTTTCCTTACTATCCTTTTAATTTATTATGTAAGGTCTGCAGTGGTATATTTTACCTTACAAATTTTTTGTTCCTAATTTTTTTCAGCAAATTCTCTTTAGAATATTTTTAAGGCATAAAATTAGTCATTTGCAAATCATGATAATTTTGTAGCATTTCTTTCTGAAATTATACCTCACTTCACTCTCCTGACTAATTACATTGATTGGCCCTTCAAAAGCAATGTTAAATAAAATTGTAATACTTCAGTGTATTACCATCAAACATGAGGTGGCCTTTGGTCTAATAACAGACATACATACTATACACACACACTCCTTAAAATTAAGTTACAGAAATAACCATCTACTTGTTTTATCTGGAGCAGGGGTTGACAAACTATAGCCAGAGGACAAATGTGGCCCACCACCTGTTTTTGTATATACAATTTACTGGAACACACTCATTTGTTTATGTATTATCTATGGCTACTTTCACCATACAAAGGCAGAGCTGAGTACCTGTGACAGAAAGCCCACAAAGACTAAAATATTTACTATCTGGCTCTTTACAGAAAGTTTGCTGACCCCCTAATCTAGAGGATTTTTTTAAAAAATCAAGAATGTATGTTGGATTTTATCAAATGTCTTCTTGGGTAACTACCATAGTACAATGAGTTCACATTCTGCCCTTTAACCCACTTAATATGGCAAATTATATTGATAGATTCCATCCCTGCATCCTAGAATGAATGCACTCAGTCAAGGTGTTTTGTATATGGGATTCTTTTAACACGTATAATTTAGGATTTTTTCAGTAATACTCGTAAGTGAAATTGGTCTAAGACTTTTCTTCACAATATCTGCTAGCTTTATAAAAAGAACTAAAAAAATTTTCCTTTGGAAGTTTTTTTGGTTATCCTTAACAAATGTGGTGCCTCCTCCTCTGAATTCTCACTGCACTTCAAGCAATAGAACTTAATCATATCGCGACTATATTAAAACTATTTAACTTCAATTCTCCCTCAACTGCCTCAATATAGGGAAAAACACATGTTAAAAGGCTGTAATATATCTTCATATACTGCTGCAGTAGCTAGGAGTGTGTTTTATATTAGGCATTAAATATTTACTAATGTTTCTAACGTTCTTTTTTCCCTCTGAGCCTGCTAATCAGACTCCAACTTTATGGTTAATACATATTATTTGTGTAAATTTAAAAAATTAAATTATTAATATATATAATTACTTCTTAAGAACCAAATATCAAAGGTAATTTTATAGATACACTATTTCAAAAGAAAAACAGGTACAGCTTAATCAGTGCAGCAACTAGGTAGAAACATGGTTTATAAAATGTTATTTCTTTTCATGACTTATACCTTATTCTACAAATAAGTTTGTTAATTCACAAAAATTAATAATAAAGTGTGCCTTGGAAAATTCTAGACTGATTATATAACTATCTAGCTATAGCACTTTTGGAAAAGGTATTTAATCTACATGAGCCTAAATTTCATCATCTATGAAATGATGAATTTGATGACTCCTACGGGTCCCTTTCAGTAGTTAAGATTCTAAATATGTCAGATGATTAATCTATTTTTAATTTCACAATGTTCTCAATCAAACAAGTATCTAATCCTTTTTAATAAGAAAAAGAAAGTGAGGGGATATTGTAAATAAGACCCATTCACCCTAGGTGAGTTTCAAAAAGACTTTAAAAAGTTACCTCTTTTTCTGGAAGACATCTTCTTTCCTGCTGATTTCAATATTTCTTTGTTTCCTTTCTTCCTAGTTGCTGTGATTTGTCCTTGACCAGAAGCAGAATCGGAGTCAGAAGAGTCAACTCTGACTTGACGATGCCTTCTTGACTTGGAGGCCTTAAGAGTTAGAAACCCAATTAACCACAATGAATCACAAAATGAATCCAACTGATATAAAGACAAAACACACAAAAATAAGGACAAATTTACAAAAATATTTGTCCTAAAGTACTTTACCATTATACTGGCTTACTTAATACCTGTTGCATGTATATAGTCTTTTATCTTTACAACAGGAAAAGTTCCCTGCAGCTGTCTTCACCATCTACTCCAAATGGGTTAAAATGTAGTTGTAGTTGCATGATTGGGAAATGGAGGTATAAAGGACAAGTACTGTTTTTCACTGCCTAATAAACTTCTCTCCTTTTCTTCTAGTATTTTATTTTCCTTGGTTACCACCATGTATTTGGAGTGGAACTGCCTTATGCCTGGCTCCAGGTCGGGCCATGTGGCCCCCATCTAGTCAAAATGAGTTTCACATCCCAGTGGCCACTGTGACTTGTTCAGGGTGAGCATATGATCTGTTTCATAGCTGATATAACTCAACTTTAGAATTCTGTTTAACTGTTAGGAAGGAAAATTCTCTGTTTCCACTGAACCTAAAGCTGGAAACATGCAAGGCGGAGCTGTCATGAACCACACTTGGACACAGTGAAAGCAACATAAAAGGTGAGAAATGGAGGGACAGTCTACGGACTTTTTAGTTACATCAGTCAATGAATTCCCTTATTTGCTTAAGCAGAGACCTAACACAGGAGTTAATGTCATATATGCGGTGTAGGTAGATATTAACAATTGTTTAAAAGCTACCATGCACTCTTATGTTAATTGTATCTCAATAAAGGAGAAAAACCACAATTACGCAATGACACACACTTATAACAATTTATGGGGATTATAATTTAATTGCTTAATAATTTTTAAAAATTATTTCATTATGTCTTAAGATATACATTAAACATCAATTACCACTATATACTATGGAAATAGTTCTGGTATATAAGCATTTGGAATAATTAATTTATTGTTCTTGGTGCTTTAATTCAACAATATTTTGTACTCAATTTACTATGGTATAGCAAATATAATACTTAACTAATCTACAGTCACTTTTAATTTTTTTATTTATTCCCTTTTATTTCTACACCCAGAAAATAACAGTAATTTCCCACAGAAGAAAGACATTCTTAGATTCATGAAAAAAACAACCAGGATAACATATGGGATTTATCTTATAAATTTATCAGTGCTTCCTCCTGAAAACCCACTAAAATGAGAGTAAAGGAACAAAAATGAACAAACTCACAAAACACACATAATAAGAAACAAAGCAGCTATAAAAAAAAAAAAATTGGGGGTGGGAAAGTGAGTGACACCTGACAAAAGAAAGAAGAAAGCTGAAACCGTATCACCTATATTGAGGAAACTGCTATAAAGCAAGCTGATCCAAGTGGATCGGGAACTGGAGTCATCAGAAACAGGACTAAAAAGAAAAATGGGCAGATATGTTGAAAATCTACATAGTGAATAGTGTCCCGTTTCCCAGCCTCAAAACTAAACTGACCTCCTCCTGAAGAAAAAATATTTGCTCCCTAGAGAGGCTAAACCCGAAAAGCTGTACGCTTGAGGAAACTGATGTAGCTGAGGAAGGGAAAACAGCCTCTTACTGAAAATAGGGAAGTTAAGTGAAACCTGCATTAGGAATGGTAAGCTTCTCGGCTGATTCTCTCCATAGGCTCCCAAACATTAGCAGCTGGGCTTATTTACCACTTTCCTCCCCCACAGGGAATGGAAGATTGCCGTCTGGTAAAAATGACTAGATCCAAGAGAAAGAAATATAGATGTTTAATGGCTGAATCTCCACATAACCACTCTTAAATATGATCTGAGGTTCTTCAAACATTTGAAAAAAGCCACCAAAATTAAAGAAGAGATTAAAATAAATAAAAGTAGAAATTCTGGGGGAAAAGAAGGAAACTTCGTAAAACTATAATTAACATCCTCAAAGAGGTAAGATAATGCATTCAGGGGGAAAAAAGATACAGAATACATTTTTTTAAGTAAGAAAACTGATTTAGAGAAGAAGAAAAAAAATCTTAGTAATGAAAACACATCAACAGAAATTTAAAAATTCAATGTAATGGTTCAAAAGATAAAGTTTAAGAAATCTCCCTGAAAATAAAGAGATTGAAAAAGAAAGAAAATAAGAAAATAAAAGTTCAAGAAAAGAAAAAGAGCAAAAATGCAGCAAAGAACACTACAAAGAAACAATACAAAAAACACTTCAGTACTGAAGGCTAAATATGCCCACCATGACAGCCAAGAACAATGACAGAAAAAAGACCTACAGCAAGTTAAATTATCATGAAATTTCAGAACTCCAAGGACAAGGAGAAAAATCCTAAAACCTTCTATGATCAGGAATACAAAAGCTGGAAGACAATAAAGAACAATAGCATTAAAAAAAAAAAAAGAACAATGGCATCAAATTCCAGGTAAATTGCCAGAAAAAATAACTAAAAGAGAAGATAAAGATGATTGCCTCCTAAGATTAGGAACACAGGGGTAGGAAGTGGTAGAGCAAGAGACTGTTGGATTATACAAGTTACATAGTATTATTAGACTTTTTAAAAACTATGTACATGTACTACTTTGATAAAAAGTAAAAATGTAATTTAAAAAGCATTAAGTCAATTTCTAAATTACCTTACTAAAAAAATAACTTGAGGGCTGGAGGGGAGAGGAAACTAGGGGAATATATACCCACAGGTCCTTTCCCTCTGGGGAAGAGGTCGTTGAGTTTGGAAACAGGGAGGGGCTCCATGAGCCAAATGACATGGTCATCTAACCCGTCCAAAAGAAACGGTACTTCCTAAACAGGTATGTGACGGGGAGGGTATTTATAAGGGCTACTTGGTGCAGATGGGCACCCAACGGGACCATTGGAGGGTCCACAAGCACACTCTGGCCCTTCCCAGAAATAAGAGGGGGGTCCTTTTTCTCAAAGCTTCAACCGACTATGTATTAGGAGATCATAGGGAACAATTTGTTACTGAGCACAGTCATTATTATTTTTATTATTATTATATTACTATTTTTATTAAACCTCCCCTTACTGATGAGTGGGGGACAAAATAAGTATTTATCTCCTCAAATGTTCTATTACCAGGAGGGGTTGACCCTGACACTCTGTGAGGCAATAAGAAACCAATAAAGACAACTTTGTAAGCTTAAAAAAAAAAAAAAGGAAATAACTTACCTGAACAACAACTGAAAAGGCCTTTGATTTTATTTTTGCTAATGATTCTGCCCTTTCACATCTCTGGAAGTAAAAATAAACAGGAAGGGGAAAACGTTAAAACACACATGTTAAGTGAAATTATGAATACCCACAGAAATAAGATTTCAGACAGAAGGTAGGGTAACAGAAATTAACATTTATTGGACACATACTGAGGGTCCAGTAAAGACACATAAACACACACCACATTCCCATAGCAGGTGCCATGATACCATCCCCATAGCTACTAATTGTTTTCATTCAGGATTTAAGGAGAAAATAAGAACGAAAGCCTTGGTGAACAGGCCATTCCCTGCTCATCTGCCTATGCCCAAATATGTCTCCTTATCTCATCCACTGATATGGATGAAAACTCTGGAGGCAGAAAGCAGTAATGAGTAGCTTGAGCTCCACGCTGGTTGAAAGGCTGACAGGGAGTGAGAAAAGGCATATTACAAAAGCCTTGCTCTGCCCCTATAAGGACTCAGGGCACATTCCACCATCATCCTTCCCTTCCCCTGCTAAAAACCATCAACATCCTCACTCCCAATCTATACCTGATGTGGTCTTTCACAAGGTTTCCAGTAAAGAACAGACTAGCTCTTCACAGAACCCACATTTCAGAATTTTCTAAGATATTTATTATAATACTGACCAAGGAGCATAATGCTTAGTATACAGAATCACAGCCACACATAAAATAAAAAGAAGCTAATCAAATTCCTGCCCAGTAAACAAACATATAGTGAATTTTTCTGACCTCTGATTCTTGTGACTTTCCTTCTCTCTTGTCTTCTCCATCTTTAACTTTTGATTTTAAGGATGGATTCTAAAAAGAGCAAAAAAATTTATGTATACACATTAACAATTCAAATTATCTAAGAAGTAATTACAAATCAATTTCAGAACAATGAAAATCATTTACTTTTAATTACTGAAAAACTGGAAGATCATTTCATGTTACTTCATCATGGTTCACCACATGACATTAAGGTCATGGGTCAGGTTTCAGAATAATTCTTAAATTCATCAATAAAATGCCTAAATCCTCTTAATGAAGAGTAACATGCATTTTATGTGGTAGTTAAGAAAACTAGTTTATTCTCATTTCCTTCAGGTTTTCAGAGCAGTCCTTCTTCAATGCTCATTGAAGAGCATTATTAAAATAGACTACTATAACAGATTTTTACATTAAATGCCTTGATCATTTGTGTAACCCATTTGTGACACTTAAAGTATTCATGCATTCTAAAATGTGCTATCTCATTAAAATAAACACAGGTAAAGAAAGCAAAGTATTTCCTTCTTCCCAAGAATGTCATCTCATCACTCTCTTTGTATATCTTTTTCTAAAATTAAGTTGGAGCCAGTTTCCTTATATAATGGAAAGTCAAAAAGTGGCAACAAATCTTTCTGAAAAACGATACATAAGATAGTAACACCTATCTAGCACTTGGGAAAACACTAACACATTATTTCACACATAGTAAGTAATCAGAAATTGCCTACTTTTACTTTTTTTTCGTTTAGAAGTATTCACTAAAATAAGACGGAGTAGTGATTTCAAAGGTAAATTTAGCAAGGCTGGCCTTTAGGTTTCCAGAGTCAAAAAGTTTCTCCAGCTGAAAAGGTTAATGTGGAATATGGGTAGCTCTAATCTCAGTATTTGGATCAGAAAACTAAGATTTGTGTTGATGAGATCTATAAATGGATAAACCAAGAACATGTGGCAAACAGAGAAGCATGTGCTCTGTGACAATGACAGAAGCAACCACTCACATCCAGCCATCTGGGGCCACGTAGCAAAGTGGAACCAGTGCTACCGAACCTGATTTTTAAGAGAAGTGAGACGTCTGGAATTTCACAAGTCTACACATATTTAAAAGTTAGTGATTAATTTAAAATTTTAAAACAATGTTAGAATCAATCCTGTGTCAAACAAAACACTTCTATATGCAAGATTTGGCCCAAAGACTGCCAGTATGCAACCTCTGGAAAATGTTAAATCATAAAGATTGCAATAAATCAGGGGTATACCAAGATGACTTAGTCCTCTATAATTATATATGTACATATATCATGTATACTATTTAATTATGTATAATATTATGGTTATTAATTATAATTGTTTAATTATATACATAATTATACATAAAACCTGTCTGTAAGGTTAAATAACATCACACAGCTAATAAGTGGCAGAGAAAAGTGAATCCCCCTCAATCGCCGCTCTGCTGCACTAAGCCAGGTGTCAAGGTTGTCACCCATGTCTAGCCATCCGTGCATAACGCAAATACAAAGGTAATGTCTCAAACAAGCAGCCACATACCTTCCTGTCTTTGTGCCACTGCTGGTGCTCCAAAACTATGTTCTTAATATTGTCAAAAAAATCATCCTTTATCAAGCTGAGGGCTTTGTCTGGATTGGACTTATCAACTGAAATTATATGTTTCATGTTCTGATAATGATCATGAACATTCAGCATTTCCTAAAAGTGAAAAGATGAGTCTTTTATTTCAACTTTAGAGGAGAAATTTAAAGGCAAAACCAACACAAAATAAAATGGCATTCCAAAGTGACTGAGTTGATAAGGATAACGTGCCACTGTATACCGAAAATAACATAGTCATGCAAACAAAATAGTACAACTTTGTTAATGAAGAGGCTGCTTTCCAGGGGAATGGATTCATGGAATTCAACTCAACAAATATTAACTAATAATATACACTGTATGGGGAAAGACGAATTAGTTAACACAGGACTGCATTTTAGGATGTAACAAAAACTATTTGTAATATAACAGATCATTAAATATCACTACTGATAACTAAGATCATTTTTATTTCACATTGTCACATCAAGGCTATTTATTATACAGTTATTTATGCTCAGCTGGTAAGTCCTGTATAAGGACTCTTATCCAATCCTCCACAGAGATGTGCTGACTTTCAATACATCTCAAAACCTGTGTGCCTGTCCCCATAAGCTTTATCATTACTTCAGTGTTAAGATTCAGGAATAAAAGAAACAGAGGGGGAGTTATGACACTATTTGAGACATAATTTATTAATTAGACCTTTCTCCCCCACAAGCCTCCAGCCAAATGGGCAGGTCTGTGTGGGGTAAGGAGAAAGAAAGTACACTGCAGGCCCACTTAAGAAATCGGATAAAACCAGTACTAGGAATTGGCACGAAGACCAGCAGAGAACGACCCACACTTCCTTCACAGACGGCCACTGCCACAGCTCAGTCATCCCCAGTCAGGCTACTCAACTAATTTCGAGTAGATTTTGATGGAATTCACACCCATCTGTTCAAGGACTCGGAAAATGCTCCGTAGTGATGAGTGCTCCCATATGCAGGACCTTCGAAGGGGAACAGTGTCCCGACATGGGGAGCCCCTCACTTTTTAGTTTCCAACATGCTGTGCTCCCAGTATTTCACTATGTACAATACAACGCAGGGGAAAGACCACCAGCTGGACCTCGTTTTGAGCATGAGTTCTGTCACCTGCTAGATCACTTGCTTGAGAAAATCCCTCAATCTGAGAATCCCGTTCCACATTTGCACAAAATTAAGTAGTACCACCTAGTGCCACTGTAATAGTACTAAGTGAACTTACACAGTGAATGTTCTATATAATGTAAAACACTATACGAAACTAAAGGATTAAGGAATAAAGGAAAGTGTCTGGACTTCGGAGCCCTACAGACTTGCATATTCAAATCTGGTGTCTGCACCTTATTTTATGCAAATTACTTAACTTCTCTGAGCCTCAGTTTCCTTGTTTTTAAAACTGGGAAAATACCACCTCCTCTGCAAGGTTACTATGATGATTAGTGAGCTAACATACATAAAACATCTAACATAGTTCCTGGCAAATGTTGAAAACTCAACACATAATGGCCATTATTATAATTGTATAAATGAAAAAACAGACACAAATGAAACAATTAGCTTAAGGTCATATTTAAGCAGCAGAGTTAGAATTAATAACATTTAGACTTAATAACATTTACAAGCAGCAGATGGAAAGTAGAAAAGTATTAAATTTAGGATTATCAGTGAGACTGGGTCAAAGGCTATGCCGAATAGACGACTAGAGTCAACAGAGCTATTGAGGAAAAAGGCTCTCAAAGCAGATCTGTGGCAAGCCAAAGGTCAGCGATAAAGTCAGGATGACATCATGCTAACTATTTCATTCCGAGCAGCTTTCAGGAATAGACATTTCATAGCCTGGCCCTTCTGACCCTCTTCTCCTATCACCCTAAAATAACAGGCCTTTATGCATCACCCCAGTTCTGTTCTCTAAAATCTTTCATACCTGTGTGCTGATACACATGCTTTTTTAAAACAGAGGAACCTTTAATTCAACATATTGTATTAGGTTGGTGCGAAAGTAATTGTGCTTTAAAAGGTTAAAAATAACTGCAAAAACCACAATTACTTTTGCACCAACCTAATAGTAAAAGAACTGAAAATAAAAAAGCATGTTGAAAGCATATTGGAAAAAAATGAACATTCTAACACCATTGTAGTCAACAATCAAAAATTATACCAACTGGATTCAAATCATCTTTTTTCATTAGGAGAATATTGATAGAACAATGTCTTGCTGTTCTAAAACATCCTCTGCCTCTCTCTCTCTATGATTCACATCAGTACTTCTTGGTAAATCCTTTTTGATACCCAAAATCTTTCACTCTGCACAATGGCTATTCTAGACTTTCTCAATTCACAGTTCCTTGAACTCCCATGGCCCTCTCCAAGTTCAGGCTACCAGGTCCGTTTTCTTTCTATTTCTCTTCTTCTTCACAATTATATGAATCCATTTTCACCTCCTTCCCTCACATTTCAAAGGAAGAAGTGTGCTTTCTCCTGCTCAAAGCTAATCTCTGCACCAGGGAACCACTAACAGATCCACCTGACTCCTCCATAGCAGGAATCTTGTTCCTTCTCTTTTACACAACCTCTCCTGCTGACTGGCTCCTTCCCTAAGCCTAAATATATACTTTAAGTCTCTCCAATCTCTAAAACTGTTACATAACTGCCCACTACCAAGAAGACAAAATACAAATTCTCTCTATTATACAAAGTTCATTTATCACATTTATTTTTCTACATATAATCTCTCCCACCTCTTTTTCGCCAAGCTGCTAGGGACCAAAGATCCTAGTTCTTGTTACCCTTCACTCAGGTGTTTACTGAATGATATATGTACGTATTTCTAAGCCCAGGCCCAGCTCAGACCAGACCTTCTGCTGTCCAACAACTGGGCACTGCAGCCAACAACTGGGCACTGCAGCCATACAAAACTTGGCTCCATCACTTCCTAACTTAATATGCGTGCTTCAGTGTCCTCAACTTTAAATCAGGGATAAAAACACCTACTTTTTATAAAATTAACAAATAATTTTAAAAATGTCTAAAACACCTATTTTGTAAGAATGTTGTGAGGAGTAAAATAATCTATGCAAAACATCCCATATAGCTCCCACACTATGCTGTGTCTTTAGACATTTAGTAAACAATGTCCTTCTAAAGCAGTAATTCTTACCTTTTTGGAACATGAAAACCTTTGAAAACCTTAGGACAGTTATGGTACCTCACCCTAACCAAGCATCCGTATGTAAGACACTCAATTTATCATACAATTTGGGGGGGGAGGGGACATATGGACCATCTCAAGGTTATCTATGGACCCCAGATTAATAATTAAAGATTAATAATTCTTGCTCAAAAATAAAGGCATTTGATCTGATCCCTCTTTCACTCCTGATACACATAAGAAAAGACTGTACAGGGTTGACAAAAAAAAAAAAGAAGAGTCTACCATGGGCCATATGCCACTATCAGAACTATTCAGGTATAATTTGGTTTCAATTCTCACAACTGGATGAAATAAAGATTATAATCCTAATATTAAGAAGTGAGAAACTAAGGCTCAAAGAGATTAAAATACATGACCAAGACCCCCCCCCAGATGCTGCTCACACTCACTTCTTCATGCAAGCGCCCTCTCTCTCTCTGCTCTCGCCTCTCTCTCTCTCTCTCTCTCTCTCTCTCTCTCTCTCTCTGTCTCTGTCTCTGTCTCTGTCTCTGTCTCTGTCTCTGTCTCTCTCTCTCCATGTAATATATATCCATTCTTTTGAAATGAGAGTGTATCATTGATTAGAAGGCTGTAGTCCTGTGGTGGGGTTTTATTTTAACCTCAGGGAAATGTTTCTCTATGCATGTAAAACTCTCTAAGTGAGTATCACTCCTTATCCATGTGAAACATTTTTTCTCAATACTGTATAAGTCATATAAAACACCAAAATGCATTAGATGGTAAAGCTGTTTTAAGACTGTACCTCTTAGGCATAATTCTTGACTTCAAATTTTTGTTTTATCAGAATAGCCTGTTTTACAGTGGTGGGATTTTAAATAAGCATTGTAAAAAGGAACTCAGGAAATGAATACATATTGTAAAAATAAACAAAATAAAAATAAAGTCACTTCAAATTCTTGTTTTATAATCTATCTAAAGTCAAATACAAATGGTGGCTTCAATATTTCCATCTAATTATCCTGAGTCCAACTCCAGTCTTCTACATCTTTCTGTTTCTTTCTGTGTTTCAAGATTTATTCCATATATTTTTATATATTTAGAATGTATTATTATTTCTGATACTTTAGAGAAAATAGGCATTCTACAATTGTTTAAAATCATTAGAAAAATTTTCAGAATCTAGTAGGTGACGGTATAACCTCAATATATAGTTTACAATAAAACAATTTTTAAAGAGTTTCAAGAGAATAAATGCAAATTTACCTCTAATACATCAGAAGTGATAAGCTTCATTACACGATCATTTGGGTCCTTAAATTCTTCCGTAACTTCAGCTCGCTGAATTTTTTTCTTCATTCTGTATGACAGCTGTATGATAATGAATATCTTTTAAAGTATCTTGGTAAGTACAGAAAACAGTGGGAGAGCAGTAAAAATTGTCTATCAGTAAACATTAACGAAACAAAAACAGCGCTAAATATATATTAAATAATCCATTTTTCAAAGACTGTTAATACTTCTGAAATAACTTTGAAGGTGTGCCATGCCACATGCTTACAGTCAGGTGAGAGTCAAGAAGTTCCTTAATTTGCCAGCTGATGGCAGAGCCAGAACCAGAACCTAATGCTCTTTTAATCTAGTGTCTCAACTGTCAAAAGATCAAAGACATATCCTATTTTATTAGTGGAAGTTTCAACTTTTCACCAACTGACATTAAAATTCCTTGGTCCTCTGGCGTAGTCAGAGCTGAGCTTTAGCCCAGAGCATACAGCTGCTGGAGAAGCCAAACAAGTGGCCCAGCAGGAGGCCCAGCGGGCCCATTTCTTGGTGGAAAAAGCAGAGCAGGAAAAGCAGCAGCAGATTGGCAGCAGATCGTGCAGGCCAAGGGTGAGGCCCTGCAAGAGGCCGAAGCGACCAAGGTGCTTGGAGAAGCACTGAGCAAGGACCCGGACAGCCCAGAACACCTCGAAGATGATTGCCACATCACAGAATTATTTCTGTCTCACTGCTGACTACCTTGTGCTGAACCTACAGGATGAAAGTTACACCCAGGGAAGAGACAGCCTCATCAAGGCTAAGAAATGGGCTGGGTAACCAAGAATTTAACCCCCAGAGAAGTCGATCTGTTTCTCCCTGGTGTTTGAGGAGCACCTCTCCACTCCACCCCTAGTATCATGTGATGGTCCCCTCTGCATCTGCCCTCCCAACCCTTCTCAGATGAATGAAGAATGACCCATTTTCAAGGGAATGACTTTCTTCTTCCCAGTCTTGGCCAGGAGTGATTTCTCAGTGATTTCCTACAATGCTGTCTCCTCCCTTGAGATTGGGAGGCGATAACCACCATCCCAGGAATTCTTAATAAATTTTTATTACTTAAGCTAAAAAAATAAATTCCTTGGTCCTGTTTCACCAGCTCTGATATGTGAATAAAGGAATGAGCCAACGTAGATGCTGAATTCCACTTCCTCTTCTAACAATCTGCTTAACAGATGGCAGCCAGAAATGCAATGCATCTAGAAGCAAAGGCTGAATTTTTGTTTGCAACAAAAAGTAATCAGAAAGCATATTCTCCTATTTTAAGAAGCCTTTCTATAAGCATTGGAAACTACATAATATCCTTTCCACTTTATGGAGACTAAGGTACTTTTTGGACAATGAAGCATAATTTCTCATTTTGAAAAAACAATCTATTTTAGTAACATACCAATTTGGGCATTGCTGTAAAGTGAAATGCTTTGTCTAGTCGTAGCTTTCTAAAAATATACGCTGCATCAAAATGTTGTGCATTTATCAAATCTTGTTGAAATTTTAAAACTTCATCCCAATCCTTCAGGGCAACTCTAATCTGCAAACAAAACGGGTAAAAACATTACTAAATGTAAACCTTCTTTCACAAATGTATTACAATTTTGAAACACTGGCATTTCTATTTAAATCAGTTTATTGTAAAAATATTGTACCTGTTTCATATTTCTGTTGGGGGAAAACAACTCACCAAATATTACCTTTTGTTTTGGTTGACACAGTTGGGTGTTATATAATCCATATAGCAGATACAAAGCACCAACTCTGATCTGGAAGGTGTATGGAGGTAAAAAGTATCGCCAAGCCAAAGCTAAAGCTTCTTTTGTAAATGTGTTCTTTTCTAAATTTCTCATTCTACCACTAGAAAACAAAGAGAAAATATATTATGAATTTAATAAGCAATGAACAAATTTAGAAGAGGTATATTCTAGCTGTTGCTAAAAACTGGATGAGCATTCCACATCTGATCCCTTATGATTCAAGCACAAAGATCTAATTTTCTGCTGTGTTTCTTCCACTGAGGCATGGGCATACACTAGGTAAACATGATGCATCTTCATAAAGCATCAACTTGACTTGCTGAGTTGGGGAGCAAAAGGGGAAAGATTACAAATTATTCCCACTTAAAATGTAAAACATTTAGTATGTTAAAATAACTATGGTTATGTTACAGAATAAAATACAAAAGTTACATGCATTTTAATATACAATGGATATTTTCCTATTGCAATACTCTCAGGGATTCACACTAAACCTCATTTGTCCTTGGGACACCTAGATTAAAAAGTTAGACAGCACAGTACAGTGTAACCCACCCACTCCTTCCATTTCTGCAGGGCAAAGCTCACCAAAGTAAAGAAGGAGCAGGCTAGGAAAGCAGGCTCCACTATGCTCCCAAAGCCTGGGCTCTTCAAATAGTAAATTTAGTAAAAGAATACAAAATGCCTACCATAGTATAGGCAACCAACGCAATTTCTAAAGAAAAACCACCACTCTTCAAGTGGTCTCTACTTTTTTCCTCATTAGCTAAAACCTCAGCAAAATCTTCCTGAACTGTCACTTTTCTCAAAAGGGATACAATGAAAAACCATGGGTTTTAGAAACAGACAAATAGGTTTCAGTATCTGTTCTACCACCTACCAGCTGAGTGATCAAGGAGAAATTACTTTACCTCCTTAAGCCTCAATTTCCTCATCAATAAAACATCTATCATATCTGCTTTTCAGAGTTGTTCTATGGATTAAATACATTAAGATATTAGTTTCTCTCCCTTCATTAACTGTATGTAACAAACAGCTCTCCATCTTGCATCCCCTGTGATGCACAAACTACGTGGGTAATTATATTTCATTAAGAGAGAAAAAAAGAGAACTTTTACATTTTATTCAGCAAAACAAAGTTTTAAGCACAAGAACTCATTCATTCAATTATTTAGCCTTTCAATATTGCATGTATTATGCTAATAGCTACCAGATTCATCCAGCCACTGTCTTCACAAAGCTCTGTCCAGGAGAGGGAAAATTAAAAATAATGAACATTTACTGAGCACTTACAGTGCACTTAACACATATTAGCTCATTTAATCCTCAGAACTGCATTATGCGGTATTTTCATTGTCCCTGTGTTACAGATAAGGAAGGCCAAGCAAGTACTCCACCAAAAGTCAGTTAGTGCACTCTGATTCAAATTCAGGTAGTTGTTAGGCTCCATAATCTGTGCTCTAAACCACGACACTGCCTTTTGAACTACACACTTACAATAAAGTGTGGTAAGTCGAGAGATAAAATAAGCACAATGCTGCAGAAAAAACGAGCAGAACACCTGCTTAGTCTAGGAAGGCTTCACTGAGCCTAAAGCTGAGTGCAGAATAAGATGGTCAGGCAAAGGGAGTTAGGGGAAAGCTCCAGGCTGAGGAAACGCCGGTAGAGGGCCACAGACAGACGCTGGAGCAAGACAGTGAGGGTACGGAGGGGACTGGCGGATGAAGCTGCAGACACGGGCACAGGCCAGTCACGGAGGGTCTTGCCAGCCATGTCAGGGAATCTGAGCTACATCCCAAAGGCAATGAAAACCACTGAAACGCGGTAAGCAGGGCAATGACATGATCAAAATGCACTTTAGAAAGATAACTCTGGTTGTACGTAAAATGAATTTAATTGTGCCGAGTTTTGTCTTCGCTTAGGTGTTTCTTTTGTTTTGAAACATAGGGTTCTAGAACAGAATGGAGGAGGGCAAACGACGGTGACTTAGGTCAGGATGGGGCAGTGGACATAGAGAGGAGCGTTCAGAAGAGCCGCCAGGCAGAAATACATATTCGGAAAAAGGACGCAACCGAAACCAATGAAATCGCCCCGGAAAGTGAGCACAGGAGAAGGCCCAGAAAAGACGGAGGTAGCGCGTTCAGACTGCGGCTTTTCTCCGCTCTTCCCAGGGGCCATGAAGCCGGGGGCCGGTGGGCGTGCAACTTCCTACGCCGCGTCTGAACAGACGCCGGGAGGCGAGCAGAGGACTACACCCACCAGAAGATGGTCCCGAACTTCATGCTCCGCCACACCTCCGTGAAGTCCTCGAAGCGCACGCTGTCCTTCTCCTGGAAGCGGCTGAGCAGCGCCTCGCAGTCGGCCTGCAGGCCTGGAGGGGTCCCCATGTCTGCAAAGCCGGGACACACCACGAACCGGCAGACCCCGGCGGTCGCCGAGGAAACGGGCCCCGGACGCGCCCGCCTCCTAAAATGTGACGCACACGCGCTACGCGGCGTGTCATCCGGCCGCTTTAGCTCCGCCTCCAGCCTGACCCAAGATAGTGGTCGCGATGCTTACTGCGCGTGCGTGAACGCGTACTTTTTTTTTTTTTTTTTTTTTTTTAACCAGCTCAACTCCCCTTCACCTAAATCCTAAAGGACTAAAATCAGCCTTTTTAATTTCACTGAAGAGGTTTATATCTCAAGTGTCCTGTGACCCCAAGAAGGATTTTAGGTTTACATTAGGCTAGCTTATGTAAATTGGCTTTACCCTTACTATCAGTGTCCTTTAGAGACCTTACAGTGACAGAAGTCAACTTTTAGAGCTAGGAAAGAATAGTTCCCAGCCTCAATCCACCCCCTAGTGGAAAGAAGATCTGAAAAAGAGAGTTTACTAGCAGATGGACTGGACTCATTCTCTTATGCTCTCTCTGTAGCACTAGCAGTCTTCTGCAACCACCCTTGAAAAGCTGTTTTGTCAACATCCCACTACCACCCACCACCGCTACGTTACAGTCTCGCACAATGCTTAGCAGAAAGTATATACTTTATATATACTGATTATATTGGCCGCACTGGCTTTCTGTGTACACTCCACCTCTTAGTTTACTTACCCTGGCGCTAAGATAGTGTGTAGTAGTTTGTACTTTTCACCTTTTCTCTAATTGCAGGGCACGCTATTTTTATTCTTTTAGAGAGGTATCCTAATATAAAAGCATTGGGCTTTCTGTCTATAAAAGGAAGTCAAGTTTAACTCACTTAACTTTCCTGATCATTGATCTATTTTTTTAATGTTTATGTAATATGTACACAGAATAACTTTGTAACATGTCTGAGAAAAGCATAGCAGTAAAACTAACATCTGTGTACGTTCTGCCTGTGTAGGAACCACACCATTACCAACACTGTCACATTAATCTGTGAATTCCTCTTCTATTTCCCTATCTCTACCATTACTTTAATAACAACTGCCTTACTTATTTTGTTCCCCATTCTCTTGTATACACTTTATCACATGTGTATGGAGCTCTAAACAATGTATTGTTTAGTTGTGATTGGTATTGAGTTTTACCAAAAATGGTATTGCAATTTACAATATATATTCTTTGAGTTGCTTTTTAAATTTTGTTTCTAAGATTCATTCATGTTCTTACTCAGAGATGTAGTTCATTCATTTTCACTACTGCCTAATATTCCATTGTGTAAATATACAGTTTTTCCATTATTTCCTCAATGCAAATTTAAGTGGGTACCAGATTTTGCTATTACAAACAATGCTATGAACACTTTTGTACATGCCTCCTCTTTTTTAGATTTTTTTAATTATTATTAGGGAAGGGGAACAGGACTTTATTGGGGAACAGTGTGTACTTCCAAGACTTTTTTTTCCAAGTCAAGTTGTTGTCCTTTCAATCTTAGTTGTGGAGGGTGCCGCTCAGCTTCAAGTTGTCCTTTCAGTCTTAGTTGTGGAGGGCGCAGCTCAGCTCCAGGTCCAGTTGCCGTTGCTAGTTGCAGGGGGCGCAGCCCACCATCCCTTGCGGGACTCAAGGGATTGAACTGGCGACCTTGTGGTTGAGACATGTGGGAATCAAACTGGCAGCCTTTGGAGTTAGGAGCATGGAGCTCTAACCACCTGAGCCATCGGGCCGGCCCATACATGCTTCCTCTTATTTGTAGGATCCCAGATAAAGTATATGAGACCCAATTAAATTTGAATTTCAGATCCAATTTAATAATTATTCACTGTTTATCTTAAATAGAGTTTAATTGGGCATCCTTTATTTTTGTTTGCTAAATATGGCAATTCTACATATATGCTACAGCAGTCTAGAATACATATACCTACCTATAAGTGGAATTGTTGGATGATAATTGGTGTAAATGTAAAACTTTAAAAGATAATGTCAAATTGTTTTTCTAGAGTGGTTGAACTGATTTACACTTCACCGTCAGTGAACAAGAGTTCCCAATTCAGCCTCTTCCTCTCAGAACCTTGGTATTGTGGTCTAAATATGCGTTTCTCTGATTATTAATATGATTGGGCCTCTTCTCAAATTCTAATTTCTTATTCACATTCCCTCTGCTGTGAAATGCCTGTTTATATATTTTGTCCATTTTTCAATTGGATTGTTTGCCTTTTTCATATTGATTTGTAAGATCACTTTGTATACTCTGAATACTAAACTGATATTTGTTTTACATGTTACAAATATCTTTTCCCAATTTGTGACTTGTTCTTATTTACTATCTTTAAGGTGGTTTTTGATGTACAGAAATTCTTATTTTCAATGTAGTCAATTTTTAAATCATTTCTGATAAGGACTTTTGTATCTTAAGGCAAGAAATATGTTCCTATGTATTACATTATTAGTTAAGCTAATACCAATGGTATAACTAACAAACCCTGAATACTCAGTGTCTTAGTACAAATGAATTTTCTTTTCCTTTCACATTAAGTTCAATTAATGGCAAGATGGGGTGGGAAGGGTTCCACTCCAAGAAGTCACTTGGAGTTCCAGGCAGATGAAGCCTTGCCTTCTTCAGCCATTGGCTTTCAAAGCCATCCTGATTGTAGATATCTAACCTGTAGACTGACAAGGAAAAAGAACATGAAAGACTGCAAGAGGGATTCTTATGGGCCATGCCTGGAAATGGTGTGCACTCAAAGGGTGGTCCACTGACTTCTGCTGATCTGCAAACTGTTTATTACCTACTGGGTGTTATACGGAAATTGTGAGTGTTTGTAAACTTTGAATAACAATTTGACAAAGTAATTTTCTGTCTGTTGAATGTAATAATTAAAAAATGGACTTGTATTTGGTGTGAATTTTTAAGTTTCAATTTTCTGGTAATTTATTTTTATTTTAGTTTACGAAAGTATTGGTCCACAATAAATTGGGAAGAAATAGTACATTACCATAGAAAGTTTGAAAACCCCTGCTGTACCATTTCAGTCCACATCCCATTGGCCAGAACTCAGTCACATGGCCCCATGTAGAAGCAAAGCAACCTAGGAAATGTAGTCCCTAACTGGGGACTTCCCAGCAACAACTCCAATCTATAGATAAGGTGCACAATCTTTGTTGAACTGCCAACATTGCTGCCACAATGTTATTCCAATAGTCTTAAAGTGTTGTCTTTCACTTTTAATCCACTGTATCCATCTAAAAATGATTTCTAAGGATGGTATAGTTAAGGATCCAATTGCACTTTTTTGCATATGTATAACCATATATATGTGTGTGTGTGTGTGTATATATATATATATATATATATATATATATATGTATACACATGTATATATAATACATATATATTTTCTATATGTATGGTTTTCCAGCATCTGTGATTGAATAGTCCATCCTTTCTTTTCCCAATGATCTAAAAAGTCACTTTGTCACATACCAAGTGTGCAGGGCTAATTGAAACCAGTACACAAGCATATAGCTCTGTACCTGTTGTTAAAATAACAAAATACTTCCATTACTGTTAGTATATATGAGGTATGACAATTAAATTCACGAACTCATTCTAGAAAAAGTGCTATATACCTCATTGCTGAATATCCTATGGTCGCCTTCGAAGTACTCCCCTTGGGAAGCTATGCATCAACACCAGCGCCTATTTCACCCTTCAAAGCAATTTTGGAACTCTTTTTCTGAAATGGCCATCAGAGCTGTCGTCATATTACACTTAATGTCCTGAATGTCATCAAAATGTCTTCCTTTCAATACTTCCTTTATCTTCGGGTAAAGAAAGAAGTCATTGGGGGCCAGATCAGGTGAGCAGGGAGGGTGTTCCAATGCAGTTATTTTGTTTACTGGCTACAAACTCCCTCACAGACAGTGCCATGTGAGCTGGTGCATTGTCGTGATGCAAGAGCCATGAATTGTTGGCGAAAAGTTCAGATCGTCTAACTTGTTCACGCAGCCTTTTCAGCACCTCCAAATAGTAAACGTGGTTAACTGTTTGTCCAGCTGGTACAAATTCATAATGAATAATCCCTCTGATATCAAAAAAGGTTAGCAACATTGTTGCAACAAGTTCACAAACTTAATTGTCAGACCTCATCTTACTGCTCTAAGCCTCCTTACTACCTTTAACCCACCACTTGGGGCACCCAGGCCCCTCTCCTGGAATCCCCTAAACCTCCTCACAATCCAAACTTGAAATGGTTAAGCCTGGCACAGGAAGAGGCCTCCAGTACCCACTCCAGCTTCAGTCTTCATCTGGGGTTACAGACATCTATCTACTTCCCAGGGTCAATTTAGATTTTGCTACACTAATACCATATCCCAAAGACTACCGCTTTAAAAAAAAAAAAAAAGTCTATTCTAGGAAGGAAAGTTCTTTCATCTTACTTTTCTTCAGAAGTACCTTGACAATACTTGGACTTTTGCTTTTTCATAGAAATTTTAAATTCAACAACTTGTCAAATTTCTGTAATAATGATTGCATTAAATTTAGAAGACAATTTGTGAAGGAATAACATCTTTTTTGTATTAGTCTTCCCATCCATACTTTTAGGTCATCTTTAGCAACATCAACAAAGTTTTATACTCGTAATTTTCTCCAAGAACTTTTTACATGTCTTTTGTTGGATTCTTTGGCTATTGTACTTACTCAATATATATAAATGAAATTAATTTCATTTATATATATTGATTTCAATATATATAAATGAAATTGAATTTTATATATTGATCTAATATCCAGTCCCCTTGTCAAATTCTTATTAAAGTTTCTTCCTATAGATTCTTATAGGTTTTATACATAGATGATGTGAGCAGCTGAGAATAATGGTAGTTTACTTTTTCCTTTATAATCATTTCTTTTTTGTGGTCCTCTTATTTCCTTGACTAAGACCTCCGATACCATGTGAAATATAAACATAGGAGCACAGGTGTGTGTTTGTTCGCTACTCTACCACCAGTACCTAAAAGTGCTTGGTACACAGTAGGTGCTCAATGAAAATCTAGAGTTTTCATTTCAGTTATTTTACTTTTCAATTCTAGAATTCCCATCTGGCTTTTTAGTAATAATTTCTATCCATTTGCATTCTGTATTTAATCAGCCGTTGTCATCATACAGTCCTTTACATCTTTAAGCATGGTTTCCTTTGGTTCTTTGAACAGATTTTCAATGGCTACTTTAAGCCTTTTTCTGTTAAATCTGCCATCTGGACCTTCTGATATGTAATTTCTGTTGCCTGCCTTTTCCTGTGCATGGATCAGACTTTCCTGTTTCTTCTCGACTCATAGTTTTTTGTTAAAAACTATTTCAAGATCATTTATTGTAGCGCTTCTGAATACTGATTGCTCCCCCTTTCCCCTGAAGCTTGTTTCTTTGTTCCTTATTTGTTTAGTGACCTGGCTGGACTATTTTAGTGAAGTCCATTTCCCCCAGAGTGTGCAGCCTGTTAAATAGCTCTCAGAAAGCACAGCCCTATCTATGCACACAGTCACCATGGGATGACAAAGTCACATGGGCTTTAGCAGAGCTCTCTTGGGTTGTCTCTTTCCCTGATCTCTCTGTTAAGCTATCTACCTCTGTTGGTATCACACCCAGCTATTAGGGTCCACTATTGCTAGCTGATTGCTCCATTGCTTTGACAACGTACTGGGGCATGAATTGCCCCACAATCTAATCTAATTACACTGAAGATCCTTTGCAGAGAACAGTCTTTGAGCCCATGCTTGAGGTTTTTCTGATCCCAAGAGGGCTCTCTTAGTTGTCTCTCCCTGGCTCTCTGGCAAACTAGCAGGCTGCTTTATAATTTAGCTTGTTGCTGTCATGGACCTGCCAGCTTCCTTTTAATTACTTACCACAAAAATATTCATTGTTTTCAAGAGGACCTTTACATTTGAATAAAGTTTGAACAGAGCTTCAGAATTCTCTGTTCTAATGGACTTCCTGTCCCTCTGGGAAAAATCTCTGAGCCACTGCTCCAGAGCTGGAGATGAGGACAGTGGCCCACTTTTTTCACAGTGATACCTCTGCTTTACCGGCAGGGCTCTGCAAGGGGGCAGTAGCTTCTGTTTTTCTCAGGCTGTCTTCTCCTGGCATAGAACTCCCACATTATGTGTGAGCTGGGGGACAGCAACTGGGGTCCCATGTTATGTGTGAGCTGGGGGAGGGCAATTGGGGTCCCATCACTCTTGGCCTGCTGCTCCTATGATAGAGCCTCCATCCTATGAATAGAGTCTGAAAGGAAGAAAGGAGTTCCCAATCTCTGCAATCTCCAGGCCATACTCACCTGGAGTTTAACCTTTGCAACATGAAGCTAAGAAGGATGAGAAATGCTGGCCTTCTGGCACTCCCAGGGAGATAACATAGCCCTTTATTTAGATCTTGTATCTGCACATGAACTTCATCTCTTTAGCATGCATTCTGCTTTAATCCAAGCCAGCTTTGTTTAGCCTGACAGGACTATGACTCACCTGCATTCTTTCCCCAGATCCTCCTACCTGTTCATATACTGTATTTCCACTCATTAAGCCCTTAGGACATTAGGACATTAGGCTCCGGTCAATGTCAAATGCATTTAAGAATAAAGCTTCAGGTCTATCAACCACGAACAGATACAATAACCAAACCTCGAACTAGAATAGGTTTTAATCAAATAAAGATAACACCTTGGCCTCAGTTATGTTTCAGCTCCAGACTCATGCAAGTGGAATGGCCCCACGGACCGCATCCCCTGGGAACTGGACAGAGTGATGCCATAACTGACAGCAGGATCTGATGCCATGATCAGCTCCTCCCTGCCTTAGCCCTAACCAATCAGTAGAGTCACCAGCCCCAACTCCCATAGTCACCATGATTAAAGAGTTCTCCCTTATAATAACCCAGCCACTAGAGGCCATTGGGAAGCCAGGGGTTTGAGAGCACGAGCTCACTTATGTCTCCTGGCTTGGCACCAATTCCTTAGATAAACCTTCACTTTCTTTGCTGCAATTTCCTGTTTGTGTCTTGTTTGGCTTGGATGTGCACAGTCAAATGGACCATCTGAGTCTGCAGTGACAATCTGGGGAAGAGGGAGCCCCATCTTCTTGGCCACACGCACCCAGAGTGGAGCTTTTGTCTCCTAAGCAGGGTGGCAGGTGGCAGCAGGGCATGGCTCAAGTGTCACTGACTCTTGCTGTTCTTACCAAGATTTACTAGATTTTCTTGAATAGAATTTTCTCTCTTATACTGTATTCCCTACAGAAAATTTCAAGGAACTTTAAATGTTTGTTTTTTTAAAAAAATTTTCACCAGTTAGAAGTGTTTTGCTGGGGAATAGATCCATGGAGCTCCCCATACTGTCATTTTCCTGGGGATGCACTTAAAGGCATAATTCCTGTCCTCAAGTTGCTTGCCATCGAATGCAGAACAACTCACCTCAAGTCGATAATTATAATTTTATTGTGACAGATACTATGAAAGAAGTAAGCGCAATGTAATATCGGAACACCTAGGAGAAACTCCTAACCCAGTTCCTGAGAGGAAAAGCTTTCTAAAGCAGGGAGTTGTGAAAAATGAGGAAAGACTTAAGATGAAGATGAAATAGGAAGAGGGCTGCAGACACAGAAAAAAATACGTGCAAAGGCACAAAGAGGTAAGAGAGCAAGTCAGGTGGTTACATCACTGGAGCACAGGATGCAAGGGGAAGAAGTTGTAATACTTGGAAAAATACACCGGAGATCCCAAGGCCCAGCCTGCTTTGTGCTGGGAGATTTTCTCCCTGGATTTCTCAGTGTTCCTTCACGTTCTGAGCCTGCTGAGCAAAGGATGCCTGAATATAAGTCTTAAAGATAGAACACTCTGAAGAGATTTAGAGACTTACCTCCCCTGGAGCCATTTGCTTACAGGTAGGTAAAGGAAAGATGAAGACCTTCCCTTCTACCTCCCCCGCCCCCAGAGATTTGTTTGTGTTCCACAGCAATGTTCTAGCATCATCAACGAAGTTCTGTAGGGGAGGATAAACAGACATGCCAGCTACTATATATAAGCTCCAGTCTCATAATTTGGGGTTTCCTCTCTTGTGGTACAAACTCTGCTGCACATACAGGTGAATATCTGGCCCTCACTGTGTAGCCCATGGGGAACTGGGTCATGGGGACTCAGCGTCAGTATTCTCTGTGAGTAATAAATGGTCTGTTCTCCGGTCCAGAGGTCTGATTTCTGTCAGTGTGTGTGTGTGTCTCCCCATCCCCACAATTTTGGACTTCACACCATGTATAAAAGCATTTGAACTCTCATCTGAAGACAATCAATAGCTACTAATTTAATTTTTTTTATTAACAAAAGTAATCATAGTCCCTATTAAATATTACAAAGATACAGAAATGTATTATGTAGGAAGTAAAAGTCCTTTGACACTCCATTTCCCAAGGACAATTACTGTTTCACATTGTTAAAAAGAAAAACCACAGGCCCAAAACGGTGTCACTTGTGCAAAAAGCCCATGATACCAAACCTAGATTTAATACCTAAACTAATTACAGATTCAGCTTCTCCCAGGAGTGGAATTTTAAACCTATCAGTCTGGAATTTGCTGCTCCACACTAGTGAGGTAATCAGGCTGATAAGAGCCCATGCCTGCCCCTAAGGAAAGGTTTCCTTGCCTGAAACAATCTACTATTAACTTTAGTGCCACCCTCTCTCTGCCTATAAACTCCTTCCATTTTGTACAACCCCTCAGAGGACACTGTACTATTCCTGTTGAGGGAATTTTAAATACAGAAATAACAATCAGTTTCATTTTAGAAAGCTCAGTTTGGCAACAGTGCAGTGTGGCAGGGATGGGGCAGATTAAGAGGAGAGGAAATTCAGACAAGAACTCATGAGGCAGTACTAATGGACACGTATAGAAGGGGGTGATTCAAGAATATCTAGAAACAAAAACAAAAGAACTGTGTGTCACTGGCTTTGATGATACTAAAGCATTGTTATTAAATAGTTAGGTGTGATAATAGTACTGTGCTTATGTGAAATATAATATTTAGAAGTACTGAATTATTTACAGAATAAATTATGTGATGTCTGAAATTTTTTCACAATAATTTTGGGAGGGGAAGGATGTGTAAAGGTATAGATGAAAAAAGCCATGAGTGGGTGATTGTTGAAGCTGGTATTGTGGTTGATGCTGTGATGAGACATCCAGATGTCTCAGGAATGACTCTCCTGGCTGCTGGGTCTGCAGCAAAAGATGCTCCTCACTTAAGGTCGTGTCTTTTTTGACGGGCAGCCCACATCCAATGACTGATCAGTGTAGGTGTGTAAAGGCCCAGCCCTCCCTGTAACTTGGGACAACCCTGAAGGGCTATCCTAGTGCAGAGGTCCCCACGTGGCTGCTGAGGGAGGTTGTTGGGACTGCATCTCAGTTCAGTTTCTTCCTCTACCCATTTCTGCTTTCCCTTCCACATGTGCTGTTCCCCCTGCATAAATAAAAGACCTGCAATCTCCATCTCAGAGCCTACTTCCCAGGGAACCCAAACTGCAGACACTTTGGCATCATTACACTGTTCCCTTTACTTTTGTAAATGTTCAAAAGTTTCCATATTGAAACTAGGGAAAGAAAAGGACTGAGTCAGACTGGATGTGGCCTATAAGGGTGTAAGTGACAAGCGACCTCCAAGGCTCTGGTTTTGGACGGGGTAGTGCCATTCAGTGAGGAGGAGGAGCCATTTGGAGGACACATGAGGAGCTAGTTTTTGAGAAGCCAAATATGAGATGCCTATGGAGAGTAGTCTGGTCTGGATATAGATTATCAAGATAGAGACTTTCATGAAAAGGAAAGGTAATGGTGATTTAGAACACCTTAGGTGGCCAATAAAAATTCTATTTAGACTTCAGTTGTCTGCACAATGAATGTGTGAGTACCTCACAGAATGGGAATTAACTACACTCTCAATGGCAGGCACCATATTCTGGAGTATTTATATCACCCACGAGAGTCTTAGAATGACACTGTCTTAGTCTGTTCAAGCTGCTGTAACAAAATATCATAAACTGGGTAGCTCATAAAAAACAAGAATTTATTCCTCCCAGTTCTGGAGGCTAGAAATCCGAGACCAGAGTGTCAGCAGGGTCAGGTTCTAGTGAGAGCCCTCTTCCAGGTTGCAGATTGCTGACTTCTTGCTGTATCCTTACATGGCCAAAGCGGCAATGGAGCTTTCTAGAGCCTCTTTTATAACGGTATGAATACCATTCACGAGGGCTCCATTCTCATGATTTAATCACATCCCGAAGGCGCCACCTCCTAATACTATCATCTTGGAGGTTAGGTTTCAACGTATGAATTTGAGGGAATACAACCATTCAAAACATAGTAAACATCTTGGACTCACTCAACCCTCAGTAATTGTTCATTGAATGAATGGATTTCACTGCAAGAGCTAGAAAATGCTTGACAAGAGGTAAATTCTGAGATGTCCTAAATTAAATTACAGCAGGCTGGAGAGTGGCAGACTCCTAGTTAATAGTTAGGGGCCAAAACTAACAAAAGACTATTCACATTCCTAAATGTTTGTTGAAACCTTCAATCAACTTCCAGGCAGCTATCTTAAAAGACAACAAATAGTCGATCACCAGACACTACCACATCCCACTTTATACATTAATTTTCGGCTGTTGTCCACAACCAATCAAGAAGTAGTACGTATTTCTGGCTTATGGACTATGCACCTAACCTAGAACTGTCCACCTTTCCTGCCCCCCCCCCCCAATCCCCCAATGTAAATTCCTTCAAAACAACTTCCATCTTCCTTCCCCAAAGTCATTGTATAAAAGAGCCCCATCAGTCCCAGGACAGTTGCCATGTGTTTCTTTTCCATCCAGCCCTGCTGCTGGTGGTGTAGACTGTTATGTCCCAGGACCTGGT
This sequence comes from Rhinolophus sinicus, assembly GCF_057876585.1. NCBI lineage: Eukaryota > Metazoa > Chordata > Mammalia > Chiroptera > Rhinolophidae > Rhinolophus > Rhinolophus sinicus. Next base: position 168,694,372 of record NC_142503.1, on the reverse strand, counting down.
CCTTTTTCTGGCTGGCTTATGGCTCAATAAACCAATTCTTTCGCAAGTTTCTGGCTGCGAAGGTTTTTGTTTAACATGGTCAGCCTATTTTCCCTATTCTCCAACTCTGATCATAAGTCTTCTGTGGTCCCCATGTCACATGACTTCCTTTCCCATCTTCAATCGTGTGAGTTGTCCTTGCAAAAACAGTGTGGAAGGTTTTAGGAACAATCAAAGGTGAAATCAGATGGAGCCATGCTCTGAAGAGCTTAGTAGGAGAGAAAAGGCATGGATAAATGATCATAGAAGGTTAAAAAAAAGGAGCAGTAAAGTAAGCAATTTAAAGGTGAAGTGACATGGAAGTTCACAAGGTGGCAAATATTTGCAGTTGAATTTGCCCAGGAAGAGGCAAAGCTGTGCTGGCTCCTTTCTGATTTGCAGTGTTAGTAGCTCACTTTGGTTAGGTTTTTGCTTTAGATATTCTACCAGACTGCAGAGTGAGGCAACAGTTTATAATGGCTTACCCCACAGTTTGTTCAGTGCTCCTGTTAAAGTGTTTGTCATAGCAGTTGTTTGTAGAACCATTAAAAAAAAAATCCGTTTCCAAGACCAAATATTACCTGGAAATATTTAGAAAGGACCTCCACATAAAATAGAATTTCTTAATGTTTTACTATTTCAAAGATCTCTAAAAGACGGATTCAATTTAACTGTCCAGTTTACTTGTCAGGTTATGTATGTTTCTCAATGCTTTAAGATGCATTACCCTTTGTGATAAACATCGCCCCCTGCCCCCCCCACACACACCCTACCCTGTTCTTCTCTGTGGAGAATCATCAGTTGGTAATGATTTATTAAGCATCCATAAGACCAAAAGAGTTGTAGCACTTGCCTTAAATGGCACCTCTTTGATTAAACATAAGATGACTGAGGCTACCAGTTTTTATCAATAAAAAAGTATTTAAAACACCTTGACCAGTTTTTAAAAAATAGACCATTACGTTCTAGGAAATTCTATTTGAAAAACCATAAACAATAAATTTTCATGAAGAAAAAAATTGAAAATAAAATGTAAAATGGAGTTGGCTGTGGATATGCAGAGGTGAGGTTATTTTTTCTATATAAAACCTGCCTTTGCACTTTACAAAATTGGGCAATCCTAACATACTAATTACAGCAGATTAAATTTAGGGCCCCAAGTTTTTCCATTATTCCATAAACTCACCTCCCTTCTGTCCATCAAGATTACCTTCTCCCAAAGGACTCTCAAAACTTGCCCTCAATAAGGTGCAGGCACACAACAAATTAAAAAAACACAAGGAAATACAATACAAAACAAAAACACCTGGAGCAGCTAAAATTTCGATTTACTTAATCTGGGACATCTCAAAGTGCTTTATTTAAAATAAAATAAATCTTTGAGTGCCTTTAGGGGAGTATACTTAAATAACCAAACAACTCTGCTATTTCTGATCAGATTAGATGACTAATTTTTAAAAAACCGTTTATACCGTTAACCAAGGTCCAACTGATAGAAGACCTCAGATATTTATCTATTGTACACAGCACAGCTGCACACCCCAAAGCATTAGACTGGGAATTCCGGAGACAGTTCGACAGCAACATATCATCTCATTCCCTCACCGGTCCCCACCCCACCTCCCAACCAAAAACTAGTTTGGGAAAGGGCCAGGCGGCAGAACTGGACAAGTCACTTAAGACAAATGGCAGCGTTAACCTCTCGAGCACCAACCCGGCCCCGCCAAAGGCCAGGAGAGACCGGCCTCCAACATGCGCTCTCACACGTACACGGGAGCCTGGAGCGGCTGCGAGAGCGCGGAGCCGAGGGCCGGGGCGGGGCTGCGGCGCTGCGGCCGAGCACGTACCCGGGAGGGGCCTGAAACGCAGCGGGTGGGGTTTGGGGAAGTTTCTCCGCGCGGCTGGAGATTCACGGCCTCACAATGTAGTACCAGCGGCACCAGGGACTAAAGGGGTGCCGGGTCTCTTCCGCATCCTTGGCATTTTTCCCCGCTGAGGGTCTGATCACTGCTGCTCTCAGGCAGCTGCCTTTCCTCTCCGTCCCGGAATGGAACCAAGACAAGGGAATAAAGGAAATAATATAATACAAGGAGATCGGGTGTCTGAGCAGCGTCTTGGGTAAAACCGTCCACTACAGGTAAGAAAAATTATGCCCAAACCTCTGAAAGGTGTGAACACAACAAAGCTCCAGAAGGCGTTCAAAGGAGGAGTTACAGTAAGGGGTAGCTTTTATCTTATAGGCAGACTATTTCGTATCAAATTCTAAGAGTGAACTATTTCTCTGTAAAATCACCTGGGCCAGCAGGTTCAGTGCTATTTAAAGGGATGAAATATGAGCAAAGTGGTTAGTGGCAGACTTAAAAAAACACCCGAGTATAATATTTTTTCTTTACATTTTTGTTCTTTCCAACTAGCAACAAGTTTGCACAGCTTTTATTTAACTAAACTCTATTGTTAAAGATTCCGTATTCTTTGCAACTTGTTTTTGACGTTGCTACATTAGAAATTTGAACTTACAGAATGTTTAAGTTTCTGCAAAGCCAGTAACTTTAAGTTCATCTTTTCTGTGTTTTAGAGGTTGTAGGGGGAAATCAAGATTTGCAATGATAATTGTGAGGTTATACAAACTTAAACATATGTAGTGTGCCATTAAGTCAAACAGCTCTGGGAGAACACCACCATCCATTTGTATAGCTTTTTATAGTTTATCACTGTGCTTTTCATACACCACCTCATTTACCTGAGTTAATGTCTCCATAACCAGACACCTGAACGTCTAGTTCAAACTAAAACCCAGCTCAATAGCACTTCAAAACAGATTTGCCATTCCTGTCTTAGGACATCTCCTCAGTGTCTTGTATGATTTCATTACCTTCAGGAGACACCTACCCTCAGTTCCCTACACCCCCTTTGCTTTCTCCTGTTTGTTACTTAAACAGTTAATGAAGAAAAGGGTACCCCGTTTCCCCGAAAATAAGACCTAGCCCGACAATCAGCTCTAAGATGTCTTTTGGAGCAAAAATTAATATAAGACCTATGCCTTAGAGCTGATTGTCGGGCTAGGTCTTATTTTCGGGGAAACACGACACGTTGTGGACTGGCTGGCACTGAAGTGGTTAGTACACCAGGGGCTATGGAATCACTGATGGCCAGTTCAAATGCTCTGAACTTTCGGCCACCTCTCCAAGACTAATTTCTCATCTACAAAACGAGAGACCAGTACGAATTCATAGGCCTTTTGTGAAGATTGAGATAACGTGCAAAATGCTTAGTACCAAGTCTAGCGTACAGTACTGAAGAGATGTTAGCTTCATTTTAACTCCTATGTGTCACTGCACCCAGCAGCAGTAGGTTCTCTGGGGAACTATTTCTAGTTCCAAGGTTAATAGTGAGGCTTAGAACCAATGAACAAAAATACACCAACTAACTTCCTTTGACATCCTTTGTTCAAGTGTGAAAATAATACTATGGTCATTCATTCACAGCACCACCAGAGAAGGGGAAGTAGGCATGCATAAGGAGAAAGGGACAATAAGGGGGAAGAGCTACTATAGAAGTACAGTTGTTATACTTCTTGGATAAGGTAAGGCATTATTTTAGAAGTCTGTGATGGTGTGAGAGAGCGCAGTGCTGGGATGGAGGGGCTGGTTCTGCTTTTTCATAATAGCTTCAAGCACTCCAGGGGTTTGTTTTTTGAATGACCCAGAGGTGGATACTTGTTTTCTTCCACCTCTACTGTCCTTTCAAGTGTCTTTCTCTTCCTCACAGGTCATTTCCTCAGACTCCAAATCATTACATAATCTGACCATTTACTAATGTTTGAAGCTAACTTGCTATCAGAACAAGCAGGATATTTGGTATTTCAGAATATTAGGCAACTACTTTATTCTAAAATACCATCTCTAGTAGAATCTGTAATTAAATGCACAGCATTTCAGATTGTAGTATTTACAGTGAAATATACATGTGCCCCCGAAATCTTATAGGTTGAGTCTTAGTATTGTAAACTTTTAAATTTTCATATAACTATAATCACATTTTCTTCATACTAAGATAAAAATAGCTACCCTGTTTCCCCGAAAATAAGACCTAGCTGGACAATCAGCTTTAATGCATCTTTTAGAGCAAAAATTAATATACGACTCGGTCTTATTTTACTATTAAGACCAGACCTTATGTAAGACTGGGTCGTATATTAAGTTTTGCTCCAAAAGACACATTAGAGCTGATTTTCCGACTAGGGCTTATTTTCGGTGAAACACGGTACCCAAGATCCATGGCTCAGTTTATTTTGTTCAGGATATTTTGTTCCTGTAACCTCAGGCTACAGGACGTAAGACTCTGGCACTACCTATATCATTTGTCCATAAAACCAATTTGTGGTTACCTCTAGGTACAGGGATTCAGTGATTTTCTGTTTCTCTTTTATATCTTTTTGTGCTGTCTTTTTAAAAAATGAGAATGTATTACTTTTATAATTAGAAAAGAAATACAGCAATTTTATAAAAATATACAGGAGAAAATAAAGCTATTTAAAACATTTTAAATATATGGTATCATTAAAACTAAAACAAAGCAAGGTTAGTTCTCAGTTTGATATTAGAGTCAGAAGACCTAAGTTTAAACCTCTGGTAAACGACCAACTGTTTATTATTTGAGGTCTAAATTCCTTCATCTGTGAATGGGAATAGATTAGAAATCTTTACAGGACCTTCTAGCCCTTATAACATTATGTGACTATAATGTTCAGGATTTGCTTCACTCATCCCATTCATATTAAAACCCTTAAAATTGTTTTAATAGGTTCCTAAATTTATAAACAAGTTTCTTTTCTAAAAGCATACTCTTTACAGTGGAATATTATGGTTTGTTAACATGACATTTAGGGACACACTACTGTCCCTATACATTAATGCATAGCAGTAAGATAGCAGTAAGAGAAATGGAGAAATAATCAATGCCAATGTAATTTTCATAAAATTCTTAAATTGTTCGTAAACAATTTTAGGAGTTGGGAGGTGGTGAAGCAAATATTAACATAAAAGCTGATCAAGGGGGCCTGGTCCACAGAAGATGTTTATTTGAAGTAACAAAACAATACAGTTAGTGTTAGATCCAACCACAAAAAGCAAAAGGAATGAAAAATTTGTACAATGCACATAGAAAAACAAGATGTTTACTGTGACTATATATTTCTAAAATAATACTTCTAAAATTACTCAATTATTGAAATCTATATGAAAACAGAAGGGTGTTAATCGCGACAAAGTGCATAAAACCAAACATCAAATTTTGAGCAAATTAACATACTAGGCAATTTTGCTAACAAAGCATGATTTTTGTTGTTGTTGTTCACAATCTGCTCAAAACATCTTTACACCAACAGGGTGGGCAGAACATTTAGGTTTAATATCAATTACACAATATTAGCATAAACTTCCACAACTACAGATAGGGTACTGCTTTTCTTTTGAGCTGGCAAAATGACTACAGAAACATCAAGATCATTTCTCTGAATTGAGAATTTTATCCAAATAAATGCCACATACCTTCCAGATATATGCATATCTTTCTATATCGTGTAAATGGCTTTACCATTTAAATAATAAACCATACAAGCATTTAAGAATCATTATTATATGATTAACAATGTCATGTTCCAGGTTTAACAATTTCATAGGCCAAAAAAAATTTCTTCTTAAAAACTAGTTTTATAAATGCAGAATATATTGCATGAGTAACTGCTGGTATTTGTTAAGAAAATATATTGTGCAATTGTGGCTACCACGTACTGCCGGCAAATCATTGTTTATGTAAAATGTGAAAAAACTGAGTAAAAATTTTTCAAACTTATCATGATGAAAGGTTACTGCCTTCTTAAAAAAATTGTATTGGCATCTTATTAAAAATAATTCGATAAGGGACAAATCCCCTAGCCCAAAATAAATAAATAAAAAGGTGCATTTTAAAAATGATGCTACTGCAATGCAATGGTTTAAATATCAAAGAACTGTGAAAATGTGCTGTCTGTGATCTGGCATTAAGGAACATACTAAAAAAGAGCATGAATGTAAATTAAGTAAAAAGGGGATCAAAATTGAATGGAGTTTGTGCAGTATTGTAGCCAGGCTTCTAAAATTAGATAGATATAGAAAATATAAATAGACTGCTTTAGGTAATGAGCCACCAGTGTCCAAAAAAAGGAATGAGATCATGAAAAAGCTCAGTTAACTTGATCCAAAGCTCTGAGTAATTCTTCACCCTGCAGTAGGTTTCTGCTGCCTTGTATAGGCGCATTAACTTCACAATCATAACTGGTCAGCTGTGGTAATCCACTCTCATCCATTGATTGCCCCAGCAGTCTACATGCTAAATCTGAAAAACAAAGAGATACCTAAGTATTCATTCATCTAGTAAATGAATATTGTTAAACACCCACTATGTGCTAGGTATTGGGAAAATAATGCAAACAAGCTCCAGAATGATTTTGTCTATGGGGTAAACATGGCTATGTAAACTAGTTAGGTGCAATCAAGTGTTACTTGTGCTATGTCAGAAATGTTTGCAGGATACAAGATAACAAAAGTGTGATAAATCAATTTAGAAAATTGCATAGAAATTTACAGGTATCAGCTTCTATTCAATATCAATAGCATATAGACATATCAAAAACAATTACTAAAAAATTAAAGTTCCATCTTAAAATAGCTTTCCTGTGTTACAGCCATTAGATGAAATGCTATCTTTTTAATCCTTCTAAGGAATGAAAAGCACTCTCACTTGGAGTAAAGCACATAAATAAAAAGTCATATAATTCTCTTTGTGATATTCAAGGGCAAAAAGAATAAACTAACCAGAGGGTATTAAAATAATTGTCTTTTGCTCCATTCCATTCTGTTCACTAGATTTGCATCCTTTTACGCGTTTCCAAGAAAGTGATGTAGTAGTTGCACGATCATCTGGCTGCTGTAATAATGTTCCCTAAAAAGAGTAAAGTTATTTGTTTTACTATGTTCAGTTTTGTTTAATCAAAAACTTTGATATCAGTGTAAGTTTAATAACATGTAGGCAGGTTTCTTAAATCAAATACTGCCCCCAATTTTTTTTTTTAATTCTTTATCTTAATACTATGATAAAGACATTTGCCACACATTATGGCTCTGTAAATGCTTTCCAGTTAGTCTTGCTGGTCTGAAAATATCAGTATGGATTATACCAACATTGACTTAACATAACTGTTGTGGGGAGCAACTTAAAAGGAAGAGAATGAACCTACAAGAAATTCATTTCAGATCGAAAGACGCACAGACTGAAAGCAAAGGGATGGAAAAAGATATTTCATGAAAATGGAAATGAAAAAAAAAAAGATGGGGTACTCAGCCATAAAAGAGAATGAAATCTTGCCACCTGCAACATCATGGAAGGACCTAGAGGGTACTGTGCTGAGTGGAGTAAGTCACACAGATAAAAACAGATGCCATGATCTCATTATATGTGGAATGTAAAGAACAGAATAAACAAATAGAAACAAACTCATAGATACAGAGAACATTTTGATGGTTGCCAGATTGGAGGGCGGGGTTGGGGAGGTGGGTAAAAAAGGGAAAGGATGATGAAGTACAAATTGGTAGTTAGAAAATAGTTATGGGGATGTAGGGTATACATCCCCATATATAAGGAATAAAGTCAGTAATTTTAATAACTATGCTGTCAGATGGGTACTAGATTTATCAGGGTGATCACTTTGTAAGTTACATGAATGTCTAATCACTACGCTGTATACCTGAAACTAATATAATATTGTATGTCAACTATAATTGAAAAATAAAACAATTATTTTAAAAGGGGAAGAGAATGAAACTGGTGGTGATGTTGGGGTGGAATGAGGGGAGAACGTTACTTTTTACTCAGACTACATCTGCATGATTTGAAATTTTTACACCGAGAACATATTCATTAAATATTTATGTTTTTGAGAGCATTTGAGATCCCTTTCCCCGGTAAACATCGTCAGTTTGGCTCAAATAAATTCTTATAAGAATTCTCAAAAAAAAAAAAAGTTTGTTTATAAGAAACTGTATAAGGCGAAAGAAAAACAATGTATAACTTCTGAAAACACAACTTGAGTTTTTGGGAGAAACAAGGAATTACTTATGTTTGTAAGACTTAGAAATAGACTGTAGGCTAGAATAGAAAAGCAAACATTTTCACACTTACAATTCCAACTGCTTGAAAAAGTGAACCATCATGTTCTATTTTTCGCTTTCTCTGAGCATTCTGCAAAGCTAGTATCTTTGGATTTAGTTCTTCCTCAGGAACAGTAGTTCTGAAAAAAATTTTAAATAAAAATATGACTGTCTTACTATTTTTAAAAAAATATCAAACTAGCTTTTTTTCAACAAAATATATAACGCCTATTTTCCAATATTTAAAAATGTAATGTTATATATAAGAGAACTTTCCTTATTACTAAAGTTTATCAACTTAAAAGCCAAAGATCAAGTTTTAAAACAAAGTATCCTAAAACTTGCATTTCCCTATTTATAAAACAGAACTGAACTAAACTTACTAGTTTTGTAAGTCAAAACCTGTTAAATATTGGCCTTTCAGTCCACCTAATATAATACAGATATTCTTGGGACTACTGTAATACAAGATAATTTCATATTTGTATAACATTTTCAGTTGGTAAACATTTCATGTTCGTTAGTTTATTTCAGCCTCATGCCAATCCCCAAGATAGTAACATAGGTATACAATACCCATTTTATAAAGGAGAAACCTGAGGCCTCTTAGGTAACTATCTCAAAGTCCCACTGCTATTATAATTAGCTGCAGATATGGAAGTACATTCTAGATCTCCTTATACCCACGCCCCTCCCAATGCCCCTCCTACTAAGCCACTTGGTCTTCAGTATTGATCTCATTATCAAACCTGAACTACCTGCGTTTAAAATTAATATTAAATAGTAAAGAACTTTTATGTGTCAAATACATCAATTTTTGTTACAGCTATTTTGTTTTTTCAACAACTGCCCCATCCATACATAAGGATAATGGCTCCTTGCTCTGGTCCATATAGTTGAGAATGCCATATGGGTATCATTCTAACTGCTCTCCTATGCGCAGTTTTGTTTTTAAAAACTCTGTAAAGCCTCCACTATATAGACAGGTTTTAAAATCCTTATATAGCTATATTATCTGTATGAAATGTAACTCAGTGCATCCTATAAATATCATCTCAGTGACAGCATTTTTAATGGTTATCTTTAATCTTTGCTCTAAAGCTGTAAGTTGTCTGGTACAGCACTGTAGTACAGCACTTTGATTTTACAAATAATTACCTAGAGAGATAGTAAAGAAAAAGCCTCCATATAGGTCATAAAGTTCATCTCTTAAAGTATGTAGTACATACTATACTGGGACTAATGTAAAAAAACTGCTAAAGTGACTAGATGGTAGACTTTGGTTTTGACAAGTACACAATTGTTCAGAAAACTGAATATCCTATAGTCCTCTGTAGCAAATAGTAAACTATAAATTAGAGGTCATCACCATTTATATTAACATATTCATTCATCTGTCCATCTTATTGAGCAGCTCCACATTAGATACTGAGTTAAGTACTAATACCACTACAATGTCCAAGACACTGTCATTGCCCTAGAGGAACTCCAGCTACAGTCAGCTGGTGACATAGTCATTTATAACGTTATGTAAAATGATTCTTTGTTCATCTCAAGCCCTAGGATCTTTTCCCAGCCCTAGGAAAAGCCTCTCCCAGCGCTCTAGCTCAAAGTAGTGATGCAGGGCAGGAGAAAAGAGCCACAAGCACTATACATAAAATTTAAAAAGTCTTAAAATATCTATATTGAGTACCGAGGACTGAAGACCTTCAGGCTCAATTTGGAAGGGGAATTGGAAATAACCTTAAGTCGGAAGGGCTTTTTGCCAGGTAAGCTTAAAAAGAGCTCCATAAGACGGAAGCAGTGAGGATAATTAGTCTGGTTTAAACAACTGCAGGAAACTGGGTCAATTTTTGTATATTTATAGGACGTATTGGCTGGATTTTAAAGGAGACCCGCCTACCTCCTACTTTCAGATAGGTGATATGATTATTTTAGAATACATAAATTTAGAAACAGGTTTAGGAGTGCATGTTTTAAGTTCATAATTTGTATATCAATTTTCTGTACCTTAAAGCGTATACATCAGAAAGTTTGCTATGTTTAGAAATAATTTACCATCATACACATTCTCTAAAAAAAAAAAAAAAAAACTATAACTTTAATGTTACATATAAATACCTTTGACTCAAAGTGATAGATACCACGTTAGGGCTTCTTGGATGAGATTTTTCTGTCTGTTCTATAACTCCTTGTCCTGCTCTTTTTGGTGACGCTGTCTGACTTCGAGTATCACTATATGGTGATGTTGTGGTACTAGCAGTTTCTTTAGGTACGTGGGTAGGAGATGGAGATGCAATCAATATTTTAATGTCTTCCATACCATCTTTTGTCAATGTTTTTAATTCATCAGTGGTGGCAGTGGCAGTGGTGGTGGTGGTAATAGCTGGTTCTGGCATTTGAGTCGGCTGGAATACTGTAATTGTGCTCTCACTTTGAGGGCTTGTAGAACTGCTTTCCAATGGTGATAATTGATCGAAGGAACGTAACTGGAAGTCATCATCCATAGGGATATAAGGAGCTAACATCTCCAGGTCTAAATCAGTGTCCTGTAAAACAACAACTACGTGAGTTTTTACAATGGCCACACCTTATTTAAAAAAAAGTTAAACTCAAAGTCACTTCAGACTAAAAGTTAATAGTTTAATAAAAATAGTTTAATAAAAACAAGTCTGTATACCTGAGTGGAAAATGGATTCTTTGCTTCCGTATCTTCAGCAAAAAGTTTCTCTACCAATTCCAACTTGAATTCATTGACCATGTCACTATCCACATCAAAACAATATTCACTGGGACTGGTAGGCTGTACAAAGAATTAAATATGTTAACTTTCCCTAATAAAGAAGACTGCATATTTTTTGCTCGTTGTTAGAATTCTCAAACCAGAATTCAGAGGATATGCAACAAAGTCCATCTGTTCTATCAAATTTTATCTAACTACCAAGAAGTTAAATTTTTGAATTAGCATTTTAACTAATTTTGCCAATGCTGTAGTCCCCCCCTTATCTGCAGCTTCACTTTCTGTGGTTTCAGTTACCCACAGTCAACCAAGGTCCAAAAATACTAAATAGGAAATTCCAGAAGTAAACAACTCGTAAGTTTTAAATTTCACATTGTTCTGAGTATGATGAAATATCACACCGTCCCACTATGTCCCGCCCTGGACATGAATCACCCTTTGTCCAGCATATTCATGCTACCCAACCATTCCTCACTTAGTTATCAGATCAGTTGTCATAATGCTTGTGTTCGGGTAACCCTTATTTTACTTAATAATGGCTCCAAAGCGCAAGAGTAGTGATGCTGGCAATTTAGATATGCCAAAGAAAGGCGCAAAGTGCTTCTTTTGAGTGAAAATGTGAAAGTTCTTGACTAAATAGGGGGGGAAAATCCCGTATGCTGAAGTTGCTCAGATCCACAATAAAAATAAATCTTCTATCAATGAAACTGTGAAGGAAAAAAATCCGTACTAGTTTTGCTGTCACATCTTAAACTGCAAAAGTTACAGGCACAGTGCATGATAAGTGCTTAGTTAAGAAGAAAATGGCATTAAATTTGTGGGTGGAAGACATGAACAGAAAACATGTTCTGATTGATGGAAACGTGTTGTGCTAAAAGGCATTGAGCCCTGTATGAAGACTCCAGTAAGGATCCCCTGAAACAAGTGACACCAAGCCATTAGTAAGGGATGGTAACACAGATTCAGGAATAGATTTGGACTGAAAAATATAAAAATTACTGGAGAGCCTGCATCTACTGATGAAGCTGCTGCCACATTTTTTGCAGAGGTGAAGCTAATTAGGGTTCAGTACTATCCGCGGCTTCAGGCATCCACTGGAGGTCTTGGAATGTGTCCCCCATGGGTAAGGGGGGACTACTGTAAACACATGTCTGACTATATGTAATATAACGTCATTTATAAAATTTAAAGATGGATTATGTGCTTATTCTAAAGAATAAAACTCATCTAATAATTCAATTCCGCACGGTACCCTATTGGTCAACTAGATGGTATACTCACTGGAACCTACCTTGAACCGAGGGTCACTTCCCTGTGGTGATAACATCTAACAATCTCACAGCTGCTCTGGGGGTTGGGGTGGAGACTTAAGTTCTATTAGTTGTATTCACCTTAATGACTATACTATTCTTTTATTAGTTTGGAACAAGAATTCTAAGAAAATTATAGCTATGTGTTCTAAGCATAAACTTGTGCTTCCACTATTGTAACATTTGTTAGATTTATTTTTGTTAGATTAAAAACAAAATGAATCAAACATTTTTGTGCTAGGCAAACTGAGCAACCAGAGCATATGGTGCATTATTCTCTAGAAGGCTATAAGATGTCAAATCTCCTCCTCTCATCTTGCCAGCTTGGATCAATAAATATTTAATGTAAAATTATTTACCTATTTAATTTTACCTAATTAAGACCTATGTGTGCCTCATTTATCAAGTTATAATATTCATCTCTCAGTTGCCCAACTCCTGAGCATAGTTTTAACATTAAGAAGCTCTGAAATTCAAGACTCTCTAGATTTAGAAATAGAGCCTTTGGTCTTACGACATCTTTGGTCTTGGCCCAGCGTAGCCCTTAAAGACGATTTTTATTGATTTGATAGCAAAACTAATATGAAGACAGAACTTGCATAAAAAAGTTACTAAGTATTCTGTGTAAGACTTGGTACTTTCATGTTACACTTATCCAGAATTTCAAAATAGTGATGGAAACTGGACTAAATTGGGCAGAGCTTAGGGTCCTTTAAGCCTTGCTTATAAGTCTTTTGCCACTGGGCAATTCTCCAACTCAAAGGGTAATATGTACGGACTAGAGCTATCGTAGGCATACACAATTTTGTTCTCTGTGGATGTTTAAATTCAAGGCTTTGTCTTACTGATATAAATATATAGAAGAGCAACTAAGTTTTACCTTTTGATTTATGTTAAGACAGTTCCTTCCCATGTTCCTATCTTTGACTAAAACATGCACTGAGGCCCAAGTTAAGCTCTTAACAGCTTTTTTAGTAATTTTTAAAGTGCTAAAATTCATACAAGCAAAACTGTGACTGGTGGTTCAAATTAAAGTTTGAATCGAATTTACGACTATATTTCTGAACATTAAAATCTGAAAGTTATTTTTTTCTTATTATATCATGACACCTACCTCGGGTGAACTTTGTCTAGTGCTTCCATCAGAAGGACTAGCGGGCTGGTCTTGAATCTGCGGCATGGTAAAAGAAAGTTCCAGTGACTCTGGATGCGGTTCTAATTTTAATGCAACTTCCTGGTTGAGTGCAGGGTCAGCACTACTTCGAAGTGGCTTTGGAGTTTCAGAGGCAGGTAATGGAGACATTGCCAAATTTATATTCTGCAATTTTTCACTGGATGAGGGGAGCATTACATCATTATACAACGGAACTTCCTCAAGTTGTTGGTCATCAGTTTCTGTGTCTGCAGGGAAAAAAAAATTAGTGAATTTAAAGAATATCTACATTTTAACGTCTACAGAAATATGTCCCCTTTTACCAAAAGTTTATCTAGTTCACTCAAACAATAAAAATGTTACCAAATTTTCCTTAATCAGAAAGTTTACAGATGTTACGGTATAACCATCAGTCTGAGTTATCTTTCCAACACACTACTGACAACTCTTAATCTATACAGCAGGAAAAAACCCTGTAATTCCAACCTTTTCATACCTTTTATTCATTAAAATTTATCCTAAATTCAGCTTATACTGTAATTTAAACTGAAACTACAGTTTTTATTTTCAATGTTTGATTATTATGTATGGTAATGACTACTTATTTATCGTTTAATCAACTATACCTATTGCAATACAACTCTGCTAAACAGTGGAGAAAATCTGACAGTAGGATATACAAATATCAGAGTAGCTGAGAAAAATTAAAGTGGGAAGAAGAAATACCTGAAGTACAATTTCCAACAATATTACAAAAGCAGGAATGCTGAGAAATTACAGGGGCAAAAATATTTAAGCAAATACCTTCAAGAAGACTATGATAAGCAAAATATATTAAGACCAATATCCAAGTGATTACCAACAAAAACTGTCAACCTAAAGTTCAGTTAAAATAGGCTTGCATCAGCAGACACAGTTTAGGCAATTAACAAAATAACTAAAGACCCACCATTGCTGCCAAAATCTAAAGATATGATTGTGTCTCCAGCAGCTGGGGCCAGCAAAGTTAAAGCATCAGGTTCCTTCTTAAGTTTATCAAAGAGGCTACTTGTATCTTCTGATTCAACTTTGGTGAAGAGCTGAGTCATTTTCATATCTGAAGATTCAACTGGTTTGAGGACACATTCCGTTTGTTGAAGGGAGAAAATCAAGTCGTGCTGAATAATACCACTGTCAAAAGAAAGAGATGAGTAATTCTTAAATGAGCACCTGACACAATGGGAGTGTGGGGGAGGGACCCCGAAATGACCTTGTCTCTTAAAAAAAAAAACAAAACTAGTTCATGAAAAGGAACATTTTAAGATGCTTTGACCTAATTTCTCATACATACTTGGTCACATTCATTCAGGGTTAAAAATACCAATAAAGACCTATTAAAATTCACAGTATAAGATAATTCAAATATTTGACTAATTTCAATTAAGAAACTTGAGCTATCCCTTTGGGAAGAGTGGTGGTGACAAAGGAATCAATGGTTAAGTATGACAAACAGATCTTCCCAATTTTTGTTGTCACACATACTGATACTAGCACTGAAGAACTCTTTGGCACTAATATATGACGTGTGACCTAAGGATGGTCCTGAATATAAAGATATATAGATAAATGACCAAGGTCTTTGCAAGAGTTGTGCCGTATTTTCTTTGGTCGTAGGAAAATATGGTGATGCCACCTATGGGAAAAGAATTAAAGAGGGATGATAAATAGCTCCATATTCATGTTTAGATTATATGTTAATTTTATTGCTCCTTTAATCAACAATTAAGTGTTTATTATGTGAAATGAACTGAAGATACAAAAACTAAAGTATCTAACCCTTGCCCTCAACAAGTTTATGTACCCAGTGTGAAAGTAAATGTGCAAACAATGAAAATACAAAGTAATAATTGCTAAAATGGAGAACAAACTTGGGCTCAAGTAGTTAGTATTTGTTAGGTAGACTGAAGGGGAAAAAGAACACTGCAAGTAACTGATTCTTATGTAATGGGAAAGTCACAAAAGAACTCTATGGCACTAATATTAAAACATTAAAAGACGGTGTCAGAATTGGCGAAAATAAAAACAGATTTTAGAAAGAGGGGTACATCTATGAAAGCACGGGAGTATAGAAGATAATAACAAGAAATGATGCTATGCAAGTAGGTAAGGGTTTATCCTGGGGGTGATAAAGGGATCTTTAATATAATTCTAAGGAAAATGGGATAAGCAGATATCCATGCAAGAAAAATCAGCCTGGTGGTAATGTGGAAGATGGACTAGAAGGGGGCAGTCACCTATTGAAATTGATCAAATGAAAGATTAGTTTATGATATCCATAATATTCACAAGCCCATCAACTAAGAGTTAAATAATATACAAGAACCATGCATCCCATTATACAGCCTTTTATAGTAATTTCACATAGAATTTCATTTAATCCTCATCGTTCCTGTATGGATGAAATTCAGAAAAATGAGACTTCCCTAATGTTATGGAGAAATGACAGAGCTATGACACAAACCTAACTATTCCAAGGTCAGTATTCTTCCTACAAAAATAACATCACTGCCTTGAGATAATATATACTGACTGTGTATGACTAGAACAAACTAATCCAAATTTGGTAGGTTTTTTCCCAAGGTTTTTTTAAAAAATGGAGTGAAAAGGATGGGAATGGATAGCTGCTGACAGGAGTTAGTGGAATCACTGTAGAATAGCAGCTGGCCTGGAAATACAAGTTAGAGTATTTAGGTAGAAATGTAAAAGTAAAATAAAATTCAGTTAATGTTTATACTCTTCTATAAAGGAACAGAGTGTCTAAAAAGACTTATTAGTTGTCCCCCAAAATATTTTTTCCAAGCTTACCTCACAACGTAATTTACACATACAATGCACTGTGGTTGAGAATTCTTAGTGTTATATATGACAGTCGCTTGAGTTTCAACCCAGACGTATCCACCTCTTTTGGCAAGCATCCTGTACTGCCCTGTGGTGACTTGTCCTTTAGTAAACACTAGGAGTAAAATAGAAAGAGTCATGCAGAGAAAATAACTCAATTGTCAATCAAATGAATGGATGCTGAATGTTGATCATTGTTTTAGAAACAATTACTTTAATGGAATCAGTTGTAACTGTTTAAATTCAAAGAGGAAAAGCCCCAGCATAGCTGAAAATGTACCCATTTCATTCTTCTAACCCCCAAAATAAACTCCTTTCCTGCCACTAATCTTCACTTTAAATAAAATGAAAGCCAGAAATGAGGGACAGCAGTGAGTAAAATTCCTTTAATGACTTACATGTTGGAAGCAGAAAGACTAGAGAATGAAAAATCAAGAAAGAACATTCAAGAAAGAAGACTGCTATCATTTCCTTAAATTCCTGCTGTAGTTTCCAGAAAACCAAAGATGCTTCAAATAGCTGTGCTAGCGTATTTGAATCTCAACTGATACCGTTCTGAAGTCTTCTGGCAATTTAGGCAATCTTAATTATTGATTTGGGAGAAAGTACTAAATAGTCATGATGATATCATGAGTATTGGGGCCCTGATTATGGACTTGAGCCTATTCTGTAGTTCAAGACTAAACTCAGTGACATTCAAGCACCCCCAATCACATTGGGAGGTCATGTTTAGGTACAGACTAAACAGGCAAGTGAAAAATTCCAAAGGTTTACTTACCAGGGGACCTTCAAATAACATTTGAGTAAAACAGAGAAACATATCTTATGTCAAGGGTACTTATTATTACTAGTGCATGTTGATCACCTTCACTTTGCTAAACAATTCACTTCACTGAATAATTACTTTCTGAGTACCTTCTATGTGCCAACCACTGAATACTTAGGTATGAATTCTGAAAATGATACTATAGTAATCTATATTTTTGAGTTTTTGTATTCAAAATGCCAGGGAATTTTTAGATATTAAATGATTCTGCTTTAACTGGTATTGGTTGTAAGAAATACAAAACATAGATTTAATGATCAAAATCTCTTATGAAAAGTTTTATTATTTAGTTTGGGAAAGACTGGTTAATATTAACCAAAAAGTTACATGTACGACCAAACAGTTGTACTGCTGCAAGAGACTGCAAGAGTTAAACAGAATATCTATGAGTTCCTCCATTGTACTTACTATCATGATGAGTTTTGGTCAGATGATCAGAGTCCAAAGCATGATAATATTCATAAATAGAGCGGCCCAAAAGTTCTTCTGGCTCATATCCCATCAATTCAGTAATTCTGTTAAACAAAAAAAATGTAAGTACGAAGAAGAAAAAGAAACTAATTGATAATTGAAGATTTAGCTTCTCCAGAATAACTTACATGCATTAATCTTCGACAAGTGAATTTTTAAAACTAAAGATCATTTTTCTTTGCTGAGAATAAATTTATATCTCACCTTTAGTAATTCTGCAATTACTAAATGCAGCACCATCCATTTCCTCTAGATTTATCCTGTTATTTGACTCTTTTATCCCCTTCACCCAAACTTGTAACCTATTTTTATCAGTTTATTGTACATACTTTTGGGAATAAGACAGGGTATTAATAGATATAATTAATGCTAAATTGAATGATAAAAGTTATAAAGCTAGTCACTGGCATTTATTTTAAAATATAGATGAAATCCACATTATTGTACATAAAACCAGATTCTGTGTGTGTGTGTGTGTGTGTACACAAAACCAGCTTCTTTCTATGCCAGTTCCCTTAGACAAAGCTTCACTTTGGGAATCAATATCCACTACAAAATTTTAGTTTCATTAACCAGAGTATCCACATTAAATGGGAATAAAGGAATACCTATTATGTTGGTTTTGGAAGGTGCTCTTATACTTTGTTTTTGAAATTAATTACATAAAATTATAGGAATTAATTTCAGATGAAACAATGATATCAAATTGAAAATGGACTAGAAAGTAATCCAGTTACCCCTTCTGGTTTCCTGGAATTTCCTTTAGACAGAGACTAAATCTTACTCCTCTCTGTAACCACAGTCTGAAATTGAACCCATTTCATGAGATAGAGAAAGCTGTCTTCTTAGCACTACTTAAAAGAAAAATGTTCTTTTCTGGGAGTAAGACATGAATTAAGCTTTTCAATTTCTCAGACTTTGGATTCCAAAGGACTTTCTGAGGTTCAAGCAAAAGTTATATAATATACTGTGTCCAAAAAAAACAAACAAACCCTAATTAACTACAGAAAGCACACAGGGAAGATATCCCTCTTCTAACAAATGTATAAAAATAATACTGTTTGTGTTGTCACACTTTAAAGCAAGATCTGTCATAGTTTATTCCAAAAGAAATAAACAGAAAGCAGATTTGTAAAAAACCAAAAATTAAACCAAGCCAAGCCAAAATCTAGAATTCTTTACAAAGGGATATCCCTAAACACATCTACACTAGGTGGCAGCATTTCAAAGCAAACAACGTGTTGTAAAAAGCCAGACCTCTCTTTAAATTACGCTTTAAAAATAATTTTAATTGGTCTTATGTAGGTTATGTTTAAAGAATATTCCCATGGAATTATTTTTTTCATTATTTGATCTTTTATACACCTGGCACTGTTCTAGGTGTGACAATGGAAAGACAAAACTCATCATTGTGGCTGATCTCCTGGTACACTACACTACTTATGGAATAACGTGGTTAAGTGCAGTGATGAGAATCTGTTGCAGGAATTGTAGGAAACAACCCTACCCAGGAGAAAGGAATGATGGGGTAATGGACAGCTTCCTATAAGAGATTTATGCGTTGAAGTATAGAAGAGAGTTGAAGAGAGAGCAAGCCATTTCAGGAAGAAGGTCTACCACAAGCATAGACAGAGATGACAAACTGCTTGACACTGTACAGGCAACAAAGACTCTGATGTGGTTAGTGGGGGCTAGTGGAAAGATACGAGGCTGGGAAAGTAGGCAGGAAGATCAGATTAACGAGGGCCTTGTATAGCATGTTGAAAAGCTCTGATTTGTTGAGATGTCAATCTTTGCTTCTCAATCTGAGTTACATCTACCACTAAGGGATGCAGAATGTCATAACATAGGGGCGGACTGTGAGCTCAGTTGGTTAGAGCACGATGCTTGTAACACCAGGGTTGCCGTTTCGATCCCCATATGGGCCAGTGTGAGCTGCACCCACCACAACTAGATTGAAACAACTACTTGACTTGGAGGTGATGGGTCCTGGAAAAACACACTTAAAATAAATAAAAGTAAAAAAAAAAAAAAAGTCACAACATAAATAGCAAATATTTTCCAGGAAGGTCAATTTTATTCATATTTGAGGAAGAAAGGCAAACTTAATTTAATTTTAGAGAATTACACAGCTTTTATTCTGTACCAAAGAGGAAAAGTGATCCAGAAAATTTAATCAAAAAGTATTTTTAACAGATTGGGAAACCTGTGGTCTAAAGCAACTATACAGTACACCATCCATTCATTTTAACTGTCTTGAGGGCAGGAACTATTAATCTTCATTTCTACTTTAGTACCAGTTATAGTGCCATGCACATAGTAGGTACTCAAATAAATGTCCTGAATGATTATAAATGGAAATTGGTATAGTAAATAACAGCTGCTTGTGGGATATTCTGGATGTTATAAGTTTCATACCTTAGATTTTCTTAAAATTCGGCAAAATTTTGTCTATGTCTTTCTTCTTAGGGGTTATAGATGTAAAGAAGTTCCTGGAAAGAACTCTAACCAGAAAACTAACAATTTCCTGGTCAAAGTCAAAACCTTACTTGACTATGTCTAAGTTGGCTCGCTTTACTCCTCTGTCATGATCTTTCTGCTAATTTTCTGATATAACCAGAAGGGGAATGTCACTCCCTCTCTTTCTAGCTCCATTACTCCCACCCCCCCATCTTTCCCTACACTTTGTTACTAAGTCAAAAAAATAAACAAAAAAATCCTCTAAAAAGAATGGGCGTTTCTGTTCTATCATACACTCACATGAATACTGGCAGTAAACAGTAAACATCATAAAATATTTTTTAGCTATTTTACCTTCATTTTTCTTAAAGCTGACATCAGAGGTAACCAGCATTCATTAAGCATATTAGGCACTCAACAAACTCTTTTAATCCTTACAACAGCCTTTTGAAGTATGATCCTTATTTTAGATAAGGAGGATGAGATTTAGAACAGTTGAGTTCTAAGACTAAGGCCATGCTGTAAGTACCAGAGCTGCAGGGCAGGACTGAATCCAGGATTATGTGATTCCAAAGCCAGCACTTGGTCACATTGCCTTGTTGAGTGGGGTGGGGGTTTCTTATCTACATAAGGGCCAAGTGCTTAAAACTGGTTTTCTCATACAATCTTCAAGATGACCCAACTAAAGCAGGTGTTACTAAAGATGAAGAAACTGATACTCAAAAAGAACTAATGTGTCCAAGGTCATTTCAATATAGGCAGCAGTCAGGATCTAAAGTCTGGCTACAGAAACCATGTCTTTAGCTACCGTTATACAGCCTTACAGTAAAACAATAGGACAAGCAGGTAAATAATTACAAAAGTAGAATAAACGCTGTAACAGACGTAGGTACAAGGAACAGTTTCATTTCTTGAAGAAACAAGGAAAACTCCACAAAGGAGCAGATGCATAGGTGGCTCTTAGAAGGTAAGTATGAGTTAAGAATTGAAGAAAATAAGTATGTGCAAAGGCACTAAGACAATAAAATGGCATGTGGAGCTCTCTGGCTATAGTGTGTTAGGAGACACATCAGAAGGGGTTCCCTAATTAATCTGGAGAAGTGGGCAGAGGCCAGATCATAAATATCTTTGCTTGCCATGCTAAGAAATTTAGATTTTTATTGTGTATGTCTATTTTTTTTCAGCTTTTCAAAATACGTATTGTCTTTTGATAAATAAAAATCTCCTGCGCTCTAGTATTTTTATAAACGAAAGCTTTTTTGTGTGAAGCAAGCATTTGAGGCATTTTCAATAGGACAATGACATGATCTGATGATCACATTAGGAAATCCACGTTTTATATCTCATCCAGGTTTCTAAAACTGTCTCTGCCCCCACAAGTCTGGGGGCAGAGACAGTTTAAGAGACTATGGCAACAGGCCAAGCTAAGCCAAAGGTAATAGTGAGCTGAGGAATTCAATGAGAGCAAGGATGGAAAGGAGGGACTGGAGCAAGAGCTACAAGTACCTAGTAAATCTGTGAAATTTAGAAACCAATTAAGTGTAGATAATGAGGGTAAAAGGAAAGTTAAGGATGACTTTGACATTTTTTCTGCAGTCATGTGTCTACAGTGGTATATTTAACCAAGATAGGCATTATCTGGAGGAAAACCAGTTTTTGAAGTTGTTACTGTTTTGGGCAAGTAATGGTGCACTTCAGTTACAGAAGTATTTAGTTTACAATACAGAAGAGTATCTATCCAGATAAAAGTATCAAATTGACAATGAAATAGAAATAGGAATATAAATTTGGGAAATGGCCATAGAAACCACAGGCAGGGATAAAACTGCTCCGGGAAAATACACAGGGTTAGATGACCAAAGACTTTTCTTTCTATTCCATAAGCAAAAGTAAACTATCCTCCCTCATGTTATGTGGTGTATGCATATGTCTTTGAAATATATTTGTTTTCTCTTTAGAGTCACTAAAGAAAAAAGACCTCATCTTAATTTCGGAATAACACCTGATAGAGTAAGTACTCATAGTACATAGTGTGTGCTCAATGTAGCTGAACTAATCTACAAAGATAATCTAGTATTATGGAGTTCTAGGATGTATCATGGTATTCAGTTTAGTGGAAGGAAACATACATAGTCTTTACTACAGTGAACAGTAAAAAAATGAATTGTGGACTAATTAAAAATTTCAAGTTATATTTTATATCACATTTACCTTTCATCACAATAAGAAAATTTCATATCCAGACTGTGACGACTGAGAAAAGTCTTGCTGTCTAATGGAATTTCAATATTTGATGGATGAGGAATGGGTTCACAAATCAGCACCAAGCACGTCATCGGTGGTTTCTTATACCCACACTGAGATTGGTTACTGTTGGTATCGTACACATGAATATGTCCTGTGCAGTGAAGTACCTGTGTATGAAGAAAACAAACTAGATTTTTTTTTTTTTTAAATATACAACGCCAGAAAAAAAGAAAATGTAGAGGTAAATACTGGAGTCTGACATGGTAAAATAGTAAGCTTTGATCAAATTTACAGTCTTTAAATTAACTTTCTTTCTGAAATTCAATAAATGTTTTCCTTACACCACCACCCATGACCTACTCGTCAGGCACCATAAATTACTCTTTTAAAAAATCTCCATACAAATCTGGGCTTTTTCATTCATTTGGTCATCACAGCTGTTTGATGGTTATTCTTGCTTTGATATCTGTTTTAACACTGAACAAATAAATTATACAACAATGAACAGAAAAGTAACCTCTATCAAGATTCAAACACTGGATGGTTGGCAAAGCCAACTGATTAAGTTATCGTGGTACACCAGTGTCACAATTCACATGATTTAAGTTCATGCCTCAAACTGGCAAGTAATTACAGTTTTGGATGTTAAATCTGCAAATGCCAAGGAACAACTCTAAGTTTTTCCTCACAAATCTAGTGCTATCTTAATACTACCAATGTCAAGATGTATGAAGTTATCTATAAATCAAACGCATCACCACTCACAAATCATTTTTACTTACCTTCCATGTTGCAGACTTTATGTTCATAGTTCTCCCCCGGCTAGTTAGGGTACACTTCATTCTGAGAAAAAAGCTTCGCTGTGTATTTTGCTCTTTACCCTTTTTCACAAGGCCTAGGGAAAGCATGAAATTAAGTTTGAAAAACATAATTAAATATGCAACTTTGTTATAGTAAGAGTAGCATAGTACCCAGAACCTAGGGGCTGTTCAATTATCCATCTCAGCACACAAAGAGATTCACACTCGCTTTGCCCACACCAACACATCCAGCAATCTAACACACTCCAGTCAGTAACAGGTTCACAGCAGCAGGGATGACCTGAGTTGGTTAAATGAGACTCTGTATTTGGGTAACAGTTAATCATTTCACATTCAAGCCAGTAAAGTTAGTCAAATTGCAAAGAAATATAAATATGGTATGAATTTATCCTACAACTAACTGTGCCATCAGTGTATAAGCACATCCAAACGAACTTCAGCAAACTCTGCCAAACCTTTATATATGTTAGCTCAATTTATAATAAGCACTCCATTATTTATAGAACTTTGAAATTAGCACATTTCTTTTTAATAGCAAATAACATTTTTATATATCTGATTTTTGCTTAGATCTTCCTATAAGCTGAGCAAATTATTTCTGCTTTATTTAGGGAAAAACATATTAAATGACTCTTCAAAGCAAAGTTAGAATTAAATAAATTCAAGTCTGTTTATTCCCATTCCAAACCACATATAACTAAAAAATAAGATTATCCTAAGGTGGCTAAGAAAATGGCAACTTGGGGGTTTGAGGGGATGGGTGAGAAAGGTGAAGGGATTAGGAAGTACAAATTGGCAGTCACAAAATAGTCATGGAGATATGAAATACAGTATGGGGCATGTAATCAATAATGTTGTAAAGACTATGTAGGGTATCGATGGGTACTGGACTTACCAGGGGGATCACTTCAAAGATGATATAAATGCCTAACCACTGCACTGTACACCTGAAACTAATATTAAATGTCAGCTATAATTAAATATATATATGTATACACACAAACACATATATATAGACATGGGATGAAATATACAGCATAGGGAATATAGTCAATAGTACTGTCATAGCTATGTATGATGTCAGATGGGTAGTAGACTTGGTGGGGTTATCACTTTGTGAGGGGAGTATGTCTAATCATGTTGTTTTGTACACCTGAAACTAATAATAAATAAATTAAATAAATAAATAAATAAAATTAAAAAAAAAATAGCAACTAGATTTCTTATCTTCATTGATCGGTCTGATGTAAAACAAATACAAAAGTATTCATTATTCAGGAACTGGACTAGATATTGCAAGCAATACAAAGATAAATAAGACACACTGCCTGTCTTGAGAAGTTAAAAATTTAGTAGATGTAGTAAGGCCAAGAACAACAATACAATGCAAAGTAAGTGCCCAAGACTTACAACACTTTCTTTAAAGAGGCATAGAAGAGAGCTTAGAGGATAACTTCTAGTGAAGGGGAAATCAAGAAGTTCTTAGAAAAAGAGACATTAGAATTTCAATAAGTAGAAATTAATTAGAAGGGTATTCCAGGCAGAAGGAAGAGAATAAAAAGCAGAGGTGGGAAAATAGCACGTTTGGGGAACAGTACTAGATAGTGCAGTGTGGCCACAAGATAAAATACATGAAGGAGAGTAATGCGACAACTAGAGGAGGTCAGGCTTAAATATACAACATGGAACATCTAAAAAATTCTGATGTGGGAAGTACAATCAGGAAGTTAAGGAGTATTAATTGAGCAGCAATACACAGGATGTGTAAAATTTAGAATACATGATGGTAATGAGGGGCTGAAAAGTAGAAGTGAAAAGAAGGGTGACAGAAGACAAATGAAGAGGTAGAATCTATAAAAACTTGAAAACTAATGGAAATGAGAAAATTTTTGAAAAGATTTAAAGCTTTTTAAGGCTAGTGTATTGAAAAAAAAGTGTCAAGCAGAAAAGAAACAACTTTAAATGAGGCCAGATTAGCTAGAAATGCTGGACTCTTGAAGCAGTTATAGTTCACACTTTTACTAATGGAACTAGGCAAGTTGGGGCAGTCTTGGTACTAATACAAGTCATTTGGCTTTACTTAAATAAGGATGAATTTGCCCTCTTTAGAAGCGTTTGAGAGTGGATTTTAAAAAGATGCCACAGAACTACACTCGTCTTGGTGATGGTATACAGGTAGGGGTGTGTGTGTGTGTGTGTGTGTGTGTGTGGTAGTAGTGGTGGTGGTGGTGGTGGTGGTGGTGGTGGTGGTGGTGGTGGTGGTGGCGGCGGCGGCGGCGGCAGCAGTAGAGGTCCAACATGTAAAATCTTTGTGGTATTTTCAGTCCTTCATAATCTAAGCTTGAACTGGACTAATCTTTGGAAACCCAAAGCCTTTGAATTGGGACATGAAGAGAATTTTAAAACCAAGGTAATTGAAAAGTATTAGCATTTTCCTAATGGAAAAAATACATTTTTTTTAAAAAAATCAATTTTCAGCCTTCTAAAAATAAATCATATTTTATAATTTATTAGATTGGTACAAAAGTAATTGCAGTTTAAAAGGTTAAAAATAGTTGCAAAAACCGCAATTACTATTGTACCAACCTAATAACAACATCTAAATCACCTTTTTAGAATTTAAATGAAAGAATAATAGGACTATATTGTGTGCACACACCACTGGCTCTTAAAGTATCATTAAAATGTGATGCGCTGTAGCAGCCCCTCTTTTCTAAAAGTAAAAATCTGCATTTTTGTTTCCCAACAAAACATTACAAATGAATTGACTGCATTAGGAATGATTTCAAAAAATGTTCATGTTCTTAAAAAAAAAACAAACACTGGGTTAAAAACATACATTTAAACTATATTAAGTAGACTATATCCGATTTAGAATAATGCATTAACATCATTACCAAATCAAAACAAGACATCCTAATATCCATCCATTTATAGTCTAGCCTAAGGGAAGCACTGAGCAGCCAATACAAATCTCCAAATCTAAACACCAGAACTCATATATTAAACTCACTGACAACCCACTTAGGTCCTTGCTCAGAATGTATTTACTCCTTTATACAGAATTCTAAAAAGCATGCATTTGCTTTCGAAGTTCACAGTATGAAATTAAAAAACAGGAGAGTGCTCCTACTGACAAGGTGAAAAATGGCAGTAAAATGTAGTGAGAGTGGGTGAACATCAAAAGAATTCTAAAGTGTTCCGTGTGGACTCTAGAGCCAGTCCACCTGAGTTTTACCCAGGCTCTGCCATTTACTAACCTAGTAATCCTGGGCAAGCCACTCAACAACTGTGTGCCTCAGTTTCCTCAGCAAGACAAATAATAACAGTAACTTCACAGGGTTGTGAGGAATAAAGGCGATAAGGCACAGAAATGCAGAGATCCATGTCCTGGCACACAGTGATCTCTCAGTAGAGGTTAACTATTATCATAAATGAGATGAGATGAAAAAGAAACCATGAAAAGACTATTCAAAAGTACTATAAACTTGAGGTTGTTTAATACAGAAGCCAACAAACTTACACACTTAAACTGGAGAGCTGCAAAGAACTCAGAGCACAGTGACAAATTTTCATTGTGGTTAATTTCCAGTTATTAAATAAATGTTAAATTATGATCAGCATTTTCTGTTTAAGAGGGCACAGATATGAAAGGACTTTATTTACTTAAGTTTTTGTAATTTAAGAGGTATTTTCCCAACATCTTGGAACATTTGATTATTTTTATCAATTCATTTCTCAGAGTTAAAAGTCTTAGCAGGTATTTTTTGTTGTTACTAATATGGGGCATCCATAATGTAGTACTTTGTAATCTAATTACTATCTCTCAAATTGTTGGGAACATCGGAAGAGGGCAACAAATAAGCAATAACTTTGCTCTTTAAAACCTGGTGAACTTTCTTTCCTTTTTCTTGGGCCTTTAGAAAGCTTGAACCCAAACTGGCACCTCAACTTTAATAACTACTATCTAAAATCCTATTATCTGCCATTTGTATTAATGATTTCCCCTTTCCTTAAAGTTATATTTTAATTTGTAACTTCCTTGGTCCTGATTTTTATTTATTTTTCCATTTTATTTTATCTATTCTTATACCTATGTAAGTATGGAATTAACGAAGCTTTACAAAATTTTTTAAATCTATTTTAATGAAATTCCTAAAGAATAACACGGATTTAACAAAGGCCAACATTTTATTAAACATGGAATGATGTTTTGCCTTAGATAAGTAAAACAGGAAAATTTTTTAAAAATTAGTAACATAATCTAATTAGGTAAAACCACATCACATTAAATCAAACAATAGACTTTTCTTCTCACCATTTCTGTGTGTAAGCATTTCTCTCATTTCCTCATGGTCACATGGATGAGTAAAGTCAAACACACTGTGTCCAGTTAGTTCAAACTGTAAATAGATTTTTAAAAATTAGATCTGTATTATAAAATCATAAAAACATACAGAAAGACTTAATATTTGGGTATTTTACCTGAGTTAATCCCATGTATTTGTTTACATTATCAGAAATGTAAATCATGTCACCATCATCTGTGAGAACCATAACAAAACCATCCAGGGCCTTCAAATAAAAGCAATTCATCTGTGCCTTCATTTCATCTTCAATATCCAAATCACCTAAAAAGGTCACACAAACAGGAAAATAATTAGTTAAAAAGTTATATTTAAATGGCAACAATATTTTTTTATAGTTTTCCCATACACTTTATTTAATATATACGAAAAAAAAAATTTTCTGTATATTTAATTTTACCCCAGTACTCCCCTTTTAACACAGGAAGACTAAAATTAGATTTGCCAGTTACTTTTAACAATTAAAGTAATGTAGCAAGGCAAACCATTGAAAAGAGAAAGAAGGGCCATGTTATTAAAAGACAGGTAGGTAGCTAGACAGGTAGGTAAGTGAGGCAAGAGAAAAAGAGGGGGGAAAGGCCAGTGTCTATATTCCTGATTGAAGCTTTAAAAGCAGGTAATCAAAACTGTCTTATTAAGGAAGAATTAAGATATGACCATCCTCTAAATATAATTTCTAAGTACTTCTAGTTTCTAATTTTTAGGCCTATTTTGCCCTGGTAAAACAACTCACCAGCATCCAGAAGTTTCCTCACACGCAAATAGCTGATGGTAAGCCTCATAACAGAAGCTTTATCAAGATGCGAACTCACATGATGGGGAAGTGGCAATTGATGAGCAAGCTCATAAAAAACTTCAGACTCTTTACTTCGCCGAGATCTGGCTGCATCTCTAGACTTTTCTTTTCGACGTTCAGAACTTATCCTATTTAACAAAAAAGGGGGGGGACGGGACAGAAAATTCGTAAATTAGTTTTACTTTGTTTGAATAAAACTAATTTTACATTTTGCTTACCACAGAAGGATTAGAAGATGCCATGTAACTAGAGATTTGACTACAATATGAATGTATTTTTATTAAAGACAGTTACACAAGATGAAGCTTTAAACCTGTCTGAAGCAGGTGTTTTCTCCCTGACATGTCAAATTGGAGATGATGTTTTTGTTTTAGCCAAAATCTGAAAAGTAGCCTGTATATCTAAGGCTGTACTTTCATAGCCATTCAAAAGTCATCTCAACATAGAGAAATCATGATTAAGTCTAGAAAAATGAAAGTTGTACATAGTAACTTGGAAACAGGTACTTTTAAGCAGGTAGGACAATAACAGCTACAAACTTTTGTTTTGACACTAGTACTTTCCTGCCCCCCACCTTACCGGAGGAACTATATTGACTGTAAGCCATAGGAATTTATATTAGCAGCTATAATGAGCTACTGTTTTCAGGTTGCTTACTCTCTTAGGGGCCCCTTATCTATCACTATCACAACAGGTACCAAATAAATGTGGGGTATGGAAGAATAACAAAGAAGTGGCACAAACCTAAGAATTTAAACAAATGGGTTAGCAAAGATTAATAAAGGTGTCAATACAATGACGTATTTTAGGGAGCTCTTCTAAGAATAAAGTCAGAAAGATTTTCCTAAGTCATACCAAGCAGAGCTGTCTTCCTTTGCTTAACTGTATAGAACCATGTATTCCTCCTGACCCAGCTGAAGGCAAACAAGGCTGAACCTGGTTCTGTCCTTCCTTCGCTTCTCCTTTAATACTTACTAAAACCTACTACCTATGTGCCAAACACTACACTGTACTAGGTGCCTGGTTCTCTCATAATAACCTATAAATATGTTAAATATCATCCCTGTCTTACAGATGAGGAAATGGAGATTCAGTAGGTTAAAAACAGCCATTGTGTAGCAGATGGGATTTGAACCCGGGTGTGTTTTTATTCCAAAGTCTTTGCTCTTCCACAATGTTTTGTCTTAATGGAGAATGCTGCTTCCTATGACCCAGCTGCTCTCCTATGACCCTCAACCTAATCCTGCTAAGTCAATTATTTATTACATGTTGAAATAGCTGTTACCATTTATCTATTGAGCACTTAGCAGTATGCTAAGGACTTTGCTAGCATTGTTTCACTTAATTCTATGAATGAAGTACATTGCTGTCTCCACCTCAAATCTTTCCTCCCTCCAAATGACTCGCAAAGCTGCAAGGTTCAATCACAGAAGCAACATTCTCAAGAAACAGGCAGGATTCTCAGCGCATGCTCCTGTTACGTTGTGTAATAACAAGTGAATACCTGGCAGCTGTACTGTGACAACAGTGATAATGTAGTTCTTCGCACTTACTCAAGTGTGTGTGCTTACCTGACTTTTATACTTTAATAAGGAATATCAACATTTGCTGTTGTTAATAATGGAACTTTGATACAAAAATTTCAATTGAAGCATTTAGATCAATTTAACTTGAGTATCTTGAGATTTAAAGTAACCTATTAAAAACTATTACTACTTGTAACTACTTATCTATGTAAATCAGTATTTTCTCAATGCTGTACAACTGGGAAAAAAACACACAAAAACAAATTAGTAGTTGAGGGCTACCATGAAAATGCAACAATGTCAACAGTCTGCAACTTCATTTTTTTATGTGCATCAAAACTGCAGCATTGCTCTCAATCATTTGAAGTAGGTTTTAAATTTGAACTTAAAGATAGTACAATAATAAGAGTTCTGCAAAATCTACTTCATACATATACTTGGGGAGTGGAGGGAGAAATCCACTGTGGTCCCATTGACCCTGGCATCTTGGATACTTGTTCCTTCACTTCTTTCCCCTCTTGAGTTGGTAAGTGAGAGGCAGCCATGGCAGTGGGAAACAGATTCCTATCCAGTTCGAGTAAAACCATCAAAAAGAGTTATCATCAATGATCTCATGTTCATAAACCTAAACATTAATTCAAATGCCACAATTAGTCCAAATGGTCAGAATTTTATCAGCAACTTTCATCAGACTTACCATCCCTCTTTCTCTTAATTACTCAACCAAATCTAAGCTACCAAAAAATGACTACCCAAACAAAACACATGGTGAAGTTTAATCCTTTTATTATCTGTACGATAAAGGATATCTGATCAAACTAACCATAGTAATGGATTATCTCCAAACATTTAGAAATACTTGTATTGTCCAGAACTTTGAAGATAATGATTGTGTAAGATGTGGCAACTAAATTTATAAGACAAATCCATTAGAAATATGAGCTTGGATAGATAAAATACTTAAAGGACAATATATTTAAGCTAGTGAAGACTGTAAGAATAAGAATTTGAACACAAGCCATAATTTTGGAAGAAAAACAAGCCTCAATAAAACAATGATACTTCAAGAGTTGACAGACCTAATTTAGGTGAAGGTGATGAAAATCAGCATGTCCTCTATTACCTAATCAATCTAGGCATAAAGCAATTAGGAGACCTATAATAAAAATTCAAAGAAATTTATCTGATGTTCTTCACATGTGACTATTACATGGGAGCTCTTCAAACATTTCTAAGTTTAAAGCTAAAGCTTCCAAATGTTCTTATGAGTTTCAGCATCTGAGTTACCCAGCTTCTTGTCTACTCACAGGAAGGCTCTTTTCATAAGGTCATACCTAACTGAATTACAGTACTGACCAAGAATTATTTGTTTGACCATGTGATCTAGGTCCCACAAAGATGAATCCTGTGCTATTTGTTTACTTACTACTTAGACTGCATAATAGACCAGAAGGAAACTGGCAGATTTTTCAGCATGAAAATAAGGTCACTATATTACTCAAAATTATCAATTGCATTTATGTTGTTTTTATTAAGTACTGATCAAGTAAAATTCTGCTACTGATCTATCTGCATAAGGTGCTATTTCACAGACTGCCAGTCAAGTCACACTGGAAATCAGTTAAGAGTACAGTAAAAATTCCATCTTTTGACTAGTTTGCTTACCCAATTCCATGACTGTTCTAGAACTAACATTTGAGTAAACAAGCAAAACAGCTCAATCTTTGTGAAAATAGTTTCCACACACTTATTATTTTATTATCACCTAACATACAGTACTGGACAAGAAGTTAATAATTATATCTTGAAATTATTTTTTATAAGAAATATAATTAGGAACATAATTTTGAACTACTTTCTTATTAAGCGTCTGGTGGACAAAGTTCATGAATAAGCAATAGCCATTTTACAGAGAATGCCTGTTATTCTTTAGATTAACAAGAACACAAAGGAGTGCAGAAATTTTAAGTCATCTATCTGTGTTGTCTACTAATTGCACAAGAAAAGCCTGTCAGTGTTCCTGACTATAAGTATACATTACTTTAAGAATTGACTTTAGATCAGAATCATTCAAAATGTTAACAGGTGATTAGACTTATTTCTAATGAAGTTAAAACATAAATTTTAAAAATTTCTCGGGGAAGACGGGTGGCTCAGTTGGTTGGAGCGTGAACTCTGGGCAATGGGGCTGAGGGTTCGATTCCCACATGGGCCAGCGAGCTGTGCCCTCTGCAACTAGAATGAAGTCAATGAGCTGCCGCAGAGCTCTCGGGTGGCCAGATGGCTCAGTTGGAATGCGGGCTCTCAACCATAGGTTGCTGGTTCGACTCCCGCAAGGGATGGTGGGCTGCGCCCCCCTGCAACTAACAACAGCAGCTGGACCTGGAGCTGAGCTGCGCCCTCCACAACTAAGATTGAAAGGAAAACAACTTGACTTGGAAAGGGTCCCTGGAAGTACCCTAATGGAGTCCTGTCCCCCTTCCCCAACAAAAAAATCTTAAAAAAAATTAATAATAATCTCTCAACTCTATTGGTGATTTTAACTCTTTCTGGCCCAAGAAGGTACAAGTTGTTGGTTTGCACTTCTTGTGTCAGTATTTCTACAGGATAGACATTGTAAAGCAAAATTCTGTGATCTAAATAAACCATATGACATTTAAATTTTCCTTTCCAAAAAGGTCTGTACCCATTTTTGTCTGGGCGAATCCATGAATGTATCCATTTCCCCATGCACTCTGCAGCAATATATATTATGGATCTTTTATAGCTTTTACATTTTTGCCAAGCTGACAGGTAAAAATTGTATCCCGCTGCTTAAACTGCCCTGCACTTCTTAAAGTCTCAGGCCAGAAGAAATTCCAAGGAAACTTTCACGATCCTTAGTTGGCATTTTGGCCTGCAGCTTTAAATCCAAATATCTATACATGGTACTTAGCATATACACAGTGGTATTCTAAACATTTCTCATCCAGTAACTTTTTCAATCTTTATTATCATAACCACATTACAGATAAGGAACCTGGTTAAACAGCTTACCCAAGATTACACAGTTAATAAATTGTAGAGCCTATATTCAAACTAAAGCAGTCTGGCTCCATAAATCATGCTATTAACAAGACTATGCTGCCTCTCAGAAACTCATTCTAATTACCAAAGTAAGTATTCATAAGTCCAGGCCATTATTATAAAGTTCAAAATGTGTTTACTTCACATCTCCAAAGACACAGAGGTATAGGGGTTGGCTTTAAATTTAGGATTTGACCCTAAGCTATTTGGAGAGACTCGTGGCCAGGTTCTTTCCTGGAGTCAGCCAGTAAATCCAAAATCCTAATTGAAAAGCACCTACAATGGCAATGCTCTCTGTCCCACTGTCCACCAGTTCTTCAAAGCAAAGCTACTGGCAACCACAAAGGGGAGAGAATCAGGGGACAGTAATTCAATGTCCCTCATGTACTCCCACTAAACTTTATGTTTAATTTGTATGAGAAACTATTTGAACATCTTAGTCACTATTGTTGGCATTTTATTTGCTCAAATCTGGACACCCAAAGTAAATGCAAGCTGCATACTCACTTAAGGAGATCTGGCTAGGCATAAGCCATAGCCAAGAAACTTAACTACACAAAGTACCATGAGAGAAAAAATGAAGAGACTATTTCCTTCTAACATTTATTGAGCACTTACCATGTGCCAGGTACTGTGCTAAGTGCTGTCATGTATTAGCTCATTTAATGATCATAACAACTCTAGAAAAAAACCACAACACAAGATGGGAAGTGGCCCTCCTAAACCTCGGAATAACCTTCTTCATTCAAGAAATATTCATTCGGTAAATATATATTGAGCATCTATCAATCAAGTACCATGGACTGTGCTAGGTACTAAGAATATACTGATAAGCAAAACAGCTCTCATGGAGCTTAGAAAGCCTCCCACTTAGTCTACTGAAATAGTTACCTAAAGCTACATTCCCAAATATCAGTCTAGTTGCACCATAATTACCTGTGGACATTCAACATTTCAAACTTCTGGGCGCCTCCTTTGTAAATTCTGATTCAGTAGATCTGAAACACGGCCCCAAAATCTGGGTTTTTCAAAACTCCCAAGATGCATATGATACACAGTGAGATATGGGAACCACAGACTGAACTAGTCTCTCACTTCTTTTAATTTCTCCCTCAAATTACTAACATAATGATCCTTTCAAAATAAGAATCTGATCATTAGGTTCTGCTTACAACCCCATCAAATGTACACAGGACAAAGTATAATTATTTTCAAAGGAAACCCGCCCTCACCTAGTTCCCTGCTCATCTCTTCATCCTCACCATTTCCCACAATGTTCAGCCACAGTGCAGTTAATCAAAGGATAATATTTCATTCCTTCTGGCTCACTCACTCCACTCTCGCTGCCTGGTGTAACCTTCTGAATATGTAACCTGGTAAATTTATGGGAGACACTTCCAAGCTTCAACTTTGTGTCTGTTTTGTCTTCCCAAACAAATTGCTCTTTTTCTCCAGATCTGACGACTGGTAATACTTTGCTATGTTTTATCTTCTCTATGATACTTAAAGCTTCTTGGAGGCAGGAAACTGTTTCATTAATCTCTGGGTTCTTAGAAGGGATGTAAATTCTACTTGGTGTTAGTATTTGGCCCAAATCTGCTATTTGACCTTGACTTCAGCCCTTTGAAGGTTGACTGTCCTTTCAACATTCTTTTTGGGATCCCTGAATGTGCTACATCAGTGCTCTTGTGATACTATAGATTACAATCATAATTAAACAGCATAACAATGTCAGTACTACAAACAAGGCATACTATTTGGATTTACTGTGATTATCTGGATAAGCACTTTCAAATATAAGTAACAAAGAAGTAAGTGAAAGTGAAAAAAAAGTTATTGAAAGATTTAGAGGCACAGGGATAGAGTGGAGAACGTAAAATTACCAATTTGCTGAAAAGAGGCTCAAGGTTTAAACGTATTTCCCTTATCACTGCAATCTATCATATAATCTCTTTTACTGTTTTGTCCTAAACTAATGTGGTCAGGAAAAATACGAGCTATAGTTAATGTTGTTAACCAATTTACAACCAACACCTTTACCACCTTTATAAATATGTCTTCAGCTGGAAACATGAGAACTGACTCATTTTGTTTTTATCATTAAGACATGAAAGTTTTCATTAAGTTGATTTCTAATCCTAGTAGCTCCCCCCCGAGGGGGGGTTACTCTTAGATAAGCATTTTTATTATTTATTGTTAGAAGCATTTTATTATTAATAGGATTTGTCGTTCTATTTTCCATCTGATAGCTGCTGCAAAACCAGAATACTTCAAACAGATAGTTTAAAAAAAAAAACCTACTTAATGGAAAGAACAGCAAAAATATGACACTTCATGTTAAATATAAATTACATTGTCAGGACAGCTACCTATCTATTATTTGTAATTATTTTCTCTAGAAAAATATCTTGAGTTCTAATCATTATCGATAAGTTTAAATATGAAACTTTAGTATACTCATGTTAGAGAATGTCATTTATTTATTCAACAAATACTTCTTGATCATCTCCTATGACCATCTCCTATGTTCTCAGCATGAGGCACTGTGCAATAAACCAAACAAATCAAGTTCCTACCCTCATGGAGCTACATTCTAGGACAAACACATCTTTACATTTCTTGCCTTAATCAGTAGTAGTTACCAAGGGTCAATACCTAACTGACGAAACATTGGCACATGAATAATCTTTCCATAAAACCAAGTAACATAAAATTTCAGGAGACAAAGCAAAGTCTACAAAAATTAATCTGTGCTTATAGGAGATGTTACATTACAGTATTATGTGAAGAGTAGGTTATACAGTCAAATTTGAGAATAAATCCATTTATGTGTATGTAATGCATGTATATACATACATAAGTGTGTATGTATGCATATACACATGTAGACATAATTTATAAATGTACAGATAAAAACCAGAAAAATACAATCACCTGGAGGGATTCTTAAAACACAGATTACTGACTGGGCTTTAACCCCACAGTTTCCCATTCAATGACACTGGTCTAAAGAACACTTTGAACCTCTCTAAGAAAATACTTCTTTATGTGTCCTTCAAAAATGCCCAGAGAAGCAAAAGATTGTTCATCAACACTCAAAAACGATTTATTAAATACTTGTCTTTTTAAAAATCTGCCCAAATGCTTTACAAATACAGGAAATACATCCAACCTCTAAGACATTTATATTACCACATACTTAGAACTCAGCAAATATAAAACACACTAAGGATTTAGACTAGAGTAGTCAATAGTTGACACCACAACTATATGGTAAACACCAGTCACCAACGGAATTCCCTCCCCACCCCCCCACCCCACCCCCATATACACGCCTAGATCCCAGCCCTGGAAATGCAAATTGCAAGGTTATAATGTTTCTTTAAAAAAACAGTTTCACAGACGATTATGATGAGCACTCAGCTGTTTAAGGTTTGTGTTTCATCTATGGGTGCTTGTAAAATTTACAGATTCCTGAGTCCCATCTGAAAATGACCAAGTCAGAATCTCTGGAGTTTCTGGGGATCTCTGGTAATCCTTATGTTAACCAAACACCCAGGTGATTCTTAAGCCACACAAGTGTGAGAACCATTAGCAGGTCTTAAAGCAGAGATTTAATACGTTAGCCAGTAAATTTTGAATACGAAAAGCTTATTTTTAGTTGCAACTACACGTGCATGCTGTGACAACTATGTTTGTCAAACAGAACAATGAACTGAGTGGGTTGGGCAATACTACGTAAGGTACAATCGCTGGAAACAAGAAGCTAAAGGTAAAACTCAAGGACAAGCCAATAATAAAGTGTGTGCTTAATAAAAACCAATAACTTTGCCTCAAACACGTAAGATCATGATTAGGCTTCAAAGATTATCAAATGAAAAACGTGATAACCGTGGGATGGATTTTTTTCAAGTCTCCGAAACAATTTTTAAAAAAATCACCCTTTAATCTCTTTCTGAATACCATAAACATCAACGGGCTGAGAATCACTGTCCCTGAGTACCAGCCTGTACTAAAGATGCTCCTGTGATGGTTTATATTAAAGTAACAAAACTTAAATACTAATGTTAAAACTTTGAAAGAACCTCAAACTTGAAACCACACTATACTAAAAAATAAACAATGGAATGTTATGGGTGAATCGATTAACACCAAAAATTGAATACTCAACTGTGACCCAAGCCATCAACAATTGAATTTTGCTTGAAAAATTGGATGTAGAAATATCTGCTGAATAAATGAGTGCACAATAATCTCTTATAGGCCAGAGTGGTTAGGTGCTACAGTAGTGGTTTAGGATTGAAAAAAATTTTTAGACCACTGAAATAAATCAACTTGTTCACATTATCCAAGAAAATGCCCATTCCTGCATTCACAGTGAAGGCTTTGACTACTGGTTTGTATATTACCCACTTACACATTTTAGCTATGTTATCTGTAAAGGTAGGCAATTTCCAATTCTCCTCTACCAACAGGTTAAGATACGTTTACTGAATTACTGATACCAAAAGAGCATGGAAAAGTAGGATTTCTTAATTTGCCAACCTTTAACAGCCACATAAATACCCTTGAGAATATATTTCTTGTTACTATTATCAATATGGAAATGGTTATTTTAGAACATGTCTGCACAAAAAAATTTCTTTATTTAATATGCAAAGGCCAGCTATTCATGGGGGGGATACCAATGTAGAGGAAAAACAGCACTCACTATTGTATTTCTATTATAAGTTCACTGACAGTTTGGACATCAGCCTTTGTCAGAATGTACCAAAGAAGGCTCGAATGATTCTAAACAATATCTTGAGACTTCAAGGGAGTGAAACTCTTCTGAACACAACGTAATAAATATTACAATAATGTGAATATAATAAGTTTCTAGTTCATTAAGTCCTTACTTTGTGAAAAGAATTGTTCTGAGTATTTCACATGGGTTAATATCACTTTTATCTTCACAACAATCATATAAGGCAATTATTCTTATCATTTACAGAAGAAGAAAGTGAGAGCTAAAAAGAGGTAGGCAACTTGTGCAATCACAGTCAGTAAATGGCAAAGCAAGCAGCCAATCTCTAGAGCCTAAACTCTTAGCTATTAGTTATTACTACCTCTTTCTTAAGGAAATTAAATGAAAACTCTAACCCATAATAGAAGAGACTCCAAGCTTCCCAAAAGGCAGAGCAAGAACAATTGCAGAATGACTATGCTTGGTAGAAAACACTGTAGACTATGAATTCAGGTGATTTGCAACAAAAACCTATAGTCCATTCATTACAGTACCAGCACTGTTCAAGAGTACTGTATAAGGAGATAATTAGTCATCTACATCAAGTTAATCAAATATTCTACAATAAGACATTTGACTCATTTAATCAGCGAATCAACCCCACTGACATAGTTAAAAATGAATAGTCCAAGCAGAGCAAACTGGCATTCATCCAGGAAACTGATGCATGGATGCTAGAAGAGAGGAAGTTTCTTTTTATTTTTTTTAATCACAAACTATGGATGCAGGCATGGGAATGTTAGTGGCCATCTTTCATACCATATAGATTGGCTGTTAGTGGCAGAATGGGGACAACACGCAAATAGAGCAAAGGCATATAAAACAAGCAACATTCAAAAGAAAGTCAGGGATTATACTCTGAGGATATCACTTGAGACTGGATCTAATTGCCCCTTAAACCAAAACTAGGGTGCGTGAGCCAATAACTGCCTCATTTCCCCCTTTAACTAGTTTGAGTTGTGTTTCATCACTTGAAATAAAAAAGAATCCTAATACACTTAGCAAACTGCCAGCGTTTCAAATGAAAAACAAACTTTACTGATGATAAAGTACAAGAAAATGGCTTTCTCATATACTGCTAGAGTACAAACTGGTAACTTTTTGGAAGTTTAGAGTAGACTTAAGAAATGTTTGCTAAAAATTAAATAAGGGAAAAGATACTTTCCACACATTTACCTACCTGATTTTCTGCAGCCATATACATATGCCTCTTTAGTCAACTTTTCTACTCAGTGTTCTCAATATATAAAATTGGCAGGCACTAATTTTTAACTTACCTTAAAGTAGGGTACTGAGTTACTTTCAAGGCCAAGTACATGTTACACAGCTGTATTTGCTAACAAAACATGTTTACTAGCCTGGTTCTAATAAACATTATACATATTTTTTAAATGACAAAAAAATTAAAATTCAAGACTCAAGAAAGTTCTAAAGTAGCCAAGGGATTCCCAAGCGTAAGAAAAATTCCTATGAAAAATGAGACATAGAAAAGGGGACAATAATGACTTCCAAAAAACCTTTTAAAATCTTAAAATCTTTCTCTGCTTTCTCTTTGTTCATTCAATTATTCTTTCATTGCTTCGTTTGTTCAAATACTTAAGAGCTCATTGTGTGTCAGTATTCTCTTTTATACAAGTTTCAAATTCAGTCTATTTGTGATCTTGCCCATTGAAACATGTTTCAATTTTATAACTGAAAAATGGGGGAGGGTCACTTTAAAGAAATTTACTTAACATCAGAATTTACAAGAAAAGAGCTATAAGAACAAATGTAAATCCCAATTCTTAAAGACTTAAACTTTCTGCCTTTAAACCTTACATTTATTTTACCATAGTATTTTTCAGTTGAAAAACAGCCTCACAAGCTAGCAGGAAAAGGGGAGAGAGTTGTCACTACTAAGCAAAAACTGCAACAATAACTAGTAAACACTTTTAAGTTGTCTAAACATATTGTGACTTTCAAAACAATTGAAGAACTGCAGTTCCATCATTAGATTTTTGTCCCGTTTATAAAGCAATACATTTTGAAAATCATACTTCGAATAATTTTTATGTTTAATAATTACAACAAAGTGAAATTTTAAAATGAAGACACTCATTAAACGACCGTTGAGATCACCAGAACAACTAAAAGGTAACATCTTGGGGACAGTTTTCTTATAAAAATAGGTCATTTCAATTGTTTTAAATCTTTTAAAACAAAGTTACTAATTAAATGGGATTTTATTGACAATAAGTACAGAACATTTTAAACAATAAGTACTTTTCTGAAAATGTACTGGCAAACCAAATCTTTCTAAGCCACTAGGAAAACAATCCTTATTTAAGAGGTACTTAACTTCATTTCTGATAGAGCTTCCACTAGCAATTGTTCTCTATGGTTAGCTTTAACTTGGTTAATTACACACAAACAAACCCTTAAAAACATAATCACTTCAACACATCCACTAGGATGACTACTATCAAAAAACCCTGGAAAAAAAGTGTTGAGGAGGAAGTAGAGAAATAGGAACACTTGAGCACTGTTGGGGAAC
The DNA here is from genome assembly GCF_057876585.1 of Rhinolophus sinicus. NCBI lineage: Eukaryota > Metazoa > Chordata > Mammalia > Chiroptera > Rhinolophidae > Rhinolophus > Rhinolophus sinicus. The sequence goes on along the minus strand of NC_142503.1, from coordinate 168,654,189 downwards.
AAGTAAAATGGTGTCGCCACTAAGGAAAACAGTATGGCGATTCCTTAAAAACTTAAAAATTGGGCCAGCCCGGTGGCACAGACAGTTAGAGCTACATGCTCCTAACTCCGAAGGCTGCTGGTTCGATTCCCACATGGGCCAGTGGGCTCTCAACCATAAGGTTGTCAGTTCAAGTCCTCGAGTCCCGCAAGGGATGGTGGGCTGCGCCCCCTGCAACTAGCAACTGCAACCGGACCTGGAGCTGAGCTGCACCCTCCACAACTAAGATTGAAAGGACAACAATTTGACTTGGAAAAAGTCCTGGAAGTACACACTGTTTCCCAATAAAGTCCTGTTCCCCTTCCCCAATAAAACCTTAAAAAATAAATAAATAAAAATAGAGTTATCTACCATATAATCCAGCAATCCCACTTCTGGGGAATATAGCTAAAATAACTGAAATCAAGATCTTGAAGAGGTATTTACAAACCAGTGTTCATAGCAGCGCTATTCACACTAGCCAACAGGTGTCCATGGAAAGATGAATGGATAAACAAAATGTGGTATATAACTGAATTATTATTCAGTCTTAAAAAGGAAGAAAATTCTCACACATGCCACAATATAGGTGAACCCTGAGGACATTGTGCTAAGCGAAAAAAACCAGTCACAAAAACTGTATGATTCTACCTATAGGAGGTATTTAGTAGTCAAATTCACAGGAACAAAAAGCAGAATGATGGGTGCCAGGGAGTAGGAGGAGGGGAAAATGGAGAGTAGTTGTTCAATGGTTATAGTTTCAGTTTTACAAGATAAGAAAGTTCTGAAGGTTGGTTACACATCAATGTCAATATACTTAACACTGTTGAACTATACACTAAACAATGGTTAAAGTGGGAAATTTTATGGGTGTTTTTTTTACCACAATTAAATTTAGATTTTATGTATTATTTTTCTAAAAGGGTCATGTCTGGCAAATAGATATGAGTTTATTAATTTTTATTGCAGAAGACACAAATTTTAATATAAAACTCAATACACATACAAAATAGTTAATTTTGCACACTTCAAGAGACAGAAAGGGATACAATTATTTTTTAAATTCCAACACCTATAGCTAATTTGAAAATTCTCATCATACTTTACCAAAAATATTGAGGAACAAGAAGATTGGCTTCTCCTAGTTTCAAATTCTTTTTCTAACCCTCAAAGCAGAAAACATACAACACATACACAAGTAGCAGAAAGCTATGTAAAATCCATCAACTGGATAATTAGTCCCAACATTAAAAAAAGAAAAAAGATAATGTTCTTTTGATGAATTAAAATCTTCTTCTTAATAGAAAACTAATCTCACAACACACTTAATTTAGATTATTTTCTCCTAGTTAAGAAACAGACATATGTTAACAATCTTAGATAAGATTTTAACCTTCTTTTTCAGAAGTATCTAAATTTTTAAAAATTGAATTTTAAGAGGACACATCTATGAACAAGCATAGTAATCTAACCCAAATCTTGAACATCTTTGCATAAACTTTTAATTTCACCACCGAACAATAAATTATTACAAGCTCTTCAGGGAAAAAAAATCAGTCTAGAGACTAATCCTCTCAGCTTCCTACATCCATTCTTAACACACAACAAAAAAGTATAACCATAAAATCTTAACCTTGAGCCTAAACACCATTAGCACTGCAAAGACAATGAAAGTCAACATGTAGAAAGATGGACATTCTCCAAACTACACAAAATGCTTTACAGTGGACCACAGGAATGAACTACCACACTTTATCAGTCTAAAAAATGATTCTTCAGTAAACATATACATGTGGAAGAGTGCACTAATATAGATTTCATACAAATTGAGCCACAAAATTAGACTAACAATACAGGTTTGAAGCCTTGCCTTGAAATGGAAACCAACGGTCTTAACTTTGGAGAAATTCACAAGCTAAGGACAGTTCTTCCACCAGGTAGGTTCATAGGTTTTACTGGGAATACTTTATCAACTGGTCATGTTTAGCAAAGATTAATACCAGGGGTGCCAAAAAAATGTATACAAGTGGACACTTTGGTCAATGTTGCTCAAGCAGTAGTTCGCCATAATCAGAAGTGTCTGGACGCTGATGGTAACCACTTTGAGCATTTCTTATAATTGCAGAAGTCAATCGTGACTTGTATTTATCTTTTGTTAATCGGTATGCATTGTGTATTACAATTTTAATACAGTTTTCCTTGCTTAAACTGTATACTTTTGGGGGGCACCCTCTGTATTTATAAAATTGTATAAACTATGGCGTCAAGACAAAAAATGTTTTAAATTATGCCAATCCTAAGGCTGCAGTGCTTTGCACGTATCTTGCTGAAATGAACTATATAACTAGTATATGTGTTTATGATTCTAGTCTCTAAAGTCCAGAGTAAATTCAAAGTAACCTATTTGGGGAGGAAACCAAGGAGTAAGGAATTGTGAAGAAGGAGGCCTGAAGTAGACAGTAGATTAAGATGCTCAAGAATTGATGCTAGATGCCAACATAACCCAGGGATGTACTATTTTAACCAGAAAGAACCCCTTTTAAAACTCTGATCCAATGTTACTTTTTACATTTTTAGGAGGTACAGAAAAGATGTATGACGTGGGGAGAAGAGGAACTAAAACAAAGAAGTATTTGGAAGGACATGCAAAAAGTTTTTAAGTGTGTGGAAGTTTAAACTAGAACTATTTTCAAGTACACAGTGTTACCAAGACTTCTAAATCAGGCACTGGGCATAATCTTATTTAATCTTCACAATAACTACTAATATGGCTGCTATTATTATCATCATTTCAAAAGCAGGACACATAGGCGCAGAAGCATTCGGTAATTTGCCCAAGTTCACAAAGCTAACAATGTGAAAAGGCTGGATTCTAACTTAGAGGTGAGGTGTCTGGCTCAACCACCAGGCATGCTCTTCTTCCAACAAGTGGAAAATCAAAGTAAAATTGTAACAAGAAAAAAGTTACTAACAAATGAGAGAGCTTCTAGACTTTAAATGACCTAAATTAAAGAAGGTAGTTAAGGACTTCATTCTCAGAGATTTTACTTTAATGATCCAATAACTATATGGTTTTAAAAGTCTGGCCTGAAACCTGAAACTGAACGATGAACCTCTTGACATTCCTTTGAAATCTAAAATTCTGTATCAATGTGCTACTAAATAAAGCCAGCCGCTACCCCTAAGGAATCAACATCAAAGGCTCTATGTGAAATCTATTATAACCATACCCATCCTCTGTTCTGATTTCTTCCAATCTTGCAGCTATGAGTTTCCTAGACCTTCTTTAAAGAAAGACAAATTTGTCTCCCCCACCTGGACTCTGGAGGCTCATTTAAAATGAAAAAATTGTAATAAAATCCTTGCCCCTCCATCTTTCAGTTATCTTTTCAAAAGGTTTTTAAATTAGTTTAAAAAGGGCAAAAACCAGACACCTTTAACAAACAGTACCTAAAATTGTTGAGTAGCTACCATTTATTGTTTAACATAACTTTCAGGTTTAAAAACCTCCATATTAAGAAATATGAATCCATCTGATCCAAATTTGCTAAATTTTCAAGAGAAAATTTTGAAAATAACACATGGGACTGAGGGAAAAAATCCAAAAACTAGTTTAGAATTGTCGGTGATGCATAGTAGCTAATTAATTTGTATTAAAACTGCTTATGATATTCTCAACTCATGAATTGGAAAGGAGAAATGAGTACAGTATTGTATATAAAAAGGAAGTGATTGGTGAATAACTTAGTGCACAGTATTAAGTGTGATTCAGCATATCATAACAGAAAACTGGCACTACACAGAGGTAATGTGCCTTAGGTTTACAATACAGAGACCAAATCTTTTCATCAAAAGCACTGTAATCACTTCTGCAAAATTAATTGTAATTTATTCTTGGGAACGCTTAGAATTTAAGTATAGGCTTGTTTAGTCACTTTTTGAATTTTGTAAGTGCTTTCTCTGGTGTCACAAACTGAGAATATATCATTCCATTGAATAAGGACCAAAAAGGCATCTACAAAACAGCAAGAACATAAACAAATTTATCTTCTGCTGACACTGATTAGGGAAGTTAATCTCTGCCAGAAGAGTGGAAGGACTTAACAGTAAAGCCAGTCTACTAACCACAACTCTTTATTATAAATCTTCAATTCCTTAAAATGATTTTTTCAAAGGTTAAAATACCAGTGGACCAAAGTGTGTGTGTGGGGGGGAAGGGTCATTGAATCCCACTGTTTCAACTAACAATTAATACTGTAATATACCACTTAGACTCAAACTTCAAGGTATTCTAAAAACTTGCATTAAATTCTAACAATGATTATTTACTTCAGATGTACTTTGAAGATTTTCCTTTAATATACTTCAATTTCAGGAAAAGGCGACAGTTCTAAAAATTTTTGCAACTTTTTAGTTATGTATTTCATTTGCTCTGATCGCATACCTTTTTTCCCAATCTCATTAAAAATGTTTGCCTAAATTTAGCCAAGCGCTACATTTTCACTAAAATACTTTCAAGAATGAATGAGGCATATGTTCATTTGTAATGTCTGGGATCCTTGACAGGTGATATAAATACAAGTATCCAATTCTGATGCTCTCTTTAAAATGTTGCTCTTTCTCTAAATTCCCGTTACTCCACTCTCAGACTAGGGAAGTTTTTCAAGGCGATTAAAATACAAAACAAAACCTGCACGTGCAAACTAAAAAGTTAGCATCTTCAGGCCACCGCGACAAACCTCTAATGCACAAAGGCAGAGACACCCGCCACGGCTGGACAACCGCAGGGCAGTATCGCTTTCGACCACGCGAGCCACGGTCGGGAACCCGGGGCCCCGAGCCCATTGGGAAGCCAGGACCCGCGTGCAGGGTCCGCCCCGGGGCCGAGTTTTCAATGGAACGGGAGAGGAGATGGGGGCGGGAAGGAGCGGAAGCTCGGGTACAAACGGCGGCGACCGAGCTACGGTTCATTTCTCTCCCGGGGTTTTCTGGCTAGGGGAAGTCCACCCGAATGGGGGCACAGGGCAAGCGGGCTTTTTGACGCAGATAGGGAGGCGGTGCGAGGCCCCGGCGGCCTGCAAGGGAGGGCGAGCAGGGCCCAGCCCCCGGCCCCTGAAAGCACTTTCAATGCGTCTCCCGCCCCCCACGACAAGATGGCGACGCGGACAGAGGGGGAGCCCGGCCCGCGAGGTTGGAGGAAAAAGAGGGGAGGAGAGAAGAGGCAGAAACAAAAAGACGGCCCCCCCAGAACGACGAGGCCGGCCCGCGGGCTCGGAGCGGAGGGCGGGCAGGGGCGCCACGGAGAACGCGGCCCGCGGAGGACAAGGGCTTACTTTTTCTTGTCGTTCGCGCCGCCGGCGCCCTCCATGGCGAATCGGTCCCCGCGATGCCTTCACGGCCGGCGGCCCCCAGGCTCGCTCCGGCCTAAGCGCTGGCTCCCTCCACACGCGGGGAGAGAAGGAGAGGCACGTCCAGAGGTGCGAGGCGGGAAACCCCTCGTGAGACCAGAGGCAGGAGGAGCAGGCGGCAATCGCCGCACTCCAGGCTCGGCTCAGAAGAGCCTCCCCTCGGGCTGCTAGTCAGGGCCTGGTCCGAATCACTGTCCGAAGCGGCGGCGAGGGCAATCCTCGCGTCCCCTCAGACGAGTCGGCTCTGTGCTCGGAGGAGCTGAGGCAGCGACAGGGGGCGGGCAAGGGCGGAGGCGCGCGCGGGGGCGCGCGGGGGGGCGGGAAGAAGTGTCGGCGGCGCGCTCCCGCAAGCCCGCCTCACCTGAGGGGGAGGTGGGTTCCCTGAAAGCCAATGGCGAGCGACGCAGGCGGCCAGTCCCCACCCCGGCCCACGTCTGTCTCAGCCAATCAGGAGACGGTCAGCTGAGGCACAGCTGAGACGCGCTGCCGCGCTCACGTGCTCGTCTGTGTGCAGCTGCGGAGGAAAAAAGAAAGGCGCTGGGGTGCGGCCAGCGCTGAGTTCGGGGACCTGGCGCCTTCTCGTAGGGAAGGCAGGGGCTGGCTTTGGGAGGCGCTGCTGAGAAGAAATTTCGGTTTGTGGGTCCCAAGCCTGCATCATATTTCCTGCTCGTTGCTGCAGGTCTCCCGCTCTCTTTCTCCGCGGTTGTGCTGTGCAGGGTTGCCGCCAGCTCTACTGAGTCCCAGTTCAAAAAAGCAGACTTTTCACGTCGTGGCTGCAAACCTTTCGGTCCCTTTGCTCAGATGTATTACAATGGGGTCTTTCTTGTCAGGTTACCTAACCACAGACCGTGTCACCGACCGCACTCTTTGCCGTAGAAAACACAAAGGTACTCGCCTTGTCCACTGTTTCCCTGTGATGGAGTTTGATTACTAAGTAAACGCAAATAAAAAACAAACCGCTCTTGCTGTAAACCTCTCAAAGGAAGTAGTCAAATCTTAAAGTTTGAAATTATATTAAGCATATTCAAGTAGGTATAAGTGGCTTTAACAAAAGAGCATCAAGCTGAATTTCAGGGAGCAAGAAAAATGGCTTTAGGTAGACTTTTACTTTTTTTGCTTTTAAAAGAGCCCCCCCCCCAAAAAAAAAAAATCTTACGTGGATTCGAAAAAAAGGAAGACGACCCTTAATTTGAGACTTATCACCCGGAATTGAGTTCACTGTGTGAACTGGAAAAAGGAAGTATTCTCTAGATCCCCACCCAGACCTGGGCAGGGGACCTCTGAACCCGAGTTAACTGGATATGGTGGCCGCCAGTATTACCTGTTTGCTAACATAACTTTGCAAGCTACTGAATAAGATTTAATCACTTTTTGGCTTTGGAAGCATACATTTCAAGACTGTCAGTCTTTAAATGTAAAAAATGTATTTTGAATCAGTAAAGAAGTACTGCATATATATATCCACTTTAGATTATTTCTCACCTTTGCCTTTTTAGTTATATTGTTGCAATCTAGCTTTGGTTTATAAGCTAATTAATGTGGACATTTAGTGGATTTCAATTATATTGCTGTGTAAAAACAATGGTCTATATAGCAGCATTAAATTCCGATAAGACAGCTATCAATTCACATAGCACTTCTTTAACTGGTCGGTAGACCCACAAAGATAATGGTTCAAGATCTTAATGTTACTTGTTTTTTAAAAAGATCTAGGAGTTCTGACAATTAAGTTCACGAACTTGTTGCAATGACATTGCTAACCTTTTTTGATATCAGAGTGATTATTCATTATGAATTTGTACCAACTGGACAAACAGTTAACCAAGTTTACTATTTTGGAAGTGCTGAAAAGGCTGCGTGAAAAAGTTAAATGACATGAACTTTTCACCAATAATTCATGGCTCTTGCATCATGACTATGTACCAGCTCACATGGCACTGCCTGTGAGAGAGTTTTTAGCCAGTAAACAAACAACTATTGGAACACGCTCCTTGCTTGCCTGATCTGGCCCCCAATGACTTCTTTCTTTCCCCAAAGATAAAGGAAATACTGAAAGGAAGACATTTTGATGACATTCAGGACATCAAAGGTAATACGACAACAGCTCTGATGGCCCTTCCAGAAAAAGAGTTCCAAAATTGCTTTGAAGTGTGGACTAGGTGCTGGCATCAGTGCATAGCTTCCCAAGGGGAGTACTTCGAAGGTAACAATAGTGATATTCAGCAATGAGGTATGTAGCACTTTTTCTAGGATGCGTTCGCGAACTTAATTATCACACCTTCATATATACACATACCTATATGAACGTGGAAAACAGTAATATTTAACTAATTTGTTTTCACATAATTACAGAGGAGCCAAATAGTATTCTCTAATTTAATCAATCCTGTTAAATTACAAAATGTTAAATAAAAGGCAAACTTTTCTGTGGGATAAAATTTTATCCCATCATCTTCTTTAAAACCATCTATTAATAAATGCACTTAGGCTGTTACAATGGAAAATAAACCTTAATGAATGGCTTTATTCAATCACTTTCTAATGTTTGTAAGTGTTCAAATTTTATTCCAAATTACTTTGCAGAACTAAGTAGTTACTTATTACAAATTTTATTCCAAATTACTTTGCAGAACTTTCTAGGTAGACTGAAAGATTACTTTCAAATGACTAAATATGGGTTGACCCTTGACCCATATTTAGTAGGAAGTTGGGCAGTGATTCATGAGGAGACAAGTTAAACTTGAAATTTGGATTACTACTAAATAATATAGAGCATTGGGCCTTTTAAAGAGTGAAACATATCAGATTCAGATAATTTAGAATGTATCAAACTATGTCATTAGACTTAGTTAGTGGTCAATAAGTGATTCTTGGCTTATTACCCTCAGTTTCCACCCCCCACCCCACCCCTAACCTATTCTATTACAAGAACAATAACAAAAAGTGTATCATTTGGATGGAAAGTGCTTAGAAGTTAATAAACATTAAAAATTCCTTTTTTTCTTTCAAGGATGACAACAGAAAATAAACATATATTTGTCTGAGTTTATTGAGAATAAGAATAGACCGAAAATTTAACACTAGCACATTTTAATTATGATAGACATTTTAAGCATAAATTTACAAAGGAATATCAAGGGATTTTCAGTTTCTGGTCCAACATGAAAGAGATTGGAAGCTCCCATTTTCACAATAAGAAAAAAAGCTGAACAAACTGAAAAGCAACAACTCTTCTTAGATTCATCAGAGAATTGTGGTTTCAGGGAACTGCTGCTGTGAAAACTGGAGAAACCAATGGTTATAGAGAATACCAGCTTATCAGAGGATCACAGTTTACCAGGAGCAGAAGTCAGCACCTGAAGCCAGCATCACAGTTGGAGCCAATATCAGTAGAAACACTTTACACTGTAATTGAGGAATTGTTGGAGGCTCTGTGTAGACCAGCTTGAGAGCTGAAAACCTCCAAGGGGGCTCAGCCTCAGAGGGGCCTCACAACTTTCCTGAGTTTTACCTTTAGGAGCCCTAACAGATTCACACTGTGAAAAACTTCTTGCTTTTTTTTGGAGTCGGGGGTGGCGGGGAACTAACCTTTTTAAAATAGTCCCAGAGTTCTCTGTTCTTCATACAGTCAGCCCTCAAGGAAAACTATTTTACCAGAGCCTAACAAACCTTGGGGAAGGGAAACACCCAACTCCAGCCCTCTCTAGCCTTCAACATGGGAGAAGGCACATACTCAGGCTCACTAAAAGACTAAAACCTAATCATAGGACTATAGAATGCTTTCCCTTCTCCCTCACCTCACCATAACACCACAACAGTAGGGTTCCTGTGTAATAACAGGACTATAGCAAAAAGAACTGCAAGTCTTAGACCCCATTTAAAGAGTCACTAGGAACATTCAAAGACAACAAGAGAAACAAAAACATGACACTAGAGTAAATTTTAGCCTCAGACACCACAGCTACAGCAAATAATAACACAGATTAATTCTTAGCCAGATAAACATAAAACTTCATAGTAAAGGCCTATTTACTTACGTTCCTTTTCCCTAATACAATATGTCTGGCTTTCAACAAGAACAAAAAAAAAAAAAAAAAAGAAAGAAAAGAAAATTACAAGACATGCTAAGAAGCAAAATATAACCATTTGAAAAGATAAACCAAGCCTCAGAACCAGACTTAATATGGCAGAGATTTTGGAATTACCAGACCAGGAATTTAAAATAACAATGATTGATATGCTAACGACTCTAATGCAAAAAGTGAACAACATGTAAGAACAGATGGGTAATGTAAGCAGACATATGAAAACTCTAAGGAAGAATTAAAAGAAAATGCTAGAAATGAAAAACAATGTGACAAAAATGTAGAATGCCTTTGATGGGCTCATCAGTAGACAGGACACAGCTAAGGAAAGAATAAATGATCTTGAAGATGTGTCAATACAAACTTCCAAAACTGAAATGCAAAGAAAAAATTAATAAAAAAGATGCAACAGAATATCCAAGAACTGTGGAACAATTACAAAAGATGTAGCCTAACTGTAGTCGGAAAACCAAAAAGGGGGCGGGGGGGGGGGGAGAGAGAGAGAGAGAGAGAGAGAGAGAGAGAGAGAGAGAGAAACATAAGAAACATAAGAAATAGTTGAAGAAATAATGGCTGAGAGTTTTCCAAAATTAATAACAGACACCAAACAACAGATCCAGGAAGCTCAGAGATACCAAGCAGGATAAATGCCAAAAATGACTCCTAGTGTAAAAGCAGGACCAGCTCAAAATTGTCCTATTCTGTTTAACTAGACACTGAGTTGCTTTTCAGAGACAACAGACCAAGACCACAAATCATGCAGCCGGTGCATGTATAGAGGAAATAAATTCAACCTCCAGCTACACCCAGAACCAGTCTTGCCACCCCCACCCCTGCCACCTGTCACACGCACACACATGGAACCAAAGGACCAGGACATAACTGGAACTTGAATACCAGAACCCTTTCAGAAGCCAAGGGTCCATTGTCCAGGAAGATCTGGTGTTGATGCCCCTTTACCGTAAATGGCCAACTTCCAAGTTCCTGCAGTTAAAACTTGCTCCACCAGCAATTCCTCATAATTCTCCCTAGCCCCTTAAAAACCTTTAATGTAGTCCAGCAAGCAAGATGGATTTGAGGCACCATTAGTTCTCCCATCTTCTTGGTTGGCACCTTCTCAATCAAATCTTTCTTTACTCCAAACTCTGACATTTTGAGTTTGGGCCTTTTGAAGCACTGGGCACGTGGACTTTGGTTGATAACACTGGGTACATCATATTTAAACTGCAGAAAGTCAAAGACAAAGATAAAAGCTTGAGGGAAGCCAGGGGAGTGGAGGTGGTGGTAGTGAAAATACCTTACCTATGGAGGAAGGATAAGAATTACATTGGAGTTCTCTTCAGAGACCATGCAAGCAAGAAGAGATTGGAGTAAAATATTTAAAGTGTTGGAAGGAAAACAAAAACAAAAAACCACCAACCTGAAAATCTGTACCTAGCAAAATTATGCCTTAAAATTGAGGGAGAAATGAAATTGAGGAAATTTGTTGCCAGTAGACCTGCATTGCAAGAAATGTTAAAAGATGTTCAGAGAGAGGAAATGCTATAATAGAGGTTAGAAACTCAAATCTATATAATAAAAATGTTGTAGAAGAATAAATTAAGGTAAAACAAATTTAAATTTTCTTTTTCTTAGTTGATCTAGCACATAACAGTTTGTTCAGAAAACTAATAGTAAAAGTATATTCAATGGTCATAATTTATGGATAAGTGAACTGAATGACAGCAATGTTAAAAGGGATGACAGGAGGGAGAAATTGAGGAAGCGCTCTTCGAAGATATTTACATTACTGGTGAAGCAGTATAATGTATTTGAAAGTGGTCTTGGATTGGTCATAAATATATATTGCAAACACTAGTTCAACCACTAAACATTTTTAAGGTATAATTGATATGTTAAGAAAGGAGAGAAAATGTAATCATATAGAATACAGAATGCTTCTTTTTAAAACCAAAGCAGGCAGGAAAACAGTGGAAGACAAGAAATTAAGTACAAAGGCAACAGATAGAATTACAAAGAATAGACAAAACAATCAGGAAAACTGGAATGAATAAACAATTATAGCAAGATTACAGGATATAAGATTAATACACAAAAGACAATTGCTTTCCTAAATACGGAAATGAGCAATTGGAATTTGAATTAAAAACACAACACCACTGACTATAGTTAACAATCCTGTATTGTATTCTTGAAAGTTGCTATGAGAGTAGAGCGTTAATATTCTTACCATAACAAGAACAATAACAAAATGGTAATTATGTGAGATAAAGAATGTGTTAACTAATCTTATTGTGGTAAGCATTTTGCAATATATATGTATATCAAATCATTACATTTGTACACCTTAAGCTTACACAATGTTATATGTCAATTATATCTCAATAGAGCTGGGGGTGGAATACAACATTGTTTATAGTAGCACCCCCAAAAAAGAAATAGGTATACATCTAACTTAATATGTACAAGACCTATAAGAGATAAGCAATAAAACTCTAAGAAAGGAAATCGAAGATCTAAATAAATGGAGAGATATTTTATGTCCATGGATAGGAAAACTTAATGTTGTTAAGATGTCAGTCTTTACCCCAATTGATCTATAGACTCAACGCAATCCAAATCCCCAGCAAGTTACTTTGTGATATCAGCAAACTGATTTTAAAGTTCGTATGGAAAGGCAAAAGATCAGAATAGCTAACAATGTTAAAGAAGAACAAAGGAGGACTGACACTACCTAACTTCAAGATTTACCATAGAGCTACAGTAATCAAGACAGTGTGGTATTGCCAAAAGAATAGACTAATACAACAATGGAACAGAATAGAGAGCTCAGAAATAAACCCACACAAAAATAGCCAAATGATCTTTGACAAAGGAGCAAAGGCAATTTAATGGAGAAAGAACAGTCATTTCAACAAATGGTGCTGAAATAACTGAACATCCACATTTAAAAAATGAATGTAGACTCTGATGTTGTTACACCTTTCACAAAAACTCAAAAATGGATCCTAAACCTAAATGTAAACTGCAAAACTGTGCAATTTCTTGATGATAACATAGGAGAAAAATCTATTAATAGGTGACTGTGGCTTCAAAAGCATGATCCATGAATGAAAAAAATAGCTAATTTGACTGCATTGAGTTAAAAACTTCTACTCTGTAAAAGACACTGCCAGGAGAATGAAAATAATAAGCCATATACTGGGAGAAAATGTTTGTAGAACACATATCTGATAGAGGACTTGTATCCAACCACATACAAGAACTCTTAAAACTTTATGGTAAGAAAATAGACAACCCAATTAAAAAGTGGGCAAAAGATCTAAACACACAACTCACCCAAGAAAACATACAGATGGCAAACAAGCATATGAAAATATACTCAATGTAATATGTTTTAGGGAAATGCAAATTTAAATAACAATGAGATACCGTTGTACACTTAAAATGGCTAAAATCCAAAACACTGACTACATCACATGCTGACAAGGAAACAGAGCAATAGGAACACTTATTCATTGCTGGTAGGAATGCAGACTGATACAGCTGTGTCTGAAGACAGCTTATCAGATTCTTACAAAGCTAAACACGGTTTTACTGTGCAATCCAGCAGTCACGCTCTTAGGTACTTACCCAGATGAGTTGAAAACATGTTCACACTAAAATCTGCACATTTATTTACAGAATAGTTACAGAAACTTTATTCATAATTGCCAAAAATTGGAAGCAACTAAGACTCACCAATGAGTAAATTGATAAACGACTATGGTATATCCAGACAATGGAATATTATTCAGTGCTAAAAATAAATGAGCTATCAAGCTACTACACAACATTAAATGCATATTTAAAGAAGACATTAAATGCATATTGCTAAGTGGGAAAAAAAACAATCTGAAAGGCTTCGTACTCTGTGATTCTAACTATATGACATCCTGGAAAAGGCAAAACCATGGAGACGGTAAAAAGATCGGAGGTTGCCAGGGATTGGGGGGAGGGGAGGCTTGTGTAGGTGGAGCACAGGAGATTTTTAGAGCAGTGAAATTATTCTGTATGCTACGTACTCTACTGGTGGGTACATGACATGCATTAAGCAAAACTCATAGAACTTTACAAAGTATGAACCCTAATGTAACCTATGGATTTTATTAAATAATAATGTACCAGTATTGGTTCATCAGTTGCAACAAATGTACCAAACCAATACAAGATGTCAATAATTAGGGAAACTGTGAGTTTGTGGGTAGGGGAAGAGGGAGAAAATGGGAACTCTTTGTATTTTCTGTTTAATTTTTCTGTAAGCTTAAAACTACTCTAAGAAATCAAATCTATTAATTACAAGAGAAAAAAACAGAACAGCATTCCAAAGTCAAGTTTTCATATCTTCCTGAATAAAGCATAGGTTTAAATATGTAGGAATCAACCTTGATGAAACATCTTTTTTACTAAAAAGAAAAGTGATATTTGGATATTTTTCTAACATCAAAGTTAATTGGAAGATTCTGAAAAGCCACAGATCCTTAAGATTTTCTATTTCTAGAAAGAAAAGACATAAAAGAAAAGAAAATAGTTTTACCTTTGAAAATTAATGGTAATACTACTTCCTGTCCCAATCACAGGATTTCAACATCTTTTTTCACCTGTAAGTTGTACATTAATAAACGAAAGAAAGATGTTTATTAAGAATCTGCCTTGCCCACCTCCTGTCCCCCAACCCAGACCACACCGATAGGTTAACATGCTGTGTTTCCCTGAAAATAAGACCTAACCGGAAAATAAGCACTAGCATGAATTTTCAGGATGACATCCCCTGAACATAAGCCCTAATGCATCTTTTGGAGTGAAAATTAATGTAAGACCCGGTCTTATTTTCGGGGAAACATGGTACTTAAATCATATCATTGTATCATCATTAATTCAACATGTATAGTGTCCATTCTGTTATGGGCCAGACATTTACTTTTTGTTTAATCTGTAGGTTTGTGTGCCATTGTAGAGTGTGAGCTCCTTATGTACAGGAACACTTTATCTTGGCAGCCCCAGAATCTAGGATGGTACCCAGCATATAAAATCCACCATCTCTTGAGCACTGGCCATATTCTAAGCACTATGCTAAGCATTTTTAGATATGCTCTTTCTTTTAAGCACTGTGACAGCCCAGTGAGGTAGGAATTGTGATCATATTATGAAACAGTAAGTGAACGGTCAAAAAGGTAAAAATACAAAGTCATAAAACTAAGAATCGGGGGAACCAAGATTATAGACCATGCCACTCCTTTATGTTGACTCAAACTGCGGTAACTGTGTGTCAGGAAATGCTCAAAACTATGGAAGATGTGTGTGGTGAGGACAAAAGCATAGTTCATCTTCCTAGAGTGTCAATGTTAGAATGAGGAAAAGTTGAGTAATATAACTATATGTGTGTGTTGCTGGGTATGTTGTGCATTTGGCTGGAAAAATTTCAAATACAGCAAATGAGCAAATCAAAAAGTTCTCTGACTTCCCTTGCCTGTTCCTTCTCTGTAGAGGGACCTGCTGCTACCAATTATTTGTATGTCTGTCCAGGGATATTCAATTAGTATACCAAAAGATCTATTTTGTATTCTTTCCTTTTTGTACAAATGATAGACTAGTATACACTTTACTTGTCTACCTGTTGAATTTATTTAATGTAACAATATTATTTGGAGATTACCTCTTATCAATTCAGATATATCTAATATTTTCAATACTTATAATAAGCAGATGTACAATGAAGTAGAGTTCAAAATGAAAAGAAACTTTAAGATAAAACTAATATAACATTAATATATATGAAAAATGATCTTTTAAATTTGACTACAAGTAAAATTAGGTTACTCTAGGCAGGTTAGCAAAGAGACATTTAACATCTAAAAAGACAAACTTTTACATTATAGTTTGCTTTGGGAAAAACCTACCATGTTAATTTTCTTATCTGTTTGTGAAAACTATTAACTATAAATGAATTACAAATAGAGAAAACTGCCTTCTACCTACTGTGTTTCCCCAAAAATAAGACCTAGCTGGACCATCAGCTCTAGTACGTCTTTTGGAGCAAAAATTAATATAAGACCCAATATTATATTATATGATATAATATGATATGATATAAGACCCAGCATTATATTATATTATATTATATTATATTATATTATATTATATTATATTAGACCCAGTCTTATATTATAGTAAAATAAGACGGGGTCTTATATTAATTTTTGCTCCTAAAGATGCATTAGAGGTGATGGTCCGGCTAGGTCTTATTTTCAGGGAAATGTGGTATATTCATTCTGCTAACCAGTTAAACAATATTTTTCTTTCCTTTGTCCTTCCTCTCTCTAGAACAAATACTTTAATTTTGCATAACATACATCTTTATTTTTTAGCTGCAAGGACATGAAACCTCTTTGTTGTAAAGACAGAGGGTGCCAAAAAAATGTATACACATTTTAGGAAAGGAAAAAACTATTAAAATTGTAATAATATATACCGATAACAAAAGATGAATACAAGTCACATTTGACTTCTGCAATTACAAGAGGTGCTCAAACTGGTTACCATCAGCATCCAGACACTTCTGATTATGGCAAACTATTGCTTGAGCAATGTTGACCAAAGTGTCTATGTGTATACGTTTTTTTGGCACCCCCAGTAACTAGCCATTTCAAAATCCAATTCAAACCAGCTTAGCTTCACCTGATTTTTATGTGAAGAGCAAAAAGTACACTATGAATCTAAGAATTCTATACTAGGAGTTTAAAGAATTCACTTGCTAGATTTTGAGCATTTATAGTTGTGATAGAAATTAATATTATTAATATATAAATATTTTTTATTTAGGGCTAAAATTCAGATTTGCTCACATATCTGTGGAGAAGAAACATCTTCAAGTTTTTTATAGTCTGCTGAAGTTCTGCCAAAACCCTCCTAAAAGATAAGCCTTTCCTTTTTCAGAATTTCTGTGCATCTCCATCCAACTTTGTTTCAATGATACAAGCTAAACTTTTTTTTCCATATAATAATGTAGACAGTCAGATGATGGAGGGTAGGTGAGAGAATCTCAAAATAAATCTTAGGACAGAAGTGCTTACTTTTATAAACTGTTTGTGTGACCTAGTAATTCTCTCCAAAACAACTGTGGTTTCTATCAGGAAAAAAACACTACCGGGACATTAAAAATTCCTGTGAACCTGGCATTTAAAAGGTATTTTTTCCTCTAAATGTTAATGTCCAATACAGGTTGTATCTTTTTTATCCAGCGATGTAAAAATAACTATTTTTAAATGAAAAACGGTGATAGAAAAATTAAAGCAGAAAGAAAAGAAGGACCTTACACTGCTTAATATTTATCCTAGCTTGCTTTTCTTTCCATGTGTACTAAGACACTAAGAGCTCATATTTTCCAAATTTTGGGTGGATGATGTTTTCACTTTGATTTTTTTGTGGGTAATGCAGAAACATTAGCCTGTTTGGCTCTTAAATTGGAAACCTTATAAAGGCTCCTTTGGTTAAGTGTCAGAACTTGCTTATGAAGAACCAGAGGCAGTCACAAGAAGTTGATTAATTTTATACACAGACTTCAAAGACAGCTTCTCTCCTGTATGAATGTAAATTACATGGCAATACCAAGCAAGCTAAAGTTTCACAGCATTATCTTATTATCAGGGCTCATGATTTTAAGCATGAACTATGTGCCAAGATTTGGGGTGAATCTTGGGAATCACAGACGTTGTGTATCATTACTTCAACCAACACCTTCTAGTCTTGACCCTCACCTCCACTCCCCACTTCTTGTCCAGTCTTCTGGGATTGTAAGGGAAAAAAGAAAGACAATTCAGTGAGTTGTGAAAAGTTTTTGTATTTGGAAAGGTAAGTGTCTGGATCCATGAACTGACTGTTCCCACTACACTCCCCATGTGGCTAGACAGCAGAACATCTATGATCCTTGCTGCATGGACATTTCCAAGCACTTTGCTGATCCTGTTGGCAAGATCTGTGGCAATTAGGTTCAGGGACAAGAGTTTATCTCAAGGTCTTGTTGCTACTTGTACTGCACTGTTACTTCCTGTTGGAACAAAGACAAATTCCAGAGCTTGGCTATCCTAGGATCTGCAGAAGGAAATAACTGAAATGATGTGGTGGGAAAAAAGGAGTCCATCCCAAAACACTGTCATGTTGGCATGATGATAGATACACACATACATCCATCTTTCAAAACACATTGAACTCACATAAAATGGGTTCATTTCATTGTATGTAAATTATAACTCAATAAAATTGATTAGAAATGACACTGTCCATAAAAAGGCATTGTGCCACTCTTTTAATTTCTGACCCTTTCTTTGGTATCATCCCCACCAGGCTACATTTCAACTACCTAAGTTGTTTATACCCTAACCTTTGGTTGTTCATCTTGGCTCTATTGGCTCCTGGATCCCAGCTCCATTTTCAGAGCTTTACACACCCTGTTCTCACTACTTTAACTAGAAGAATATGTATAGCAGCTGATTGCCGGCTGGCATAAACAGGTCAGGATAGAATAGATGAATGAATTCGCTCTGCTCCAAAATGTGGAGAGAAAATGAAATGGCAAGACACAGATGTTAAGAGCTGGCATTTGCTCCTTCCTCAACCAAGGGCATTAGCAAACTACGTGTGTCATTGAATATAAGGCAGATATATGAGACAGAGGTGGTTCTCACATGGCATGTGGGCTTCCACAAATATATTCTTAAATAGCCTAAGGCCATGGAAACTACCTCTAGGAAGACTGAAACATGAATATTGGTCCAATGTGGAGAAGAAATGTTCTAATGGAGTCTTCCACCTAAAGAAATGCACAGCCAAGGAGAGCAATAGATGTGTGTCCTATAAACTTGAGAGAACAGGTTACTTTTCTTTTAAAACATATATAGTGCTTTTATGCCTAATATTTAAGTTGAATATAAATTCTATTATGGCAGTAATTTGTCTGTCTTGTTAAATGCTGTATTTTCAGTGCCTTGAACAGTGAATGCCGAGCACAGAAAAACAACTCAATAAATACAGTTTTGTTGGTCTCCTAAAAACTGGGTCCGTGGGCATTAGTGTGTAAAAGCTCTGGAAATAAGGAATGGTGTGAATAAATATCATACAGCTTACTTGGAGGCCCAGTGAATAAGCATGGTGAACAACTGTTCGTGTTGAATAATCGCTGAAAAGGAAGATATAACATCCTCAAGAGCACTCATCCATGATGTGGTGAAATGAATACTATGCATGGATCAGAATTTTGGGTTCATGACCTTTTATACCGTCCACAATCTAGATAACCTCCCCTTCCTCAGGGGAGGTTATCTCATCTTAAAAATGAGGGATTTGACCTGTATCAACTCCAAAGTCCCTTCCAGCTCTAAAATTGTATGACAAACCTCTAAAATAATTTATCTCACACAGCTTTTAAAAGGAATAAGACAGGGAAACAGAATGAATGTCATAACTTAGTAGATGGACAATTATAGTCAAAGACCAAAATTTTAATTAATTATAAAAATAAGAATCCTTCACATATGAACAGTACATTTAGCACATCTATCACCCATTTGATATTCAAAGCCACCTTGTAAACTTTTTAATACAGTGCACAACCTAAGAAATAGGTTCGTAGCATGAGCTCACACAGAAAACTGGTAACAGATACGACTAGAATCTAAATTTCCAAAATGCTAGTTTCAGTTTTTTTCATATATATATATGAAACAAGGTGCCCAGCAAAATCTTTTTTTTTTTTTTAAGTTGCCCAGCAAAATCTTTTTCTTTTGTTTTTGAGAGTGTAATAGGGCATGCATTTTAGGTTGGCCAAAACTGAGATTCTAATACAGTTATAGGCAGAGATAGGCAACTTCCTTTCTACTTGCATCTGTTTGCATCTTTTCCATTTGATTTAATTTCTACAGATGCTGATAGCCTTTTGGGAAAATAATTAGGATAGCGTCAATTACTGGATTTCAGCATATATAAGCACCTATGGATTATGAAGAACTCAACTGGAGCAAATTACAATAAAATGACAGCTGAATCTCAAAGGCAATTATCCTACAGGGAGAATGCCTGGTGTGGACTGGATTTACCAACATAAGCTAAGGGATTGAAGAGAGCAGTTTTACATTTTTCTTTTTTTTTAAACACATTAGAGTTTAAAAATGTTCCTGGGAAACCCTCTAACAGTGCAATACTGGGGAGAAAACTGTTTCCCTTCTCACTTGGAAGCTCACTGCTGTTGTATTACTACACCCAGCAAGGGTTGAAAGCACTGGTAGCTAGAGTGGTTGGCAAGGATCTGAACCTGGTATAGAACATGAACGTGGCAGAGGCAAGCAAGGGCATTTAAGCAGATCTCCAGCTGGTGTTGAACCACAGCAGAGCCCGGGCATGGCAGAGGCCAGCCACAGTAAGGAAAGTGATGACCTGGACTAATTAGTTAATTATATGAGATACTCCTCTGGGATGCTCAGAAATAATTTGGGGAATTGGAATTCCTACCTAAACATGTGGGAACTTCTACTAACAACATGTCATGCAGGATTATGAGACAATAAATTTTTCCCCTGGATTTTGTCTCTTAAGCCATGCTGTTCTTGCTTGTTTTCCGGTTAGAAGTTTGACTTCTTAAACTATCTGAAAAATTCTTAAGCTTATTCCGATGAGTAATCCATTGATTTCAGTTAACTCCTGCATGCTATGAAATCATTTTCTCATTAAGTTGATTTAAAATATTTTCAGTTTTTCAGTGAAGGTTGCTAAATTTGCATACTTACCATAATTTCACTTGAAGTTGAAATGATAATTCATTAAGTCTGAAAAATTCAAACCATAGTGTGTAAGCTCTTTTTTTCTTGTGTTTGCTGATTCCCTTTGCTAAATCTATCTCTTTTGCTTTCTGGAAAATGAATTATCATATCAAAAAGGTTTACAAATCTGGTTAGACCATTTCATTTATGAGCTATCTAACTTCTGTTTGTAGACAAAGCCTCACATACTGTTCCTTATCAATGTTAAATTTTATGAAAAGGTAGTCATATTTACTATGTGACTTTGTTTTATTCATGGTTCTAATTATAATTGTGAGACAAAGAACTGCACTAACATTTTTTGCAACCAGGTGATGTCAATGCACAATACAGTTTATTGCAAGAACTTTAGGACATACTGCCTTTGGGTGGGCTATAGAAATCTTTATGTCTTCCACCCACGCAATTGGCTCTATCAGAGGCACAGGGCATCCTAATTCGCCAGTGGTATTTGTGTTCCATCAAACCAAAATTTTACAGCAGCAAAAATAGATGCTCTAATCTAGTCAATTCCTGAAGAATCTGCAAACATCTCTTGCAATTATAATAATAAACATAACAATAGTTGCCATTAGAAGGCCCTTAATGTCAGTAACTATGTTTCATCAACCTGAATAGAAATTTTGCTTCCTTTTAGTGTACCAGTTAACTGCTCTGCAATGTTAACTGACAACTCATAGATACTTCTTTGAATTGAATCGTTGTGCAATGGCAGTTTTCTTAAAATACCGGATCTTACTGCATCACTATTCAAATTGAAGCCTCTACGTTCATATGACAGTCTCAGCAACTGTATGATCATGGCCAAGTTTTACAATGATTTTTGCTATTTTATAAGACCTAATCATTCCATTGTCATTTGTTTGTGTGTTCTTCTTAACTAAGGAAGGAGCAGTGTTATATACAACACAAAACTCCGTTTTAAAGTTTTGAAATATTCTGTACATTTACCTACTTTATCGGCATGTTTTCTTTTCAAGTGATCCAAAATTCTTAATGGTTTCATTAAGCTGAAATGGTTTCAAAGCTGGAAAAGAACTATCGCAGGACATGACACATAGACTGTCTTGAGTTGACTGGCTTTCAGTAAAACCATAGGCCGATATTCAGTAAGATATTGTTGACATCTTTTCTTTTTAGTACTTGACATAATTAATGGTGGGTTGAAGCACTTTTGTAGGATTTTTGTAGATGTAGAATGAAATAATAAAAGAAAAACAATTTTTCCTTATTTCTCAACATCCATGTCACACACATAAGCACTGAGGATCAAGCAGGCAACATCCACAAGGTAGTCAGTGGTAGCCAATCTGTATACACAGTCCACTCTTGCCATAGACTTCAAGATAGAGAAATCCATTGAGAGAAAATACGTCAATCACAGTCATGATTCACCATAGTCTTGTAGCACTCATCTAATATGCTTTTTGTGTATTTTCCATGAAATTAATGTCAATGCTGCCCATGCCCAAGAAAATCCAATAAGAGAAATGACATATTAAGGAATACAGTTTTTGTCAGGTAGAGTTGAGCTTTGGAGAACCACAAACCATTGTAGTAGCTAAG
Organism: Rhinolophus sinicus; assembly: GCF_057876585.1. Taxonomy (NCBI): domain Eukaryota; kingdom Metazoa; phylum Chordata; class Mammalia; order Chiroptera; family Rhinolophidae; genus Rhinolophus; species Rhinolophus sinicus. The sequence goes on along the minus strand of NC_142503.1, from coordinate 168,632,262 downwards.
AGTTTTCTTCTACCCAAGAGTCAATTTTTGCCCTCTTGTGGGCAATATTGCCCTCAGTCACAATACATGTACTAGAGGTATTTGTGGTGGGAAAAGACATCCATTTGTAGTTCATGGCAAGTCCCAAAAGGAAATCATAATGTAGACATCTGGGGTTCTGGCATAAGGCTGTGTCCTCTGCTGCAAGGAAATATAAGCCATTCATAAACCACTCAGTGGGCTATTGGGCAATGGTAGGGACACAATATATGACTATGAGACACCAAGTAGCCATTTGACTAGTGCTGCTCTTCATGAGCTGGGTTCATTCAGCCCCACCTAGGGACCCACTTTAAAGCAAAAGGATGTAGCAGTGGCACATGGCCATGGGGTCCATTGGTCTTATACTGTATTCCACTAGAAACCATCATCCTGATACAGTGATGAAACAGCCTCATAAAAATGCATCTGAGCCTCCATTTTGAGGATGATACCCTGTGCGGTTAGCAGCATCACCCAAGATGCTGTATAAATCCTGAGCAACAAACACTACATGATATTTATTTATCCCTAACAGGTAAAATACGAGAGTTTGGGGACTGAAGAATGGAATAGGACAGTCCCTTTATATCACCACTTACAGTGACTCATTTGAGAAATCTGTACTTCTCATCTCTGCTTTGGGCATTGTGGGTCTGGAGGCCCTGTTTCAGAGGACATAATGAGAGAAAAGCTTCAGCTTTTCACATTGTCACTTTGGGCTCCATGTGCCAAGAGATTAGCAGGCACAAAGAGGAATCACTGTTCTGGGTATAGTAAGTGCCCCCAGTCATCAGGAGGAGGCAGAGCAACTGCTCCAAAGCAGGGACAGGAAGAATATGTGTTGCCACCGCAGTGACCCACTGGAGCCTCTGTTGGTTTTCTCATGCCATCTTGTTAAGAGTAAGTGGGCACCATCAACAGCCACCACCTGCGGAGGGCAATGGTAACCAGAGGCTCAGATTCCTCAGAGTGGAGGGTCTGGATTACCCCACTAGGCAAGCTGCCTAGATCAACAGAGGTGCTTAATGAGGGTGGATGGTGGAGGAGACAATGAGCATCCGTTATGGCTCTAAGATCAATTGCAGCAGCAGGAGCTGTTCTTCATCACACTAACCTGCCTAAGTCATCCAGAAAACATGAGGTTTCCCAACCAAACTCCTGGAGAAGCAACACTGTAAGAAACAAGTAGGTAGCACTTTCAGAGTATGGGCTTTAGTGGATTCTATGGTGCTCGACTCAGATCCTCAGCCCATTGGCTTATCCAACACCAACTGCTGGGAATATCAACTAATGGCTTGCAGCTGTGTCTCTCATGGGCATTTTCCTCAGCCACAGAGAATGGCCTTGCCACATGCTGTACCTTCCCCGATGGAGAGGCCTGTAGCCAATGCCTGGCTGATGTGGGTGTACAAAGGCACAGCTGAATTGCCTCAGTTCAAGACAACTCTGAAAGGCCATCTTAGTTCCAGAGCTTGCTGTTGCATTACCTAAAGTCTCAGTTGTAAATGCATATGGCCTGGCTTCTTCCTCTGCCCAATTCTATTTTCTTCTCTTCTTTGTAGGTCTATTTCCTGAATAGGTCTCCCCAATAAGTCTTCTGCATGCAACATTTGGTTTCAGAGTATGTTTCCAGGAAACCCAATGAGACACTATCTTAGAAAGTAGCCCGAAATTTTCTAAAAAACTAAACCTAGCAGTTGCTGTCGGCCGCAACCAGGTGGCTAAAATTGCAAACTTTACTTATGACATTATTATTATTGTTGCTGACTGCAAATAAAACAAATGTTTATTGATTCATGCATACTTTAAGAAAACAAAAATTTTTTGGTATTTACCTGAACAAACACAAAAAATATTTGTAGAACAATAGCAGAGCTTTGTGGAAAAGTATACAATCATGCATTGTTTAACAACGGGTATACGTTCTGAGAAATGCTTGGTTTGGCAATTTCATCACTGTGTGAACAGCACAGTGCATTACACAGACCTAGATGGTACAGCCTGCTACACACCTAGGCTGTATGGTGTAGCCTACAGCTGTTAGGCTATAAGCCTGTATAGCATGTTACTATGCTGAATACTGTGGGTATTTGTAACACAATGGTATTTGTGGATCTAAACCTATCTAAATATAGAAGAGGTACAATAAAAATACAATATAAAAGGTAAAAAATCATACACTTGTATAACACGCCTACCATGAATGGAGCTTGCAGGACTGAAAGTTGCTCTGAGTGAGCCAGGTGAATGTGAAGGGCTGGGACATTACTGTACACTGCTGCAGACTTTATAAACACTGTACATTTAAGCTACACTAAATTTATAAAAAAATTTTCTCCCTTTAGTAATAAATTAATCTTAGCTTACTGTCCCTTTTTACCTAATAAACTCTAGTTTTTAAAACTATTTTGTAATAACACTTAGCTTAAAACAGAGTGTACAGCTGTACAAAAATATTTATTTCTTTATATCCTTAGTCTATATTAATAGCTGTGAGTAATGCGTTGCAATGGCTGTGACCTTCCAATGGCTACTACATTACAAGACTATGACTTTCCCAGCTACAATGTCACTAGATAGTAGGTGGTAGAAAATTTTCAGCTCCATTATAATGTTATGGGCTCACCGTTGTCCTATACGCTGTCCACTGTTGACTGAAAAGTTGTTCTGAGGTGCACGACTCTAAGTGTTTACTACTAAGTAGAAAGTTGATTGATTTTTAGGGGGAAAAACAGTGAGGTGGTGGAGGTAAAAGGGCAGAAAGGAACTATTCTCCTTTCATCTATTTATTTCATGAATGTTGTTTTTAAAATAATGGCTTTGGTTACTGATGGCTGAGAGAAAAGTGCTCTGTGTTTAAGTCAAGGAAAAACTGAGATTCCTTCTAGAGTTATAGTCTTAAGACAGTGTCTTATCATTGAACACCTTCTGCTAAGTTTTAAATTTAAGGCTCTTTGGTGTATAATTTATTCTTTCAAAATGAGCTTTTCAACTTTCTACCTGATAATTAGCCACAATAAAAAATATTCATTTAGAGAAGGATTGACCTAAACTAGATCTGACTTCAGTTATAATCTATGTTGTTTAGGAAGGAGGTCTAAATACTGAAAGTCACATGCACGGAAATGGATTCTTAGCACAGGGCAGCTTTATGTCATGCTAAGTGGAAGCTATGTTAAGAAACTCTTTGAATACCTCTTAAGAAAATATCTTTGAAAGCACTGCCCTGAGACCAAAGTATCCAGCACATTGCAGGCCACGCTACAAACCCTTCATATATATTAGCCATTAGACTTGAGACCCATCTGATTGTGGTCTAGTGCTTAGATGAGCATTGTGAGGCATAGGGAGATTATTTCTACCAACTGGCACTTCTTTATGCAAAGTGTAGTATACTTATGATTGATATTTGTGAAACTAATCCTCAGGCAATGAAAACCTTAAAGAAAGATTAAATTATGTTATGGATGATTTAGTATAGTACTGATTACATTCTACCCTACAGTTCTCTAATTCCATGAAAACTGGTAAACACGCACAGTATACATGGAAACTCTATTCAGCAGATGGTTGCATCCTCTCACCTTGCTGTTTGGCTTGTCCCCTTTTCATCCCTATCAGCAACTGTCCTTGCCAACATTTCACAGAGAAACTAGATGTAGATGAACAAGAATTCACTGAGTTTGTTGCATCTGCCTTAACAAAATCATCTGCCTCTACTCCTAGCCTTATCTCTTTGTCTCTGGGGAAGAGATGTATCTCCTGCTGCCAGCAGCTAATCTCTGCTCTTCATCACCTGTCCTTTCTTAAGGGATCTGGACACACCATTTAATTCCTCTCTCACTTGTATTTTCAACCTCCAATCTGATTCTTTCAGATGTCTCCCATCTCAAAAAGAGATTCTTTCAATAGTCCCCTCTAGCTGTCACCTGATACTGCTTGCCCCTCACAGCCAAATTTTCTTAAAAGATTAGTCAACACTCATTGTCTTCACTTTTCACTTCCCACTTACTGCTTATTCCCACTGTCTTCTCTTGTCACTCCAGAAACTGCCTTTACCTAGGTTTTAAATTGCTTAGTTCAATAAATGATTTAGTGTTCTTATCTCACTTTACTGATCTGCAGAATTTGACACTGTTAATTGCTTCCTCCTTCTTGAAACACTTCCTTTGATTTTTCAAATACCACCCATTGCTGGTTTTCCATCTGCCTCTTGAGTAGCATCTTCTTTATTTATTTTATTCTGTTCTATTTTTCTTTTCTTTAAAAATGTTAAATTTTTAGCATTTCTTTTTTTGGGGCATACGATATTATTTTACATTAATCTCAGGTGTACAGTATAGTGATTAGACATTTATATAATTTACAAAGTGACTCCCTCCAACTAGTATCCACCTAGCACTATACATAGTTATTACCATATTGATTATATTCCCTATGCTTTACTTTACATCCCCATGACTAATGACTACTGTGTAACAACCAATTTATACTTCTTAGTTCCTTCCCCTTTTTCACCTGCCCCCAAGCCCCCTCCCATCTGGCAACCATCAAAATGTTCTCTGTGTCTATGAGTTTCTGTTTCAATTGTTTAATTTGCTCTTTAGATTCCACTTATAAGTGAAATCATATGAAATTTGTCTTTTGCTATCTAACTTATTACACTCAGCACACACAATACCCTCTAGGTCCATCCATATTGTTTTCTTTATTTCTGACTCGTTCTTTATTGTTTTCTATCTCCATTTTTATGTTTCCTATATTTTTGTTGACGTTCTCCCTGAGATCACTGAGCATCCTTATAACCGGTATTTGGAACTCTGTATCTGGTAGATTGGTTGTCTCTATTTTGTTTAGTTCTTTTTCTGGAGCTTTGTTCTGTTCTCTTATTTGGGACATGTTCTTTGTCTCCCTATCTTGGCTACCTCCCTGTTTGTATCTATGTATTGGGTAGGGCTGTTATGTCTGCCAGTCTTAGTAGAGTGATAGATGTGTTATGGGGCTCAGTGGCACAGTCTTCCTGGTCACCTGAGCTGCACACTTGTGTGGGTTGTATGTGCCCCCTATTGTAGTTGAGTCTTGGTTGCTGTTTGCACTTCATTGGGAAGGATTGACCCTTGGGCTCACTGGTTGTGAGGACTGGCCATGACTACAGTGGAGCAGTTGTGGTAAAGGGGCTGGGCCTACAGGATCTGATTCAGCAAGGCTCTGGTGCCTGCCCAATCTGCCTGTTGGGTGTGTCTTTCTTGGAGGCAGCTGGGTGATGCTCCAGCTCATTTTGAAGCTGGCCACTGGGCATGCCAGCCCCAGGGTCACCTGGGAGGGGACCCACTGCAGGTCAAGTTCATCCACATCCTGTGCCCAACCTGGGGCCATCCAGCATGTGCTACAAAGCAATCTGCAGGTGGCCACTGCCCATGCCATGCTTAGAATTGCCTCAAGAGGCAAAGCTGCAAACCAAGACCAGCTGCCACTAGTGCTGGGCTTAGGGCTGCTCAGCTAGAGGTACGGGACATGCTCAAGCAAGATGCTGCTTGTCTGGGTTCTGGGAACCTTTGAGAGACCCTAGGAAAGTCTGCAGCATGAGCCAAGGGAGGTGGTTTGTACAAAAAACCATGGGAAGTGGTTTGGGTGTGCCCGAAAGTTGGGCAGGGCAGGGTCTCAGAATCACCAGGGCATGGAGAATGAATGGTGTCAGCCAGCTTGATGGAGACTCAGATATGGTGGCCGCCTGCGCCTGTGGAAAGGGGGAGGGCTTAACAAAGAAACAATGACTTCCACCAGCTCCTCCGTCCTGAAGAAAGCTGCCCCTCATCCTGTAGCCAGACAACTCAGTTATCCCTGTATATCCCTGTCACCTCTCTAGCTGCTGCCCCAGCGATGGAGCTCAGAGCCATTGATTCCATCAGTAAGTCCATGCATGCTCCCTTTAAGAAGAGCACCTGGGACTCCAGCTGCCCTTTGTCTCACTCAGCCACAATCTCCACTGGTTTTCACAGCCAGAAATTATGGGGACTTCTCTCCCTGGCACTGGAACCCTGGGCTCGGGAGCTTGGTGGGGTGCTGAGACCCCTTTCTCCTTTGGGCGGGACCTCCGCAACCAAGATATCCCTCCTGATTTTTAATGGTCACACGCAGGTTTGGGACCAGCCCTTTCTCACCACTGCCCCTCCTACCAGTCTCCAAGTAGCTTCTTCTGTATGTCTGTAGTTGTAGGGGTTCAGCAAGATTTCAGGTGATTCTCAATGACGGTCGTTTTGTATATTAGTTGTAATTGTGTTGTGGTCATGAGAGAAAGTGAGCATAGCATTTACCTACTCTGCCATCTTGACTGGAACGCTATTCTATTTTTCTTTATTTTCTTCATCCTCTTCTTACTTTTTCTCCTCAACATTTTATTATGAAAAATTTCAAGTTAGAAGCAAGTTGGAAGAATTGTGCAATGAACATCCCCATACCCATCCCTTTCCCACTTGATCTTCTCACTCCAATACACACTCCTATCCCATGTACTCAGTTTAGACCATTTCTGAGTTCAGGCATATATAGTCCAAATGAACATTCCTACCTTGATGGCCAAGAGGCAACTCAAACCCAACGTGGTGAAATTAAGCTTATATTTCCAGATTCACCCTTTATTTTTCCGTTTACCTTATCAGTCAGTCACCAAGTCCTGTCAATTCCATTTCTTTATATCTCTTTACCCAAATTCAGGCCCTAATCATTTTTTTGTCTCAACTGCTCTTCCTGCAGTCAGCCTTGCTCACTCATCTTAATTCACTCACCACACAGCTGCCAGAGTGTCATTGTAAATGCAAGGTGACCACATGAATTTCTTGTTTAACATCTTTCAGGAATTTCAGTTTAAGCTCTTTAACCCATTAGCAAGGCCCTTCATTAGTCCTACTTAGCCTAATTTTTCACTATCTTTCCTCTTAAACTTTATGAATCAGGCTTTATAAAGCTACCTAAAATTCCTGGAATATGCCTCTGTGTTCATACGATGTTAACTTTTCTCACTGACTTGCTCGCCCTAATTATTTCACCTAATTTTTGTCCTTCCAACTTCTAACAATTTTTCCAAGTTGTCCTTCATAATAGAGTCTAGACACTACCTTCCCCAGGATAAAACTTTCTCAACCTCCTTGTCATGCAGGGCAGCCTGCGTGTCTCAGCTCCTGCTCCCCACACAAGAACACAAGGTATGGCTAGGCCAAAAAGGAACACCCATGGAGCCATAGGTAGGGAAGTCATACTACTATAGACTCACTGGAGGCTGGATTCACACGACGTGCGACCTGCTGTCCGCTTTTCTGCCTGCCAACCGACCGACTCCCCAACCAGCACAGCCGCGGCAGTTATATCAGTGGCCAATTGGCTAACCGGCCACAGCTGACAGCCATCCACCACCCGAGCAAGGACCCCTCCACATGAGGCCGAGAGCCTGGAAACCGCTCTCGGGGGCTCTGTCTCCATATCCTACTGTTCAACCATCCCCAGATCTGCGTGACATGCTCTTGATAGGGCACCTTCCCATAGCACCTTGTGCTTATTAGCTAATTAATTGAATCATTTAACAAAGATTTGAAGCCCTGAAATATGCTGAACTCTGTTAGGTGATGGGAACACAGCAGTGAATGAAATAGAGCTTCAAGGAATTTACACAGTATTTGAAGATTTAGGTCGGTCAAGGGACTTCTGATAAAGTGAGGCTAGCTCTTGAAAGAAGTAGACATAAGACACTCTGGGGATACTTAGAAGGGACTGTGGGGATGGAGTCCCAGAGAACAGTTTCCAGGCTCTTGACCTCACGTGGAAAGGTGCTGGCTCGGGTAGTAGATGGCTATCAGCAGTGACTAGTTGACCATCAGCTGTAACCGGTTAGCCATTAGCCACTAATGTAACTGCTGTAGCTACGCTTGGGGGTTAGTTGGTGGGTTGGTTGGCAAAGAAGTGGATGGCGGATTGTGGCTAGCAAGTGGGGTTAGCAAGCACAGGTGGCAGATTGCGGATCGTGCAGCTCCTGCTTCCTATGTCTCCAACCTGGCCGCCAGAGAGAATATAGTAGTATGACTCCCCTGTCTATGGCTCCATCAGTGTTCCTTTTTGGCCTCACCATATTCTGTGTTCTTGTGGCTGAGACCCCGCATGACAGGACACAAGCCCAGACTTGGAGAATGAGTTATGGCTCCTTGGAGGAAGAATCATCTAAGATATGGAGGAAGAACAGGAATAAGCTAGGGGAGGGGAATAGGTAAAGGAGAGTGTGGCTGTGGAAGAGGAAGGAGAGAGGGAATGTGATTCAGGGTGCCTGTTAGTGAGAGCCTGGCTCCTTCAGGGTAGGGAGTGTCCCCAGTGCTTGGCCTAGTGTTTGACAGAGAGAAGGCACTCCATCAACATTTATTAAATGAATAAATGTATGAATGAAAGAGACTGGAGAAGAAGGGGCCAGATTAGAAGGGCCTCATCTGAAAAGGAGTTTAGATTTTATTCTGAGAAAATGCCATAAACACTCACTAGAAGAAAGATTTTAAGCAAGAGTTTGACATAATCAGATTTGTACATTATAAAGATTAATCTGGACAAAATGAATTGAAAGGACAGCAAGAGGCAAATCGAGCAGCAGGAGATCAGTTAAGAGGCTGGTGTGGTCACTGATGTCAGAGATGATGGTGACCTGATGAAGGAAGTGACAGAGGTCAACCAACTTGGTGACTGTCAGAATGAGGATGAGAAAGCAATCAAGGGTGATATTCAAGTTTTTGACCTGGGTAATTGTTGGTAGCAATTGTTGAGGTAGGAAACAGAGGAGAATGAAGAGGTTTCTGGGCATAAGGTTGGGCTGTGAGTGAGCTGAAGAGTTCAATTTTGAACATATTAAGTGAGTGTGAGACACGTATTGGTCCTGAGTCTGTTGCCCACAGATTATTTTCCTTGCTCTGTCCCTGTTTGTTGTGTGTCACCAGGAGCTGACTTGCTGCTATGATTCCCAGGCTCCATGTCAGCTGGCTTCTGGCTTGATTTGGGCAAGAAGGAAGCACTGGTAAGGGGTTAGAGAACAAGAAGAGGGGAAAAGCCAGCATATGGCTGCTCTTGCCGTTCCACCTCTGACAGTGTCTCCAGCAGCAGCTGCTTCTGCTCTGTGGCCTTAGCTCCTTCCTGACAGGCTTGTCCCAGTCTCCTCCAGGAGGCCCACACCTTGTGTTCTGGTGACACAATCACCTTTCTTTGTCCCTCCAGTCTAGAGGAGGCAGGTAGTGGCTTCCTGCTGTTGCCTGACTCAGAGTCTCTCGTTTGGCCTCTCAGCTTTTCTCTCCCCTGTGTAGCATTAAACTCTCTGTTTTAAATACTTAGAATGGGTTCTGTTTTTCTGAGGAACATCCAAGTGGAGATACCCAAAAAGCAGCTGAGCATGTGGAAGAGAGATATGGGCCAAGAGTCATCAACACATAGATAATAAGTTTCTATCATAGCACTTAATTTCCTGGGAAGCAATTTTCTCCTTATCTGTCTTGCACCAACCAGCCTGAGCGATCCTTAAATGCAGAAAGACTATCTTAGCTCTATCCGTGTTCTCTGGGCCATCTCAATACCTGGCACAAAATAGTTACTCAATAATATTTGTTTTTTTGAATGAAGAAATAAATGCATAAACTCTATGTATCATTTTTAGATTATATTAATTGGTGGATACATTTTTACAATAAAACTGAAGTCAACCTGGAGAGGAGAGTGCCCAATCTGAATTAATAAGAAGTATGAATCACTGGATGTTTGCTAACATATGCAGTTTTATTGACCTCAGATTTTTCATGATATGAATAAATGAACAGCAGTAAGTTGCCCTAGTTGTTAAGTCATTTATTGAACAGAGAAGAATAATACGAAATCATTGCAGTTGTGTATACAACTGTGCATATAAGGGCTATTGCTAAATAAACTGAAGATAGTAGGTTTGTTTAAATGGGTTAAACAGTCATCCAAATCCTCTAATCTTAGATGCACAATCAATTTCCCTGGAAATGATCTGCAGAGGTAACCTCAGCCTGGGTCCACATTACCAGTCCTGACTGTAGCTAAACCAATTGGGTGTTATAAACAAGGCATTCCAAAGTGTAGATGTTGACTTTGGCCCAGAGGAGAGACAGGTCTGTCCTTGAGAGCTAAGGATCTTTGCTCCTGTCCCCAGTGGGAGGGTCCACGCTGGGCTCCAGGAGCTATGCGTACCTTGTGTGCTGTTGGATCTGTGGTTGGGAGGGAAGGAATGAGGCTAGTGACAGCCTCAGTGTGTCCTCTGTCTTCTGGTGGGTGGTTGAGAAATATTTTCTCCTGCTACCTACATTGTGATAATGTGATTTGTAAGAAATACATATTTGGTCACTCAGTTGATCAAAATATATTTTTCATATGTATTTGGTCTTCATCCACGATTCCTGGCTCCCAGTTCCCAGAACTCTGGGAATTTCCTAAGTGTTGAGAGTAGAAAAACAAAACAAAACAAAACAAACCAGTGTCTTTTGTTATGTTAATAAAATGATTTTGGGAAAGCACTGATGGGTGGGGGTTGGTTGCCAAGGGAACCCACCTTGGAATAGAGGCTTGGAACTTTCTGTGTGTGTGTATTTTATAATACTTTTATTAAGAATGAGCCCATATCAGTATTCCTAAACTGTAAACATAAGGAAACTGAAGTATCAAAGGATACACATTAGGGATTATATATAACAGACAAAATCCCTTTAATTTTCTTATTGCCTTTATACAATTGATGTAACATATTTAAGCAAAACTGAGTTCCTTATTAAGCAAACATTTTTGCATATAGTGTTCTTTCTGTGCCTTTACCTTTTGTTTGACTTTCAGTAGTTCTACCTTGATAGCTTTATCTTCTGGTGCTATCTCCTGAGCCTTCTTAAAATCAGTCAATGCTTGATAGTATTCCTTTAATCCTCACTGTCCTTGAGCTCTTCGGTACAATGCTTTGGTATTTGATGGGTCTATTTCAAGAGCTGCCAAACAACTGTTGATTGGTCCCGCCAATTTGACATCCTCAGTTTCCAAGCACCAGTATTCAGCATGCAGCTTAAAGCTACAGGTTGCAGCTTCAGTCTATCTGCTTTCTCAATAACACTCTTTGAACCTTCCACCTATCTTCAAACTTTTGTATATATTTTTAAGGGATATCTCCCAGTTCTGGGATTTGAAAAAAGTCTTTCCAATGTTTCTTAAGTCTTCTGTTATTAATAATATTTTATTTACATCTTTTAAATTTATATCTGCATCCTCGAGGAAATCTGGGTGACTGTCATCAGAACCATCTTTTGGAATATTCCCCGTCATCCCCTTCCTTCAATTCTCTGCACTCTGCAATAATGCATAGTTTGGCCTGTTTTCCTCCTTTCACGTCTACATTTTCCAAAATTCTTGCCACACTCATTCCTTTAATTACTTGGCCAAGTACCATGTTTCCCATTCAAAGGAGGAGTCAGAACTGTTGTGATAAAAACTGAGAACCATTTGTATTGCAGCCTGCATTTGTCATGCTCAATAAACCTTCCTGGTCATGCTTATGATAGAAATTTTCATCTTCAAATTTTTCACCATAAATACTTTCTCCACCTGTCCCATTCTGATTTGAGATGTCTCCACCCTGAATCATGCATTTCTTAACAATTTGATGGAAAAGACACCTTTGAAAAAGAGAGGTTTTCCCAGTGGTGGGTCCCATGCCTTTTTCTCCTGTACACAATTCATGAAAATTTTCTGCAGTTTTGGGTACAATATCTGCAAACAATTCTAAGACAATTTGACCAACTCCCTGGCCTCTGATGTCCGTGTTATAGAAGACTCAGGGGTTACTGGGTTGGAGGGCTTAGCTTGGGGGAATGGATGTGACATTTTGACTTGCGGACACGGTTTGGGAGCAGGCTGAGCCCAGGCTTAAGAACTTTCAGTCCTGTCCCCCAATTTCTGGGAAGGGCAGAGGGTCTGGAGCTTGAATCAATCGTCAATGACCAGTGATTTAATCAATCGTGGCTATGTAATAAAGCCTCCATAAAAACCCAAGGGGATGGCGTTTGGAGAGCTTCCAGGCTGGTGAGCATGTGCAGGTGCGGGGAGAGTGGTGGACCTGGAGAGAGGCTGGAAGCCATATGCCCTTTCCCCATACCTTGCCCTATACCTTTCTTCCAACTGGCTGTTCCTGAGTTACGTCCTTTTTCAATAAACCAGTAATGTAGTAAGTAACATGTTTCTCTGAGTTCTGTGAGCCATTCTAACAAATTAATTAAACCCAAGGGGGGATTGTGGGAACCTCTGATTTATAGCCGGTCAGTCAGAAGTGCAGGTGATAACCTGGACTTGCGATTGGCATTTGGAGTTGGAGGGAATTGGTGGTACCGCCAATCTGTGGCCAATTAATCAAAAGCATAGGTAGCCTGGGCTTGTGGCTGGTATCTGCTGTGTCATGGTGGTGATGGGGGGAAGGGGGCAGTCTTGTAGGGCCAAACCCTTAATCTATGGATTCTGATAGTACCCCCAGGTAGATAGTGTCAGAAATGAATTGAATTCTCGGACTCCTTGCTGGTGTCTGAGAATTGTTTGTTGGTGTGGGGGAACCCCCATCCCCCATGTTGGAAGGGGGTCTGGGAACCCAATGTATACATTAAAAAAAAAAAGGGAAGCAGCAGTGAGAAGCTAGGGAAGGTGGGTGAGTCTTTGATGTCTTACTTTGTGTAGCAGTGATTAAATTTGTATTTGAGAAACATTTGAATTTTGTAAAAGAAGCAATGTGGATTTATCACAAAACTAAAAAAAAATTTAAAAATGAAATGAAATCACTTCTAATGTCACTACTTAGAGTCAACCTCTCTGACAATTTGGAATAAATTCTTCTCAAACCATTATCATGTAAATTGCTATAGACAGAATGTTTGTGTTCTCCCAGATTTGTGTTAAAACCTAATCCCGAGTGTGATGGTATTAGGAGGTGGGGACTTTGGGAGGTGATTTAGGTTGTGAGGATGGTGCCTTCTTGAATGGGGTAAGCGCCTTTATAAAAGAGACCCCAGATTGATCCCTCGCCCCTCTCTCTATGTGAGGACACAGTGCGAAGATGGCCGTCTATGAATCAGGAAGTGGGCTTTTATCAAACACCAAATCAGCTGTCACCCTTATCTTGGACTTCCTAGCCTTCAGAACTGTGAGAAATAAGTGTTGTTTATAGGCTACCCAGTCTATGGAATTCTGTTATAGCAGCCCAAATAGGCTAAGACATGTTTATATTTAACAGTGTCTTCATATTACATGTACTGCTCTGTAACTGACTTTTTTCATGCAAAAATATGTCATGAACAATCTTCCATGTCAATTTCTATGGTTGTATGGTATTTCATTTTTTAAATTCACCATAATTTATGTAACCAAAATCTCCCACTGAGAAACATTTGGATTAGCTTCAATTTTTCACTTTCAGGCATATGATGAACCATTAGCAACTGATTTTTAAGCTGAATCTTTAAGCATTTGCAATAAAATATTTCGGGGCAGGCTGTGGGAAGAATGAATCGTGATATAAAAGGGCCCAAGGGAGGGAAGTGTTTATGTATTGATATTATTCTTTATAGATAAAGGACATCAGTTTACAGGAATGAGGTAGGGGAGGATAGTGTGAGCTGGGGGAAAGTAAGAGAGGGTGAAATGACAGGTATGGGAGAGAGAGAGAGAGAGAGAGAGAGAGAGAGAGAGAGAGAGAGAGAGTCAGACAACAGCTTAAGAGACAGGTAGACAAAGGGAAAGAAAAGAATGTGACTAGAACAAATAGAGGGAATCAAACCATTATCAAGGCTGCTCAAAAAAAAAAGTTTTGTGTTGATTGCTAAATAGAACAGTGGCATTTATACAATTGGTGGCATATGATTGAATGAATGCGAAGGGAGACAAGTTGCCCCAAACCTGAGGGGGGACTTTGGTTATCAGGGTAGATACAGAGTATCCTTTAAAAAACTGTGAAGCAAAGGAAAAATAATAATTAAGAAATCTCATTCTACTTCATTTAATTCACACACCCACACATGTGTGCATACCATGAGCTGAACGTTGTCTTTAAAAACATAGCTTTCTTTAACTCTTGTCATTGATAGTTTTAGTTATCTTTTCTCTTATGGTGATTGGGTTAAATATTTTGCATCATTTCTCAGCATCAGAGCCCCAGAAAAAATGAAAGAGGAAGAAGTTAGCTTCCCTTTTCCCCTTACTGTTTTGCCTGCTTCCTGTTTTAGAGAAATTAAAGTTAGTTCTGAATAACCACTTTCTCTTGCAATCATTCTTCTGTATAATTTGGGGGTGGGTAGGATGTATATTAGTGGGGTAGGGTAGGGTGTATATTTGTGAGGCTGGACGATTTCCTATACTGTATACACTTGTAAAGGACAAAGAAAATTACTTGTATAATGAACATCACTTGTACACATATTACAGTGTATTCAAAGTTTTTTTTTTTTAAATCAACTTATATAAAGAGAACAATTCTATGCTTCATGGGAAGCTGTGATTAACTAATGAAATTATTTATGTAAAAATGTTTGGCAAATTCTAAAAGTCTATACAAGTGTGACATCTTTTTGATGATTGGAAAGTCATACTCTGGCATCAGCAGAATCTTATCAAAGACAGTAATTTCTGTTACTTTCCTACACCTAGGGGTTGGGATGGAGAAATACATCCATAAATCGCCTTGCCCTTTGTTTTCTCCCAGTATGATCTTTTGCATGTACAGAAAATTTAGGAAAATACCTTTTCCTTTGTCAAATCTAAGTGGGCAGATTTCCCTTTTTTAACAACCTAATCAAGACTGACTCATATTAATCACATCCTATATGGAATTCTGTTCGATGTCCCTGACACACACCTAGCAAAGAAGGGAGACGATGAGTCATTGCTCCCAAATGCTCCTAAGGGCACTTTAATTAAAGCACTAATGCTACATGCCCAAAGAGTTTAGCATGACTCAGCAAGATTAGTCACTTATGCCGTCCCACCCCAGGAGTATATGAGCATGTCCAATCATATGACCTTGGAGAAGAGGGATACCAAACCTGACTGATTTAGCTGAACTGCTTACTTAAATCAGTCCTGTTACTGAGTGACAGTCAGAGTAGGGCAGAGCAAGGGCAGTATAGACCTGTGGATCCTCGTCACAACATTTCTGTATTATGTTACCTTGTGTCTAGCTGAGTGCGTGCCAGGTCACCTCTACATGGGGGCAGAAGCAAACCTCAGACAAAGATTCTGATTTGTATCTTCCATTTGAAGAGGACTTTTATTCTGTTCACATTTGTGGCTTTTCTTTGTTCCATGAAGGATTGATGCATTACACACACAAATGAGCCCAAAGTATTTTAAGTGAAAAAAAGCTCCAAGCCTCACCTTTACCAACTACACTATGACCTCATCAATTTTTCATAGTATCTGCATGTAATTTAGTACTTTCCGAGCATTCAGTTCTTTCTGAACGTGTAGGTATTGTATGTGTAATTTGCTTGCCTTGTCATTCTGAAATCTTTTATGCATACTGTTCAGACATCATGTTTATTTAGTGTGTGCAATGCCATCTTAATTACTGTAAAATATGTACTTCTGTATTCTTCTGTAGAAAAAAAGGAAAATTAAATACAATGCACATTTAAGCTGTTGCAGTGTTCCAGTCTAATACAGAGGCTGCTGCTGAAATACTTGAACACAGCGTCAGGGAATTCCATAATCCTGTTTACTTTTTGGTTTTATTTTTGTATGTTTTGAAAAAGTATGTCGTGTTGTTTAATTGCTACAGCACAGGGTGGAAGGACATTTTTATTGTCTGAATGATGCATTCTTTACTCACTTTGGAAGGCTTAAAATTGGCCAATTCTGATAGTGAGAAGGTTCAAGAAAACTAACACATGTGGTCAATTGTACTTTTTATGGCTCAGCTTTGTGTTTCAGAGATGTTATGGACTCATCGCAAACAAGCAAACAAACAAACAAAGATATCTGCAACTGCTCCAGCAATTCTGTTCAAAATGTTTGTTGGTTTTGTGTAGCAAGTTCATAACCTGCATGGTATTATAACTCATATGTATTCGTGTATTTGGATGTGGGAAGGATGCTACTTGGTACATTTTTTTTTCCCTTCTGTTTCTTGGAATTTTTGTATTCAGCTCAAAAATCACTAATATTTGCTCCCTTGGGCTTTAGGTATCCCTTGGACTCTACATTTATATTTCTGCCTATTTTCTTTTCAGGAAGCTTGATGAATGTTTTGGAATGTCCTCAGTGCAAATTCAATGTCCTCTGTAGCAGAGAGATTTTGCTTCTTTCTACCCTCTCCTACTTAATTTTTCTTAAATAAATAGCCTCTCAGCTTATCCTGTGACATGTTTAGACCTCAGAGTCCAGCCCCGGGGTAGATAATATCTGCAATTCTATATATGTATATGTTGATTTCTGACCCCTAGGAAATGTGGTCTTTGAGAAGTTGAGTTGAAACCCACACAGGCTTTCAAATGGTAACTGGTTTCAAGTTCAGCATAATTTCCTTTGAGGTTGCTGTTAAGAAATAATCTGAGTAACAAGTCTAGTCATCACCATATCCTGATAACCCACTGGGAAGAGAAATTACTTCCTGTAAGTTACGACATTTCACCTCCACCCAGGGCAGTTTGTTATATTACCTAGTTGTCTTCTAAGTAAACAACAGCGCTGAAAATAGTTAAAAGGAATCTAATTTAAAATGTACTGGCAAGTAGTAACCTAAGTACAAAGACATATTAGTATTTAAAAATAAATATGTAAACTCAGCCTTTTCGTCCGTTAAATGTGTCAATTACTAAAGCTTTCAGTGGCATGTAGATCCTTAAATGAGCCTCTGAAAGCGATTTAATCCGTTCCCAGACATCTGGACAGACTAGCTGGCATTATGCTAGTCTTCTACAAATGTGGCCAAGGCTCCCTGCGGTCTTTACAGTTTTGTTTTATTCGTGGCTTGTGTTTTCCTCTCTCAGTTGAATATATCTGGTTCAGAGTATTGGGTCAATGACAGGTCCTGCCTAAAGGAGTAGAAAAGAGTAAAATTTGCCACGACAAACTTAATGGGAGCAATCACCGTAGTTTAATTTAGAAATTGTTCATCGACCACACAATATACAAGCAGAAAAGGACATGCACATTATTATGAAATGATATAAGTGTGGCCCTGAAAATACTTTCTAATGGTTCCATAGTCTGGCCGTTGTTCCCTCTCCTCCCCATCGGAAATGAAGCTTTCACAGCTCCCTTCTAACAGCTGTGCATTGATTGCAGCTGAGGAGTAACCTGACATTAGAGCCATGTCAAAATGGCTCAGATGGTATGCATGTTTTAGAAATGGAAAAGGCAGGTCACTTAATATATGGCAAATTTGTTCCTTTTCTGGTCCAAGGCGTTGTGTGGGCCTAAGGCTATATCACAACTGTGAGGGCTTCTTATCTCATGTGATTTCTTTTGGTCTGCTTGAATCCTTTTATGGCTTTTCAATGTCCTGATGTAATTTAGCATGTCCCAATGATTAGACTTTTTTAAAAAGCATATCTTTTGTGCTTGTCATTTTCCATAATTTGTTTGCTTGATTATTCAGAAAGTCTTTTACACTTTTAACCCAGACCCTGTTTATGTAGGGCTATATTGTTCACTTTCTTCTATTTATTGTTGTTGGAAAAAGCATTGCATTTTTATCCTAAGGGGAATCTGTTTAATCTATTCCTCTCATTTAAAGGTTGAAAAAAACTGAGCCCAGAGAAGCTAAGAAAGCTGTCTGAGGTTAATAGACATTGGGGTAATTGACAGAGCTGAGACTAGAATCTAGAGCCTTCTGATTTCTAGTCCCGGGCTTTCTTTCTTTTTTTTTTTTTTTTTGCGGGGCTGGGGGGTGGTTCTTCATCTAATGTGTCTAGCCATAGGGATTTCAAAAATCCTACCAGTTATTTAAATGAGTGGCTAATTTCTTCTCTGATTATTAAGATTATATCAACAGTTCTTTAAAGATTTAAAATTGAGGGCAAATGGGGCTTTCTCCCACTTGAATGGAGGGACAGCGTTTTCAGACTCACTGTTCTAGGAGCCACTGAAAAATAGGCACATATTTACACTTAGGTGTATGTAGTGTACCATTTAACTTGCTAGTAATCATCCTGCACCCGTGTTTAGAACAGCTACGTTGACACTTTATTTTCTCCTTCTAGAGGATGCCAACAATACCAAGCAACCGCCACCCACCTTCTTGCTTAAATCTCACTAGGAAGAATTTCAGACAAAAAAATTCAAATATACAATATTGAGGAATTCAAATTGCATCAGCAAAGTTAATAGACACATCCTCCAAACCCTTTTTCCCAAAATGTATCTTTTTGTTTGTGAAAGTACTCCCTTTAAAAAAGAACTTCTTGGGAGGAGTTCTGGTCAAGATGGCAGAGTAGGTAAATGCTGTGCTCGCCTCCTCCCACGATCACATCAAAATTACAAATAAATTATAGAACAATCAACCTGGACAACCACCTGAAGAGTAGCTGAACAGAAGTCCTATAACTAACGATATAAAGAAGAAGCCACATCGAGACTGATTAAAAACAAAAATACAATCAGAAAAAAAAAAAGACCTTCTTATAACTTAGTATCACATCTTAAAATAAACTATCCATAAATCCAGAAACAATGAGGGGAAACAATACAAAATTCTAGATAATATAAATGGGAAATTGCTTCCTTAACCTATTTGGTTCTGAAAAGAACCTTTTACCCAACCTTTGTACTAGCCATGATACCTGACAGTTCTTCCAAAGAGAATCTTTGAATTAAAGCTCTCAAAAAGCAGCAATTTTACTTGGGGTGGGAGTATTACTGACTAGTGTACCTAGATTAATTCATACCTAGATTCACTACATAGTAATCATCTCAGAAGTAGAAACAGGGCTTTGATGGATGTGAATAGTTCTTTAGGGAGTTCAGGTGCAGGTGGAATGGGATTGAACCATGTTTCCCAACTTTAGTTATTTGCCAATCACCTTTATGATTTTTGCCACTTCTGATTATGTACCAGTTATACATTTGCTATGTCATCTTTTTCTTTAAGTTGGTTTAATTTAAAATTTAAATATATTTATTTAAAAAGAAAACTTTATTACTTCTATGAATGGAAAACCATTCATAGAAGTAATAAAATAAACAAAATAAAAACCAAACAACATTGTTACATTTTAGTTAAATACTGTCTCCTCAGAAGGCTGTGATGCCCAAATCTGCCATCTTTTTGTTAAAAGGTAAAGTAGCAAATGTCAGAAGAGTGTTAAGTATACACTTGCGTCAAATGGAGACTTTTTTTCTTGAGACAATCAGGATTGAAAGAAAACTGGAAAAGGGATAACCTGCTTCTGCACCATCATCTCCTGCCACTCTCCCCCATAATCATTTTATGCCACTTCCTGAGGCTTCCATACTGTTCTGCCAAGAGCTCATGCCTGCCTCAGTACCTTCACACTTATTATTCCCTTCCACTGGGTAGATTTTCCCCAGATCCTTACAGAGCTGCCTCTCACTGGCCTCTACTCAAATCTGCTTTTTCAGAGTAGTCTTTCCTAATGACAGTCACTAAAATACCCATCCATCCATCCATCCAACCATCCATCCATCCATCCAGTGTTTATTTAGTTCATCTGGGTTAATTTCCATTAGAGTCTATTTTGCTTTCTTCCTTATCTGACTCTATTCCTCTCTGAATATACAAGACTAAAAAATGTAATTTATTGTCATCTTGTTAGCTAACTAATATTTTTGGTGTGTACAATAGAATTAGCTTTTATAAAAAAGAAATGTGCATATGCAAAAAAATACAGAAGAATATACAAAACATCTTAACCATTTAATCTCCAGCTAATGGAAGTTATAGTGGTTTTCATTTCCTTTGTTATACTTTTTTTCATCGACTGATTTAATTCCCAGTAAAATCAATCAGAGATTACAAAATCTCTGTTTTTTGCAATCAGATAAAACAATAGTGTTAGTTCCATGTGGAAAAATGAGTGATGATTAATGTAAACCCTTAGTTCATGAAACTAGGGAGCCAGTAAGAAGAAGGGCATGGAATGAAGCCTTGTTTAGGTGCATAAATTGAGTGAGAGAAAATCTACTCTACAAAGCTGAAATTTAAATCCTTAACTTCAGGAAGCCATTTCATAAATGGTTTTCTTTGGTCATATAAGGTGACCATGGGTCACAGGGGGTGATGTTAGAAAAACAAGTCAGGGCTTCTGTCCCATTGGTGGTGGCTCAGTTTGTCTTTCTCTCCCATAATGAAAGGAGACTCTATAATGCTAATAAGCTTGTCAAATCTTTAGCAACCACCACTCTCTCAGCCCTTGCCCCCACCTCAAATTCTATCTGGAGCATTATAGGGCAGACCAATGATTCAAACAAAATTAAGATCTATTAAATTAGCAATTCCATTTTCCCAATTAAGAATTTATTTTGCACTTACAAAATTGAACTATAGCCCTGTGTTTATTTTTAATGCAGGAGACTATTAGTGAAGCAAATTTGTCTTCTTCATTTATGTATTTTGGAGCAAAGTTTATTTATACTCGGTGAAATGATAGCTTTTCTGGTAATTTCCCCCTTTCCTGGCAAAGAAAACTTAATCTCCTTTCTGCAAATGATTCTATTTGGGCAGCAAATCCTACATTGAAAATCGTTCCAGATCTTGTTATGTAACCTGAACAGATGGCATTCGCGTGGCTTTGACATGTCAGGCTGCAGTCACAAGACACGCTGAGGAACCAGCTCTGGAGCCTTCTAGTGGGCAAGCAGGCAGATCCCATGAGCAAGCAGACACGCGTGACAGTGGGATCAGGTTAACTGCACTCGAGCTCAGCTTCCCATATTCATGACCCAGGGGTAAATGCCTCAGGATCCCGAGAGAGGTACAAATAGTTCTGGAGAAACTAGGAGTAAATTTGGTTGAATCATAAAAATAAACAAATCTTTCCTGTGGGAGAAAAACAAAGTCTTTTTTTAGGGGATGTTATACCAGAAGAGTGATTTAGTTGGTGGTAATATTGAAATGTCCCAAGCAGATGGACATTGAACTGAACAACAGTACCTTGGGCTTGGAGTACAAAGGGGCAAAATGGATCGAAATTCCTTTCTTCACAGAGCTTGCAATTTAGTGGGGGAGAAAGACAACCAACCAACTAACCAAACAAACAATCAAACAACAAATGAACAAACACACACGAGAGTGATAAATGTCAAGGAGGAAAAGTAATTCAGAGAAGATGCATAAGATGTGTGTATGAAATTTTAGATAGGGTGGCTACAGAAGTCCTCTTTAGAAAAGATGACATTTGAGTAAAGACCTGAAGGGAATGAGATTGCAAATCATGTATGTCGGGGAAGAACATTCTGGAAAGAGGGAACAGTGAGTGCAAATGCCTAGTGTCGGCGGGAATACCTGGAGTCTCCAAAGAACCACAGAAAGCCCAGTGTGTCTGAACCAGAGTCCACCGGGGGAGTCGTGCATGATGATATTTGAGAGCTACTGTGAGGTCAGATCATACAGAGTTTTAAAGATCATAGTTTGAAATTTGCCTTTTATTCGGAGATAGAAACCATTAGGAGGGTTTTGAGCAGACAAAGCAAGCACATGATCTGAATTATTATTTATCAGGATCACTCTTTGTAGGAAATAAACTAGGGTAGTAAAGGCAGAGGCCAGGGGTGAGGGAGGGTGGGGCAGTGAAGAAGCACTTAGGAGGCTATTGAGAGATAATGAGGTGAGAGAATGGTGGTTTGAGGCAGTAGCAGAGGTGGTAAGAAGTGGGCAAATTCTGGCTATATTTCAAAGGTGGAACCAACAGTTCTGGTTAATGGATTAGGTGTACTAGTGTGTAAGAAAAAAGGAGTCTAGGAACGTTTGAAGGTTTGGGGGCTGTGCAGCTGGAAGGATGGAGTATGAGCAGAGTTTAGGGCAAAAGCCTTGTTGGAGTGGGTTCAAGAGAGAATGCAGACATTGGAGGCAGTGAGCAAAGACAATTCTTTCAAAAACATTTGCTTTGAACGGAAGGAGAGAAAGATGGTCGCTGGATGGGGAAGTGGGAATCAAGAGAGGATTAAAAAACTTTTTATTAAAGTATAATAACATGATAAAGTGTGTATTTCTTAAGTGTATAGCTCTATAATTTTCAGAGCCAAACACACTGAAGAACTTGCACCCATTTATCATTCACCAGTGCCCAGGAAGCCTCATCCCCGTTTTCTTCCAGTTACTGTCCCCAACACACCCAAGTGCAACAGCTATTTCTAAAACCAGAGATTCATTTTGCCTGGTTTTTGTACTTTGCATAAATGCAGTCACGCAGATTATGCTGTTTTGTATTTGTAGTTATAGGCTAATCATTTTTATTGCTTTAAATTAATCCATTGTGTGAATATACCGAGATTTGTTTATCTATTCTACTGTTGCTTTGCAACTGGGTATTTTCCAGTTTTACAAATAGTGCTGTTAGGAGCATTCTAGTATATGTTCTTGGGTGAACATGTGTGCATGTTTTATTGGGTATATTTCTTTTTTTTTTTAAAAAAAGGTTTTTTATTAAATATAGCTAATATACAACATTATATTAGTTTTAGGTGTACACTATAGTTATTCAACATTTATATAAAGAAGTGATCACCATGATAAGTCCAGCAACCCATACCATGCTATCACAATAGTATTGACTATATTCCCTATGCTGTACAACACATCCCCAGAACTTACTGTTTTATACCTGGAAATTTGAACCACTTATTGCCCTTCACATTTCCCTCCTTTAAAATTTTTTCAATTACGGTTTACATTCAGTATTATTTTACGTTAATTTCAGGTGTACAGCATAGTGATTAGACATTTGTATAATTTAAGAAGTGATGCCCCTGACTAGTCTATACATAGCCTAGGTTCATCTAATAAACCATTTCTAAGAAAAGGATGCTCAAACCAGGCACTGAACTTCTAATAGTAATGATCCTGCGGAGGGCTGGTTATACAGCTAGATGTAGTTCCTTGCCCTTTGCAACTATCTGGAAATGGTTATTGTTTATTTAACCAATACAGTAAATACACTTCTGCATAAAAAAATTTTCCCCCCAATATCTATATCTATCAGAAAGGAGTATAAGTAACTAAAATCATCATTACATCCAAGGCAATAAATTAATTTTTTACTTGCTTGTGTCTGATTACATCAAAAAGGTGAACCATTGAAACAGTAATTGTGGAGTTGGTGAGAAGCAGTATCTTTCAGTATGTGATCTCTTACGTAAAACCATAATCTGCCCTATTTAAAAAATATGCACTCAGGCCGGCCTGGTGGCTCAGGCGGTTGGAGCTCTGTGCTCCTAACTCTGAAGGCTGCCAGTTCGATTCCCACATGAGCCAGTGGGCTCTCAACCACAAGGCTGCCGGTTCAACTCCTCAAGTCCCGCAAGGGATGGTGGGCAGCGCTCCCTGCAACTAAGATTGTACACGGCACCTTGAGCTGAGCTGCCACTGAGCTCCCAGATGGCTCAGTTGGTTGGAGCACGTCCTCTCAACCACAAGGTTGCTGGTTCGACTCCCACAAGGGATGGTGGGCTGTGCCCCCTGCAACTAGCAATGCAACTGGACCTGGAGCTGAGCTGCGCCCTCTACAACTAAGACAGAAAGGACAACAACTTGATTTGGAAAAATAAAAGTCCTGGAAGTACACGCTGTTCCCCAATAAAGTCCTGTTCCCCTTCCCCAATAAAAAAGAATCATATATATATATATATATATATTCATATTTTATAGCAGTTTTATATTTATGTAAAAATTGCAAAAATAGTATAGAGCATTCCCATATACTCCATACTCAGTTTCTCCTATATTAACATTCTATATTAGTATGGTGCATTTGTTATAATTAATGAGCAAATATCAATATATTATTATTAACTAAAGTTTATACTTTACTCGTATTTCCTTAGTATTTCCCTAACGTTCTTTTCATATTATAGAATCTCTTCCAGGGTACCAGATTACATTTAGTTGTCTCCTCAGGCTTCTGTTCGCTGTGACAATTTCTCAGTCTTAATTTGTTTCTGAGGAGTGCTCATTGAGTATTTTGTAGAATGCACCTTAATTGGGATTCATCTGATGTATTTCTCATGACTAAACAGGGTTTGGGATTTTTAAGGAGGAAGACCACAAAGACAAAGTGCCATTTTCATCACATTGTAGCAAGTGTCTGTTCTATCAAAATGATCTATTACTGTTGATGCTGACCTTGATCACTGGGCTGAAGCAGTTTGTCATGTTTCTCCACTGTAAAGTTTAACCCTTTCCATACTGTACTCTTTCTAATGAAGTCACTATGCACAGCCCACACTAAAGTATTGGGGAGATACCTCCTTGAGAGTTGAGTATCTACATAAATTATTTGGAATTCTTCTGCAAGGGAGCTTTGTCTCTTCACGCCCATTTATTAATTTATGCAATCATTTATTTATATCAATAGGGACTCATAGGTGTTTACTTGGGCTTATTGTCCAATACTACGTTATTTATTTTATTTTTCCAATTGTCCCAAGTTTGTTCATTGGGAGTTCTTTCAGTTGATTCTTCTATTCCTTTGACATCCCTTATCAGGGTGTGTATGTGTGTGTGTATGTGTATGTGTGTGTGTGTTGATACTTTCTTAAATTTGGGCACTATAAGATGCTTCCAGACTATCTTGTATATTTTCTGACCTAGTTCTAGAGTCAGCCATTTCTCCAAGGAGCCTTGGTTCCTTTTATTGGAGAATGGTATTAGAAACCAAGATCTGGGCACTCGTAGGGTGTCATTCTAGTTTCTTTCAGCCAGCAGAACAAGGAAATATATTTGTCTATACCAACCCCTATATATACACATATTTATAAATATGTTTATGTGTAATCATATGAATTTATGTTAAGCTAAGCCTGAGTTTATACTGATAGCTCCAAATCTAATCCATTACCACATAGACCATTCCAGCCCCTGTCCCTTTCCTTGCTCTCTTCCTCCCTCCCTCCCCACCCCTACTCCCCCCATAGCCTCTCTTTCCTAACCTCTGCTACCCAGCCTCCTGTTCTGCCCATCCTTACCTACCTGATTCCTGGGTCTCCCTCAGATCCCCTTCTGTCAGACAGCTCCAGGCCAGGGTGGGGCCAGGGTTGGGGCTGAGCCCCACAGCTGCCCCTCTCCCCTTTCTGTATAATTTAATAAAGAAATGGTCACACTTCTGTTTAAAAAAAAAAAAAAAAAAAAGCTAATCTGTGTACTCCCGCTCCAACAGTGAGAAATCTGACTCCCCCCATCCACCATCCATTTACTTAGTTTTTCAGTTCCAGTATACACGTATAGCAGTGTCAGGATTGTTAACCTGAAACTCCATGGAAAACTATTCAAATAGAGTACAGTTTGATGTACATTTTCTTTTGCCTTTAGTCATATAGACTTACCCATTTCTAAAATTATTTAAGCAACACTTTCCCCCCTACCTCTTTCAGCAAAGCTGTTTCATATATATTTTTAAATAGTTAGATTTTATCTGCTACTTCCTGCATTCCATCCCAGGATCCCTCGACATTAACTCTGCATGCATTAAAGTTCACTCTTTGTGCTGTAAAGTTCTGTAGGTTTTGACACGTGCATAGTGTCACGTATCCACAATTGCAGTATCATACAGAATAGTTTCATCACCCTAAGAAATTGCCTGTGCTTAATCTATTTAACTCTTCTGTGCCTCTCCCTGAGCCCCTGGAAATTACTGATCTTATTACTGTCTTTATAGTTCTGTCTTTTCCAAAATGTCATATAATTGGAACAAAACAGTATACAGTGTTTTAGACTGGCTCCTTTTACTTAGGGCTATGCTTTTAAGATTCATCCATGTTTTTTGTGACTTGATAGCTCATTTCTTTTTTCTCTGAATAATATTCCATTGCATGGATGTACCAAACTTTATCCATTCACTTGTTGAAGGACATTTTGGTTGCTTCCAATTTTTGGTGAAGGTAAATAAAGCTGCCATAAACATTCATATGCAAGTTTTTGTGTGAACATAAATCCTCAGATCAGTTGGGTAAATACCTAGGAGTACAATTGCTGAATTATATGGTAAGACTATGTTTAACTTAGCTACCGTACTTAGCTAACATTTGCCACCCCTGAAAATCACCCCTGTAATCGTCAACAGCCATCACCATTAGTTATCTATTTCTTCCACCCACATTCCAATTTTTAGCATATGAATATAGTTACTGAGCTTCCCTCCTATGTGAGAATACTCATTCTATATGTTTTCTAAAGTCCTTTAACATACATGATCACAGCAGCAGGAGAATAATCAATCTGTTTAAGGGAAAATACTGACTCTGCTCCTAATCTACCACTTGTCCCTGGAAAAGTATCTAAATCCTTTCCCCTGTAAAAGGGGATACTAATAGTGCCTACCTAAACCTACCTCAGTGTGTTGTGAGGGTTTAATGAGCGCTTGGAGTGGTGACCTTCTTTGACCAAACCATACTGCTGTGGAGGCTCAGCCAAGATTAGAATGTAAATCTTCTGGCTCCTATTCCTATGCTTCCTTCACTAGAGATAAAACCCCAATTTCATTTTCCTGCTACCTAGCCAATATGTGGCTCTCGTCGACCTCAGAGCAATTGATCTAACCATTCAATTTAGGAAAGCCTTGGGTAATTTTTGTGTATATGTATGGGAGGCGAGGGATCTGTTTTTAGTTAAATAGGGTAATCCAATAATCATTGGCAGAAATAGTCAGTCTTCTCTCATTTTGAAATGGAAGACAAAGAACAACAGACTTCATGATAAGGTATAGACTCTCAGATCAATGAAGGGCTACGACCTGAAGTAGTTTAATGATCCACGAGTTAAATTGTATGAACATGAGTTAGTGAATTAAACTCTACGGACAAAAAATGGATCTGTTCAGAAACAAGTTTGGGCAGTTCACATCTGGTATAGTGTGTTTCAGAACAAGGTTTAATTATTTTAAGAGGTTTGAGAGCTCTGTATCCCAGCCAGAGTATGCTTATCTGCTTTAAGCTGGTTTTTACGTGCAGAGTTTTTGTCTTTGTGACATCATTTCTTTGCTCCTGTATTTGTAAATGCATTGCTCAATGGCAAGAACTGATCTAAGGTAATCCTACTCTGGCAATCCCTCAGCATGCTGGCAGTTACTGAGAAAATTTTAAGGCTGTTATTTCAAGGTGCAATAGGGTCTCTTCTATATAGTCAGGGTGACTTCCTATGATCATTTAGTTGCTTATGTAAGCAGTGAATGTGCAAAAATTCTCTAGGACTGACAGGCAGAGATTAATATTGTGTTGTTAAAATAAGCAAACAAATGCCTTCACATACACATACACACATACATATATGTATAAATGTATACATACACGTACACCCATGCATGTACAAACGTACCTTTGCTGCAATCTGTTTGGCTTGGACGAGATGTGTGTGCGAGACGTGACTGGGGCTATCAAAGAGAAGCACCAGGTTTACCAGGTTTCCAAACCACATGCAATAATTGACATCAGTTAAAAATGCTTGAATTATCCAATTAATCAGGGTCACAATCTAGTTTGGAAGCCATTTATAAATAAGATTAAATTCTAGACCAACAGAAAAACGTAAATATGCACGTCTTTATAAAGATGCACGAGTAAATCTTTTAGCTAAATGCTAATTACACGCTAGCGTCTTCAGCAGGGAAGAATTATGATCTAATCATCCAGTGTTTTGTTACCAGTATAATATGAAGGATAGCTCTCGAGTGGGTGAGTCAAATGCTTGTACCTTGAATATTGGTATTACAACTCAGAAGGATTTAATGACCTATACAATCCTATTAGGAAAAGCAGGAGGTGTGGAATTTTGTACATTAATTCACTTCGTTCATTCATTCTACAAATATTCAGTACTTCCTATGTACCTGGCATTAGGCTTGGCCCTGGGGAACGGACAATCCAATGGTATTTGTGGAACTGAAACAGTTAAAGAGCCAAGTGACATGAATGTGTAGATGTTTTTATTTAAAGTTGAAAATGTGGGCAAATTACAACAACCAAAAAGTTTTGACCAGTTTTGCCTGTGTACGTCTAATATGCCTACAGTACAGTAACCTTCCACTAAATCTCTCTGGGTATCCTTGCCTGCTTTCTAACATTGCGTACTGGCTATAATTGACAAACTGAATGCCTTATAAGAGTATAGCAGAGGCGGGTAGACAATCCTTAGAACTTCTTTCTACTGTCCATTTCCTGGCATTATTTTCCTATAGTTTATTTCTTCATTTTCTATCACTATTGTAAATGTGATGAGTCTTCAGTAAGCCCATTTAATTCCCCTGCAATTGGATTTGCAGAATGTATCATTTCATTTTATGAAAAAGTTTTTGAAATGTAGCCAAATTGCTGTAGGACAAGTAGATTTTGTTGTCTTACAATTTCATTAGTAAAAAATGAGGAGACTAATATTGAAATGTCACAAATACAGAGTTTTAAGTCACACATCTGTGTTTCCTTAAAGAAGAATACCTTTTCTGAAGCTTAAGAACATCTGTGAACAAATCAGTTAAACAGCATTTTGCAATGAAAGAAAATTCCCATTAGTTTGGTTGAATTCGTTTTGCTTTATTGTAGGTTTATTTAATTATTATAAAAATAGGAGGGAAAACCCACATAAAACTATAAAAAAATAAGAGAGAAAACAATCAAATACGGCTCCACTATGCAAATGATTCTTACGTGCTTCACTGAACACAAGATGTAACCTGAACCCCCAAGAAACTGGTTCCTCTCCCTGGCTTGACAGAGCATCTGTTTCTCACAGATGTTTGAAAAGCTATCCAGCCTCTCTGGATTGCTGAGGTTCATTTCTGTTCATTGCACTATGGTAGCATAGAGTGTAATTATGTATTTTGTGTATAAGGGATGGAAGGCAGTAGGTGGTTGTGTTGAGTATATTTCAAATTTAATCTATGCTCAGTGCTATGGATTGAATGTTTGGGTCCCCCCAAATTTATATGTTGAAGTTCTAATATCCAATGTGATGATATTTGGAGGTGGGGCCTTTGGGAGGTAATTAGGTCAGGAGGGAAGAGCCCTTATGAATGGGATTAATGCCATTATAAGACTAGACACAAGAGAGGTGATCTTTGCCTCTGTCATGTGAGGATGTAGAAGAAGGTGGCCGTGTGTAGATCAAGAAGTGGGCCCTCCCCAGAACCCAACCATGCTGGCATGCTGACACCCGGATCTCAAACTTCACAGCCTCCAAAACTATGAGAAATAAATTTCTGTTGTTTAAGTCACCCAGTCTATAGTATTTTATTACCGCAGCCCAAGCAGACTAAGACATTCTTGTACCAAAGAGAGAAATCAACTTAATGCATGGCCCATGGTTGTACAAACAATAAGAAACACCATGTCCAGTACTATAAAAAAACAAGTAAAAGAAAATAATAACTTCTTATTTAGATATAATAGTAAAAAGCTCATACCCAGTACAAAGGAAGGGGTGTCTGCTGCTCTTAGTTCCGGGGATTGCCATCTTTAGTAATTTCAGAGAGAACACTGACAAACTGGAAGGTGAGTGCATGGCTGTTGTGTTACCTACCGAATGCATAGCCCTGGAGCAGAGCATGCAGTGGACACTCAGAAGTAGTTGTTGACTGAATGAAAAGTGAGCAACTAGAACCATGGAGGAGTTCTAAACAGGCCTGAAACAGGCCATGTGGTTAAAGAAAATGAAAATATTTAGTGTGGGAGGAAGAGGCTCAGGAGACACAATAGTTCTCTTCAAAGTATTTGAAAGAAATTTTCATGTAGAAGAAGACTTAGATTCAATCTAGGGAACAAAGTAAGTGACTGTATAAAGAGGAATTTACAGTTACAGCTGCCCCAAATGGAAGAGTAACCATTGTAATAACTCTTGATCACTCTAATTCTTAGTGAGTAGTCACATCTTCCTGTCACTGGAGTTGCTTATTCAAATATTCATCTACTCATTCAAAAATATATATTGAGCACTTTTGATATATCAGACATTCCTTTAGGTGCTGGGGAAACAACAGGGAACCCAACAAACATGGCCTTTCCCCTCATTTAGTTTACAAGCTAGTGAAGGAAACAGACAACAGTGAAACCAGACACTGCAAAGTAAATGGTTTAACTAGAAGCTGCATGATCCTTTGTTAAGGATAGCAAAAAAGGGAGATTCTGAATTACACGTAAGGACTGGACAAAATGCTCTCCCTAATCCGTCTAAGCCTGGAGACTTCTGGGATTCTATTTTCTTTCCCTCTATTTCCATCTTTCAGGGGCCCCATGAGGACATCTGGGAGTCATTCTGTTCACTTCCATCCTCCTCACCTCCACTTCAGCTCACCACTTAGTCTTAACCACTCCAGTTCTAGTTCCCACACCCGTATCACAAGGTCATCCTCATGCTCCCTGGCATCTCCCAGCTAGGTCTGTATCTCCAGGGTAACAGTGTACAAATGACAGAGTGCAGCATTCCAGGAAGTCCTAATGCAGCTGGTCTGCTGACCGTAGGCTGAGAAATATGAATTTTCTGTGCAGTGGGTTGAATGATGACTCCCCAAAGGATATGGCTATGTCTAAATCCTTGGTAACTATGAATGTTATCTTATTTGGAAAAAGAGTCCTTGCAGGTGTAATTAAGTTACTAATCTTGAGATAAGATCATCCTGGATTTCCCAGGTGGATCCTAAATGCAATAACAAGTGCCCTTACAAGAGACAAAAGAGGAAAGACAAATGTACAGAAGAGCAGGAGATGGGCAGACAGAGGCACGACAGCCACCTGCGGCTGGAAGAGGCAAGGAAAGATTCTCCCAGAGAGCCTCAAGGGCCTGTGGCCCTGCTGACGCCTTGATTTTGGACTTTTCG
Organism: Rhinolophus sinicus; assembly: GCF_057876585.1. Lineage (NCBI taxonomy): Eukaryota > Metazoa > Chordata > Mammalia > Chiroptera > Rhinolophidae > Rhinolophus > Rhinolophus sinicus. The sequence continues at coordinate 168,601,216 of NC_142503.1, read as the reverse complement.
CCTCCAGAACTTTGAGAAAATGAATTTCTGTTGTTTTAAGCCACCAGTGTGTGGTATTTGTTATAGCAGCCTTAGGAAACGAATACGTTATGCCTCCCACCATCCAACACAAACCACTCTTCACAAAGCTGTCAGGCGGACCTTGCTAAATGCAAATGGGACCGTCTCACACTCCAGCTTCAATCCCTTTGTTGTCTTTCTGTCGGCCTGTAGCAGCACTTCTTTCTTTGCCAAAGGCAGTGTTCACTTGAATGACATACTCCCCTGGGGGTACATGGGTGATGCTCAATGGAGTTAATGCCTCTTTCCCTCCCACTCCAGAATTCACATCAGAATGGAACTGAATGAGATAAGACTTTTATAGGGATAGACACTCTCATTTAATTATTAAAACAAAAGCAGAAGAAAAACTACTTTCAAACTGCTGCATGCCCGTTAGATTACTTGGAACACACCCCTGCCCATCACACTCTGTTGACTGCCTGGTGTCACCTGGCGTCAGCCTTCCTCTCCACACTTCTCCCTCCGAGCGTGTTATGCTTCAGCAGTGCCAACTCGCTTCTAGTTTCTAAGACACAACTTGCTCCTAGAACACAACTTGCTTGTTCAGGCCTCTTTGCCCTCGCACACTGTTCCCTTTGCTTGGAATGCCCATTCACACTTAGCCACCACCTCCTAACTCCTATTCGTCTGTAAAGCCAAGTTCATATGCCATTTACTCTAGGAAGCCTTTTTGCCCACAAAAGTCTCATTCCCTGTCTTTTGCAGTGACCTTACTTTTTATAAAATATAAAATCTTATTTTACTTATTATACTATACTATAATCTTTTGTTTAGGCATCCATTTTCTTGAAGACCAGGCCATTTAAAATGCATTTTAGTATTCTGAGTATCTACCACATAGAAGAAACGCAGTACCAGTCTATTGAATTACATTGATTCAGAATTCACGCTCTTGAATCGGTAACCATGTTTGAGGCTTATAATATTTCTTTTGTGATGAAAATAGCACACATATCAATATTTAATGGAATTTTTCATGATTTTAAAGGAGCATTTCTGAGAGATTGGTAGAGATAGTGAAGAAAATGCATTTATTCCTTAGGACATTCATTTATTAGGCAGCCACACTGGGTTTCACAGAATCAATATGAAAACTGCTTTACTTCACAAAGACTCAGTGATAAATTGAAAAAGAGATACTTTTATTCGCCACAAAATAACTAAAAGTAGTTTTGAGAGTGAGACAACATTTCCTCTTCATGTTTCACATGTAGATTTGTCCTGGAACCTGGTCCTTGTAAGATGTGATCTGCCTCTGTCCCTTCGTGTTGCTTTCTCAGCCCTACCAGAATAGTCTCATTTTCTCCAGAAACACTGAAGGGTATCATGGCTCAGGGTTCCTTTGGGAATGGAAGCTGGGAATAAAAATAACCAACAATATCACTCTATAAGTTCTCTCAATAGCTTAAAAGGAAGCCTCTTGGTAATAGCACTGTTTCTATGTCTGTCCTGAAGCTGGGGTTCTGCCTGAGCTATTTTTGGTCTTGTTTGCAGTTGCCGCTGGCCAGTGGCAGACTTTCACACTTGGCTGCCACTTCTCATTACTGCCCACTGCTCCCTTTGTTGGTAAGGCTTCTCCCTCCAGGCTGACTCACCCGAGATGCTGCCCCTGCCTTCCTCAGCCAGGTGGACGCTGTAGGAAGTCGGGTATATTTGGGTTTGATTAGGCAGGGCCTGTTACCTCACCTTTCAGAAAGAAAATACTTTCTCCCCTGTGAGTGCAGGAGATTTCACTGCTTTGTTAGGAAGTTGCAGTCAGAAATGTATGAATGCAAATGAAGCAGACTCCCCCACCCTGGGACAGTGAGCTGTCTATGTAACATTGATAGGCTTTCTTGCACTCTGGCTTCAGGTTGGGCTCAGTCACTGGGGAGCCTTGTCGGACACTGGAGGCAGGGAAGTGAGGTCAGGATATATTCCCGACTCCCTCCCTGTGTAGGTCTCTCCTCTGAGTTCCAGTAACTGTTCCCTCACTCTGCTCTTTTGGGCACAGGTGTGGTAAGTGCTCTGCAGTTAGTAACCTTGGGTTTCTGCACCATCCCCTGTGGCTCTACTAATCCTGCCCACACCTTTGTAAATCTTCAAGTTGAGTGTGCCATCTGTTTGGTTGGGGCTCTTCCTGATACACTCACCTACAATGGGGTTACACTAAAAGGTGTAATGAACAGGGATCTTCTTGGTTTAGGAACACAGACTCACTGAGACTCTGAATGAAAAGAGCGTTGATTAAAGGGATTCAGGGGAATTTAAAAAAATGAATTACAGTGAGAAAGTCATGCCCTGTAGAAAGATTCTTTTTCTTCATCTCAGGGCTTGCCTGATCTCAGTTTCTTAACTCTATCATCTGTTCCATTTTCTCTATAGAACATCTGCCTGTTTTCTCTTGATTTTTTTTTCACACCCCATCTCATAACTTCATCTTGTGCATGCTAAAGATTCTGACTTTATTTTTCACCTTTGACCTGGCAGTTGCCCTTAGAAATTAACTAGAAATTATTGGATCATAAAGCAAATTAATAAGCAAACAAACAATACTGTAGTTACCAATGAGGACATAAAAGCAAACTCAAATCCTTTTTGGGAGAAGAGTACAAATGAATGTTTGCGAATGATGGGAATTTGAGTTGGTTAAGCTATGCACCTACCTATTTCTGTAGAGTCTTAAGTAATGACCCATGTCTATGTACCGTATTTCTCACAAATTAGAGTCCAGTCTTCCAAGGCAGTAGAAGAGAATATTGTTGTTCTCAGTCATGACCCCTTAGGGACAACATGGAGAGGGAAGCTGGAGTTTTCTCTACACAGCAGTCTGGTGGTTCTTTCTCCCTCAAGCTGTTCTAAATGTCTTTGGAAGCTCAGGATGTTTGTTTGAACCTTAAAATGGTGATAAAGAATCTACAGCAGCTTCATAATGGTTGAGTTTATTAGACTTGAATAGAACTTTGATTAGTCTATGACAGGACACCTGACCCTTCCTTCGTTGTACCCAGACCCTAGGGGTGAATTGGAGATAAGAGTAGAGGGCTTATCCTTATCTCTTTTTTCTAATGTATATTCAAATTAACTTGTTATCTTTATGCAGATGAATAGGACGTATGCCTTCAGGTAGATCAAAAAGGAAGACAAATTTCTCCTGAGAACTGGTTTTATTTTTTCAAAACAGAAGAAAATGAACCTACTGTCTAATAATTTCCAGAAAGAAAGAGCAATATGGCTGAAGCATACCAAAACTGAAATCTCTCAATTGTTAGACAGTCTTCCTCAGTTGGTTGAAATAGGAAGCACCTCCATCAAATAGATTATTATTTCATTTGCTCTTTCCTTCCATCAGTAACCATTGAGTTCCTTTGATGTGATCATGAACTAGATACTAGGTACTGGCTTCATTGAGCTTGTTCATTTTTGCTATATTTTTCTTCTACTCTACCTGCCTAAACTATCAAGGAGAAATATTATGGAAAATTAGGTAGTGTCCAGAAGACTTAGTGAACTTGCTTCATAATCAAGGCAATCAATTATTAATACCTATTTTTAATATTTTCTTGTATCAAAATCATATTTTCCATGTTGGCCCAGAACTCTGCAGGGTCCACCAAGTACCTGTCATGTAGTCATGGATAGATTGAAAGGTTTTTTTTTTTTTACAATATTAGCCTAACTGCCAGATACCTCATAGCTTGCACCAACATTGAAGAGGAATGACTTTCTGGCCAGCTCTGAATGACAACTCTTCTTCCCTCATTCTTTCTTTCTCAAGTGGCTGGGTAAATCTCCCTGTAGTCAAAAATAGTGTCTCCATAGTTTCCAGTGTCAGAAAATGTTCTTTGACATTTTCTAAGGTTTCCCTTGCGATATCTGATATTCAAAAGGGACAATCCAAAGGACATTACCTAGTTCTTCTTCCAGGTTCTCTCCCTGTGTTAAGTTGGAGTAGCTTCTCAGCCACAGTGTGTATACATGCCTACATGACCTCTGGGAAACTCTCAGAATTATATAACTTGAAAGGCATTCCAGGACCTCGTTATTAGTGACCTTATTTAATGAAACATGCTGTATACAGAAGGCATTTAATGTTTAAATACAAAATTATATTTATATACAGTTTAAATACTTGTGTAGGAATCATATTTCTGTTATTTACTATTCTACTTAAGAAAAGGATGTTATTCACTCCTAGGCCTTCCAAGTCTAACATGAAGTCAGGCTGATTCATATTTGACACCACTGGGATAATTCAAAAACAAGGAAAAGCAATGGATTTAGGAATTTTCAGTTTGTGATACTAAAAAATTGTTGAATAATATTTTAGTTTCTGATGTAGGTAAATTGTAGTTTTTTTTGAGTCATTCTCTCCAGTCCTAGTTTTTGGGAAGTGGGGGCTATTACTAGACTACTCTTTGTGTAGACTACTCTGAACTCCTATGAAATTCAAGTAGAGAATTCTACAAAGTTGTTATCTGTTATTAACTCCACTGTAAATAGAGGATCAAGTAAATTAAGACAAGACCACAGTCAAGGTATGGAGTTTCTTGGAGGTAATACTTTCTGTTTCCTTTTATGAGAAAACATAAGGGTTATATGTACTAAGAAATTAAATTGTCAATACATCTTGAACCTCATTAATAGACAGTAAATAATTCTATTTAGTACATGTTCATCAGTGAAAAATTCAACACAGACTTTTTAAACAATTCACTATTTAAGTGAAGTGTGATCATGGGAATGGAAGAAAGGAGAAGGAACAGTTTGGAAAAGAGCTTATGTTACAAGTAATTCAATATTAATACAATTAGAGCTGAATTTTGCCAATGATTTACCTTTTTTTCTAAATGAAACAGTATTAAGATTATACCCATATTTCCCCTTAATTTGCATCCAGTTGTTCTCTCTTGAATGGAAGAGAAAGAGACGAAAGGGATGCAGAAGGAATTAATTATTCATATCTGTGGAAGTTTTGTGGCAATATATTATACTTGCAAGCATACATGTACTTCTATTTTGGTGGAACCACCAAATTAAATCATCAAAAAAATAAATTTCTTAAACAATTTCACATAAGTTTTCCAATAAAATGCCATCACTGAGTTACAATTTAATTTTATATCATCAGGCGTTATAGAGGATCACTACATGGAAGTTTTCGAGAACATTTTCATAATTTTATAAAATTGTTGTTGAAGACATTGTGTCCCATTGTCTAAGGACCATACATTAATTAATCCTTAAATTTAGGTTAAATTTTTTTTATATTTAACTTGAATCTTCCTTTAATTAGACAAAAGTACAATATAGCTCAATATGTTTCTATTTTTGTCAAAGCTACTAAAAAAACTCCAGATTAGATTCATTGCCAAGCTTGAGCAAGTCATTTAGTTCAAGTGCCTGGTGACTCTTATTTCTTGAGTTGGTCATGTATTTTTAAATATGATGATTTATATTAACCATATTGAAATGGAAAAAGGTATACATATGAAATACATTTGAGTAGACATTTACATTTATAAATTCTGTTTGGTTGCTCTTTAAAAAGAATTCTCATTATCCAAGAGTCATAATGTTTTTATTTTGTTTTTGACAACATGGGCATTATTTATAAGGCTGAAATATAACTTCATTGATATTGTAAGTGGGTATAATTATAAATAGAAAGTTTATAAAAATTATACATACATGTTTCTCTGATACAACAACTATTAAAGGTGATCATAAAAACAACTTTTATCATTTGCCAAGTTGGCCAATGATCAGGAATAAATATGAGTTGTTTTGTTAATGAGCTTATTTTCATGTCTTTACCAATATGGTCTTCCTGGCTACTGGCCTTAAAAATAATAATTATGGGTATAGATTTTGTTCAACACTTCAGAGTTCACCTTGGTAAATTAATACATTCTTTCCTTTACCATGTCTTGAGGGAAAAATGAATATATTTACACGAAGTAAATAGCATATTGCCTGGGGAGAAATGAGCCTTGACTGAAAAGATGGAATTAATTTTATGTGACAGCAGCTGTTCTGCAATATGTGTAGCAATATTAACTAATTTTGATTCTTGGAATAAGTATGCTCACGTTTCCTCCTGACTTCCAAGTCATGCTTAAGTAAGGACTATAGCTCCAAAGTGTACTCATTTCATCAATAGTAAATGTTAATAACTATACCTTAAAAATGTATGTGACTTTATGGTATACAATATAAATGGATAGACAGGCAGCCAAAAATTTTGTCAACTTCTGCATTAGTTATGATTAAATTTGGCTACATAGACAACAATAAAGCTTGTACCACAGAAGTGGCTGAAGCAGAACAAGTGTCCATGGACCAGGGAGATGGTTGAGGTCAAGAGGATATGGGGAGTGCATAAGAAATGTTTGACAAACATGGCAACTGATACTCCCTTAATAAATATTTTATAGCTCTTAGCTTGAAGTTAGGTCAAACAGGATGTTGCTTAGAGTAATTGTCTAATTTATGCTTATTCTTCCAGGTTTAATAGAAGGTAAATATAAACTGTCCATGTCAAAAACTGGTAAAATAAAAATGAGCTATCTACAAGTTTTTCCATGAATATTACTATAGAAATTAATAAGCAATTTACAACAGCCCCATGAGACAAGAACTAGTATTACCCTCATTTTGCAGATGAGAAAATGGAATGGAGAAATTAAGTAACTGGCCCATAGTGACGCAGCAAGTAAATGTGAGACTCATACCCAGGCTATCTGACTCCAGAGCCCATGTTCTTTAAGCATCATGCCATCATTTTGTCATTGATGAGGTGGAGCAAAAGTATAAGAAAAATACAAGAACATAAAACTTCAAATAGAAAGAAGATTATACATTGATTTGTGTGTGTGTGTGTGTGTGTGTGTGTGTGTGTGTGTGTGTGTGTATGTGAATTAGGTAAGGTTGATATAATTCAATTTTAGTGGTAAAACACCTCAAGCCACCAATGGTGCCCACTGTTTAGAGAGAGCCCAGGTTGATCATTTCTGTATTGGATTATGAGAGAAAGGCATCTGATGAGTTATGACAATAGGGAAAAGTAGGAGTGTACCGGCATCTTCAGTGACAGGCTATCATTGTCAAGTATACTCTATTAACAATGTTGTCTAAGTCCAACCCCTAACCTTGATAAAGAAGCAGAGTCTTCTAGTTCCAGTGTGGGATACATACATCAAAAGACCAACAAGGAAGCTTTATTTACTAAATGACAGACAGAGATTCATGGCTCAGTGAAGTTACCTTCCTCTGAGAGATAACTATATTCATACTTTATCTCCCAGCTTGATTATTTTATTGAGCACTGCACCCTATGCCTTACATTTTTGCTTATACCATTCTGGAGGCAATTCAGTTAGAGTCTATTTGCAAGAAAGGCCCAGCAGCTTCCTGGGAAGAAATTAGCCTTAAGGTAAGAGAATCAAGATGGTTGGTTCAAGAACAATGGGTCATGGTCCAAGGACAGGGGATGGAGATATGGATATAAATGTGATAAAGTTTGTCCTCTATTCAGCCTCTTATATGTCCTGGTGTAGAATTAACCCCTGGTCGTTTGCAGAAGGTAAAAAAATTCATGAGACTCTACAAAGTAGGACAGCAAGAAAAGATTTATTTAAAGTCAGGCAGAGAGAGAGAGAGAGAGAGAGAGAGAGAGAACTGGTAAAAGGTGTTTTGCCAGGGTAGAGTCCGATAGGGACAGCTGCGATAATCAGAAGGAGTGTTGGGGTTTTATATTTTTCCGTGCAGGATGTAGGGTGCTTGTTAGCTTGTGTGTGTGTGTGGGGGGGGGGGGGGGATTGGGGGTGGACTCCTGTTACAATTGTCTTTTCCTGGGAAATGTTTTTCTCCTGGTAACAAAAACATTTGTTAGCTTGCAGAAGGTTGCTATTGCGATTGGGAACTGTTCTGTTCCCACCTATGATGGATATAAGGTGCTTTTCAGCTTGCAGGCGCAGTGCTAGTCAGGGGATTCAGAGCCAAGTGGTTAGTTTTTAAGCTAATTTTTAAGCGCATTCCTGCCAGCTCACAAGACTGCTCCTGTTAACTCTTTACTTGTCTCATCATTATATGCTTGGTTAACTCCTAGGGAGAGAGGGCAACAATAAAAATTCAAGTTAAGAGTAATGGTGAAAGCTATAATACAAAAACTTTTGTTAAAAACTGGGACCCCAAGACTGCCCTGTTTTGTGAACTTGTATTACAAGTGAGGGTGGAAGGCATTTGCCCCACCTCCACATAGTGCATTTGTAAGTAAAGGCCAACACATTTTTGTAAGAGGAAGAACACTAACTAGGGTCAAAAACTAGGGTCAAAAAGGTCAAGTCAATGTTGGAGAGGAAGAAGTGACAGTTTCTTACCACTCAGTTGTCAGGATCAGGGCAGGAAGCACCTATGTGGGCACCCCAGGCAGGTTAATAATTTGACATCTCTTCAAATTGACATATTGTGATATCAATTCCTTAGGGGAGAAAGTGCTGGCTACATGGGGAAAGGACTGCAAAAGAGAGTCAACAAGGGCCGCTTCAGTCTTTTTACTTTTGCTCAAAACAATTTCACTCCAGCTCGGATCTGAGAAAACATGTTCAGTCAGATGTAATGCTTCAAGTTAACCCATCCCACTCTCCTTAGAAGCTGATGTATTGACCAACTACCTGTTGTTACCACAGCATGGCTCTTGGAGGGGGGAGGGTGTCTCATCCTCTTTTATTCCTCCCTCCAGTCCACCTGAAACAACTCATGGAAATAGATTTACCAATCGCATACCGTACATACTCTTCCTAAAAGGATTTCTGAGTAATATTGTTTTCTCTGTCTTGTTACATTTCCTGTGATATTTTATTAGCCTAATAATGTTTTAATGTGCCTTATAGATTGGTAGCTGCTCCAGGGGGGCCCTTTTATCCAGCTCAATTGTGGGAGGTGTCTTAGTTCTGAAGCAAATGAGTGCCTCCTTCCTAGGTGATTGAGAACCGTTATGTTGGAACTACAGCAACAGACAGCAAATCAAAATTCTGCAGATGACCACTCTAAAATAGTGTTCTATTACTATTATTGAGACCCTTTTGTTCCCATAGGTGGATACAGTTTGAGCATACAAAGGTGTGAGTTGTGGGTGATGGTATAAATAGGTTACTCCTTCTGATCATCTCCTTAGACATCCTGCTCATGTGTATGGCGAGGGTCCTAGCAGGAAACAGGTGGCATTCAAACTGGATGATGAGGAGAGTTTAATGAAGGGAATATGTACGAGTGTTAAGGCAGTGTTGAGGGAAACCGACAGGGGATGTGAACTGTAGGCCTAAGAGGCAAGAGAAGGGGAAGGTTACAGGAATCTAGAAAAGTACATCCACAGGAGCTATGATATTTGGTTGAGGAATGCAGCCATTGTCAGGCCATGACCTGGCAGGGTGGAAGCAATTTCTGTCTCTCTTAACCTCCTTCTGATCTTTTGCTGGTGATGTTCATTGGCCACACCCAACCAGAAATCAGAGAGCCCAGGGGTTGAATTGATGCAGTCCACAGAGGTCAGCCTCTTTGGGAAACAGAGTAGGGAAGAGGAGGGTAAAGAATAGATCTACATCAGGTAAGTGGAGAAGATCCAGTACAATCAATGGTGACCACATTTTAAAAATGACTGAATCTGTTCACATTATGTTAAACACAATGTGTACACACAGTCTAACAATCATGGGTAGTTACTTACAACCAGATCTTGAGTATATGGTCTGATTAAAGTCATCCCTCTTGTCTCTACATATTGCAGATGCATTCCATAAAATTTCTTAATTCCGCTTTTTAAAAGGACTATGCATTTTACACAAGTTTCTTAAAGGAATTATTACCACATCAAAAACACTATAGTATGTTCACAAAAGGCTATAATTAATTTTTAGACTTTGAAATATAATACCTGTTGAAAGGCAAAATTTTCTGACAGTTTCTAGAATAAAATTTACCCAACAGGCAAGACAGGGATGTAATTGCAGATTATTAGATGTTCATGCACTATGATTGACCAGCCTCTGGAAAGTGCCTCCCCACTGGACGCTGAGATGGTACATCAAATAGTTAGAAATTCCTTTATATAGCTTAGTGGTTTGTTGTTTCTTCTTTTTTCATATAAAATGCAAATGGCCTGACAGTTAGAACATCATTCATTTGGTTAATTTTTCCTTATTAAACATGTACTGTTACTGTCTGTTAGTAGTTTGTTAAACATTGGAGTATCAAACATGAACAAGACACTGCTTGTCCTCAAGGTGTTCAAAATCTAATGGAAATTGGACAAAGTAGTCAAGGACTCCAGAGTTGGTTGATACGTGCTATGTAGAGGTATCACAAGATACTATGGGGGAATATCTAACTCTTTCTTAGAGGATGTAAGAAGGGAAGTAGAGTGGTGAGGATTGAGAAAGACTCTTCACAACTGAAACAACAGCTGAACTGAAAATAAATGAGGGTGAACCAGATGGATAAAGTAGATGTGAGTGTAGAAATTAGATTTTGCAAGAAAAAACGAGCCCTTCATCAGTTCATATCCAGAAGATATGAAACTAGAAGAGGACTCCAAGGAGTCAATGAAAGATTAATCTTTGACCTACAGAAAAATCATCCTGGAGACAATGCAGAGAATTGAATGGAGGCAAGACTAGAGAATGAGTTAGTTAAGAGGGCCTTGCAATGGTTTGAACAAGAGATGAGAAATTATGAACTAATGAGGTGGCAGTGAGCGTAGAGAGAATGGAAGAATTCTAAAAATATTTAGGAGGTGAGCTAAACTGAGCATGACTTTGTAACCAATACACTGTGATGAAAATAGGAGAGAGTATGAATAATTGAGGAAGAAAGATTAGAATGACACCCATGTTTTTGTCTTGGGTGACTAGGTAGAAACTGTTGCATCAACTGCTAGCAGAGGCTTTGCATGTCTGCAAAGGAAATTATTTATTTTGGGTTTAAATATCTTGAGATAGAGCCTGGGACAGAAGTCTGAGCACCGGTGGTAATTAAAGCAGTGGTCCTGCAGGAGCTCTCCTGCATGGGGTAAGCAGAGAAGAGGTTGGAAGTTTAATCTTATGGGAAACACGTATTTGAGGGACAGGTGAAGAAAGAGGAGTACATGGATGAGAACCAGAGCTGACTGGGATCATGGAGAAAAGATTTTTTAAGAGAAAGGTGATCTACAATATCAAATGCTACAGAGAGAGGGTATATTAATTAGGATATATTTGGCTGCCAGTAATAGAATAAAAGTGATATGTCGTTACAAATGACTTATCAAAAAGTCTGAGGTAAGTGGTCTCTGGTTGGGTTTTGTGACCCAGCAATGTTATGGAGGACCCAAGCATGCTCTATCCTTCTGCTCTGCCGCCATCAGTCAGTGTGTCAAAAAGGTTTCCGGGACCATCACAGGCTGGACACGCCAATCAACAGAGATCATCCCAAGCAGAAAGTTAAGGGAATGGAGACAATGCTTTTTCTTTGTGTGCTTCATTCTCTTTCAAGGAGGAAAATCTTCCCCGGGAGACCCATCACACTTCCCCTTAGGTCTCATTGACCAAGGCTCATTCCCACTCTTAGATTAATCACTGGCAAAGTGAATGGGGTTGCCATGACTGGCTTAGATCAATCATGGCTCATCCTTGAGGACTGAAAAAAATAAATGAAAGGATTTCTGTTAGCAAGGAGGATGGGAAAATAGCAACTTTCAGTCTCTTTCTCCTATAGGAGTTTAATAAGAATAAGACTGAGGAGTGTCCAGTGGATTAGGCAATTAGGAGCTTATTGGTGACTTCAGTAAGAGACATTTCTGTGAAGGCTGAGCTAGGGATTGGCATGGGAGCCAGATGACAATGGGTTGAAGAGTGTATAGAGGTAGGTCCTAAACTACTTTTCAACTGAATGTAAATATGTTTATCTAATCCTTTTCTGAAAACATATTTTGATGAATGGAGAGATGGCAAGAATTACCTAAGCATTCAGGGAAAAGAAATTAATAAAGAAGTTGGAACATGGAAGATAACCTTTGCCCGATTCATCATTGAACAACAACATCTCTTTGGCAAGGAAGGTGGTTTTCTCCAAATTTGAATTTCTCTTCATGGTTAGGCTCAACCACAGACTGTAATTTTTAGAAATCTGAGTCAGCAACAAGAAAGAGAAATTGTTTTGAACTCTGAATAAAGCCTCACTATTCCACAGCTGTGTACAATTGGTGGGGTGGTGGTGGAAATGTGATTAAAAGTTTCCACAAAGCACTGAAATTAAATTAGCTAGGAGGAGGTTCAATTTTGAATTCCTTCCAAGATTTCTATCAGAGAAATTATATATTTTGTTAAAAAAAATAAGGCAGAGGTTGGAGAGATAAGATTAACTGAATGAGAGCATAGATTTTCTACTTAAGTTAGGCACTGTATTTTTTTCTCTGGTACTTAGGAATCATTTGTACGTGCCTGTTCAGCCTCAAAATGCATCTTTTCCTCTGTCTACCCATCACTAAGTAGAATGGTAGGTAACCTTCATATCAATCAGCTAGAGAACAAACATAATCAGCTAATCTTTTTGGTTGATGAGTCTCTTTTTTATCTCGTTTGTTTGTTTTTAATAGACTTTATTTTTAAGAACAGTTTTGGGCTCACAGCAATATTGAGCAGAAGATGCAGATTTCCCATACATCCTGTGTCCCCACATGCACAGCCTCCACCATTATCAACGTTGCCCACAAATGTTACATTTGTTACACTTGAACACATCATCACCCAAAGTCCATAGTTTACATTTGAGTTTACTCTTGATGTAGTACATTCTATGGGTTTGCACAAATGTGTGCTGACATATGTCCATTATTATCGTATCATACAAGGATATTTCTGCTCTAAAAATCTTCTGTACTCCTCCTATTCATCCTCCCCTAGCCCCACCCCTGGCAACTACTGATCTTTTCACTGCCTATAATTTTGCCTTCTCTATAATATCATATAAGTGAAATCATACAGTATGTAACCTTTTCAGATTGGCTTCTTCCACTTACTAATATGCATTTACGGTTCCTCCATATCTTTTCATGGCTTGATTGCTCATTTCTTTTTAGTGCTGAATAATATTCCATTGTCTGGATGTACCACAGTTTATTCATTCACCTAGTGAAGGACATCTGCTTCTAAGTTTTGCAATTATGATTAAAGCAGACAGAAGCATAATTAGTCAATCTTCTTGGTGGATGAATTGTCTCTTATGCAGCTCTGGTCACTAGAGTCTTAGCTTCTGAGCTTAAGAAAATGTAAAGCAGTAGGAGAAAGTTTGTGGCTTGTAGATAAATTTACTGGTCAGAGTAAACAGAAGACAACAGATGACCTCATTTCCTGGTTGTACAGCAGTATCTCTACACTGCATTTTAGCTGGAGTCTTAAGTACAGAGAAGATAAATAGAGGGTAATTCAGTCAGGCTTTAGCTGGCTGGTGCCATTTGAAACTGCTTTGACCAATTTGGAACAGAGTTCACTCTGGGTTTTAACAATTTAGAAGTATAGTGTATCAGAGATGAAGGAATCTCAGCAATCATCTGATTAATATGAGAAAACAGAGACCTAGTAACTCTGTCAGATACAGACCCAAACCAGACTTCAGTTCAGCTTTTCCTGACTTCAATTCAGCTTTTCTCTACTTTACCTGGTGGCCTCACTTTCAGAATATCTTATTTAATTAAGACAAAACCCTAAGAAAATCCTAAGATAGAAATCGTTGTCAAGGTCACTTTAATTGTCAGGCACTTTAAATAGCTTAAAATCCATGTTGACCTTGCACCTCTTGCTCTGGGCAATGACAAGCAACTAGCTCAGAAAAGCTTTATACATGTGGAATTGCTAAAAGAAGGTGAAGCCGCTATTTACGTATTTATCCAATTCCTCGATTTTGTTTTAATTGAAAGTTAAAGACTGCCCCAGCTAGGTCTTGTAATTATTCTTTCTTGTAATAACAGGCCATAAAGCTAGGCAATGTATCAGTCAGGGTTCTTAGCTGCAAACAACAGATACCAAACTCTGGCTAATTTAAGCAGAAAATGGAATTTAATAAAAGGAAATTGGATGGTTCCTAAACTTTCCAGAAGGGGTAAGAATTTGGTTTAGAGAATAAACATCAGAAATGATACTGAAAATCATGTCATGGAACTAGTTCTATGAACAAACCCTGCAGCTGCTCCTGGGTGGTAGACGTTACTGACGGCACACCCAGAATCATCAGAACTGGATGTGGATGTTTCTGCTTTCCCTGCTGATTCTAGAAGTTGGATGTAGCTGACATTTCTGCCACCACCCATTGCCAATAAGGATTTGGTTCAGCCTCTCTTTATATCTCTAGTTTCCAATTTAGTGTCTGGGGCAACTGCACCTTATTGGCAGAACCCTGGTCATGTGCCAATGTCTTGGCAGCAATAGAGGCGGGAGGAAAAGTGAGTATTTGGAATATTCAGTTTCTACAGTGGGAGGTTAACTCTTCTTTATAAGGTGAGTGGTTCAGATGCTGGGCAGCCTAAAGAAGGAGTAATGTTGACTACAGTTATCTGTTTTTCACCATAATTTCATTTTAATATTGTTACTATTATTTATTGTTTTATGTAGGCACCATATTTATATGTGCCAAATTCAAAAGATAAGAAAAAGATAGATATGTAGTGAAAAATAAGTCTTCCCTCCCCTGGCTCCCAGCCATTCACTTGGTGGATTGTTTACTGTCACCAATATTTACTCTACTCTCTGGAGAAAGATTATATCCTTCCATCCTTTGAAGTTAGGTTTGCTCAATGAAATGTAAGCCTAAGTGGCCACATCACTTCTGGGTAGAAGCTTTAAAAGTCAGTTTATGTTTTGCTTTGTTGTCTTTCCTTCTACCATGTTGACTGGCAATGTTCCAGGTGGTGCCAGCCTGAGTTCCAGAGTGTACTAGGTATTTTGTCCAGAGTCCACCCTATCCTTGATGCTCTGTGCCCTAGGACACTGCCTTTGATGGACTATAGCAACAGATCCCTTTGTCCTCTGTCTTCTGATTCAGTTCAAATACTGAGATATACTGGCCAGAGTTCAGGGGGCCGAAGGAGGGTTATATTGAGACATTTAGTCTCTCACTCCCTCCTTTCCAGTTCTCCATGGCTGGTTGCATTCCTCACCAAAGAGCTTCATCTCTTGTTGGGTGGCATCTGCTCTCTCTGGGTCCTGGTAATTGCTGTACCTGGGGTACTGTACCATCTTTTGTTGACTTCCCTCAACTGTGCCCTCATGTTTTTAAATAGCCGTTTTATTAATCTCTCCATAATTTATGATTTGACTATATCATCTGTTTGCCACCAGAATTCTGACTACTACACTGAGTGAAGGACAACTATCATGAGCAGAAGACTCTTCTGTCAACTGGCGTTGGTCACATAGCATGAACACTGAGATTTCTGGGTTGTTTGTTACCACAGCACAGCCTTGCCTAATCTGATGAATACGTTCTGTTTCTAGTTTCTTATAATGCAGTTATATTTTAATCAGCAATTGAAGTCACAATCAGTATGAGGTTAATAAAAATATATATACTTAGTTTCTATTTCTGGAGAGTCTAATTCAGAAAGTGTATTTTTAATAAGCTCCAAACAATTGGTTTTGAGGCTTTCCAATAGTAAGACTATTTCTCATATTGGCCATGGCTTTTTTTTTCCAGGTATGTTTTATAACTTGTAGTGTATAGGGGGTCTATTAGCCAGGGTTCTCCAAAGAAACAGAAGCAATGGGATGTGTGTGTGAGAGAGAGAGGGTGGGGGAGAGAAATTTTTAAAAATTGGTTCATGTGATTAAGGAGGCTGCAGGTCCAAAGTCTGAAATTCAAGTCTAAAGACTTGGGGGAGGCCAGTCCTATGTTTCTATGTTTTATTCAGGCCTTCAACCGATTGGAGGGGATCCACCCATATTATGGAAGACTATCTTCTTTACTGAAAGCCCACCGATTTAAATGTTAATCTCATCTGAAAACACCCTCACAGAACATCCAGAATAATGTTTGATCTGACACGATGGCCCAGCCAAGTAAATGCATAAAATTTACCATCAGAGTGTGTTATATGACACATGAGTAGAGTTAAATGCAAAGGATTGAAGGAAATAGTCACCTGATTCCACTGGCAGAGATGTTTAAAAATTTTAGATACATGTCAGTATCAATATCTGTCAGTGTCAGTCAGATTAGACACTGGCTGAAGTTTAAGTAAAATTTCCAGATTCATTATGTGTATATAATTTCACTTACAACCTGTACAGAACCATTCTAACTGTGTAGCTAAAAGTATAGACTTTAGCATCAGACAGACCTAGCTTTGAGCCCTGGCTTTGTGGATTTGAACAAGCTCCTTGAAGTCTTAGGTTTCCTCATCTGTAAAATCTTTTCTTTAATGTGAGGATTAATTAGAAAATGCATATAAAGCACTTAGTACCTGAAACATAAAAGATGTTTAATATGAGTATTGTTAATATATCATTTTTAAAAAAGATTGAGTCCAAAATTGTATTTCAATTCATAATCATATGAAAAGAGACAAATGACTATGAAGTCTTTTAGGAATATTTTTCTTTGAAAAATTGAGAAATTGTGATAATGTCATTCATCACTTCCAGACTTTTATCTGACATGCATGCAAGGAACCATGAGAGGGTTCCTAAAAGTGAGCCAGAGAAAGGGAGCTTGGCTACATGGGTGGGAGAAAGGCTCACATATCTTAGCATTCACAAACCTTCTGTCTGGGAACAGTTTCTGACTTGAGATAGTTACACGGATGTATTGGCAAAGAACCCTTTAACTAAGTACAAATGATTCATTCCTAACCTTAGAGAGAAAAATGAGAAAGGAAGTGTGAGCCCAGCGTTGGCAGGAAAATCTATGTACGTTGTCCTCTGCCTTTCAGCAAGTAAGACTATGGTGCATTGAACAAATCTTAGCCTCTGCTTGTTCGCAAGCAGAGAAAACCGATGATGTTGAACCAGCGATGTGTTTACTTTAAGACAAGAAAGGGTTAGGAAAGAGATGAGCAGCAATTGTGTAGCTTTTATAGGTAGAGGTGACCAGAGCTAACCATACGCTCCCCTGGGTCGTGTTCTTGACCTTTGCCTCACCGTTTTATAATAGTTATTTGCAACATGCCTTATGGGTAGCTACTCACATTCTGAGATCATTAATCTGTGATCATTGCAAACCATGTCTTTGTTGATTTGATTTAATCCCATGCTGCTTAAAAGACAGTGAATCCAAATCAGCAGTCTTGAAACCTTTGGGGTAAAATTCCATAGCTTCCTATAGTGCTCTGCTACTGTTCATAAAAAAGCTTTTGGATAGAATAGCCAATAAATGTTTGTGTAATGCTCTTAACTCTTTCTTCACTCATCAAATTTTGTTTTACTCTGTTGGTTACCAAAGTCCTAGGATAGTGGCATCAAAATGTTCTGGTGAGAACTGCTTTGGACCTTTTGAGTGTCTGGTTATCTTCTAAATGCACACACACACACACACACACACACACACACACACACACACACACTTACAGAATTTTTCAGAACACTCCCTGTTTCATGTTTTCCTGCTCTTAACAGTAAGAACACAAAGCAATAATCCCATGCACTTAGTGCCAGGGAATGTCAGTTGGGTGTAAATATGTCACAGCTATACAACATTCTATCATACTTTCAGAAGGTAACTGATTATTTTTGAGAGAAACCTCTCTCTAGAAGCATCAACCCTTCAAGTTTGCTCTTACTGTTTTCAGGGGTCTTTCTTCCTCTGTTCTTTCCTTTCCTTCCCTACCCATTCCTTCAGCAAAGATAATGTAGTACAGAAAAAAGGAGGAGCTGGTGGACAAATCAGGAAGAAATCAGTAGGACCCAGCCTTCCTCAGTCACATGGTCTAACATTTGGACTCGGCAACAACGATGGACTTTCTGAGACACAACCAAGTAGAACTACATCACCTTTCAGTCTTTCCAGCTCTGTAATTCTATGAACTTCATGAAGTATGTAAAGAAGGATGTTCCTCTTCAAATGAGGAAATGCTAGGCTTACCGAAGGTGCTGCTCTACCCAAGGTTTCGGGCTATCCTGTAGTGGGACAGAATTTTATCCCTGGCTTTGAAGAAATGGATATTTATTGACAACTGATACATAAATACTATTTAAAATATTGATATATGACTGGTTACTATCTTGCAGAGTTATCTTTTTTTGTGGTAAAAAAACACATAACATAAAATTTGCCATTGTAACCACTTTTAAGTATACAGTTCCATAGTGTTAAATATGTTGATATTGTTGTTTAATAAATTACAAGAACTTTTTCATCTTGCAAAACTGGAATTCTATACTCATTAAATTACAACTCCCCTTTCCCCTTCTCCCAGCTTCTGGTAGACCCCATTCTACTTTCTACTTCTATGAATATGACTTCTTTAGATACCGCATGTAAGTGGAATCATACAGTATTTGTTTTTTGTGACTGGCTTATTTCACTTGCAGTTTCATCCATGTTGTCACATGTGACATGATTTCCTTCCTTTTTAAGGTTGAATAATACTCCATTGTATGCATACATATATCACATTTTTTTACCCATTCTTTCATCCATGGACATACGGGTTGCTTCCACCTCCAGGCTATTGTGATATACCTGTTCTTTAAATATTAAAGTTTAATTCAACTCTGACCTTTTGATTCCCTCTTGTGGGTTTAATAAACACAATGTCATCTGTAAAGGCAGATACGACCATCAGGGAGCACGTGAAACATCAGAAGAGAGTTGAAGGCAGAATCTTAGGGAATCCAATTCATTTAAGATGCCAACAGATGAAAAAGGAGGCTGAGAAGGAAGGATTAGTGGCAAAAAAGAAGCCCAGGGGATGGGGGTGTTTCCAAGGGGAAGTAGACAAATAGCAGAGATGGCAGGAAAGCCAAGTAAGATAACAAGAAAAGGGTGTCAGCAATAACAAAGCAGTTGGGATTGTTTGCAATTTCCGAAGGGGATAGCAGCTTGGCTAAAGTGGGTGGAGGAGTGAGTGGGAGGTGAGAAAGTAGATTAAACTGTTGAGCACCATTTAAGAAGCTTAGGTATGAACAAGAGGAAAAAGACTGGATAGTAGCTACAGAAGGATGTAGTGGGTTTTTTTTGTTTTTTATCAGTTGTTTCTTAAACTAAGAGAGACTTGAGAATTTTTAAATGTTGGTTTCAGTTTAACTTTTTGTTACATAAAAAACTATTTCAAGCTTGAGTGACTTAAATCAACCATTTTATTTTGCCCCATGGTTTTGTGGGTCACGAATTGGAGAAGGGCTCAGCTGGGTGGTTTGGTGACAGTGGCAGTGATTGGGACTGTAGGGTCCATTTCCAAGATGGCTGTTTCGCTCACACCTATGGCGCCTGGGTGTTTCTTGGCATCTCTTGTTCTCCTCTAGGACCTCTCAGTGTAAGTAGGGCTTCTCAAAGAATGGTAGTCTCAGGACAATCACACTCATTACATGGCAACTCATATTCAAGAGCAATTATTTCGAGAGACTCAGGAGACAGCAAAGTTTCTTTTGACCTGGACTTGAAAGTCAAAGAATGTCATTTCCACTGCTTTTTATTGGTCATACGAGTCACTAAGGCCCACATGTATTCAAGAAGAGTGAAGGAATAGACTCTACCTCTTGGTGGGGGCTGGCACGAGCCCATAGGAAGGGAAGGACTTAATGGCAGCCATCTTGGGAACAAGTAGAGAAAAAGGGTTTGAAGTTACTAAGGTACCTAAAGTGCAGGAGTGGGTGAAACTTTTGAGATTTGAAACCAAAGATGTGTACATTGAAAAGGCTTTGGCAGGAGGAGGAAGTTCTTTTTATGACACTATAATTCTTTATAAACCACAAACTTGAAGGTAACCTGAGGATGTTTATGAGGGTGTTTTTCAGTACGCATCAGTCACAGAGTTCTACCTGCTTTTTACAAGCACCTGGCAGTGAGAAGAAGTCCAGGTACTTAGGGGGCCCTTCACTAAGCTAAAGGGTACTTTGGAGGATCACAGTTAAATATACTAAATGGTCGTCTGCTGTGTGTTGATCTTCTGAACTCTTCCATCTCAAGTACCTGCTAAGGAAATCTCTTGCTATCTTTACCCACCTAACTTTATGAGTGATCAGATGTAACATTTCTAATAAAACTATTGTTCTATCTCTTTGAAAGCAAGTGTAATGTATAGTCCCTGGAGTTAAGCTAACTATTCCATCTACTAGCTATGTGAACTTGGAGCAAATTATTTGACCTTCTGGAGCACCAGTTTTTCCATCTATAAGAGGCACCAGTAACCTCACAGTCACCTCAAAGGGTGATTGTGAGAATAAAATGATGTAATTTGTGTGAAGGATAGGTATTTTTATTATTAAAACTTATATGTTCAGTTGAGCTCCTTAGTCTCATCTTTGGGTGGGAAGCAGAAGTTTAGGTCATTAACATCCAAAAGCATTCGCTGGGCAAGCTGGAAATCACTGTGACTCACTCTTCACAAATGGTGCACTTTGAGCAGGAGTGGAATTTTACCTTGTGTGCCACAAAAGCTTTACAAGCTTCACCAAGGACTGGTTTACAAGGAGAAAGTATCTTGGGCACTTACATAAGATAATAAAGCTCACTGAATCACAGGCGTAAGAAAGGAACTTTGAGCATCTGTCTAGTTTGCTAGTACCTAAGCCACCCAGACATATGAAAATCTGCCTTTGTGCAAACAGCTCCTAGGTCTTACAGTTCTGTCTCCAGCTCCCTCATCCCCCAGGCAGCCCTGCTCTCCCTGGACCCAGTTGGGCTCCTGAAGTCCAGTCTGCCCTGAATTAGAGCCCTGGGCCTCCTTCTAACCTGGGAGCAAACCTGGAACAATTATGTTAACCAATCTCTTGCCTTATTTTAAAATGAGATATGACAATAGAGCACTTTGACTAGCATTTTTATAAATACTATAAAATAAAATGTTTCTTGGACCCTTTTCAAGAATGTAGGGCATTGTGCTGGTGAGTAATGATGCAGAACTGACTTGATCTCTTTGTTTTGGCTGCCAAAACCCATGGCTGGTTATAACCATCTTATTGGTTCCTGAAACTCCCCCTTGCTCTTCACACTCTCCAGCTTTCTGCAGCTGGAGTAATTTCTATGCATAACACTGAGTACTCCCATAGCTGGCCATTACCCTCTGGAGTCCAGTCTAAACACAGCCTGACCTCAGCTTCCCCAGTCCCTGCTTTCATCTCTTGCCCTTGCCATAAACGTGGGTGAGATGAAAGTGAGTTGCACGGGATTCAGGTGGATCCTGGATGTTGTCTCTCCAGCCTGCACATGGCAAGGTCCTCTTCCTTCCTCACATGCTAGGAAGGTCTTCTGACAACTTCCATTCTCTCACACTTCATTCCCCCGAATGCCTGACCATCTCTTTCCATTTAGCTTATTCTCATGAAGATGGAGTTTCTATGTATGCTAAGCTTTTTTTTTTCCTTTCTGGAAAAAAAAAAAAAAAAAAAAAAAGGAAAAAACTCTGCTTCTAGTTCTTAAACCAAAGTTTCTGCCCAGCCTGCCAGGAAAAGGGAATGAAAGGATATGGAGTGGAGGTGGGGAAGTGGGTCGGTAGCTAGGGCTTTAAGTAGCAGCAATGAGATTGAGGTTGGCAGGGTTTCCCAATCACGTTGATAATAGGTGTTTATTTTTGGGTCAGAAGAACCTTATAGACCAGGCCCGTGTCTGTTTTTTAAATTACTATTTTATTATTATTTTACAGGTCACATAACTGAGGTTAAAAAAATAGAAGTCAAAATTTACATTTGAGCCGTCACTCTAACAATTGAAATGTTTTGTTTTTATTTGTATTGGTTTGGGTTTCCCCTGTTCATCGTGTTTCTCAGCCCCGCCCCTTTTGTTTTTGAACATTAACTGCCTAAGGAAACTTTTTAGACATTTTTTCCTTAATTATCCCCCCCATAGATTCTCAATACCACAGATATGCTGTAAGTTTGTTAATGTACTGTGCTTTATACATAAAAAGAGTAAGAATTTTTTGCCCCCCAAATAACCAAGTTTCACCCCTTGGTGGGGGCTATACCTCCCCTGTTGAGAATGTATGCCCCAGAACCAAACATGACAGGCAGGTAGTTTATTTAGGAGATGAGGAAAGTGCTGGTTGGGGAGTGGAAAGTGAGACAGAGAAGGAAAAAAGGTAGTATAGTGTGAATCAGGGCAAGTTAGCACTGTGGGCAACTGGAGTGGAATCTAATGGCACGCTCGGGGAACCAATGTTCAAAACACCTGCAACAGCCCCTCCAGGACATTTTGCCTGACATGCTAGGTATATACACAGCCACTTTCATCAGTTATTGATTGAGGGTTGCTCCCAGGATATTAATTCCCCGGGAATTTTATTTTGTCCCTCACTTAGGCAGAATGAGCTATGGAGGACAGAGAATGTCCTCAGGCAGAGTCTGGGTGTTGGCAGCAGTCTTAGGGGCTTGTTCAGGGACCATAAAATGATAAGTGCTGAGGGTTAATGTGGGTGGGGCACTGACATTTGCTGGATTTTTTTTAATAGACATTATTTTTTACAGCAGTTTTAGGTTCAGAACAAACCTGATCAGGAAGCAGAGAGCTCCCATTTACTCCCTGCCCCCCACGTGCACAACATCCCCACGATCAACATGTACCCACCTGTGGTACATCTGCTACATTTGATACACCTAGATTGATACGTCATTATCACCCGAAGTCCATAGTTTACATCACATGGTTACATAGTCACGTACAGTACACTGCCTAGTTCACTAGTGGTGTTGTACATTCAATGGGCTTTGACAAAGGTAGAATGACACGTATCTACCATTCCAGTATCATACTTCCCTAAAAATCCTCTGTGCTCTATGTATTCATCCCTCCCTCCCTGCTAAATTGCTTTTTATGTTTCCTTCTAGACCATAATACCATATTATACAATTTTTACATAGTTGTAATCAACTATGGGGACATAATTTTGTACTATACTTTTTTTCACTTGAAACGCTTTTTCAGGTTGATACAGTTTTTATAATTTATAACTTTTAAAGACTGCATAATTTTGCTTCATATGCATATACGATAAGTCCCATAACCATTTCCTTATTGTTAAGCATTTGGCTTATTTCCATTTTTTTTGCTATTATAAATAAATTAATTGCTAGAAAAACAAAAGTAGAAGGCACTCACTCTTTAAAACACAGCAAAGTGTTAACAGTGGTTGTATGTGTAGCATTCTAGGCTTTTGTTGTTGTTGTTGTTGTTCTGCCTATTTTTCTATTACTGCTTTTATAACAGGAAAAAATAAGTTTCTTGTGTTGATTTGGCTAGGCTAAACCCAGCTGTACAAACTAATCTAGGTGTTGCTGTGAAAGTATTTTGTACATGTGATTAGCATCTACAATCGGTTCACTTTATGTGAAGGAGATTGTCCTTGATAATCTGGGTGTATCTGATGCAATCAGTTGAAAGACCTTAAAAGAGCTGAGGTTTATGTGAGGAAGAAGAAATTCTGTCTTGGAGTGTACCCACAGCTCCTGCCTGAGTTTCCAGCCTGCCCTTTCTGGTGGCCTGCCCTTCCTGACAGCCAGCTCCTATGGCCGCCTAAGCCAATGCCTTGCAATAAACATATTCCACTTGCTGTCCCTAGTGGAACCCTTAATAATCCAATGATCTCTCACTGTCCCTCTTTTCCTGCCCCCCTCCCCACCCCAAAGGCATGGCAAATAACATCTTAAGGCATACAGACTTTTTTTTTCTTATTTTATACTTTTTTGTCTTTCCAGGATTGAGATTTCTGGATGTGGCAGAAACGTATTTCACTAACATCCACATTCTTAATTATGAATCCCCAACAATTGGTATAGTGAACCCACGAGCCAAATTAAAGTGTGATCCAGATGGGCATGTAATGAGGTGTCAGTCTAAAATGGGTTCTGACATAGCTCTAAAAAAGTAATAAGATGGAGAAAATTGTGTTTACCAGGAGCCCTCTCAGGGGGAGTACTGTGTGTGATTAGAAGGAATAATTTGGTAAATTGATTGGGTTGGGGCAATGAGACGTCCAAAGAGAATGCTCAGAGAAAAAGCTGATGGTCTCTAAACTGCCCTCTAAAAGTGGTGGTTCTAGTTAATTGTAGGAATTTTTTGCTGGCTGGCACATGCCCGTTTGGGGCCAGAGCTGGACTGCAAGGCACATGCAAGGAGAGGTGAAGTTCTGTTCCAGTGGTCAGTCTATCCCCAGGAAGCCCTTTGCCTCCTTCATAAGAAAATTTCAATATTTAAACCAATGTTTAAACAAATGGAGTGCCAAAATATTAACCTGCTTGAGTTGTCCACTTATCCAAACCATCTCTTATGGGCTTCAAGTTGATGCCCGAATTAAGTGTATTAACCACATGCAGTGTACAGTTACTGTCTTGGAATGATAGGGGGCAAATGTTATGACATTGTTAGTGTTTAGAGTAGAGAGAGTTGCACAGCGGTGGGGGTATGAAGAGTCTGAATCCCAGAAGGTTCCATAAAGGATGTAGGGTTTCAAGATCTGTTTTCCATTTATTCAGCAGTGTATTCAGAGTACCAGGTATTATGCATATGGAAATGAGAGAGAGTTACAGACCCACCTCATGGAGTCTGGGGGAAGGATAGACAGTGACTGCATAGTGATTACACACATGATTATTTAGTTGTAAGCACAGTGAAGGAAACACATGATGCTATGAGGACACAGAATGACAAATCAGAATGGTTGAGGCAGATTTGCATACGCAGGAGACTGACAGTGAAGCTAACTTCCCTAAGCTGTACCTGAGTCCCTGAATTACAGTTGAGTGTGTGTGTGTGTGTGTGTGTGTGTGTGTGTGTGTTGGGGTGGAAGGGAAGAGCACATAGGAGATAGGTTGAGGAAGTTGGTACTTGTGGCTATTCACCTTGGTATTTAGAAGGGCCACCTAACCACCTCATAACAAAGTAGCAGAAGGGAGACTCGGCAAATACAGTACAAATATTAGTAGCATTTTGATACTTCAAACGGCTCTTGGTCCTTATCAGGTGCTTACTAAAAAAACAAAGGAGGGAGAAATTGCCCAGGTGCTGTATATGTGTGAGCACTATATGAAGGTGCCCTATGTAAACTTCTTACTTAATTTTCCCGTGATAATTTCACTATTCCAGTAGAAAAGGAGGGAAACCTCAGTCTGGAGTTTTAAAGAACTTGCTCAAAGTCATAGAACCTAACACAAAAGCTTGGTGTGTGCTGTTGCTACAATGAATATAAGAATGGAATCCGTAACGACCATTTTGGAAATCAGTCGAGTTTGAATTGAATTCTTATACTGTTACTCATTCCTGAGGTACACGATGGAATTAATATTTATCTGCAGCTTACTGATGAGCTTTCCATTCCTTTGATCCAAGAGCATTCAGAGCAGAGTAAGCAATTAAAAATAAATGGTTGGATGAGACATTTTAAACTTGGCTTTCAGGCTTTTTGTTGACAAGCTACCTTCTGTTTCTGTATTATTTCTAATTTTTTTTCCTTAACCACAACTCTTACTAGATATTTTGAAAATGCTTTTTTTGCCCATTAATTTATTTTAAAGGGAGTAAACTCTATGAAAATCCCTATAATCAAAGAGACCCTTTGGATTTTGTTTTGCTAGATCTACTAAGATCTGGCCACAGTGATTGGGGACAGTTTGTGTGTGGGATATGCTTTGACAAGTTAGGAGAGATGCTTTGCCACTGCTCTAAATTTTCAGGGCTCCTGTTTTATCTGCTGTATACAATTATTATCAGCTTCAAAATTCATCCTCAATCTATTCCTCTGTACTAGGAATATCAGTAAGGGTTGTTGACTACAAATAACTCACTGGCTCTTGTTAACTTATGCAGAGCAGGCATTCACTAGAAGGATATCAGGCAGCTCAGAGAATCAGCTGCAAGACCAGAGAAGCAGGCTTGACAAACAAACAGAAACCAAGGTATATAAGAAGGCCAGACTTATAGTCAAAATCACAGGACAGGAAGAGTCTGGTTAGACGTCTCTGCTAATGCTGGCCACAGATACCACTGCTGGCACCATCACCACTCCCACAAGAATGGATTCTAAACTGTCCTTGCATCTCTTTTTATTTTTGGTTTTATAAAAACCTATTTTATCAATTCAGGCACTTCGAACAATTTGCTATACTAAGCAGTTTAAGTATCCTTTTTTTCCTTTTAAATTCATTTATTAGTTTCAGGTGTACAAAACAACATAATGATTAGATATTAACACCTCTCACAAAGTAATAACCCCTCCCCCAATCTACTACCCCTCTGACATCGTACATAGCTATAACAATACCATTGACTCTATTCCTTATGCTGTACTTTACATCCCGTGACTACATATATATATATATATATATATATATATATATATATATATATATATGAAATTATAGTTGACATTTAATATTATTCTACTTTAGCTTCAAGTGTATAGCACAGCGGTCAGGCATCTACACAGTCTATGAATGTCCTTGCATCTTTAAGTCATTTGCTTCTGGGTGGAATTCTGCTGTGTCTGGCAGGCCAAGCTTAAGTTAAATGCCAGAGCTCTAGCTGCTGCAACTCAGAGAGAGTAAGCATATTTGCTTTTAGGACTTTCATAGCAGGATGCACAGCTAGGAGTTGGGTGAAGCACAAAATTGGAGGAGGTATTCACTCCCAGGGTCTTTAGTTTTTAAACAATTTCATAAAGAATAACTTAATTTTAAAGATAGTCAAATTCACTAAAGTATTTCATGTATGAACTGAAATTTGCACATAAATAAATAAGTCAATAAATCTGTATGCCATGAGGTTGCAACGTCTTTCATTGTCTTAAATTTTAAACACAAATGAAAACGTCTCATGGTCAAATACAACAGAGATAACTCACGATCTGCTTCTTCATCTAGACAGTTGCTGTCCTATCATTGCTTATTTCTAATCTGTTTAAATGCAAGAACAGGTAGTATCACTTGGGTTGGAGACACAGAATGTGCCAAAGCTTAGATAATTCCAGCCTGTCACAAACTTACTTTCAAAAGGAACACCTGTGGTGGCTGAGTTCACCTGCGCCTGGGGCCACAACAATTGCAATTGTTTAGAACTTATAGGGAAGAATATTTTATCACTGGCGCTGTTTAAATTTTCAGCATAACTAGTTTGTTGTCAGTTTTATTATTGTTTTTAAATTCTCTACAGCAGTGCATCCCCTTCTTTCCTGTACCCTCTCTCCCCCATCTGTCTGCCATTGTATACCACGAAGTGAACCATTACACAGGAAGCTGGCAATAGACATTGAATCCAGGGAGGAAAACTGGGGTACAGTGGAGGGAAGAAAACTTGATTTGTACCCGGCCCATATATTACCCATCCAAAAGACAAAGATAAAACAAGATGGCGCCCTAGGAGTAGCTTTGTTCTATTCTTTTCTTATGCCGAAGACCAGCGTTCTTGAACCAGTAAGGGCTGTGAGCCCAGGGCTTCCCTCCACTCAGCACTGGCCAGCTGCCTCAGGAGTGAGTGTCTCTGGCCATGCTGGCAACAGGGGCAAGGGATTCATCAGTTCAGTTCACATTCATTGCTACTGTGAGAAAGACAAGAAAAAAATACACAGTCTGCCCATGATGTGCCCTCATGTCTGAAAGACAGGACACTACTGATTAAAAGCAGATTTCTATCCTAAAAGCAGATCTTCCGCTAATTAGACACATCAGCTTTGTGCAAGGTCGGGTCTAAAAAAAACTTTCATTTCACTAATTTCAGAAGACAGGGCTGATGAGGGCAAGAGGAGATGCCCCACATTACAAGAGCTATTGTTCAGTTCTTCAGGAAGGCATTCCCAGTGCAAGATCGTGAGATTTTCACAGCTGATCTGACCCCTAAAAGATAATTTTATAAAGTGTCCTTGTTTTTTTCTTTTTTTTAATCTTTTCAACTTCATTAGAAAATAAGAGATGCCTAAGCCTACTCTTAACCCCCAGATGAATGGACATAATGAATTCCCAGATGCATAGATTTGGCAATGACTGCTTCACCCAGAAAGGGTCCTTTGCACTAAGCAGTTCTGACACTAATGTTCATGCTTAAGTAAACACATTACTGAGAGAGAAGAATGGCTCTGTCAGCGGGCCCAGGCTTTTGGGTACCATGGGAGCTGCAGCTGCGCCGGGTCTCACTCAGATAGGCGCAGGGAGACCCAGTCCTGTCCACACACACAGGGATCCTCAGATTAACACACTCTTGTTTACACATCACACACAATCAGCATCAAACAGCTGACTTCAGGAAGTTCCTAAGGAGAGAAAGAAAACTTTGCTGGTTATTAATAAGCCTGAAATATTGCTATGCCTGGATTCTCTGCCATTCTTTCTCTTTCACTCTTTTCTTTTTTCTTTGTATGAAAACATTCACATTTGTGAAAAGAGGTCTGCTGGAGGCTCGAATGTTCTCTAGAGAGCTATATTTGGGACTATTTCTTAATCTTTTCCACTGTAGCTTATTCCTCGGAGTGTCTGTGTTCACATTAGCATTTCTGTCTGGGGCTATGAATTATGCTGTCAAAAGGAGCTGCAAACTGGGTTTGTTACCTGGATACCCACAAATATGCTTGGTCTGTTTGTATAAATCTGAAAAACCTCTCTTGTCCTTAGGAAACCAGGCCATTCTGCATATTAGGAAGGGGACAGTGAATCTAAGCTTCCGTTGGTGCTCTGGGCTGTTAGGGGAACCGTGCCTGGATAAACAACAGTGGAAGGGAGCCCAGAAGTCCATTCTCTCTCTCTTTTTCTTTTTTCAGAAGTCTGTTCTTGACTGGGGAGGTTGTGCACCATTCACAAGGAGACAGACTTCTCTGTAGCTAGAAATGCAGGATGAGCATGCCATCACACATCCCGAAGGTCAACGTAAAGACCAAGTCGTGTCTGCCTACAGTCATCGCCATTACTATTAACATCTCCTGGGCATGGTACACACTATGCCACAAAACAGTCCAGCTGTTGAAACATAGGCCAGAAGCAGGGGCCAAAGGAGACAAGGGCAAAGCAAGGCACTGGAGGGATGACAGATGCTGTGGCTAAAATCCTGGACCATCTGCACACTGAAAGAGCCCACCAGGAGATTTGCTGAGAGATGATGATTCAGCCTGTTCTTCTCTCATCAGGTCAGACTCAAGCATTTACATCTGACAGTGTCCCACATCCTCACTCTTTTCATAGCTACTTCCCCTCAACCCACAGTCCAATCTTGGAAACTGACTGTGAGTGACGATGATCAGGTCGAGTTCAGGACCACGAGAGACACCACGTCCACACCATCCTTGTGAAGAAGATGCCTCTCGGGCTTCCT
Organism: Rhinolophus sinicus; assembly: GCF_057876585.1. NCBI lineage: Eukaryota > Metazoa > Chordata > Mammalia > Chiroptera > Rhinolophidae > Rhinolophus > Rhinolophus sinicus. Next base: position 168,571,708 of record NC_142503.1, on the reverse strand, counting down.
GTCCACAGATGCTCTCCCCAGATGTGTGTTGTCAATTTCCATCGCCCAATCCCTCCAGGCCAAGCCCAGTGGGATTGGCTCACACAAAAGGGGGGGGAGGAAAGGCAGCCCTTGCTGACAGGGCCAGCTGCTTGAGCACATCCTTTCTTTGCTGCTGGTGTTGGGCAGATGTTCTACTTTCTACTGTCATTTCCTGTCACTTTCTTGGTAGCTTGATTTTACCTAGTTGAGGGCATCTCCAAGTGTACCCAGGGTCCATTTACAGGAAAACCATCTAGGGTGCATGTTTCAAATGCAGGTTCAGAATCTCTGGGGGTGAGGCCCCAACATTTGTTTTTTCAGCAGGTACCTCTGATGATTCTCGTGCACGTTAAAATTTGAAAGCCACTGGAGTTTGGCCACTAGCCCTAGGAATTTCTATTTTATTTTATTTGGACCTCAGGAAAATGGAATAGAGTTAACCATTCATCAGTTCACGTACTACTGTCATTATCCATCGACTCTCTTTACTGAGGTGTAGTTGACATACAAAAACTGCATACTTTCAAGTGTATGATTTTGTCAATTTTGACGTATATACACCCGTGAAACTATCATCACAATCAAGATAACCATTTCTCATCCCCATTCCTTCTCCAACAGCGGTACTGACTTGAACTTCTGTATATCCTTCTAATCCACCTCCCACGTTAGGTATGCGTTCTTAAAAATATACTATGAGGTGCCATTTTGTGTGTGTTCTTCCTTCACAAATATGGTTCTGTGCTATGGAACTTGTTCTGCTTCTTACCTGATTTTTTTTTTTTTTTCATCATTAGGCTTTGGTGACCCATCCATGCTGCTATATGTAAAACTCCTTTACTACTTCTAGCTAGCCTGTGGCCCGTATTGTTTCTGTTTATGCTTAACTAAACCATTGCTTTAGTAATAAACACCAGGTTGCCTCCAAGTTTTTGTACACACATATGCGTGCCTACACACATGCTACGATGAATAGCCTTTGCGTAGATCCTTTTGATCTGCACACTGAAATTGTACTGGGCACATACTCAGGGCCGAGACTGCATCCTTGACGTCTTTCTGGACTGACTGCTCTGCAGAAAGGGTCCTCCAGTTCACACTCTACTAGCGCTGCATCTTCACTATACTTGATATTATCGAACTTTCTGTCCTCTCTCATTGATGTTTTAATTTGCATTTCTCTGATTGCTGGTGATGTTGGGCATCTCTTCATATACTTATTGGCCACTCAGAGGTCTCCCCTTCTATGATTTGCCTATTCATATATTTTGCTATTTTGTTGTCCTGCCGTTGTTGCTGTCTTTTTCTTATTGTTTTGCAGGATTTCCTAGATATACAAGGTTGGACAATTAAGTTCACAAACTCACCCTAGAAAAAGTGCTACATACCTCACTGCTGAATATCACTATGGTCACCTTCAAAGTACTCCCCTTGGGAAGCTATGCACTGACACCAGCACCTAGTTCACCCTTCAAAGCAATTTTGGAACTCTTTTTTTCTGGAATGGCCATCAGAGCTGTCATCGTATTACTCTTGATGTCCTGAATGTCATCAAATTGTCTTCCTTTCAATATTTCCTTTATCTTCAGGGAAAGAAAGAAGTGATTGGGGGCCAGATCAGGTGAGTAGGGAGGGTGTTCCAATACAGTTATTTGTTTACTGGCTAAAAACTCCCTCACAGACAGTGTTGTGTGAGCTGGTGCATTGTTGTGATGCAAGAGCCATGAATTATTGGCGAAAAGTTTAGGTCATCTAACTTTTTCACACAGCTTCTTCAGCACTTCCAAACAGTAAACTTGGTTACCTGTTTTTTCCAGCTGGTACAAATTCATAATGAAAAATCCCTCTGGTATCAAAAAAGGTTAGCAGCATCACTGCAACAAGTTCGCGAACTTCATTGTCAGATCTCATAGATCTTTTGGTGTGAGCTGTTAATAACATCTTCCTTTCTACTAACTACCTGTTGACTTAGAAATATTTTTTGTTGGAATAAATCTTTAATTTGGTTTTATATAATAGAAAAATCCACCAATTTTTCTTTTGCTTATGGTTTGTACTTTTGGGGTGTTCTTTAAGTTATAGGTCTCCAGTCAAAAGTCACAGTGATGTTCATCCATATTTCTTCTATTACTAGAGAGTTTTACATTTAACATTTAGGGCGTTAACATATTTGGGATTTCTTTTTAGATTGTCTGAAGTGGAATTGATGGACTTAATTTTCCCATTACTATCTACTAATTAATCTATTGCTTCCCCAGTGATTTGTGATGCCCCTTTTCTTATACACTTGGTTCCCATCTACAGTTAGGTCAATTTCTGGGTTTTCTATTTTGTGCCATTGGTCACTTGCCTCATTTTCTTTCTTTTTAAAAACATGGATTTGTGATATGCCATACTACCTAGTAAGGTAAATCTTTTTGCTCACATTTTTTTAATTAGCTGTTTGTGGATGTTTATTGTTCTAGATACATTTTAAAATCAATTTCTCAAAGTCCCGGAAATTGGAGGGGGCATTTTACCTGGAATTACATTTGATTTATGGTTTAATATGTGAAGAAGTGACAGTCTAAAATATTAAATTGTCCCATATAATTGATGTATCACTCTATTTATTCAGGTCTTTGTTTATGTCCAGTATTGAAATTAAAATTTTCTCCAAAAAGTCTTGTACATTTGGGTTAGAATATTCCCTAGATAATTAAGAAATTAAAATTTTCCATTCCCAATTCCTCTGGATCTTTCTGTTGCTATTTGCTTGGACGTTTTCTCCACCCTGTTCTTGTTTTCCCTTTTGCTTTTATATCCTCTTGGTTTCTTTTTGGCTTCAGCCCTCACTGTTCTGCCTCTTCAGTTGTACTTCTTCATTCCATTCCCTTGACCTGTAGCTACCTGGTCACCAGGTGTGACCATTTAGATATTCTTTGTTCAGAGTGCTTTAGGGATGTTACCTAAAGCCATATCTGACATGTAGCACAGGATCTTAATGAGGCTTGTGACTGAGAGTAGACTGTAACCTCTATGGGGGTAAAAATAGGACCACTTATCTGCTTACCCAGCTTTAGGTAGCAGCGTGCATGTGAAATTGCACTTGTTCCAAAGTGTATTAGTTAGATGAAAAAAAAATGGGCTCCCATCATATAAAATTTAAATAATAGTAGCTTAAGTAATTAAGACTTTTATGGTCTGACGTAACATGAAGTCTGGAGGTAGTTCCAAGTTTGGTATAGAAGTTCAATGAGGTCATTTTGGCGTTTCTTCAGGCCTTTCCCTCACGGTCAATAGATTGTTGCCATGGTTCCAAAATATGACTTTCTCACCCGACCTCATTTAAGACATGAAGGATTGAGGGCCGAGCAGGCCAACGAGAGCTCTCCTCATATTTTTCTTTCTTTTCATCAAGGACAAAAGTCTTTCCTAGAAGTCCCCTAGATGTCTCTTTCTATCATTAGCCCAAACGCTGTGGTATAACTACTCTGATCCATTGCTGACAAAAAGGAATGGGATTGCAATGATGGGTTTAGACCACTTCATGAATTAGTCCCTGGGCTGGGCATTTTGCCAACCAAACAAAATCAATGTTCTGATAGCAAAGAACATGTGGAGAATGGCTGTTGTGTAGAAAACTAACAAATGTTCCTAGTGTGCATGGGAAAAGATTTGAGGCAAAACCATCCCTGTTCTTCAATCTTAGAGCCTTGAAGTTAGAGGTTTCTCACTTATTTATCTAGCAGTATTGACCGAGTACCTGTCATGCTACACACTAGAAATACAGTGATGAGCAAAACTGAACAAGATCCCCAGCGCCCCAAGAATTACAATGTTGTATGGGAGAAAGCATTAAATGAATGTTTCCACAAACATAGAAAGTTCCAATTCAGCACAATTCAGGACATGAAGAGGGAAGTAGGGGAGTATGTAATAAGGGCAGCTGTTCTGCAGCAGTGATAATTCTTTCACATTCCAGTGAGGAGACATAGAGACGCTGAGAAAGTTAGTGGCCAGGCAGAAGCCTGAAGTTACCATGACGGGGGTGGGGGTGGGGGTGGTGGTCTATGGGACTGGAGGCCAGTGGCTGGGGCTCTGGAATCCAGTGGTGAGCACCATTTCATCGAGCCCAGACACCCAGGTTAGGTCACGGGCACATTGCTGCTTACCAGTCCAGGGAGCAGGCTTATCTAGCTACTTTACAACACAGATCAGAAGGGATCCAGGGTTTCCTCTCTGGATGGGTTTAAGGACCCTGCCTCTCCTCTGCTGTCACGAGGTCACGACCCATAGATCTCTCCCCATACACCCAAATACCAGTTTGGCAGAAGGATGCAAAGGCCTGACATTTATTCCCAAAGAACTGAGATTCCTAAAGAAATACTCAAAATATTAGATTAGCATAAAATGAGTGGATTGGACAAAAATTAAAGTTCTTTCCGCATTCCTCAGCAGAAGGAGTTTGTGAGGAAAACTAGAGCAAGTAACTGAAAATTAAACACATTTTCATTGCAACTGAGTTAGTGTGAGTATATCGAAACAACCTTATGAGGAAAGTACTACTATTGACTCCATTCTATAAACAAGGAAATTGAGATTCAAATAAGATAGGTAACTTATTCAAGGTCACATTGTTAGCAAGTGGCTGACCTCGAATGTGAACCCAATGTGACTTTAAAACCTCCATGCTTTTAACTACTTACAAGATACTACATTATACAGTTGTAAGTGCAATAAGTACAGATAAACTTTCAGGATTATGTGGAGGAAGCAAAAATGACTTCTAGAAATGGAGGACCAACAGAAGCTTTGTGGAAGAGGTAGAGATTGATTCCATCTTTTCATCAATGTGGTCCATCTTTTCCTTTTTCACATATGGTAGTAGTTAATTGACAGTCCTTGTCAACTAACTTCAACCTCTGAATCACCCGTTTCTACTGTGCTTTCCCCTTGGTTTTTCAGTCACATGATCCCATCTTTTGGTGTACCTAACAAATTTTAACTGAATGCTGGTCATGGTGTATACTAAGTTGCAGAGATTTCAGATGAAATCTTCTTTCAGAGAGAGTTTGCCATTCATCTGACAGACAGAGAGAATGGTGGCTGATCATGTTATTCCATTTAGTGATTTGCTGAGTTACAGTGAATTATAGGTCTGGTAATTCTCAGTCTTCCACCGGTTTATCTCTGACTTGAGTTTTCAACAAAAAACCCATTGTATTCTGCAAGCCTGGCCCCCAGTGGGTACTAAACTCTAATCTTAGTCTTACAAGAGTGCTGAAAAACTTCACTCTGCTTTTCAGAGGCAGGGTTTCCACTTGCATTTTAAAACCTCTGCTCTGAACAGCCCCAGTATTTGGCAAAGTTCTCAGGGGAAAGCTGGCTGAATGCTTGAGGCCCTTTCAAGTCTTTCCCCAAACTCTGCTGCTTTCTCTTCCTCTTTAACAGCCCTCTGCCAGACTTTGCACTGCATCTTGCACTATGATTATGAGCCTCCTGCAAATGCCCCAAGTGAAAAGTAGCTGCAGAAACAGCTCTTTCTTCTCAAGGTTTTTCCTCTCTAATGCCTTAGATCTTCCTGTTTTCATTGCCTCAGCAGTTCTCAGCATCCTTCAAAGAGATAACTTATGTGTTTTAGTTGGCTTTTCTGATTATTCTGTTGGGAGTGTTGGTCTGTTGACAGCAACTTCATCCACCCAGAAAAGGAAGCAATTGAGATGAGAAGGGCAGATGGATTTGAATATGGGAAGTGACCTGCCCTAAAGAGCAGCTATGATCTCCCTGTCACCAAATCCATTGGTCTGTTCCTTATCCTCAGCTTGGTTGATTTTTGTGTATTATTTGGTCCCTCTTCAGAGACTCTCCACTCTTCATCTTTTATTCTTCCTTTACTCCTGTAGTTTCTCCTCTAACTTCTCTTTCACACTCTTCTTTATCGGTGCAATACAAAGCTTAGCACCATCACTCTTCTTCCTCTGCACATTCTTCCTTGTAAATCAATACTCTCTGGGCTTCAGCAGCCTCCTCCGTGTGGATAACTCCTTATTCTATGCTAAGAGGACTGCCGTCTCTGGAACTCCGACCTTACCTTTATATCCACTCACCTATGCCCACCTGAATGAGAGCGAGGATTGATGGGAAGGTAGGGAGGGGAGCAATTTGCAATCTCTTCTTAAAGGGGAAGAAGAAACACAAATAATCCTAAAAGTAGGGGCAGTATCTATCTGGAAAAGCAAAAATACTGATGCTAAGAATGTGAGAGAGGTTTCGCAGAGGAACTGGACTGCAGGGTATAACTTTTTGTTTTTTAAATAAAGACCTAATTTTTTTAGAGCAGTTTTAGATTTACAGAAAAATTGAGAGGAAGTTACAGACATTTTCCATATAGCCTGCCCCCACACATGCATAGCCTCTTCCATTATTGTGTCCCATCAAAGTGATATATTTATTATAATTGATGAAACTATACTGACATATTATAGTCCATCCAAAGTCCATAGTTTACATTAGAGTTCACTCTTCGTGTACATTCTATGGGTTCAGACAAATGTATAATGACATATAGCTCTCATTATAATAGCATACAATGTATTTTCACTGTCCTAAAAATCCTTTCTGCTTCTCCTATTCAGGCCTCCCCCTACCCCCCAGGCAAGCACTAATCTTTTTACTGTCTCCATAGTTTTGCCTTTCCAGAATGTCATATACTTGGAATCATATAGTATACAGCCTTTTCAAATTGGCTTCTTTCACTTAATATTCCTCTGTGTCTTTTCATCACTTAATAGCTCATTTGTTTTTAACATTGTTCCATGGTCTGGATGTATCACAGTTTATTTATCCATTCACTCACTGAAGGACACCTTAGGGGCTTCCAAGTTTTGGCAATTATAAATAAAGCTGCTATACACATCTATGTACAGATTTTTGCAGTTCTCTGATAACATATAATGTGAAACCATCTTTTCATATACTTACTTGCTATCTGTATATCTTCTTTGGTGAGGTATCTGTTAAAGTCTTTGGCTCATTTTAAAAATCAGATTGTTTTCTTGTTGAGTTTTAAGAGTTCTTTGTATATTTTGGGTAACATTCATTTATCACATGTGTCCTTTGCAAATATTTTCTCCTGTCTGTGACTTGTCTTCTGATTCTCTTGACATTGTCTTTGTCAGAGTAGAAGTTTTTAATTTTAGTGAAGTTCGGCTTATCAATGATTTCTTTCAATGATTGTGCCTTTGGTGGTGTATTTAAAAAGTCATTGTCATACCCAAGGTCACGTAGGTGTTCTCCTATGTTTCTCCTAGCATTTTCAGTCTTGCATTTTACATTTAGGTCTATAAGGCATTTTGAGTTAATTTTTGTGAAGGGTATAAGATCTGCATCTAGGCTCTTTTTCCTTTTCTTCCTTTCTTTCTTTCTTTCTTTCTTTCTTTCTTTCTTTCTTTCTTTCTTTCTTTCTTTCTTTCTTTCTTTCTTTCTTTCTTTCTTCCTTTCTTCCTTTCTTCCTTTCTTCCTTTCTTCCTTTCTTCCTTTCTTCCTTTCTTCCTTTCTTCCTTTCTTCCTTTCTTCCTTTCTTCCTTTCTTCCTTTCTTCCTTCCTTCCTTCCTTCCTTCCTTCCTTCCTTCCTTCCTTCCTTTTCTTTTTCTTTCTTTCTTTCTTTTCCTTCCTTCCTTCCTTCCTTCCTTCCTTCCTTCCTTCCTTCCTTCCTTCCTTCCTTCCTTTTTTTCATGTAGATGTCCAGTTGTTCCAGCATCATTTTCCTCCATTATATTGCCTTTGCTCCTTTGTAAAAGAGCAGTTGACTAGATTTATGAGGGTCTATTTCTGGGCTCTCTATTCTGTTCCATTGATCTATTTGTCTATTCTTTCATCAATACTACACTGTTGTGACTACTGTAGCTTTATAATAAGTCTTGAAGTCGGGTAGTATCAGTCCTCTAATTTTGTTGTTCTTCTTCAATATTGTGTTGGCAATTTTATGAGTCTTTTGACTCACCATATAAATTTCAGAATCCATTTGTTGATATCCACAAAATAACCTGCTGGGATTTGATTGTGATTGTATTGAATCTATAGATCAAGTGAGAAGACCTGACATCATGATAATATTGAATCTTCTTATCCACTAACATGCATCACCTCTCCATTTATTTAGTTCTTTGATTTCGTTCATCAGAGTTTTGTAGGTTTCTTCATATAATCTTGTACATATTTTGTTAGATTTATACCTACATATTTAATTTTGGGGATGTTAATATAAATAGTATTGTGTTTTTAATTTCAAATCCACTTGTTCATTGCTGGTATATAGGAAAACAATTGACTTTTGCATATCAACCTTGTATCCTTCAATCTTGTTACAATCACTTATTAGTTCCAACAAAAATTTTTTTTGTCAATTCAGATTTTCTACATAGATGATCACAAATAGATGTCATCTGCAAATAAAGACAGTTTTATTTCTTCATCCCCAATATGTGTACCTTTTATTTCCCAAATTACTGAATTAGATATAACTTCTAGTACAGTGTTGAAAAAGAGCGGTGACAGTGGACATCCCTGTCTTTTTCCTGATCTTAGTTGGAAAGCTTTTAGTTTCTCATTATTAAGTATGATGTTACTTGTAGAATATTTGTAGATATTCTTTTTTTTAAGTTGAGGAAATTCCCTTCTGTTCCTAGGGTTTTTATCATGACTTCTAAAGCAAAGAAGAGAGAGGAAGTAAAAAGAAGAAAATTATAAAAATGTGATTTTCCAGTGATTATAAGAGACTGATATGAAATCGTTATAAGATTTATGAAGCTTTTGAGGACAGTTGTTAAAGGGAAAATATTTTATTATAAATTATAATATGTGAATACCTTAAAAATATAGATATTACAAAGATAGTATTTCAAATCATTAGAGAAAAGAAAGATCATTTAATAAATGGTGTTGGACTAACTGGTTAACCATCTGGAAAAAATAAAATTGCTTCCAAACCTAAAACTTTAAATCAGGATACATTTTAGATAGATCAAAAATTTCAAAGTAGGGGCGGCTGGATGGCTCAGTTGGTTAGAGTGGGAGCTCGTAACAGCAAGGTTGCCGGTTCAATTCCCTCATGGGATGGTGGGCTCCACCCCCTGCAACTAAGATTGAAAAGGGCCACTGGACTTGGAACTGAGCTCCACAACTACGTAGATTGAAGGACAATGACTGATGGGCCCTGGAAAAACACACTGTTTCTCAATATTCACCAATAAAAATTGGAAAAAAAAATGCTCTCATTTAAAAAAAATTTTTTTCAAGGTAAAAATAAACCATAAATGTATAAAAAATAGACCATAGAATTTTCTTTTAAACAATATTGGACTGTGAAAGTCTGACAGAAAACATAAAATAAGAGAATTTCTAAAATGCCAATAGTAAAGTTAAATGACAAACAACAAACTAGGGAAAATATATGCAACTAAAACCATAGATAAATCACTAGGTGTTGTAATATATAAAAAGCTCTTATAAATCAACAAGAAAAGGGTCAAAAACATGCTAGACAAAACAAAAACAAAATAACCCTAGGGGTATGAACAGTTTATAGGACAAAAATACATATTGCCCTTAAATATATGAAAAGATTCTCAATCTCACTCATAATAAGAGAAATACAAATTAAAACTGTACTGAAATACCATTGTTCACCTATCACATTAACAGAAGTTTAAAAAAATGTTGGCAACACACTATATTAGTAAAAGGGTGAGGAAACAGGCATTTTCTACATTACTGAGAGGGCTTTAAATTGGTACAATCTCTAAGAGGGGAAATTCAGCAATTTCTGTGAAAACTATGAATGGTCATTTCCTTACATCCCGCATTTTCCCTTCTAGGACTTTATTCTTGATGAAAATTTGCTGATGTGTAAAATAATGTATTAATTGCAGTATTGTGTGTGATGGCAAACTGTGGGTAATAAGAGACACTGGTTAAATAAACAATGCTTTAGTCATACATTAGAGTATAATGAGATGCAGCTATAACAAGAATCATGTGGCTTTTTTGTACAGACGCAGAACATCCCCAAGGTGTATTGCTAAGTAAAATTGTCAAGGTGCACAAAAGTGTGTGTAGTATGCTACACTGTGTGTAAAAATTTTCACAAAAGAATATATATGTGATATTCATATATTTGACTATGTCTGAAATAACTCTAGAAGGGTAAATAAGAAACTACAACTTGCTTTTCCCTAGGACAGGGAACTGGGTAGCTGAGGGCCATGGGTGGGAGAGGGATTTTCACTATATATCTGTTGGTATTTTTAAAATTTTAAACCATATAACTATGTTTCCTATTGAAAAATAAACTACAAAATATCTTTGGGATAAAGTAAACATATTTTAAAACTTCAGTGAAGTCAGAATGAATTTCCATGAGGTAGGAGGGTGAAAGAGCCTGGATGGCTTGTAAAGAACACAGTCTGAGAGTTTGCTTAACAAGGAAAAGAAAACACAAACATATGCACAGTCCTCCTCAGATCATCAGTGTTTCCTCCCAGGCCTTGGCTATAAAAAGCTTTTCTCTTTTGCTGAGCTCTCAAGCTGCACTCATTTCCTGCCTCTCAGTTGCCTGCACTTGCTGGCATCTGACCGAAATGACCTTTCCAATCACCCAGGGTGAGAGTGGCACTACTGAGAAATGTCTGAAACTTCTCTTTGAAAGCCCAATACTGGGTAAACTGCTCCTACTGAATGTGCGTGTGTACTTCTGTGCTCGCTATAAGTGTGTCTGTGATGTCTCCTTTTTATGTTAGGTTTTCTAAGGACTCAGTCAGTTAACAACAAGCACTCCTGTAGGGTTAACTCCCCTCTCAAGTTGGTGTTCCAGAAACCTCTCATTTCCCTCAGAGTTGTTAGATCCTGGAGATCCAGAACAAAGAGGGTTTGTTATTAAATCTGCTTTTGCTGTCCTTAATAAACTCTCATTGTAACCATCTCCATCCAGCATGGCCTTAGGAGAATATACCTTAGTTACACTCTCACCTCTCCATTAACTAGCTTTGGTTCTACTCTTGCTTCCAGTCTTAGATCTGCACTGGTAGCTGTGTTAACCATAAACAAGTCAGTTAATATTTTTAGTTCTTAGCTGTAAAATTAGAGGATTGGAATAGACAGTCACTAGATCTTTCCACAACTGAAACTGCGACCCAGGGGAAAAATTCTCTCTTATGCCACACCTCCAATGTAAGTAAACAGACCTTGTTCTTTCTATTAAAAGTAGCATACATTATTCTAAAATCTTGAAAAATCTGTGGAATAAGAACTTTCAATCTGGATAGTTAAAATAATAGATAGTTCCAAGAGACTAATATACATGGACTTAGGGCTTCAGAAAACTACAAAAAAGGCAAGTAACTTAAGAATTCACGTATCTGTAAGAATTTAAAGTATGGTAAAGAAGCCATTTCCAATTGATAGAAAGAATATGGACTATTTAGTCCAAATGTTAATGAAGCAATTAACAAGTTAGGGGAAAACATTAGATCCCTACCTCACACTACATATCAAATAAACTCCAGGTGGCTTAAAAATATAAATGTAAAAAATAAGAGGATAGAAAAAACACAGGTAAAAAATTATATAATTTTGGAATGAGGAATACCCTTCTGAGCATGATTCAAAAGTACGAAACAACAAGAAAGTTATTGATATATTGGCTACTTAAAACAAATAAAACTTTATATATCTAAATCACATACTTAAAGTTATAAAAAACTGAAAAGAAAATTCACAACATATAGGAGGCAAAGGTTAACGTTTTCGAATTATGAATAACTCTTAGAAATCAATGAAAAGATTTAGAAAATGGATTAGAAAAACACAGTTGAAACATGGTTAGGTGAGTTACACAAAAAAAAGAACTGCAAATGGCCCATAAACATGCAAATATTTTACTTTACTCATAATAAATGAAATGCTAATGAAAATACCTTTTAACTTATAAACCTGGAAAAATTTGAAAAAAATGATAATAACTAGTGCTGATGAGGGTGTGAGATAATAGGTACTTTCATACACTTTAAAGGGACTATAAACTGGTTCAAACTTTCTGGAGGGCAATTTGGCAAATTGATATAGCATTTTAAAAATGTGCATACTGACATTTACATGTTCACATCTAAGAATTTATCAGGATAAATGCACAGAAATGCCTGTACAAGAATGTTCTTTGGTGTGTTTAATTTTGTTTATAAAAACCAAAGATTGGCAAACTTAAATATTTGCCAATAGTGGAACAGAAAGCTATGTAATAATGTCAAAAGATGGACAGAGATGTGTTTGACATGGGAAGCAAAACAAAGATAATGTAATGGAATATATAGTACTATTATATCTACATATATTCTTATATGTATATATTAAAAAATAAAATCTAGAATACCAAGTCTTAATCACAACCGTCTCTGGATGTTTTGAATAATAGGCAATATTTACTTCCTTGTTTATGCTTATCTGTATCTTCTGATTGTTCAAAAATAATGAGCACTTACTATTTTTATTTGGAGAAACAATAAAACCATAACCCTCCTTCCAAAACTCATGTATGATCCTTAGAGGTAAAAAGAAAACAATTGGAGATGAGTGATGCACATATCTCTGTGACATCGCTTTTGGAAGCATAGCAAAATGCAGTCAGAAGCAGTGTCCAAGATGAAACAACTGTGTGCCTGCCAGATGTCTCAGCAAGATTTGCTTCCTCTATTGCAGATGAAAAGCTGAATGGTCCAGTGAACTTTCCACAGAATTGCCACTTCACCAGGTGGGTTCCAGCAATAATATTTTGAACAAGATCTGTCATGGAAATGATCTTTGATTTCCATTTTTCCAGAGAAAAGACGTCGAAGGCAGAAGCAACACACAGTTGTTTCTTCTATCTTCCTCTCTGTACCCACCCCACCCCCAGCCTCATTTCCTCCATTTCCTCCTTGACCGTTGTTCCCTCTCTCTTCTTTTGCTCTGTTGTCTTTTCCCTAACATCCCCTTCTTCCTTTTCAGCCATTCTCTCACCAGACATTTCCTGAGAGTTTTCCAGGTGCCAAGCACTAGGCTGGTGCCGAAAGCAACTTGCGCAGCGTCATGGGTGCATGAGAACAAGCACTTTCTCCAGCTCCCTGTCCTGCAGGTAGTGGTAATTTCAAGGCAAAATGGGAAGGCTAGCATTTTAGTGATTTACTTCACTTCATGGTGAAATACTCGGATTGCTACTGTTATTATATTTTTAAATTTTCAGAATTCATAAAACTTAAAACACCAGTGAAACAATATGTGTAGTGCTTTGCAGAAGCACACATTTATAAGCCAGTTGCAAAACATTAAGCAAATGTATTAAAGATATAAACAGTAAACATACAGTACTAAGCTATTACGAATTAGCAGACAAATTAAGAATATAACATTATAAATCAGCACTCATAAAGTGAAAATTCAATTAAATTTGAAAAAATTATAATTGAAATACCATAGTAATGTTATTTGATTTTTAAAAACAGTACAATTTTAAAAAACAAAGTGCTTCAATGGTGTCATTGTTGAATTGCCAGTGTATTTTTATGCAAATTTTTACAACTGTTGAATATACTCTTTCTAACTCTATACCAGTGGGTGTATAGGTATAGATTAAAACTACTACAGATTAACTTTAAATTTTTTGCTTCTGAATCATTGACCTTTAAATTATAGGATTTCTTGCTTTATAACTAAGGAGTTCTGAGGACTCTCAAGAGTTTTTTGGTGTGTTTGTGTGTGTGTGCACGTGTGTGTTTGTATGCACACGTGTGTGTTTTGTGTGTATATGTGTATACATGTTTCTGGTATGTGTGTAAAAGGTGTGGGGGGGTCTGTGTATGTGTGGTCTATGAGATGTATGTAGTGTGGTGTGTGTGTGGGTACACGTGGTATGTGTGTATGTGAGTGAGTGTGTGTGTGTGTGTGTGTGTGTGTAAAGTGTCTGTGGGGTCTGTGTTCCTGTATATGACATGTGTGGTACATGCATGGATAAGGTGTGTGGTATGTGTGCATGTGGTGTGTGGGGTATGTGGGATGTGGAGCAGGCAGAGACTGGCCAAGTTCTCTAATTCTATAATTTGACTCTGAACATGGATCTTTCTCCACCTTATCTCGGCTGACTGTGATCTGAAGGCCGTGCTTGGTGCTTTGTTTGTCCATGCAGGGACAAAGTGACACAGACCAATACTAGTTTGCAAGGTCAAAGGCCCGACAGAGAGTGTCAACCTCCAAGTCACCCTGCAGCTGCCAGGTCAGGGGAAGGCCAGAGAGTTGCCTCACTAGAGAGAAACCTCAGAGAAGCTCTGGGAGCCCGAGAGATGTCAGAGAATCTGGCTGGAAGGTTCCTCAGACGGTGTCCAGTCCAGTGTCTGTCAACCTGAAGAATTTAAATTTTAGTGGGGAGTAAAATCAGTTTAATGGACTGCAAAGAGCTATTTTGAAAAATAGAATAGAAAAGTGTATATTGCACTGGTAAGGATAAGCACAGATTCTTGGAACTTTTGCTTCAATTCTGTGCGTGTGTGTGTGTGTGTGTGCACACATGTGTGATCTAAGATATGATGTAAGATGAATTTATCATTAGTCGTAGTCACTTTACCTTTCTATTTTGTAATGAGAAAATGGAGGGTATTTGAGGAAAGTGATCTGCCTCCTAAGGTCACAGCTAATTAATGATGGGAACGGAGTCTTTCCATTACATCCTAGGCTAGGAAGCCAATAGTGAGTCACTAGAAGGGATCGGAATAATGACTCCTCTCTTCCTTTAGTGGAAAATAGCTCTTTAAGTCATTTCTGAAATATTATTCCGTCTCAAAAGTTTTGTATTTCCTGCAATTTCTAAATGAGAGCACTGCACAAGTTGGCTGATGTTCAAGATTTCCTTCACCGTTGAAAATTGTAGAGTTCTATGATTTTAAGGAGGTCAGAGAGAGAGTGAGAGTGTGTTGGTGACTCAGTGGCAGTCTATGGGGAAAACCATTTTTATGTAGAAACAGTGAATGTGGGCTCAAGTATCCCCTCTGTCCCTGTGGGACCTGGGGTAAGTCATTGGACATGTTCCCCACTGCTCAAGCGCTCTATTTCACAGCTACTTTGTGGGAATCAAATGGGATCATTGTGTGAAATGCTTGGGAAAGTACAGGAGTGAGGCAAAAGTTGCTGTTAGTGATCTTCCATAGTATCTGGCCTGGTCTTTGCATCCTGGTCTTGAAGCCAGTCTGTAGCGTCATGTATGGGCAATTTAGACCACCATGGACACCCTTCATGTACCTATACAAGGTGACTTAATGTGTCTATTATCCTAGTGATAATCATGTCATGTAATCAATTATTACCTATTTAAATGGTTTTTCAGGTTATGAACATGCAATGATAGCATTCTCCTATGAACATTAAAATCAAAACAAAACCAGGGACTGGATGAAACACTGTCTTAACTTTGTCAGTTGCTATGCCCACTCACATAATGACCCTTGTAGCTAGAACTGCCCTGCCCACCTCTCCAGTCTATATCTCGACCACTGTCCCCTTTACTTGCAGATTCTAGCCACGCTGGCCTTCTCTTAGGTCTTCAAACATTCCATGCTTTATCGTTGCCTTTGCACGTGCTGTTCCCTCAGCTTGGAAAGCTCTTCCCTCCTCCATTTTTCCTCTAAATACCCCTGCTCAGCCTTCCAATCTCAGCTCAAATGTTAGTTTTAGGAAGGTTAGGTTAGGACCCCTGTGGTAAGCTCCTGCGGCACCATGAACCTTTACTGTGAGTGATTTCGATTGTGATTTTACATTTATTTGTGGAATTGTTTGATCAATGTTCACCTCTCTTTAACTTATAAGTTCTTTGATGGCAGGGAGATTTTCTATCTTTACTTCCCACAGTGTTCCCAACACCAAGGACAGTGTCTAGCATGTAGTTCAGTGTTTAAAAATGGTATGTTGAATAAATAAATAGATCTGGAGTCCATAGGTCACACTCAAAAAGCATGTATTTCATGTCTATTTCTAAAGAGTGCCATCCACGTGATTACATAATAGGTACTGAATGAATAAGGCTGTTCTTGAGCAACTTGTTTTAATAACTTAAGTATGACCAAAGACAATCCTTCCAGAGAAAGTCAGCCTGGACCTAAACCTCTTCATTGTAGGAAGATTCTGTATTCTCCACAGGCAAATTTTGTGTTTTTTTATGAATCACCATTTCAGATGCCACAGTTTCCTTTTGCTGCCTTTTGCCCCCTCAGTGGCTAAGGGGAGACGGAACGAGAGGCACTTCATTGGCCACCTGCTCTTTATTTCTCATTCACTTCAGACAGTGCAAACTCAAAACATGTTGGCATTGATCTTATATGGGGACTGCACTGTGGTCAGGTTTAACTGTGCACCGGGAAAAAGTATTTGGGGTCTTCCCTATGAAATAGCTAACAAAGAGCATTTGTGTAGTATTTCACAAAGCAACACTGTCTACGTTTCCTGGTTTAAACTCCACAATCCTGTTATGAGAAGACAGCATCTTCCCAATTTTACATACAATGAAACTCAAAAATGTGGAGTTACTTGTCCAAGATAACAAAGAAAGTATAGTTTGGAGAGCAGGACTCAAGTCCATTTCTTTAAATTCCAGTGTTTTATGTTAATACATTACATCCCTTTTGTACCCATGTTTCATAGGCTTCATAATACTTCATAATTGTACCCTATATTTTATGACATTTCTTATTTTTCCAGATATAGCACATTAATTCATGTGATAAAATAACTTCCTGGAATAGGCGGGGCAAGTTTTCATCCCAGTTTTACAGATGAAGTAACACTGAATGGGGCCAGTATAATCACAAGGGTCCTTGTAAGAGAGAGCCAAGAGGGTCAGAGAGAACAAGGCATGTTGATGGAGGCAGGGGTCACACTCAGAGAGAGAGAGATTTGAAGATACTATGCTGCCAGCTTTGAAGATAGAGGAAGGGGCCACAAGCCAAGAAATGCAAGCCAAGAAGTGGTGTTCTCCTGCTGAACCTAAGTATTTCCATAAAACACAAGCATCAGACAAGGGTGCTCTGTGATTGTGATGGAGCAAAACAACAAAAGATTAATCCATAATCATGCCTGGACCCAGACAAAAAAGAACATTGTTCAAAAATGATCAAAGATGCCCCTTTCCTGACTGATATGAGTGACAGCTTTTTCTTTACCAATTGCAGCTTTACCTTGTCTCATTCCTCCTTGCCTTCTAGGTAAGTGATTAAGATAATCATGAAATTACCCCTGCTTCCTGATAATATCCAAGGCACAGCAAGATCCCCCATTTTTTTTGTACTCTCCTCCAGGTCACCTAATCCTAGCCTAAATTCTCTAAGTTCTCTGTCGTAGCCTCCTACTGAGATGCCCACGGCTCCCCATGGTGTGTGCTACCACTCATTGAAACTAATCACTAAACCAAACATTGTTCGACTCCGGTGATCCTGGTGGTGTCTGGCTGGAGGGCATTGACACTGTGGAATGGAAGTCAGGCTTAGCTGTGTTGCCATCTTGGATGGGAAAATGCTAGTTGGGTCAGCTGGTCAGCTAGAAATCCTAAAACCCTCTGCCAGCGAAACAATACTGGATGCAAGTGGGTGCATATTACCCAACAGGCACAAAAGAAGGGCTGGTGAGGTTCCTGGTAGAGCTGCTTCCTTCCAGGTGCATGCCAGACAGGGGCCCAGCAGGTGCAGCTGTGGTCTGCCTGGCTTTCCTCAGGGATGCCCCCACCCAAGACACTGCTGCTCTATTGCCAATCTATCCAAGTCAATCTCCTCAACACAGGTTCAAAAGCCCCTCACACCTCCACTATTTTACCTACCCCTTTCCCCATGTTTTTCACAGTCCACCTTAAACTGTTCTTCATGCCTGAACTAATCTCCTGGTTGATCTCCTTCACTGCCACCCCAACTCCTATTGCCACTGCCACTGCCAGCCCTCTGCCACAGTGCATCTGTGCCAGCTAGGCTCTGACATCTGGGCCTCTGCTCTTTTAAAGCCCTGCTTGATGATTAACTCACCTCCTCCCAAAATTCTTCTTGGTTGAGCCTAGATGGCTATCCAGCCTAAAACAGCTGCTCTCAACATTTACCAAGTGAGCTCGGGTTACAATAGCTGACTAGGTTGATTTATGGATTTGGGATAATCATGTGGCCAGTGAGTATGTTTGATTTTGGTGGGATGGTAAGCGTGAGATTCATACCATTCATCTCCCCATCTAGAGCCTAAACTCCCCCAGCGCAGAGGCTATCCCAGCTGGCTTCCTTATTTGACTACTTTCTCCCCACTAGCTGAGTCAGAAGGGTAAGTGCCCAGCACCCCTCAGGCCCTCAATCCTCTAGGAGAAAGTCAACCAAGGAACTGATTTTCTGTGGGGTTATAGAATGATACCTGCTTCTCAGACAATCCCCCGCCCCCACCCAGCATCAGTGCCTGCAGCTGCCAGGTGTGTGTCAGAGAAAGCCATTTTCAGGGATCCTTGAGGCTTGTTGAGTATCGTGGCTGCCCTAAGTTGTTTGTTCCTAACCGTAAGCTTCATGGCTTTCTATCCACAAAACATTGATTCTAGAATATTTTCCTTTCTAGAACTGAATGTTTTCCAGCCTATCTGACTACTCCAGGACCCAGATCACTCCAGTTAGGGGTGAGAGTTAATCTCTGATGTCCTTCTCATCAACCGCCTCCTGTAAACACCTGAGGACACTTGACAGCACAAGGTCAATGATATCCCTGACACTTTTTTTTTTTTTAAAGAGACGCACTGAGATAAAGGATACTCTGATGCCTTAAGGAGAAACAGGTTAATCTAAATGCATGATGTGGGGTAATGTCCAAGATATAATGTTAAGTGGAAAAAGCAAAGATTGCAAAAGTATATATATATCATGAGCTCATTTTTATAAACTTATATATTTAATGTTTTTATGTATAGGAAAAAGAGTTGAAAAGATATTTACCAACCTGTTATACAGGAGTTATGAGAGGACTTTCACTTTCAATTTTTATAGTCATATTTGCTATTTTTGCAATCAGTAAAAAATAAATTTGAAAAAAAGGACTTGGGTTAGCAACTCTTATTTTCATTCCATTTAATTTTATAGTATTTTCTACAAAAACTAGAGGATTTTGCTTCATCATTAAAATAATTCTTAATTAAATGAGGTTATATATATATCTTTGTTTAAATTTTTATCTGACATTTCTAATTTATTCTTTACTTTCTTTTAGTATATCAAAGCACTTCAGTTTACTCACAAGCTTCGTGCTGACAACGGTCTGGGGAAATCTGAAAAGCAGAGATCATTCTCCAGTCCCTCAGAAAAACAGTTCCTGTAGGAAATAATTGAGGGCAGTTATTTATTATATTTATTCAACATACATTATTAAGTGCTACTGAGTACCAGGCTGTGGTCTTGATGCCAGGACCAAATAGTTGACAAAAAGGGATTAAAATTTTAATGAAATACGCTAGGCTATTGGGTTGCACTAGGGCCACAGGCTGTCCCAACAATATAGAGTAGTGGGTAAGAACGTGCATTGGAGAATCAGGCGATTTGAGTTTAGATCCCAGCACCACCACCTAATAACCTCACGGCCGTATGCCAATTAGGAACTGGGTCAGATGCTAATAAGAATAACTAGAAATAACATAGGCTTAAATAAGATAGGGATTTGTTTTGCCTTCATTGAAACAAACAAGTCTGGAGGGAGGCAGTCCGAGGCTGGTACAGCAAGTCGTGGTCATCAGGGACCCAGGCTCCTTATGTCCTTCTGCCTGCAGCTTCCTTTCTCAAGGTCACATATTCGTACTACTAGAGCCTTGGCTGTCAGTCTGCACTCCAAGCAGGAAGCAGGAAGCAGGGCAAAGGGGGAAAGAGCAAGAAAAGACCCATGAGGCAGCCTATGCCTTTTTAAGAAGCTTTTTGGGAAGTCTAACCAAATGACCTCTGCTTCCATTTTATGGGACATAACTGCCTGCAAAGGAGTCTGCAAAATGTAGACTTGGAGCTGGCCGTATTGCCTCCCCAAGGCAAGTCAGGTTCTCTTAATAAGTAAGAAGGGGGCTTTATGTCCTGGTAACTATCTATCCCCAGGGTAATAATATTGCCCACCTCCCTAAGTATGAGGTGATTAAGTAAGGTAATACTAGTAAAGTCCTCAAATGTCACCTTCCTGTGAAGCCCTCCTTGGGTAAAGTTGGTCCTTTGTTGCTCAGGGATCAAATAGCACATTCCTCACACCTAAATCCTTATACTGGTTGGGGTTTATGATAATTTTACATGTCCCTTACTGGAGTTTGAGGCCCGGGGGCAAGGCTTTATTTACCTTTGCACCTGGAGTGTCTACAGCACACTGTAGATTCTCAATAAATCTTTGTGGAATAAATCAAAGAATTTCCTTTCTTTCCTTTCTTGATGCAGCTTCCGAAACCATTTTACTCCCAAATCCAAATACTCTCCAGGCCCTAAGCCTTCATCATTGAAAAGTCACTTTCAGGTTTTGGTCTCCTCAGGGCCAAGATAGAGTGAAAAGAATGATACCACTGGCCTCAAATATCTGCTTTGTCACTTATCTGCTGTGTGACATTAGGAACGTTGTTAAACCTCTCTGAGCTTCAGTTTCTGTTGGGAAGTAGGGATATTATTGGTGACACTGTCATGCAGGGTGTCATGCAGGGTCTCTGGTCCCGCTCCCCACATAGGAACGCAGGACATGGTGAGGCCAAAAAGGAACACCCACGGAGCCATAGATAGGGGCGTCATACCACTATAGTCTCGCTGGCGGCTGGGTTGGAGACACAGGAAGCAGGAGCCACACGATCCGCAACCTGCCATCCACTTCTCTGCAATCTGCAATCCGCCGCTTGCAGGCTCAGCCACCATCTTCTTGCTAGCCCTCATTTTCTGCTAGCGTAGCCACAGCAGTTATATTCGTGGCCAATGGCTCACTGGTTACAGCTGACGACCAACTAGCCACAGCTGATGGCCATGCAATCACAGTTGATGGCCATTTACTACCTGAGCCAGCACCTTTCTATGTGAGGCCGAGAGCCTGGAAACTGCTTTCTGGGGCTCTGTCCCCACAGACACTGTGTGTGATCTAAGGATTAAATGAAAGTATTCAGCATGTACCTGGCATGGACCAGCACTCAGTATACATTAGCATCTTTGGTCTTCTTTTGATATGTTCCCTCCTACCCTAATAGAGCTACTCCAGGAAGTTAGAAAAAGATAACATTTTTTGAGCACTTACTATATGCCAGGTGCTACCTTCAGGTAGGTACTATTACAATCAACCTATCTCCAGATTAGGATACAGAGGTTCAGGGAGTCACCCAGCTAGAGGCTAGAGGCAGAGCATTCTTGTCACAGAGCTCATGCTTCTACCCACTACACCACACTGCCTGTTTGTTCCGTTTCGCCCCAGCAATTCCTGATCAACTCTTCTAATGTCCAGTCATCGAAATCTGGATACGCCAGAGATCACATCACTCTGGAAGTAGGCCAGGAGGATTCTGGGTCAGCTTATTCACAAGGATGGTTTTCTCAGTTTAAAAGTCCCCCCACAGAACCTGGTAGCTACTCATTCTTGCAAGAGACCATCATGAACAGTTTGATTTAAGAGCCTGAGAACATCTGTGACCTCAGACTCGTCATCATTGTAAGTAAGAGGCACCCCTACCTCATGAAAATCCAACCAGTAAAAAATTCAGACTTAAAAGAAATCACTGTGCATGCCTGGGAAGGATACTGTGCATTATATAAAGATAATTCACTGTATAAAGTATGGCACTCCAGGCTTCCTTTATTTTGCAATCTCTCCTTGTGTACTTTTAGTGATTTAATTTTTAAAAATTCCATTTACGTGAAACTTTACAGAGACATGAATGTTGAGCCAAGTGAGATACGCCCACACAATTTCATGATCTTGATATTGCCAGGAAATTGCTGCAAACGCTGCCCTCTCTGACCCTTTCTCTATTTTTCTCTTTCAAATTTTCTTCTCAGGAGGTACTTTTTGAATCTAATTACAGGAAGAACTTCATTGAAAACCATTCAGTTATTATCACAATCAAAAGAAGTTCATTGTGGCTGTGCTGGGAGCCCCATCAACCACTACCATCCTTTTTCAGCTCTGGAAAATTACAAAGTTGGTTTCTCTAGTCTTTTAAAACTTGAAGAGCGTCTGGGAGTCCGCAGTTAAGGATCTGGCCACCAGCCAGTAACAATGGTGCAGGGGCATATTGCTAATGACATCATGGAACTTAGAGGCCCGTGAAGGCAGAGAACGTTCAAGGAGCTGGCCTCCCGAGGCTGGCCTTGGCTGCTCCTGGGCAGGCTGTTCTAGTCACCGTCTCCAGCGAAGATTAATGATGTGCCTTTCTGACCAGCCTGCCGGTGACAGGGGAGGAAATCAACACAAGAAGGGGCAGAAAGCAGCGAGGAAGAGGAGGAGAAGGGAGAGGAAGGGTGGGAATCTATAAAACCTTGGAGAGAAAAGTGAAGCACATACTTTTATTATGTTTCCAGAAAGTGAAAACTATACTTGAATATGAAGCAGAAGCTATCACCAGCCTTCGCTAAAAAAGAATGAGGAACCCAAGCATTTTGTCATTTTTATGAGTGGCCTTCAGGAGAAAACTGCAGCCAACTGCAAGTTTACATTTCAGGAAAACCTGGCCTGGTGAAGCCTCTCCTGACTCCTGCGTATGGGCTGGAGTTCATATCCATTGTTGGAAAAGGTTGACATTTCCTTGTAAAGCAACGAAATACTGAAATGGGACATAGGGCTTTTCAGAAATCCCCTGCAAGCTCTCCTCCACAATCCTGCACCTATTTAACAGGGCCTGACTAGGGAAGGCCCGAAGGTGTACAGGACACAAGATATAAGGAGACGCTCCCTCTCAGAGTTGGGCAAGTGCAGGGTGGGTCCCGAAAGTAAGGTCCTTAAGTCTTATTCCCTAGATGCCTCACTTTCCTTGTGTTCCTGCCCTGCCTTTCAAACACGCCATTCAGTGCTCCAATTCTAAGTCTCTTGGTTTAAGACAGGGGTTGGGCATTTTTAAAAGCTCCTTAGATTATTCTAATGTGTAGCCAGGATGGGGAGACACTGCTTTAAGTAAATGGATTGGTGGCAAGGTGAAGGATTCCAACGGAAAGCTAAGAATCAACCTTGACTTTATCTTTTCATAGTATGTTAACTGGGGTAAAAAAATTCTTACAAATTCCTTTTGATTCAGGCTGTTCACTATATATGGGTCACAAAGGGTCCTGTACAATGTTGTCAGATAAAATACAGGATACCCAATTAATTTGAATGTCAGATAAACAACAAACAAATTTTTAAACTTATATGAAATTCAAATCCAACTAGGCATCTGGTATTTTTGTTTGCCAAATCTGGTGATTCTCCTCTTGCATGACATGCAAGAGAATGTGGGCTAGATTGTGGAGGGCAGCGTTTTCTAGTCTGTATTACTGAACACAAGTTCTAGTGGATATCATGTGTTTTATACTAAGAAAAAGAATCTCCATAGTCAAATAAATATGGAAACACTGTGTTATAGCAAGTGAATCAGGTTTTTTAACTACAAAACATCTAATAGACTTAATATGCATATGTACACTAATGTGACCCCCCCCAAGTTGGAGACTTACAGACTTTCCAAACTTCCATAACTGGGGGACATTTTATAGAACTCATGTTCCAGGAAACTTAATGTAGAAAACTCTACAGTGAGAGGTGGGGTTTTAAGGAGGTAAGTGATAAAGTCAGACTAATGACTGAAATGGGTAATTATACTTTTAGAAGTAACGATTTGAGAGGGACAAAACTGAAAGCAAGGAGCTCAGATAGGAGTCTAAATTAGTGTGCTCAGGCTGTCATAACAAAATACCACAGAGTGGCTTAAACAACAGAAACTTATTTTCTCACAATTCTGGAGGCTAGAAGGCTGAGACCGAGATGTTGGTAGGGTTGATTTCTTCTAGAGCTCTTTCCTTGGCTTGTAGATGTCTGTCTTCTCCCTTTGTCTTTACATGGTCTTCCTTCTGTCCATATCTGTGTCCTAATCTCCTCTTCTTACAAGGACAGAAATCATATTGGATTAGGGACCATTCACATGACCTCAGTTTACCTTACTTACCTCTTTGAAGGCACGTCTCAAAATACAGTCACATTGTGAAGTACTAGGGGTATGACTTCAACACATGAATTTGGGGGGAACACAATTCAGCCCATAACAGAGACTATTACAATAATCCTACTGAAAGGTGATGAGATTGTGAATTAAGGTGGGAACACAGAGAAGAGATTGAATCTTAGAAACATTGAAGAGTCAGAACTGAAAAGACAGGGAAATTGATTAGATGTGGTGAACGAGCAAGAGTAAAGCATAGTTTCTAGCACAGAATAGCACTCAAATATATTTGTTTCCACGTCTTGACTGCAACCTGAGTCTAGACTAGAATCTTTCCTGTTACAAATTCAAACTCATAATCTAGTGTTGGACTGAGATCATTTTAGAGATAGAAGCATGAACAATAGTTATTAAAAATTTCCTACTTATTTCCAGAAACGTCCACTAGTTTTTGTATGGGGATGATTGATTCATCTCTGCATCATCTCTTCCCATTCTTGGAAAAAAACACTGCATATTATGGGAATTCCTGGCTTACTTGTGCCAGGCTCATTCTTCTCCAGTGGGTGAAGTTCTGGTCATTTCCAAGGACAACAAAGTCTTGGTGAGGAGCAATGACTTGAACAGATCTGGTTCCCTTGGGGACTGTCGTCCTCCGGCCCCTTTAAGACACACCAAAGACCAGCCCTTGTCCCTGCCTTCAACCTAAGAGTTAGCCAGAATAGACAATAAATTTTGGAAATCAAAATCCTAGTCAAATTTTGATAGTATTAAAAAAAAAATCACTGGTAATTTAGACACATGAAAAAGTAGCCAAAAGACATTTTGAGTGTCAGCCTTCAGTTCTGCAAAATCTATAGAACAAGCTAACTCTACAAAAAAAGAAACTTTTGGGATTACTGGTCAGGGAACACAGGCCCTCAGGTCAATGCACCCTTTGAGCACCAGTCTGTGGGCTTTCTTCCTGGCTTCATTTGACCTGGGCACCAAAACACCAACTGGATGGCTGTGGTGTAGAGGGGGATGCCTTGGAAATATCCTGAAAAACTGCCAGAGTGACCACAAGCTAGGACCTATCTGAGGTTTATAGAATTCTTGTTGATACAAGTGTTCTTTAAGTTAAAAGCAATAAATTCCTTCTGGTTTAACTCAAAAAAAAAAAAAAAAAAAAAGAAAAGAAAAGAAAAAAATCAATTGGGAGGACTTGGATTCTTTTCCCTTTGTCTTCTGATGATTGATGTATTTCTCAGCCTTTGGCCTGTTTGACAATTAAATAAAGATGCTGGCCAAAATGCAACCATTGCCTATAATCTTTGTCTCTTTTGAGTCTTTAATCTTTCCATGGCTTTTTCTTTTCAGCCTATACTTGAAGTCTACCTCATTCCAAAGATTTTCCTTGGACAGTCATCTCACAGCATTAATATTCTGCTTTGTTGTCGAGCTGGAGGCTTGCCCTGCCCTCCTTATTCAAGTAATAGCTACTTGAAAGGCAGGAAGGAGTTCCTCTGTGACTCTCCCATGGCTCCCAACACATACTTTGGTTATGGCAAATACTCAACTGGTTGTCCTGTATCTGATTCAGAGCCTCTACCACAACCTCCTCTAAATGCAATGCTCAAAAATTACTTGTATGTGCTTGTGTTGGCATCTTTTCTTTTTATAACCTTTCAAATTCATCCCATAATAATTTAAGTCCATTGCATATTCCATTTGTAATACATTGTTGCAAAAATGGCCCAAATCATTCTCTTACTTGTATCCATGCTTCTTTGCAGTGTGGCTTTCCATCTTCTCTTATTAAGAGATAGAATCTATTTTCCTACCCTTGAAATGTGGGCTGGCCATGTGACCTGCTTTGACCAGCCTACTCCTTAAGAGGCCTTGTGAGTTTATGTTCTCTCTCTCAGATCTTTGCCCAGCTACCTACCATATAAAAGTACTCAAGCTAGCCTGCTAGATAGAGAGTAACCATATAGCCAAGTCAACCCTCCACCCTTGTTGGTTTTAGCTAATAGCCAGTTAAACCCCAGAAACAGAGCTCCTTACCTGACCCGTAGCTGACCATGGATGCATAAAAGAACTGCAATTAAATTTGAAATTAACAATGAAAAGAACTTAATAATAACTTACAACATGTTTGGAAATGGGTAAAGCAATGTTCTAAATAACTCATGGGTTAAAGAGGAATTTGTAATGGAAATGACAAAATATTTAGAAGTAAATATCAATGAAAGTACCTCATATCACAACCTGTGGAAACTGTTCCAAAAAATGCTGTTAAGGATATTTATGGCATAACTGGAAAAATTTGAGTAAGATCTATAGATTAGACAAGAGTATAATATTATATTAAATTTCCTGATTTTGATAATTATACTGTGTTGGAGTGAATGTCTTTGTTTTTAAGAAATATACTCTAAAATATTTCAGGATAAAGGCATACGAAGTGTATTCTCAAATGGATCAGTCGATGATGTTGATGATGACAATGATGATATCCAGAGAGAAATAACAAAATGTTATCTCAGAAACAGCAAATCTGGGTGAAGTGTATATAGGAGTGCTTTTTACACAATTTTTGTAGTTTGAAATTGTTTTAAAATAAAAAGTTGAAAACAGAAAAACCTGTATGATGATGCAGTTAAAGCTAAAGGAGACTTTATTTTAAAATCTAAATAGTTCTGTCTTTTAAGAGGGATAGTGATTTCCCAGACTTAATTTCCTTTCTGAAGTATCTCTGTTTCACTGATTGGATAAAACAAAAACCTGTTGTGTGAGAAAAGAGCACGTTGTGCAAATGAGCAAAACAGACCACGATGCCTGTTGTATATGAAACAGCATCTCCTGGTTGCCAACACCTTCGTTAGGAATTGCCTGAGGGATAAACATAGACTAGTGACTAAACAATGATGTCACACAATTGTTTTAAATAAATGAACCAAAAAGGCAACTTGTGCCACATTCCAACTAGGTCATAAAACTTTATTTAAGAAGTGTTGACCCTAGGATTTCTCTGAACCTTTTATAATACTTTGTTTTGGCTCCTCTCTCCATGTGCCATAACTCAAAACAGTGAAACCCAATCTCCTTTTAAATGTTTCCTGAAAAATCTGCCTCTTAACTTCAGAAGAGTGCTGAAGTGTTGACACATTTCTGAGAGATTGTTTCCAGACACTCAGCATTATGTGGAAAGGTCCCATGATGGAGGACAAGAGCAGGAATATGGCGACACTGTGGGATAGCCAAGGAGGAAGTGTGAGGGTTGGAGAAAGGCAGAGAGAAAAGAAAAAAAGAAGCAATGTGTAGTTTTGAAAAGAGCTTTAATGATAGGTTTGGGAAATCTACCACAGGCCACATGTTCACTTGATCTCTCTGTTACCACATAAACCTCTTTGGTGAAAAAGGAAAAAGTTCTACCATATTTCCCCCAAAATAAGACCTAACTGGAAAATAAGCCCTAGCATGATTTTTCAGGATGACATCCCCTGAACATAAACCCTACTGTGTCTTTTGGAGCAAAAATTAATGTAAGACCCGGTCTTATTTTCAGGGAAACACGGTACACTAAGGACCTCAGAAAGGTTGCATGATGGAGAGCAATTGCTAGAGATGGAGAGGAGAATACAGATTCTAGATGTGTGATGTCACTGCTTTCTCATTCAGTTGACCATGGTGGGCCTAATGGGGCGGGTCATGTAAATTGTTTGGAGACCTTACTTGTTTTGCAGCAGACTCATTTTCAGGTGTCTTCTTTGGATATTACTCTCCCTGGCCCAGCAGACTCACAGTCTTGGTCTTGTGTTACTCAACGAAGTTGTAGCAACATTTGGGTCAATGACACTCACAGTATATTGATAGCCAGAAGGAGACTAGAAAATTATGCCACCTCTAAAAGATAGCACAATTCAGGATTTTAATGAATTTTCTACCACTGCATTTTCTGTCAGAGTCTGTCTATTTTAATAGAAATTACTTCAGAAGACGGAACATGGGACCAATTCCAGAAGTTCACATTTCATTATTGGAAAGTATAGAGGCCCAGGAAATACTGACAAATGTCTAAGTTGTGCCTAATAATCATCTCTTGGGAGATGGCCATGCTATTGCGGGGGTTAGTGCTGGTCCCTATTTTACCTGACCAAAACGCTATCACAGCTGTTTCATAGAGAAAACCTTTCCAGATGATAGATGGGTCAAATTGAGAATTCCTAATCTACCAGGGATAACTGTGATTACCCGTTTCTAACCATTACTCCCCAAAAGTTATTAGCTTTGAAGGAAAAAAGAAGAAAAATCTGGCTAAATGAAAATATATATCTCATAGAAGCAATCAGTAAGGGCTCTGGTAGGGTTAGTGCTAGGAGACTGCAATGTTGAAACTTTTCCTATTAGCCCAGATTTTATAGATACCCAAAAGCTAAATAATAATAATAATAATAATAATAATAATAATAACAACAACAATGGAGCCCATCTCTACTCCTCTCACCAAAGAGTTTCACTGAATACTATTTGACAACCCCCAACTAAGAATGAGGCCCAGAGAAACTAAAAGCCATACCCCAGACATGCCAACTCATTGGTGACAGTACTAGGACCACAGCCCATTCACCCACAGAAGCATTTACTCATTGCCTGGAAGTCACTGCATCATGAAAAGGGATGGCAGGCCCCAATCTCTGCCCCGGTAATTTTTAGTGTAAGAGACATTGTCAGAGTCAGCACACACACAAAAATGTTATTTCAAGCCCTCTGAATATGGTCAGCCAGCCTAAACTGTTCGTGGCATTTATAATAATATGCAACAGATTGTGCCTCCAGGAATTTGTATGACTTCTCCTTCGCCCCACACGAGGTACAGGCTGTGGAGACTGTGAAAAAGCAAACAAGGCAGCATATGTGTATTCTTAGGAACCCATGGATGGATCTATTCTGACCAGGACTTAAATTAGGCGTGCCATCACATAGTTTGGCAAGGATTTTTTTTCTTTGGTGGTGTTTTTTTTTCCAGGGAGAATAGGGAGAAAGGATAGGAGGGCACTACTTCACATAATAGCATGGTTATGTACTATTTAAAACCTTTGCACAATTCACCCACATACTGCAAATAAGTATCACAATAACTGAGAGCACTGGAGCAATATTTTCCTTATTCTACTAACAAAGAAAGGAAAGAGAGAGAGGTCATGTAATTGTCGCAAGGCTTCTCCATCAGTGGGTGACAGATGGAATGATCAGTCAATAACTGAAGGAGGAACACCCCATTTTATTTTCCATCAGACTCTAGACTAGATTCAGGCTCTGCCCTTCAGTGAACAGCTTGTGGACCCAAACAGAGGGGCTGTTCTAATTTGGAAGAACAGAACAGAGAAGGCATTCCAATGGCTCATGGCTCAGAAAAAAACCAAACCAAAACAAAAACAAACATAGAAAGACGATAACAGACATCACAGCACTCCCTCTGACCTGTGTGTTCTTCAGAATTATTTATAGCTCATTTATGTCCAAATATAGATTTGCATTTGGTGGTTAAGTGCTAGCACCATAGAGTTGCATATCTTTTGGAATCTATTTGCTGGTTGAAACTACCTTTTCCTATGAAGACTTTTAGATCAGTTTAATTCACCCCTGAAGTAGGACTAAAGACACTTTTTAAATGAGGAGTGGACTTGGAAAGGAAAGGTCTGTGGCAGTGCCCAAGCAAGCCCCAGGAGTAAGAGGACTGATTTGGCAGCTGTCAGGACAGATCAGCTCATGGAGTGAGAAGTAGGCTGAAGGGAGGGAGCTCTGTCCTCAAGGACAAAGCTGAGCACATAGGTCCAATTTGTCAAGCTGCTTCTCTTCCTGGTGGTGCCACCCATAAGACCCCACATGCCTTGCCACCGCGTCTGATAGAGGTAGAATGCTACCTCTGGCACATGAGTCCTTTCTAATTGAAGTGGCATTACTGGGGCCTGAAACATCCATGCTCAGAAGTCCTGAAATAACACAGGTTTTTCAGTGGCTTGACTGAGTGCCCCTGGAATTCCTTTAAAATGCCAAAGGAAGAATAACCCCGGGTTCATTTCTGCACAGAAAGACCCAAATACAAGCTGCCAACAGTGCAAAATTTGTAAAGCAACTCTAATGAACCAGTGATTACTTTTCAGATCCAAACCTGTTGAGGATTAAGATGTCTGTCTGGCAACCCAGGGTTTGTTCACAGGCCTGTTTCAACCGTACCAGTAGCTTCAGGAAACGGCAAGGTGGGTCTGCCAGTAAGTATGCTACACAAAAGATGTTCACGGCTCAGGCAAAACCAAATGTGGTTAGAAATGCTTTTCAAATAGGGAATCATGTCCTGCTCAAAGAGAGTTTCTGACCACCCAGAGGGTGATCCTGGGAACTTCTGAATCTTAGAACAAACATGAATATCGCAGAACAAATTAAAGTGTTTGGGGAACACGAATTCTTTCTCTTTCTAAGCGACCCATATTAGAAGCCCCTGATGACATTTCTCAGGAGCACATCTGCTTTGTGTGCAGGGAACTGGAAAGCTGTCTTTGGGATGGCAGCTGACTGGTCCATCGACCTTGGGCTAATCACTTACTTCGTGATTGGTAATTCACAAAGTCATGACTACTGCGATCCAACAGAAGTGAGCATGCCTGGGCATGGGCACCCAAGGGTTATAATTTTAAGAATGTATTCCTTGGGAGTGGAGGCAAAATGCTGATGGAATTAAAGCGGCCCAGATCTGAATACTTTAGCAGTGAGTTTTACCAGGGCACCCACACCTTTCAACAAGCCCTCTGGTCTTTTCAGTGGGCCTGGGGAGGCATAACCCACTTTGGCTCAGGGGTTTAGAAGCAAGACTTGGGTGGTTCATTAGCCTCTCCATGGGAGTGTTGGAAGAGACCTAAGTAATGCTGTTTTCATTCACCCTTGTCCCACCAGAGCAATCTTCTGGAAAGATAAATTTAATGTTCCCACCCCCTGCTTCAAATGGCTTTGCATTGTTCCCAAATAAAAGACAAACTCCTCATTACTGTTTACATATCCCCACATGGTCCAGTTCCTGCCCACCTCCCCCATCCTTGCTTTCTGCGTTCCCTTTCATCTAGTCACAAGGACTCCGTTTCAGTTCCTCCAGTGATCAAGCTCTATCATCTCAAGTATTCCCTTACACCTCTTGGCTTTTTTATTTCTATTTCTCTTTTAGTGCTCAGCTCAAGTGGTACTTTCTCTGAAAAAGCCTCCTGAACCTTCCTTCCCCTCCCATCCCATCCCCATTAGATGAAATAAAACTTCTTATAATGTTCTTGAAGAGTATCCTAATTTTTTCTTTAGGGCCTTTATCACAGTTGATAATTACACACTTACTTGTATACTTATTGCATTAATGCCAGTCTCTCCCACTAGATTATAAGCAATGTCTATTTAGCACTGTATCTCTAATGCCTACCACAGTGCCTGGCATACAGCAGACACACAATACAGCCATCACATTAGGATGCAGGTGATGTGAAGTGGAAGATATCAACCTTACTGTAGAAATCCAGAACACCGCTCTGATCCACAGCTGCAGAGCTTACTGACAGTCTAGCTAGCCAAACAACTGTTTTTGGAAGAACGTTAATACCTGTGAATAAAACAAATTCATTATTTTCACTAGTTTTAGTTGGTTAGGACACTGAGAAAATTTGAGAAGAGACGAACTCCCAAACTGCCCTGTTCACTTTCCTTAAGCACAGGGCTCACTTGAACACATTCTACCACCTGCCCTGTCTCTGGGGAGTGAGCACACAGGGCAGTGAGGGAATCTGTGTGTGGGGACTCTGGCCTGACAGTGAGATTCAACACAAACAGATAATTAAAAATATGCTGACAGTGGGGTAATGCCCTGGAGACAAAAACCTTTGTTTTAAAAACAAAGCACTCATACAGAGCCAAGAACGTCCCTGAGTCAATAGTCCTGACCCTTTCTCAATCTACCTAAGAGACCCTGGGTCTCAGATGAATGAGCCAAGGACCTGCCACTTAGAGATTAGTGTCTCTGTAAATCCAACTGACATTGATCAAGCACTGCCTGTGTATAATAGGAGCATGGGAGATAACAGGAGATGCAGAATATAAAAGGCTACTGACGTATCTGTGCAGATAGACAAGAACACAATTAGAGAGTAATTCCAAGGTTACATAAAAACAGGAGTGTGATGGTATATTAGCTTCTGCTCCTGAGCAGTGAATTTCCCTTGCATTAAAGGTGAGCTGAGCTCACTCAGGAAGTCTTCCTGGAGGAGGTAAATTTGAGCTTTAAAGAAAAAAATGTGTATTGGCCAGGAAAGCTGAGCAGTGAACAGCTGGGCCCGCAGTAACCAGGCTGCCCGGAGCTGAGACTCTGTGCTAGAATTGTGTTTTGGGATGCCTCTATTCAACCATTTTGGGGAAAATAAATTCCTTTGTAGCATCCATAATAAATGCCCAACATCTACGTGATGGGGTAAACTGTTGTTGTTGTTTTTAATTGGTTGCTGGGATGTTATGCAGTCTCAGTGCCTCTCTGATTATCTGACTAATCCAGGATTCCAAGTAGTAATCACCTTGTCCCACCAGTTGAATAAGGGCCAAAAAGAAAATCATAACTTAGACTGTACACTTTTGCTTACAGTTGTTACTCCTGGTCTGAATGATCCTCCATGGAAACATTGAAGTCCTACCGAATTTTAAGCAACTGTGTCCACTTAGCTACTGTGGACAAGAATAAAAGAGGCAAGAATAAAAGGCACAGGGCATGCCAGAGCAGCAATTGCTTTCCACAAGGAGTCAGAAATTGGAAGTGAAGCTAAACTTCTTCAGCTACAATGGCATCTCTTTTAAGGCAAGCCATTTCCCTAGGGAGCGTTTGCGGCTTGGAGCAAAAACAGGACAATAAAAGATCAAGGATGTCTTTCTAAGGCTGCAAACAGAGCAGCTGACACCTTGAACTTGGTCTGCTTTTGGCCCTTTAAAAGCCAGGACAGCAGCAAAGAGCCCTCATTACATTTTCTATAAGCTGGCCAAGCATCTCTTTTTTAAAATCAATAAATCCCGCAGTATTTGTGGAAAACAGGCAAGGAGGGACATCCTGGGAGGTCAGGCAGGTCTCAGCAGGTGTCACTCCAGCCTGTCTTCTCCTGAGCAGTTTTCTGCACTGCTCTTCCACCTTTCCCGTTTGTCCTACTCTGGAAGTCACTGGTCTGTGCTCTCCTCACCTACCATGGTTTCTGCACCTTCATTTCCAAAGCCATGTGGAAAAAGTGCTGCACTGCGCAAATGGGCAACTCCAGGGAGTTAGTCTCCTTCCATTTTTCCTGAAGTATTTGCTAGTTAGACCCGGCAACTGATTCCAGAGCAATGAGGTCATAGCTACTGCCAAAGCTAAAGCCAAATTGGATTTTGTTTAGGAGGTGGTCTCTGGTCATTTTCATCTCGAGAGAGAAGTCCTCTGTTTTCTCAGAAGGTAAAAATTAGAAGTAGCACAAAGTGGGTGACTCTGTAAACAGGTGGGTGAGGTCTCTGGTTGAGGAAGGGGGTGTCTGTGGGTATTAGTCCCTTCTTATGGGCATGTCCATCATCTCCTGCAAGCAGAGCTTGGAGAAATTTTGTCCATTTGTTGTGGTTTTCCCAGGTGGGAGAAAGGGAGATTGGGGCTCTATTAATTATCATTATCATGACCATTATCAGCTGA
Organism: Rhinolophus sinicus; assembly: GCF_057876585.1. Lineage (NCBI taxonomy): Eukaryota > Metazoa > Chordata > Mammalia > Chiroptera > Rhinolophidae > Rhinolophus > Rhinolophus sinicus. The sequence continues at coordinate 168,537,797 of NC_142503.1, read as the reverse complement.
CTTTGGGTTACGTCTCTCAAACTTTAACATGTATGCGGCTCTTATCAAAATTTCTTTACAACACAAATCTCCTTTCAATCAGTCTGAGACAGAACCTGCAATTCTACCAAGCTCCCGGTGATGCTGCTGCCCTGGTCCCTTGCACATTTTGAATAGCAAAAAAAAACTAATAGAGATTAGGTTATTATTTCCTGCCTTCCTACCCCCAGCTGGGCTATGGCATTTTATCAAAACAATGTGGTAGGAGTGAGGACCAACTACTAGCCTCCTGAATCATCCATTGTTAGAGCTGTTGCTTGCAGTTACATCAAAAAGGTCCCTCCCTGTATTTCCCCATTGCACAAGAAGCCCGTTTGTAACAAGATACCTTGGACAAGAAAGCCACTATGGAAAACAGGGTTGGCTCTTTTTTGCCCCCTGCCAGGTGGCTGCTGATTGATAGAGCAGAAAGTTTTATGTGATAGTGGTGTTGGTGCTAATTCTGAAGGGGTGGGGAGCACCTTGCCGCCGCCGTTTCTTTCAGCTGCCATTTGTGGCACCAGCCCTTCAACCCCAGCTTGTGGGAAGGATGGTGTGGAAGCTGAGAGAGAAGTGTCAGGCATAGTTCTGCAGACTAGGGGTACTGTTTTTCGCTTTCTCTGCTACAGGACATCCCCGCCTTTTATAAATATTTACAGAACAAATTCCCTCGTGAGAGTGCCCAAGTGTGGGGGATGGTGAGGAGGATGGTTGAAGGGAGAGAGGAGGAAAAAGGTGTTATCTGAGGCTTGGAAGGGGGGCTGGAGGGTGGGGGGAACCCTGAGGGTTTGTTTCAGGCCAGTCTCCTCACCCAGAAGAGGAGTTGGGCTAGAATGCAGAGGTTAAACCAGGAGTCTGGTTTACATCAGTAACTCCCTGCAGTAAGCAACATTTAGGCAGTGTATAAACTTTTCTAGGGCGAGAGTCCATAGATTTCAACAAATTCTCAAAGGGTCCATGATTTACAAGAGGTTAATCAGCACCTTTTTAATCAGGATCACCTTCCAGTCCCTCCCAGAGTGGATATTTGGAGCACTAGGCTTCCGGAAGTCACAGACATCAAATTCAGGCCATGCGATTAGGAGGGACAGGGCAGCCGCTTAGAATTTTTCTAGCAGAGGTGGAAGGCGGTCAGATAACAACCCTATTTTACAGAGGACAAGCTGAGCTGGAGCTAATCCAAGTGACTCCCCTAAACCACGGAGTTAGAAGCGGAGTGTGGCCTAGAACCCATACCTGACACAGAGCTCAGGTCTGCACTGGAGAAAAGCCCCTTCAATTAGGCCCTTGTTTCAGAACGGCAAGACATTTGTGGCCACGGCGCCAGGAGCCCGGCTGGTTATTTCTAGCTTGCTGAATGTCGAAAATCCAGGCCGCTTCTCACAGCAGCCTCTACTTGTCAGACCAAATCAAGGCAGCAGCTCATCAAGCAGGCAAATCATCTGCCCCTAGCGCTGGCCTTGCTGCGCCCCCCCACCCCCACCTGCATGGTGCACCTGACACTGTCCCCATGCAGCCTGCATGCTGGGCGTCCCGTGGATGGCTGCTCCCACCTGTAGCCTATGTGTTACACCTGTGTGGCTGCCATGGTTTTTCTCAGTGTGGAGCCAGCTTGGCAGCCTGCCTTGGCCTAGTGTGACCATAGAAAACGGTCTCCCATGGCCTTTGACCACAGTGACAAAGTGGATAGGACACTCGGCCTTCTCTGGTCTGTTTTGGAAGGTGGAAACTCCCACCTTCACTCCATTTGCTTTCTTCCTTCTCAACACAACTCCCACCCCCCGCCCCACCCCAGTTCTCTAGATCCAAATCCATGATCTTATTTATGTCTGCAGAATCCTGCTTTATAGGAACACAAGCAAACACCAGTCCTGAGTGTCTGCTGTTGGTTTTCCCTTCCAACTTCTGATCATTGCACAAATATTGGAGCATCTGCTGGCTAGAGTAGACTGACTCCACCCTCAGGGAGCTGACAGCCTCCTGGGGGAAGAGAAGGTGATGTTTTTAAGCTGAGATTTGTGGGTTGCATAGGAGTTTGTTAGGGGAAATGGGGTGGGGGTGAAAGAGCATGGCAGACAGAGAGAACACCTAACGGTGTAAGACCTGAAAGAAGGTAGGGTGGCCTTTCATGTAAAAAGATGGGAACAAGTAGCATCTGATGAGCTAAGGAAAAGCCAAAAGTGACTTTTGAGCCTGAGAATGGAGTGTAGACTTTATCCTGACAATGCAGGGCTTTCTTTCTTTTTTTTTTTTAATAAGGAAGTAACTAATTGTTAGGCACGGATGAAGGAATGAGTCGCAGGAGACCAAAATTGGTCTATCAGAATTTTTTTAAAGATTTTTTTCATTGGGTGTCATGCGGGAGACCCTGCTCGCTGCGCCATTTGTCACGCGGGGCAGCCTGCGGGGTCTCTGCTCCCGCTCCCCACCTAAGAATGCAGGATCGGTGAGGCCAAAAAGGAACACCCATGGAGCCATAGATGGGGGAGTCATAGCACTATATTCTCGCTGGCGGCTGGGTTGGAGAAACAGGAAACAGGAGCCACACAATTCTCAACCCTCACTGCGCCGCTTGCAGGCTCAGCCACCATCTTCTTGCTAGCCCCCATTTCTGCCAGCGTAGCCACAGCAGTTATATTAGTGGCCAATGGCTCACTGGTTACAGCTGACAGCCAACTAGCCACAGCTGATGCCCATCCAATCACAGTTGATGGCCATTTACTACCTGAGCCAGCAGCTTTCTATGTGAGGCCGAGCCTGGAAACTGCTTTCTGGGGCTCTGTCCCCACATTGGGGAACAGGAACAGTGTGTACTTCCAGGACTTTTTTCCAAGTCAAGTTGTTGTCCTTTCAGTCTTAGTTGTGGAGGGCGCAGATCAGCTCCAGGTCCAGTTGCTATTGCTAGTTGCAGGGGGCACAGCCCACCATCCCTTGTGGGAGTGGAACAAGCAACCTTGTGGTTGAGAGCCCACTGGCCCATGTGGGAATCGAACCAGCAGCCTTCGGAGTTAGGAGCACCGAGCTCCAACCGCCTGAGCCACGATACCGGCCCCTAGGTCTATTAGAATTTATTTGGCGTGTTTGAGCTGCAGAAGTTCACGCTAAAAAAGAGGGAAAAGATGATAAGCTCCCCGAGCAAAAGGGGTTTGGAGTTTTATAGGAGGGAGCAAAGGAGGCTGTTCCCCCTTCAATGCTTCAGGGGGTTTTCCATTGACAAAGTGTCTCAGGGCATGACCAAGCCTTCCAGCTCCGCACACTGGCCCCAGGTCGCTGTCCAGACCATCCAGGCCCACCCAGGCCCACTGATCACAGGCCCCTAGAAGATTAAGCAAGACAGGATCCTGGCAAGATGGCTTTTAAGATAAGGTTTTTGCTTCTGGCCTAAATATGGCTTAACACCAATCAGATTTACTTTCTTATGGGGGATTAAAAGCAGAATTCCTTAAGTTCCAACACAGGGGCCCTACCATTTTCCAGGGCAGGGGTCATATTTTCACACTTGGAGCTCAAATTACCCAGTTTTCTTCTGTTCACCCCCACCCTACCCTGCGCCTTTATTCTTATTTTTAGCCCCAGGGTGACTGGTTTGGCCTTCTACATCCCATTGGCCCTTGCCTAGCCTGTAGGTAAGATGCAAGGTTGATTGTACTTCCAATCCACCACGATGTTTTCATTCACTTACTCATTGATTCAATGAGTGTTTATTAAGTGATTGCTATATGTCAGGTGTTGTGTTAGTCATTGGAAGATACAGAAGGGAAGATTCACATGTTTCCTGATCACAGAGAGCTTCGGATTTGTCCAGTGGGTCCCCCAACTTGCCCATGCATCAGAATTATCTGTAAAGTCTTAAAAAATATAGCTGACTGAACATCACTTGGACTGACTAAATTGGAATCTTTGGGGGGTAAGTTCCAGGGAGCCTTATTATTAAAACTTTCCCCTAGGTAATTCTGTTGAGCAGTCAGAACCAGTGACCCTTAGAGGAATGCTGCACTGGAATTTCTCTGGTGGCTGTAATTCTGCATGGTTGATGGGGAGAACAAACCCAGAGTCTGGATCCTGACCATGAGACAATCAGAAATCACCAGAGAGGAAGACAGGGACAAGTTCAGTCCAACTGAGCTGTTTGCCTGGGACCTGCTCGTGTGTCTTCCAAGAAGGAAGAGGGGCAGGCAGCAGAGCTGGATGAATGGAAGGGCGGAGTAGGGGACATTAGGATGGTGGGGTCTACTGTGCCTACCTGGACGGGACGGTGTCTCTTTCTAGACCTAGATTATAGTAATTGTCCAGTTAGAAAGCACTCCAGCTCTCTCACATGTGACACAAACACTCCCATCTCAGCAACACATTGGTTGTTACGGTTAAGAGCTGGGGGTGATTGCACTGGCCAGTTTCAAGTGGTGGCTGTGATGAGTAACTAATAAAAAATAATCATCAAGCACATTATACACAAAACCATAAATCTCCACCAATTAAGTCTGAGTACTGGGGTGAACTGGAATAGAGGAGGTTGGTTAGCTCACTGTCCCTCACCTGCTTTGGCCACCCTCCGGGTGATACGGTCTGATTCTGCCTTGAATCTCACACCCCAGAGGATGGGTCTTCATGGGGTTTGAGAGGATTACATTTCCAGTACCAGCAATTTTCTGTCTCTTGTCCTGAAAAATCTAATTGTTAAGTATTTATTATATTTGTTGAGATCCAACTATGGGCCTCAAACATGAATATATATGCAATCCCCTGGGAAGGCAGGACACAATTTTATGTAAAAGTAGGTAAATATAAGACAGACATTTTCAGATCATGCCAGAACTGGTTTTGTTGTTGTTTGAGGTTCTGTATCCTGACCACTTATACACATAGCATATATTTGAGTGCAACATATTCTGATATACGGACACATCCTCAAGAAGCTTAAAATCCAATAGGAAAGACAGGACATATCTGTTACTGGGAACAACGATTTTCCTCAGTTCTTGTCTTCTTGAGAGAAAGAATTCAGTCAAGAGACTAGAATGAAACAAGCAGCAGACAGCAAAGTTTATTTGTAAAGCAACTACACTCTGAGCATGGAGCGGGCTGACCTGAAGGTGGGTAGCAGCCCAGCGTCTCTGGGACCCCAGCCTTTTATCCTGTAGATTGGGCTATCCTCATCATTTCCTTTCTCGTTTTTTTTTTTTTTTTCCCCCTCTCTGCATTTCTCCTTCATCCTGGTGTGTTTGTCTTTGTTCTGGCTACTTGCTTCAGTGGGTTTACAACAGAATGTTGATGACACCACTGGGTTACCTGTGGGGGCTCTTAGTTCCTCCTTCTCCTGCTCATGTCTACCTTCCTACCTACTCTATCATTCCCCCCTCAAGAGTTTGAGACCCTGAAATCTTTCAGGAGAGGGGCAGTGTTCTCTCTTCTGTATCTCCTTCCTGCTGAAAAGGGGCGGAGCACTCATCAAGGTCTTATCCTCTGGCTCTCTATCAGGACGGAGGAGGTGTGTTCCTCATATATATGGCAAGGTGGAGGCGAAACCTGTGAACCATAGCACCAAGAGGAAACTGGTACATCTCTAGGGTCTCTAGGTCCAAGGGGACTGGTTGAATTCCCTGAAGAACCATCGTCTTGACATGGAACTGTTGTAATCTAGAGGAAACAAATTTGACAAGAAGATTAAAAAGACAGGGCCCAAAGATTAACAGTAAAACTAAAACTATCAGCAGTCCTATTAGGGACAATAACCAGGAAAAACTAGGAAACCGTCCCATAAACGTATCTTGGAAATTTTTATTTCCTTTGTTATACCTATGTAACCATTTAGCTTGATCATGCAGTTTTTTGATGTTGGTTTTTACGATTCTAGAGCTGTTGATGTAAGTACAACAGGTTTTATTAATAATAGCACATATACCCTCCCCACTCCCCCCACCCCCCTTTTTGGCTAAGCAGTTGTCAAAGACTGCATTTGCTAATGAATTGAGAGAGGTTTGTAAGGCCCCTAAGAAATCTGCAGTATCCCCAATGGCCTCTTCTACCGTGTAGTTATCTCTCTAAGACTGATTTCATGATAAGTAAATCCTCCCCAAGGGGCCAAAGCTGAGATGGCGACAATTGCCCCTTCAACGATTAGGCCAAAAGCTCATTTTATTTTTAGGAGTGTCTGTGTTATGTTAAGAATGATAATGCCTCTTGGGACTCTGGTTCCTAGAGTGCAGTCCCCCTTTTGTTGGGAATTATCTAAGTGAGAGTAGGTTCATACCTCAAGGGTCTCCCTAGGCCCTTTAAGAAAATTGTTAGGGGGTCCTGCAAAGCCAGTGAAGTCCCAATGGTGCGGGTAAGGAGGTTTGACTCATTCGATTAAATTGATGTGGGAATGTTACCGATGGAGCTTGGCAATTGCATAAAGGCCCAGGAGAAGACTGGAGATGTGGATCTTTTGTTGCTGGAGGCCCTTTAAAGGAGAGTAATATTCCTTGAAGACAGTAGCCTAATTTCCAGGAGATGCAACCAGTTCCGTTTGACGCAAGAGCATGGGTTAAATTCATACATGAATGGGTAGTATTGGGGACACAAATGGATTTAAAATTGGGCTGTGTTATAATGTTAGACCAATTCAGTGGTTAAATATAAATCCTTCTAGGGGGAAAGTTACCCCTGACTCAAGTTAGCTAAAACTTTATAGGGATTTATATTACTACTGTGGGCATCATTGTAACAGGGTGTGCATCTTACATTAACTTTACATTTTAAAGAGATGGTAGTTAAACATGTGAGTAGTTGGGCTGGTTATATGAAAGCAAAGAGGGTGGAGTGAGGCCCACTATACTTTAAAACTGATTTTTGGCCTTGTAATGTTTAAAATGGCATTTAGGGTCTGCTTTATTGTGTCATTACTTATGAGATATGGGATATGTTCTTAAATTAGTTTGAGCATTTTTTTTCTTTTTTGATTTTCTGGTCTTAAATGACAAATCCAGCAATGAGATATGTTTTCACCCTAGGTAATAATCCAAGAAGAATTGACAATAAAGTTATTTTCCCATGGTAAACTTAGGCAGTCTATTAATATAAAGTTCTCATGATGAGGGGGGATAAACTACCAGGAAAAGCCCTCGACATGGCTAATTTATCTGTTTATCTCCTTCCAGAATAGAAGCTTGAGGTCTTCTAGAGGCTCGCAGGAGTATTGGGGTCCAGTTGGCAAGTCCCCTTCTTCGTTGCTTTTCCAGGATTTTATCCGGGAGCGATATATCCAGCTAGGGATTCCTGGCACCTTAAAAGCTGTAGTTGTGGAAAGGGGTACAGTAAAAGGGCCCTTTCAAGTGGGGCTTAATTGGGATGTGGGGCTGCCATCCTTCCAAGATCTAATGAGTATTTTGCTGCCAGGTGGGTACTGAGTTGGTGATGGTGAGTTCTGTTTGGTAGGCAAAGACAGAGCCTTTTGCCCATAGGCCCCGAGGGCCTCCAGGAACTGTCGTAGGGAGATGACATATTGAAGGAGGTTTGTAGCCTCTGTATCTAAGAGTATGTCAGATGAGAGGAAGGCCCTCCCATCTAAAGTCTCATAGGGGCTTAACTGTAGAGAAGCCTGGGGCTTATTTGAACCCATAATAGAGCTACCTGCAGGAGGTTGAGTCAAGGTTGAGAGTTTTCTTGATAGAGCATTTTCTTCACAGGGAGGATTGGAGTGTTACAGGAAGATGAACATGGTTTTAGTAGACCATACTTGAGAAACTTATTAATAAGGGGCCAGGGGCCATCCTTTGTTTCATGTTTCAGTGGCTATTGTCACTGAGAGGGGTCATGGATAGGATCCTTAAGTTGAATTTTAACTGGGACAGCATTTTTGGCTCGTCCCAGGACTTTTGTTGTTCAGATTTCTGGGTTTGCTGAATCTGGCTATTCAGGTTCCACCAAGATAAGGGTCTCTCCTTCAGAAAGTAATGCAAGTATATTAGGGAAAGGGCTTCCAAATGTTAGATGTGCTCCTAGCTTCTGGAGAACGTCCCTGACCAGGATGAGGCTTGGGCAGTTTGGCATAACCAGGAAGGAATGTAAGAATAGTTTCCCCTCATGAATAACATAGGGGTGGGGTAAACCTCTGGTCATGGGCTATCCTTTGACCCTAACTATTTGACAGGTTTTAGGAGAGAGAGTACAGGGGAAAGAATTGAGCGTGGAATAGGCAGCTCCCATATTAAGAAACTTATGGTCCTACCAGCCATGTCCGAGGTCGTCTTGGGCTCCATCCCCTCGATGATGATGCTAATTTTGGGAGCCGGAGAGAGTATTGGGCTTCCTTAGTTCAAAGCCAGGATGGGTTGGGGGGGTTTCACTGGGAGGGGGCCTTTGGCTCTACAGGCAGTCTTTTCCCCTATGGCTGAACTCATTGCATTTGGGGCACGGTGTACATAGCTTCTTCTCCTGGCATTTGCACTTCCAGTGTCTGGACTTTCCGCAGTTGTGGCATCTTCCCAGGATTTTATTCCCTGGGTGACATGGAGTTGGCTGTTGGACTTGTAAAGCAGCCAATAATTGAGCCTGTCTCTTAATTCTTTGCATTTGCTTCTCCCATTTTTCTCCCCCAGCCTCTTCTTCTTTCTAAGAGGGGAATCCCGAGGGATGAAGTTCTGGTAAAAGGCAGAGTGGGAGGCAGAGGAGGAGGGTATCCCCTCTCCTTCCCCCATCTCTGAGATACCTCCTGAGGCAGAGCGTCCTCCATCTCAGACCATGGGATGGGCCTGTTTCTGTCCCCTTGAAGCTATGGAATTACATGCACATTACCACGTGCTTCTATTCCTTTCGCTCCCCCAAGCTACTGAATTATATATACCTTGCCACATGTTTAATGGGGAATGAAAGCCCTCTGTCCTTTCCTTCCCCTTTCTTAGACTATGGCCTTATGTATATGTTTCTGCCTACCTGCCAGGGAGGGGGCCTCTAGTCCTTCCCAGGTTGGGAGCCCTATGTCCCTCGCCCCTGTCTTATTCTTCTAGAGAATGCCTTTCTCTGACTATGCCGTTGCAGCCATTTTTCAAAGCTGTTGTTATTTTGGACCCTAGGACAGATTTTGTCTCCTTGCTAGTCGGTACCCTTCCCACCTCTGATTATCTGTCCAAATCTTGGAAAGGATACTATCAATTATAACCCTCATAGCCCACCCTTGCAGGGACAATTGGAACTGTCTATTCTGGTCCCTAAGAAGAAAGTAAAAAGACTTCTTCTTGCCATTAACATCTGTCTTTGTCCAATGCCAAGACTAGATGTGGCCTCAAGACTCAGTAGCAGACCGGGCTTCTGGAAAGAAGCAGGATAAGCAATGTCACAGAAGGCAAAATCCAAGCCCAAGTGGGCTGAGATGTGTCTGCCAACACTGATCAATGGGAAGGGGGCTCCAAACAGTGGGGGCTGCACAGACACAGGAAGAAGAACGGCTGGCCGGGCAAAAGAAATTAGCTAGGTGGATACACATATCTGAGCTCTCTAGTCCCCAGAGGCTCTGAAGGAGTTCATGGAAATAAAGAGCACTGTCTTGTGAGAACAAAAGCAGAAAAGTTGATCCTGGAGGGCTGGGAATGAGTTTAAGGGAGGCTAAATGAGCACAAAGGTCCTCGAAGCCATTCTGGTCCACCATTTTTAAGCCATCTAGGCATATCAGGAGAATGTAGGGCAGTGCAAGAAAGGAGATAGATCAGCAGCAGACAGGCAAGAAGCCTAAAAAGGCATCCAACGTGGAGCTAGTAGAAAGAACCAACTCCTGGGAGGCCCTACTATTCTTGTTGGGGGTGGGGGTTAGCCACTAGAGGGGTGGGGGATTGTATTGCCACGCAGCAGCCTAACCGTCTGTCTCCTCCTATCTGCCCCTAAAGAAAGGAGAGTCTGTGAGACGGATCCTTTTAGGGACTTTGCTTGACCTTTGTGCTTGCACCTTATGTCTCCCTGTTTGGCCCCAGAAAGATGGGTGGTCGGCCAATGACGGGTACGACTCCCCATGGGAGGGGGGGTAACCCAAGCCAGGCGGAGCCGTGTGGGGACCAACAGGGGAACCCATGGGGTTGATAGAGGTGGGCACAGCCCCCCACCTTCCCCTGGCTAAGGAGAGCCTCTGCCTCTGTGGCTGCTTTCCTTCCCACAACCTGCAGGGGAAGTGACTCAATGATGTGCTCTCCATCTATTCATATGCGTAAAGGTTTTATCCCTTGGTGAAGTACTTATCCTGGGCAAAGGTGATTGGCTTAAATCAGTTTCCTATTGTAATGTATGGGATTCACAGATCTTGAGATTGACAAGCTTTACTTCTTTTACTTCCTCACCTAACTAATAAAAGCCATGCGTTGGCCGATTCTGGGCTCAGTCCTTGAGGCTGCAGTCCCTTGGCCCCATTTGCACTCTATTCTCATCTACTGTCTTTCCTTACCTTGTGCTGCCCTCCTTGCTTCCCACAACTCTTGTCGTGCTGGACGCGACAGGATTGTATGATTGTGAGACTGTGTACTTCATTGCACGGAAGTTTTATTGTAGTTGGCAGGGCACCTATTACCAATCTTCCCCAATCTGTGACCAACGCATCCTATCATGGGAGACTTCAAACGATGGGAGCTTTATGGCTTTTAAGTGCCCATCTCATGCCCGCAATGCAGCTAGGGTCTCCCCAGAGCAGCTTAGTCATGAAAACGGAAGAAGGTAAAGGGAGTGAACAAAGGGAGCTGTCTCAGAAAATCAGAGAAAGAGAAAAATAGAGAGCTGAGCCCCAATGAACTATATTACAGGATTGCTGGGGGGAAGAGACTTGGATGCTTGAGGACCATGTCCCTGCAGGGTGTATAGATCTTTGTCTTGCGCCTGGCAGGACCTAAATCAGCATCCTGGACAGTGACAAGGTTATCCTCTCACAGAAGACTTATTTTTAAGGTGGTGAATGCCCTAAAGGCTTTTAAGTGTCTGTTCCGCACCCACTTAGATGTGCGGCTGGTAGTGGTTCAGCTATTAGAAGAAGTTAGAAAATAGGAAAAGTAAGATAAGTTATCTTGAATCCAGACAATCCAAGTCACGGCACCAGAAGATGTTACTAGGAATAACAATTTTTCTTGATTCTTGTCTTCTTGAGAGAAAGAATTCAGTCAAGAGACTAGAGTGAAGCAAGCAGTAGATAGCAAAGTTTGTTTGTAATGCAAGTACACTCGAGCATGGAACAGACTAACCTGAGGGTGGGTAGTAGCGCAGCATGTCTGTTATCCTGGTCTTATATCCTATAGATTGGGCTATCTTCCTCCTCCCCTTTTCTTGTTTTTCCTCCCCACCCCACCTTGTTCTGCGTGTCTCCTTCATCCTGGTGTTTGTGTTAGCCCAAGTCTTTGTTCTGGCTACTCGCTTCAGTGGGTTTACAATAGAATGTTGATGATGATGCTGGGTTACCTGGGGGAGTCTCTTAGTTTCTCCTCCTCCTGCTCATGTCTACCTTCCTACCTACGATATCATATCCATATAAAATATAATAGAAAATAGTATAGGCTGGAAAAAGTGCGTGATTCAGTATCAGCTTTACCATAATAAAGTTTGTATGGAAACATTCAATTTTTTTTTCATACCCTGGACATCTTTCAGGAAAGACTGGTAACTTTGGGATTCATCTTATTGGAATTAGTGGTCAGGGGGCTATAGGCTCTTCTATCAACATTATCAAATGCTGTGGGCTAGCCCAGTTGCTGGCTCTCACTTCCTTCTTCATGCCTGTGCATCACCTCCATTGCAGTTGGAGAAAGTCACTGCATCACTGTGCAGAGGCAGGTGCCCTGACTCTTGCCTGAAAGCTGGGGGAGTTGGCTCAGAAGAGACAGGTGAGAGAAGAGGGCACTTAGTGTCTCCCTGGGAGAGGGTAAGCAGTCTGGCTCCTGGTGGAAAACTTACGTGTGATTGTGTGATTTTTCAGGCCTGACCAGAGGCAATTACAAAGGCTTTGCCTGGCTGGCCTAGGGTGTGTGTGTGTGGGGTGGGGTGGCGGGGAAGCTGCCCTCCCCACACGTGGAGGGAGCTACCAGTCAAGGACTCAGGCCTCAGGCTGGTCATGTTTTTTGCATATTTACATTCCTAGCCCAGGGCACCTTCATTCCTAAGTCTCTCTCTATCAGAGCCCTTGGGACCACGTCCTCTGAAGGTGCCTGTCTCTGCTGGGCCTCCTTATGGGGGGAGGGGAGGAGGAGGAGGAGGAAACTGTGAAGACTTTTTCCCAATTCTGACCCAGTACCCAGTACTTTTCCACTCCTGGCCCTTCCCCCTCTCCCATCTCAGATCCACAAAACTGCCTGTCCCCGCATCCCAATCTCCTTCAACAGTGAGATGAGCCCCCACATCTATGCTGATATGCAGTTGGGATGGAGCTGGTATGCAGTTCCATGGGGGAAAACGGAACAGAGGGTTGGGCACCTTCTCTGGGTTTAGACTCTGGCTTATACCATCTCTGTGAGTGATTAAAGGCTTCTTGCTTTAATTGGCCACCCCAACACCAGACAGCATAGCCCATTTTCTCTCTCCCAGCTGAACTGACAGTAGAGACTCCTCAGTTCCCTACCTGCTGGGAGCACACACTCAAAGCATGGATGCGATGGCTTCTCCCACATGTGTTTCTATTCCATTTCTAGATTCGGTTTCTCGCTCTCTCACACACATAAACGTTCAGTGACTGAGAACGAGAAGAAACCCAGGGTTGCCACAGGAGCTGGGCAGGGAGTCAGCAGGAAAAAGAATAATAATGAAGCAGGCCAGATCCAGACTTCCAGACTGAGAACTATCCCACTTCTTCCTGTCCAGACTACAGAGGAGGAACAAAAGAGTCCGAGAGGTGAGAAGTGAGTGACTTAGCCAGGGTCACCCAACTAGAACCCAGGTCCCAATTATTTCCAGGTTGCCTCCTTGGTCTTCTGTCTACTTCTTGCTACAGGTCCTGTGCAGGGCTGTGTCCCTGGGTGCCCAGGCCTGCATGAAGCCCTCTGTCAGTATCTCGGGGAACCTGCAGGCTAATGGGAAAAGAAAAGACTAGACATGGTTCTCAAACTGGAGTGTGTTTAGAATCACCCGTAGGGCTAGTTAAAACACAGACTTCCTGAGTCCCAGAGTTTCGGAATCAGTAGGTCTGCGATGGGGGCTGAGAATTTGCATTTCTAACAAGTTTCCAGGTAGGGTTGGTAAAAACCCTTGGACTAGACTATAAATGACCAAAACGCAAAGAAGAAAAAAATGGAAACTGAGTAAAGGAAGGTAGAAAGAAGGAATGGAGTAGGGCTGACATTGTATATTAGGGCAAGAAATGAACTTCGGTTGCTTGCCCTAGGGAGGTTTTCTTCTTCCTCATCCACCCTGACCTGACGTTCATCTAGACGTATTCACCATATCCTTTAAATCCCCGGCCTCCACGCTGAGGGGCTCTGGCCACAGTTGAGGCCAAAACCTCCAATTAGATTCCTTAGAGCTGGCATTAAAAGAGCCCAGAGCTGGCTTTCTTTCCAACACCCCTCGTCTCCGTTTGCCTGTTCTGATCTTTGCAGGCTGCACAGCCTCCTGTGTCCCATTTGTCCTGAGGGCTCACATCCCAAAGGCCATGGGGAGAGAGTCTTGGAGGGTGGTCGTGGCCAACTCGCCCACCACCTTCTGGCACTCACACAATTCCTGGAAGACCTAGGTGGCTGACACTCGGTGAGAGGTAGGTCTGTGAGCATATTACAATAGGGTGGGTGGAGGGATTAAAATCTCCTCAGCTCACATTGACTCAGCTTGTCTTTCAAGTTTTGAGTCATCAGTGAATGTGGAATTGCTTTCAGTCATTGGGTCTGAATGTGGGTCACTGAGGTTTAAACTGGTGCTTGATCATAACATCAGAAAGGTGAGCCAGATACATACAGGAAAAAAAGAAATCGCTCTCAAGTTGGTGTGAAAACCCAGGAGTGACCCTCTTCTCCAAACCTGCACACGTTTTGATGAGCTCCACTTGGCTGTGGGAAAACCAAGGCATAAATGTTATGTCCAGTGGCCCAAAGCTGTTCCAGTGACAACAGTAACCTCGGGAGGAGAGCAGAGATTAGCCGATGCAAAGGCAAAGGGCAGGAACCCCCACTACACATCCACCGATAGTAGAAGCACGTGAGGGCTAGGGCAGGGCGAGAACAGCTGGAACTGGGGCCCCGCCAGCTGCCTGGCGACTCCCAGAGGACCGACCGACAAACTTCTGAGAGTGTCTCAGACTCTGGCTGACTCTGCTGGTAAAAGACTGACATTTCATTGAGACAGATATAAAACATGCCACGCAGAATGTAGAGATGTTTACCTACTTCTGTGGTGTGAACTCCAGAAAAGAGAATTAGAAACAGTGAATGGATTTTCTGTATCGAAAGCCTGAAAAGTATTTCCAAAAGACCTAAGTCGAGTCCTAGGCCCAGAGGTCTCTCATCTCACCTCTTTTCCTCCAGCCCTGGGGATGGGGCGCTGCCATGGGACCCCCATTTCAGTCCCTTTCAGAAGAGCCCGTGTGTGCCTGGTGAGTGTTTCTCCTTGTGGAGAGGAGGTGGGTGAGGTCCTGGACATGCTTCCTGAAGCCACAAGAGAAAGGTGATTCACCAACAGCTGCTTCCTGGAATTGCAGTGCTGGGCTGACAAATGAATGGCACTTTTCCAAGGTGATCGGAGCTGTTATAACATTCTTGTTCTATCCCCATCAGACCTTCCTGTAAGTCAAACCAGAAAGTTACCCAAACCACCCCTTCCTGAGCAGTCAAGCACATGAGAGTCTAGATACAATGTTTCCAACGTGTCTTAATATCCCTCCTGAGTCTGGGGTCCAGTCACCCGATGGCCTCTGGACTTCCTCAGCTGGGTCATGCAGTTGCTTGGCTGGCCTTGGAGTCATGTGGGAGACAATATGTGGCTCCAAGTCATCCAGGAAGTGCAGGCCTGGCCTGATTCCCCTAATAGGACTGTCAGCTGAGAAAAGAGCAGAGCCTTGAGCTTGCTTTGTCTTGCGTTTCACAAAGACCCTTTCTCTGGTCCTTCCGAGCTCTCCTGCTGGTCTGAACAGAGAGCTACCGTGTCTGTACAGAATCGGTCTTGGCTTTTTCTCAGAAAGAAGGCACTGGCTTGGAAGTGGCCCTGCCTGACCCTGGTGTCTGCTTCTCTTTCTCACATAAAGGAGACATGAAGGAGCACCCAAGTGTCTCTGCTGCGTTTGAAGTGTAGTGGCTTTTATTTGGGATGGAAACTCTGATGGGTGTAGCTGGAGTATGTTCAGAGCATGGCGAGGAGAAATTCTGGACTTCTCATGTTCGGCCTGAGACAGATTGTGGTAGGAAACAAAAATCAAAACTCTTTGGGTCCACTTTTCTTATCCCTTCCCCAACAAACAGAAAACTAATGAGAATGGAGGTGTGTGGGAAATAAAACAGATGGAGCTGAGAACGAGGGCCCCACTCAGCACAGTGACTGAATCCCACACCTTCTCAAGGATTCGAGGATGAACTGGAATGTGACTTCTCTCTCCCTCCTCCTTCTTGACTGATGTCTTAAGGAGCCTTTGGGTGAGGAAATGCTGATGTAAACGTAATTCCTCAGTTGTGCTAAATATAATTTGTATTGAGAGGTAAGAGTTTACAAGCTATCCTTTTTTATCCTCATCACAGTCTTAGGAATTTGTATTATTGTTATCACTGCTATTTAATCAAAGAAGACATCAGGGTCTGGGAGGGTTTAACAACTGGCCTAAGGTGATGCTTCAAGTTTCAAATCCATGTTTCCAGACTAAAAGGCCAGATTCTTCAGAGTCCATTATGGACTCTCAGCAGATAGTATTGACAGCTCCACTCCCTTACCCCCTTCTGGAATCCGGCTCTGAGTCTCAGAAAGTAAGTCCCTAGAATCACAGTTGGGGCCTGTCAAATGACAAAACTAAAACAAATTAGTAATGAGCTTTGTGTCTTTTACTTAAGGGAAAACTAAACATGGATTGGGGGAGTACAGTGTCTCACAGCAGGGGAGCTCTCTTTCCCAGGGGTTTTGGGCAAGAGTGAGTGTTATAGAGCATTAGAAGAGGCAACTGGGAAACAAGGCATAATTGGCTGGCAGGTCCTATTTGCTAGGGTAAGGCAAGTTAGCTAAAGCTGGGTTGGAGGATTGTGATTGGTGTTAGGTTTCCTTGACAGGTGTTCCTTGTTAAGTTCAGGCTGACAGGTTTAGATTTTTAAGGTGGGCTGGGCCAATGGCCTCCATTTTGTGGGTCCCAATATATGAATTAACTTTATCAGGGCCCTAACATTCTGAGAAGATACAGACCAAACAGAAGTGTGCCTTGTGGCTCTGTCTCAATGTTGGTCTGCAATAAGCACATAGTGGTTGTGATATTGTGATTTTTATAATAAGAACTATATTTGTTACTGGCACAAAACTCCTCAAACCCTTGGAATTTCCTGTGATGAGAGTAATAAAGTTGTCTTGTTATGTTAATGATGTTACTTGTGGAAAACACCTAAGGATGTGGGTTGGTTACAAGTGGAACCAACCACTTGATTAGAAGGCTGGAAATTCTAGTCCCACCCCAATGTCCAGGGAAGAGAGAGGAGCTGGAGATCAAGTTCCATCACCAATGGCCTATGTGATGAAGCCGCCATAAAAACTCAAAAGGACAGTTTCAGAGACGTTCCAGGTTAATGAACACATGGAGAGAAGTGTGGTCTGAGAAGCATGGAAGATCCATGCCCTTTTCCCATACTGTCATGCGGGAGACCCTGCTCGCTGCGCCATTTGTCGTGCGGGACGGCCTGCGGGGTCTCTGCTCCCGCTCCCCATACAAGAACGCAGGATATGGTGAGGCCAAAAAGGAACACCCACGGAGCCATAGGTAGGGGAGTCATACCACTATATTCTCTCTGGCGGCACTATACTCTCACTGGAGGCTGGATTCACACTGTCCGCAAACCGCCATCCACGTTTGCCAGCCCAGCCGCCATCTTCTTGCTAGCCCCCATGCTTCTCCCTTCCTTCTCCTTCTCGTAGCCACAGCAGTTATATTAGTGGCCAATGGCTCACTGGTTACAGCTGACGGCCAACTAGCCACAGCTGATGGCCATGCAATCACAGTTGGCCATTTACTACCTGAGCCAACACCTTTCTATGTGAGGCCGAGAGCCTGGAAACTGCTTTTTGGGGCTCTGCCCCCACACTCCACCCCTACAGGCTCTCGCCTCACAATCTACGTGACAAGCGTCTTCCGCGAGGGGACCTGTGCGAGGAGCCTGGGGGTGAATGCAATATCCTGGACACAACTAGGCTCTCTGGGCACAGCCAGGGTTTCTCAGGGCACCACCAGTGCTTCTGGGCACGGCCAGACTTCCTGGACTTCTTAGGGTACCACCTGTCTTCCCGGACACAGCCAGGGTTTCTCAGGGCACCACCAGTACTCCTGGGCACTGCCAGACTTCCTGGACTTCTTAGGGTACCACCTGTCTTCCCGGACACAGCCAGGGTTTCTCAGGGCACCACCAGTACTCCTGGGCACAGCCAGACTTCCTGGACTTCTTAGGGTACCACCTGTCTTCCCGGACACAGCCAGGGTTTCTCAGGGCACCACCAGTACTCCTGGGCACAGCCAGACTTCCTGGACTTCTTAGGGTACCACCTGTCTTCCCGGACACAGCCAGGGTTTCTCAGGGCACCACCAGTACTCCTGGGCACTGCCAGACTTCCTGGACTTCTTAGGGTACCACCTGTCTTCCCGGACACAGCCAGGGTTTCTCAGGGCACCACCAGTGCTTCTGGGCACGGCCAAACTTCCTGGACTTCTTAGGGTACCACTAGTTTCCCCGGGCACAGCTAGGATTTCTCAGGGCACTGCCACTCTCTCTGGGAACAGCCCGACTTCCTGGGCACAGCCAGGGTATCTTCAGGGCTCAGCCAAACTTCCTGGACTCAGCCAGGTCTCTCAGGGCACTGCCACTCTCTCTGGGAACAGCCCGACTTCCTGGGCACAGCCAGGGTATCTTCAGGGCTCAGCCAGACTTCCTGGACTCAGCCAGGGCTCTCAGGGCACTGCCACTCTCTGTGGGCACAGCCACACTTCCTGGACACAGCCAGGGCTCTCAGGGCACTGCCACTCTCTGTGGGCACAGCCACACTTCCTGGACACAGCCAGGGCTCTCAGGGCACTGCCACTCTCTCTGGGAACAGCCCGACTTCCTGGGTACAGCCAGGGTATCTTCAGGGCTCAGCCAGACTTCCTGGACTCAGCCAGGTCTCTCAAAGCACTGCCACTCTCTCTGTGCCTCTCAGGGTACCCTGCTGGAACAACAGCGACTCACAATCAAGGTGCTTACATATTCTCAATGGCGGCCAGTCAAGAGACAAAAGCAAATATCCCCCAGTTCCACTAACAACAGTTCCCAAACAAACAGTCAAGCGGTCCATTAAATTAGGGATGGAAGGCAATTCCCCATAGTCCATAGTCATTCACCAGGGCTGTCCTGGGGGTGAGGGACGACCTTGACCTCACCCTCATCTCCCACGGAGGACTCAGCAAGCGTTACCTCCTGGGACTACAAGTCCTGCATCCGGGCTGCCCGAGCAGGAACTTCCCCGGCCCACAGGGCTGCAACGACCTTCGCTTTCTCCGGCCTGTGCTGGTTGGGGAACCGTCCACATCTTTCCACCTCTCCACGGGGCTCCATCTCTGCAGCAGCTGCATGGCTTTTCCTGTGCTGGTGGGAGAACCGTCCACGTCCTCCCACCCCTCCACGGGGTCCAGGTCTCCGGCAGCTGCTCCTCCTGGTCTTCCTCAGACTGGGTGTTCACACGCACAAACTGCTCCACCGTCCTTCGGGGAGCTTTGGCCGGCACCATACCCTGCTCGCTGCGCCATTTGTCATGCGGGAGACCCTGCTCGCTGCGCCATTTGTCGTGAGGGACGGCCTGCGGGGTCTCTGCTCCCGCTCCCCATACAAGAACGCAGGATATGGTGAGGCCAAAAAGGAACACCCACGGAGCCATAGGTAGGGGAGTCATACCACTATATTCTCTCTGGCGGCACTATACTCTCACTGGAGGCTGGATTCACAACTGTCCGCAAACCGCCATCCACGTTTGCCAGCCCAGCCGCCATCTTCTTGCTAGCCCCCATGCTTCTCCCTTCCTTCTCCTTCTCGTAGCCACAGCAGTTATATTAGTGGCCAATGGCTCACTGGTTACAGCTGACGGCCAACTAGCCACAGCTGATGGCCATGCAATCACAGTTGGCCATTTACTACCTGAGCCAACACCTTTCTATGTGAGGCCGAGAGCCTGGAAACTGCTTTTTGGGGCTCTGCCCCCACACATACCTTGCTCTATGCATCTTTTCCATCTGGCAGTTCCTGAGTTATAACCTTTCATAATAAACCAGTAACCTAGAAAGAAAAATGTTTCGTTGAGTCCTGTGATACACTCTAGCAAATTAATTGAACCAGAAGAGGTCATGGGAAACACCAATCTACAGTTGTTTGGTCAGAAGCCATAGGTGATGATCTGGATTTGCAATTAGCATGGGGTGAGGAGTCTTGTAGGACTTAACCTATGGAATCTGATATTATCTCCAGGTAGGTACTGTCAGAATTGAATTGAATTGTAGGAAACTGAGCTGCAGTCAGATAATTGGTTGGTATGGGGAAAACTCCCCCATATCAGAATTGATGAACTGAATCTTAGTGGTCCTTACAGGGCCCCCTTCACTGCTACAACACTGGAGTAAAATGAAGAAGGAAGCGTGTCTTATCTTCTCAGGATAAGTTACACAAGCTTGTTCTTTTAAACAATATTGTTGTGCGGGAGACCCTGTTCGCTGCGCCATGTGTCGTGCAGGAGACCCTGCTCGCTGCGCCATTTGTCGTGCAGGGAGGCCTGCGGGGTCTCTGCTCCCGCTCCCCACACAAGAATGCAGGACATGGTGAGGTCAAAAAGGAACATCCACGGAGCCATAAGTAGGGGAGTCATACCACTATATTCTCGCTGGTGGCACTATACTCTCACTGGAGGCTGGATCCACACTGTCCGCAACCAGCCATCCTAACTGCAGTCCGCACTTGCCAGCCCAGCCACCATCTTCTTGCTAGCCCCCATTTTTCTGCTAGTGTAGCCACAGCAGTTATATTAGTGGCCAATGGCTCACTGGTTACAGCTGATGGCCAACTAGCCACAGCTGATGGCCATGCAATCACAGTTGATGGCCATTTACTACCTGAGCCAGCACCTTTCTATGTGAGGCTGAGAGCCTGGAAACTTTCTGGGGCTTTGTCCCCACAAATATTTATTTATAATTTGAGATGTTTATGTTAATTAAGATGTATATATTGATCATTTTGCTGTTTTTGAGATATAATTGATGTAGCATTAGTTTTAGATGTACAACATAATGAATTGATATATGTATATATTGTGAAATGATTACTAGAATAAGTTTAATTAACATCCCTCACAACAGATAGTTACCAATTTTTTGTGATTAGAGTTTTTAAGTTTCCTTCTCTTAGAAGCTTTTAAATATACAATTCAGTATTGTTAACTATATTCACTATGTTGTACATTACATCCCCAGCACTTATCTTAAAACTGGAAGTTTGTACCTTTTGACTGCCTTCATTCATTTCACCACCATCTCCTCCTTACCAATAACAACCATTAGTCTGTTTTCTGTGTCTGTGAGTTCATTTTGTTAGATTCCACATATGAGATCACACAGTATTTGTCTCTCTCTGATTTATTTCACTTAGCATAATGCCCTCAAGGTCCATCCGTGATGTTGCAAGTGGCAGGATTTTCATTTTTATGGCTGAGTAGTATCCCATTATGTGTGCATATATAGGAGGTGTGATCAAACAATATGATGAATGTTTAAATTAAAATTTTTTATTATAGTAAAAGACACATTGCCATTAATTCCCCTCAAAATACTCCCTTCAAAATACTCACTTCAAACACCCTTATCCCATCGTTCGTACTACTTTCTGAAGCAGTTCTGGAAGTACTCTTTTGTGAGTGTCTTTAGTTGTGCTGTTGTGGCTGCCTCAATGTCTTGCCTGAATCGATTCAAACGTTTACCTTTCATGGTCATTTTGACTTTGAGTAAGAGCCAGAAGTTGCACGGTGCCAGATCTGGTGAATAAAGTGGAGGATCACAATTGTAATGTTTTTATTTGACAGAAATTGCTGTACCAGAAGCAATAGATGACACGGAGCCTTTCCGTTGTGATCATAGAATATGGTGAATGCTGCTGCCGAGTGCCATCCAACAGAAAGGCAGGAATCTTTAATACTGGAAGCAGTTCGTCAAAACTTAGTAACAGTATGTGATAAGTTTCCAGTTGTTCAGTGCAGTCAGTTGGGTGTGAGCTGCGGTTGACAGGTTTGTTTTAAAGTATGTCATAAATCATCCTCCATCATGACAATGTCACACATTGCTCCATGTTACACATTGCTTCTGGTAGGGGATTAATAGCAGTGTGCCTTTTACTGTAAGAAAGATTCACTTCAGCTTTAAGGACACACGCAGATTGAAAGTGAAGGGACAGAAAAACATATTCATGCAACATATATAATATTCAAACAAGCTTTTTGTCCCTTTCTCTTCTGGGATTGCTAAAATGTGAATATTGCTCTGCTTGGTGTTGTCTCATAAGTCCCTTAAGCTCTCTCCACTTTTTCATTTTTATCTTTTTGTTCCACTGATTGGATGAATTACAGTGCCCTGTCTTTGAATTTACAGATGCCTTATTCTTTTTGTGTAGTCTGCTGTTGAATCCTTTTATTGAAATTTTCAGTTTAGTTATTGTATTTTTCAGCTCTGTGATTTTTCTTTTGTACTTTCTATATTTTCTCTTTTTATTGATTTCTCACTTTGTTTATGTATTGTTCTTCTGACCTCAGAGAGCAACTTTATGACCATTATTTTGAACTCTTTAATCAGGTAAATCACTTATCTTTGTTTTATTAAGGTCTTTTTCTGGGGTTTTAGCTTGTTTCATTTGGAACATATCCCCCACCCCCCCAATCCCTTTTTCCCCATTTTCCTTGACTCTGTGTCAGTTTTTATGCATTAGATGAAATGGCCACTTCTTCAAGTCTTGAAGGAGTAGCCCCATGTAAGAGATAAATCTTATTGTTCAACCTTGCCCTAGCTCTTAGTTGTCTCTCAAAACTTTGCTATTGTCCAAGCAGCCATATTTGTGCTTTGTGCTTAGTGGTTCCCTGTAGTTGAGAGTGTGCCAAGACTTGTCAGCTTCCCAAAGCAAAAGATCTCAGTCAACACTTCGGTATTGGCTGATTGAAAGCTGGGCCTTCAGGCAGAAACTTTAAAAATATGCCAATATACATCTCTCAGGGGAAGATTGGAAGCTGGGCATTTCTGTCTGTTCCCCCTGCACTGAGCCCTGGAGTGATAGCTAGTTAAGAACTGTTTCTTTGTTTGCTACCATCTTGCTGAATCTGTGTATACAAGCCCCATGGACCACCAGATTCTCAGGGATGTGTCCTCTTTAGAGGCAGCCAGAAAAGCTGGGGCACCAGATGTGTTTGTACAAGCTCCTTTCTCTGGCAACCTGGGGTGGGGCAGAAGGAGAACACAAAGATGGCACCCACTGGCCTCCCCAGTCTCTGGAGAGGTTTGCAGCCAGCCCCTAAATATATGTTAAATTAGAAGTAAACCCGTAAATATATATTAAATTACAAGGTCACAACTTTTAAGATCTGCAGATAGGCCTATTTCATGGAAAGACTGGACATTTCAGTGTGCTGTCTGTGTGCTGTGCTTTGGGGGGGATAGCTGGTTAAGAACTGTTTCTCTGTTACAGTCCTGTAGGACCTGTGAATGTAAGTCCTGCTGGCCACCAGAGCCAGAAGATCAGGGGGTGTGCCCCTTTGGCAGCAGCAGCAAAAGCCAGGGTGCCAGACATGCGAACAAGCTCCTTTCCAAGATCTGGGGCAAGGCAGAGGGAAAATGCAAAGATGGTGCCCACCAGCCTTTGCTGTCTCTGAAGAGGATTGCAGTCTGTTCCTAGATGTGTGTTAAATTAGAAGCCTGCTCCTCAGGCCATAGCTTTTAAAATCTGCTGATAGCCTTCTTTCATGAAAAGGCTGGGAATTTATTTTTGCCTCTGCTATGGGCCCTGGGGGGATAGTTACATTGAGTCTGCAGGAGCCTGTTAAGAACTCTTTTAGTTTTCTATAGCAATTTGGGTCTTGTGGACAGGAGCCCCCTTGGTTTTCAGAGCTAGATGTTTTGGGGGTCTGGGTCTCAGGTGGAAGTCTTAAAAGTTGGGGCACCAGATGTGGAATCCAAACCCTTAGCTCCTCAGGGAGAAGCTCAGAGTTGAATTTCCTCCAGGCTGTGTATCCCTGTGCTAGGGGTGGGGTTTATGACAAGCTTGTATCTCAGCCTCTGCTGCCTGGTTCAATGTGGGCTTTTTTTTGTTCATACAAAGAGTCACTCAAGTTGTTTCTGGATTTCTTTCAGAGGAAATTGTTTCGTATGTAGCTGTTGATTTGGTGTGTCCATATGAGTAGGGGAGTTCAGGAGCTTCTTTTGTTGCCATCGTGAATGGAACTGCAAAAGCTTTCTTAACCCTCTTCCTCCCTGTCATGCTGGGTGGCCTGCGGGGTCTCTGCTTCCGCTCCCCACATAAGAACGAAGGATATGGTGAGGCCAAGAAGGAACACCCACGGAGCCATAAGTAGGGGAGTCATATCACTATATTCTCGCTGGCGGCATCTGTCTCTCTGCAATCTGCTCTTGCTAGCTCAGCCACCATCTTCTTGCTAGCCCCCATTTTCTGCTAGCGTAGCCACAGCAGTTACATTCGTGGCCAATGGCTCACTGGTTACAGCTGACGGCCAACTAGCCACAGCTGATGGCCATGCAATCACAGTTGATGGTCATTTATTACCTGAGCCAGCACCTTTCTATGTGAGGCCGAGAGCCTGGAAACTACTTTCTGGGGCTCTGCCCCCACACTCCCACTCCTTATTATTTTTTTTAAAATCTTAATCCAAGACTTTACTTCTATTTTTAAACTGTTCCATGTCTCATCTCTAAGAACAACCATTTCTTAATGCATCTATTTTTCCCCACTGAGCTCTTTGCCCCACGGAAATCAACTAGCTGGGATGGAGAATGGGGCCAACACTGCTGGTTGCCTGAAAAACAGCCATCCTTGCTCTTCTCTCCCCTCCTACAGTCTTAGAACCCTGATTTTGTTCTCCATTCTTGTCCTTCAGGGAAGAATGAGTCCCCCCTTTAACCCCCAGGCCTAAGTCAAAATAAGTCTAAGACTTACACCCTAAGCCATTGGTTCTATATTCTAACCGAACATTGAAACTATCGCAGGAGCTTTAAAAATCCCACCAACCCCACAGGAGGCTCCAGGGTACCCTCAGGAGCTGTAGATTGGCTTTCATTTCCCTTGTCAAGTGATTGTTTTTAGGTAAGTTCATGTTATACTAAACTGGCCAATGGGTTATGAAGATAGGCTGGGAAGCTTCCGGGAAGGTTTTCCACTATTATGCGGGGCGGCCTGCGGGGTCTCTGTTCCCACTCCCCACAAGAGAACGCAGGGTATGGTGAGGCCAAAAAGGAACACCCACGGAGCCATAAGTAGGGGAGTCATATCACTATATTCTCGCTGGCGGCTGGGTTGGAGAAACAGGAAGCAGGAGCCACACTGTTCGCAACCCTCACTGCACTGCTTGCAGGCTCAGCCACCATCTTCTTGCTAGCCCCCATTCTTTTGCTAGCGTAGCCATGGCAGTTATATTAGAGCCCAATGGCTCACTGGTTACAGCTGACGGCCAACTAGCCACAGCTGATGGCCCTCCAATCACAGTTGATGGCCATTTACTACCCGAGTGAGCACCTTTCTGCATGAGGGTGAAAGCCTGGAAACTGCACTCCTGGCTCTGTCCCCACACCACATTAAAAAAAAAGTCATGATTCAGGGATGTTCTTTTTCTGTCTCTGGAAGTTGTTTTCTTCATCTGACTCCATGTGAAGGAGCTTTGTTTAGTAATTGATCTGTGGACACAATCTCATTTAATCCTCATACTACGCTCTGAGATATTTAATGTCGTGGTGTGGAATTAACCCCTGGTCATTCACAGAAGATGAAAGCATTCACAGACTCTACAAAGGAAGTTTTTTATTATAGTTAGGGCAGAGAGAGAATGCCCATGGCAGTGTCCAAACATGATGGCTGCCTCGGGTAGGAAGGAGAGAAACACTGATGGGTGGGTGGGTCACTGGGGCAGAGTCCAGAGTCTGAGATGGACAGCTGCACTAACTTTAGGTTAGTTTCTTCTTCTGTAGGAAAGGGGGAGTTGGTTAGGCAGGTTTGAGGGTTGACATCCTTCCTGGGGTCTGGTCTGTTTGAAGACGATGTTACCTCAGGACTCAGACTCAGCCATAGCTTAACGGGACCACAAAGGGGCTCTTACTACATGCCCAGGAGTCAGAGAGCTAGAAATAGTTGCAGCTCAGCCTTAATGATGACCACAAAATAGCTTTACACTGGGACTTTAATGTGTCACCAGTAAAAACTGCAAGAAGTTGTAAATTGGATTTCAGTGTCCACGCGCCTGAGGATTAAGAAATTGTTCTTTTCCAGGTTAGGTTGTTGTTAATTAACAAGGTATGGGTAGCCTTGCAAAACGGAATAAACAGAGTTCTTTAGTTAATCAGTGAGGGGAGAAACAAAGAGAAAACAGGTGAATATCAAGATGGATCAAATTGCAAACAAACTAAGCCTAATTACAGGTGGCTAGATAGCAAGCTATGCAGTGAGTTAAACTGCAAACTAGCTAAATCTAAGTGCTATTGGTTCCCTGAATTTCACCCTTACATTTAGTAGTTTGATTTTCATTATCCCTATTTCACAGATGAGGAAACTAAAGTTCACAGATATTTCAATACTTTCTCCCCAATGATGATAGCTAGTAAAAGCAGAACCAGGATGAACCCAGCTCAGCCTGGCTCCAAAGACCACGATTTTCTCACTATTCCCAGCAGTGTGCTGATAAGCTGTCAAAAATAAATAAATAAACAAACAAATAAATAAGATAAAATTAAAGAAATAGAAATTAAAGAAATAAAAACAAGCCAGATGTGTAGCATTTGCCCATTTCCATGGTGTAAAAATTCTTACCATGGCCAGTGTGAAGCTACCATGATGAGCTCACTGAACACCAACGTGAAAAGAGATGTGCACAATTGGTTCTTATGAGCCAATGAGAGCTAGCTCTAGCAAAACACTAGAAAACGGGTCAAGGGCTCAAACCCAGCCTTTGATTCTAAGAACCACGTTTCTCCCCAACCTCCCAAACAGAGCTGTCTCTTAATGTAGCTCCTCAGAGCACATCTTTGCACTGGAGTTCTGCCTTGTTAGGGAGGATGCTTAGCTCTTATTCCTAGAAGGCAGTTAAGCATGACGAGGGACAAATCATAGGGGTGAACTTCAGAGATTTCCTAATGCCTTCAGGACGCTAATGATGCAGACAGGAGTCCCAGAGGACTATTTATCATTCTCCATGATGGTGGGCCAAGAGATCCTTTATCATTTGCTTTATCTCTTTGCCATCTGAGCTGCTTACGATTCATGACTGTGTGGTACGGTGAGACCAGCAGGGGCCCGGGCATGTGGCCAGTGGAAACATTATGGTGAGCCAACTCTGGGCCTTCCCCACTGGACCAGGGCAAGCAGCACACCTGCTGCGTGCTGGCTAAGTCCATTTCAGACAGTGGCAATGATAGTCTCTCAGGGTTGGAAGAGACCCCTCTGATTATCCAGTCTGACTTCTATCTATTATCCCGAGGGCTGTAGACTGAAGATGTCTAGTGATGGTGAACTCCTTCCTTTCCAAAGAAGTTGATTCCACATTTGAGTCCCTTTGTGAAAAGTTCATTTTCTATACTAAAATAAATTCTGCAAACATGTTTCATCCTGACATCATTCTGGTTCTAAACCTAGGAGCTGTAAATGACCAGACTAATCTGTCTCCTTATGGCAGGCATATTATTCATGATGGACTACGTTATTCAGCAGTGACGAACAACTACAATAGCAGCAATAAACAACAGTAATAAAAACGGTAACAGTTCTTGCTCATGAAAAATGTTCATCAAGTGTTGGTTGAGCATGGGGCTCATGTTAACACAGGGACACAGGCTGTCAGAGGCCAGTCATCATCTCTCAACATGACCATTCTCTAGAGGATAAAAGGAGTCCTTCAGCAGCAGTGAAATGTTCTAGCTTTCAAGTATTGTACATAATTCTGCTCTTGTTGGCGAGAACTATTCAAGTGGCCTTACTTATGCTTAACGGGACCACAAAGGGGCTCTTACTACATGCCCAGGAGTCAGAGAGCTAGAAATAGTTGCAGCTCAGCCTTAAGGACGACCACAAAATAGCTTTACATGTATTTGAATATAGCTAGAATGTCATCCTGCTTTTTCTTCTCAGGCTAACCCCCAGCTCACCTCCTCACTTACAGTGTTACGTGCTTCTCGCTCCCTTCATCACTCATTTTACTCTCCTCTGATCATGATAGAGCTTTGTATCTCTCTGTGATCATGTCTAGAGTTCAGTTTTTCCAGGACAGTCTAATTATGGCTCATTTCCCTCATCGGAGGCACCATGGTTAGAATTCTGGAGACTAAGATTGCAATTTTATTATTTTTTTGGCATCCACAGCACCCTGCTGTTGTATTATATATTCACTGGACTCTAAGCGCCAGGATAGTGGGCACTATGACTGTCTTGCTTGTGTAGTGTCCCTGTCATTTGGAAAAAGTTCTGATAAATCCTAATATTTGTTGGATGGATACGCATGTTGAATGTACTCTGTACCTGTGCCTAATTTTTTACTCATGCTGTCAAGTCTTGTCACCTCCATCTTGTCCTGACATAATTAGCTTTATCAGACTCAAGTGCAGGTTATATTTATTTCTTAAATTTGTTCCAGCATAGAGTTGTGAAAGAATATTATTTTTGGAGTCAAAAGTGTGTATTTGACACCCAGCTCTGATTATATCATTCAGTAGCACATATTTCTTAAGTACCAACAATGTGACAGGTGCCTTGGATACAATTATGAGAAAGACAAGTCCGCCAGGCCACCTTACTCTTGAGTGGGTTAATTTGGGCAAAAAAATATACCATCTCTAGATTAGCATGTATATTTCATGTATTTTCTTTTTTACTATGGTTTTCCCAGGATACTTGGCATATAGTTTGTGCTCAGTAAGTATTAATGAGTGAATAGATCGCTAAGCTCCAGTTTGTTCTTTATCAGAATCTCCTGGGAGGGCATGTGTAGTTTGGAAACAGAGTAGTACATTGTCCCATTGTCTCATTTTTATTTTCAGTCTTGATGTTGATTGTGTAAAATCTAAAATAAAATTAAAGGAAGACATGAAATGTGTCTGTTACCCTCAGGGGATAAGGGTTACCCAAGGTTGCATAACACTATTCTAGATTGATACCAACCTGTTAATCACCATACTTTGGGGACCATTGTTCACTGAATCCAACTTGGCCACAAGGAAGTGAGGCTTTGTCTTGTATGTTGTTGAAGCTCAGCTATACAAAACCTA
Source organism: Rhinolophus sinicus (assembly GCF_057876585.1). Classification (NCBI taxonomy): domain Eukaryota; kingdom Metazoa; phylum Chordata; class Mammalia; order Chiroptera; family Rhinolophidae; genus Rhinolophus; species Rhinolophus sinicus. Next base: position 168,509,152 of record NC_142503.1, on the reverse strand, counting down.
CCACATCTCCCTGGTCAACCAGTCTACTAACCAAACAAGAAGAAAACCCAATTAGACTTTCCAGGCTTGTTTTTATGAACCCTTGCACAGTCCTAATGATCGATGCCCCTTCTGGTGCTCAGAAATTACTGCTTAGCTAATTTTGTTCTGCAATGTTGCCTGTACTTACCTGAATACTTTATACAATCGCTTTATCTACCTTGGGCTATACAATTCATTGTAACCTTTTCATCTTGAAAATCACTTTCTTTGAGGGGAAAAAAGATAAGCAGAGTTGAGGAATACTGCTTTCTCTTTCATTCACAAGTACTCTATTATCAGTTGCAAGAAGAGGGCTTTATCTTTTTATGATCTTAACTTTAGAAAGCATTTTTCCTTTCTGTGTACGAACAAGCGTGAGAAATATGAAAGACAACCATGTGTGAGATAGTGCATGTGATTTTAGGACAAGTGCGTGTGAGTCTAAGGGGAATTTGGGATTGAGAGAGCATTCAGAGAGGGTGAGTGGGTGTGCTAGTGTGTGAAGGTTGCACAGAGGTGGACAAGGAGACAATCTGAATGATGGAGGCTTTATGTGTGGTGAGAGTAGTGTGGGGTTGACATCTGCAGGTGGAGGCTGATCAACCATATCCCTCTGCTCTACCTTTAGTTATGAGAACTCAGGCTGGAAGAACTTGAAGGATTATCCAGATTATTTCTGACACTGTTGGGTCAAATGACTACTAGACCAGCCCTAGTTTCTAACTTGAACTGTCTCCAAAGAAGATTCCTCTCTCAACCTCTGCAACCCACTTGAACGTTCAACGCCACAATCTTCACTTTGTTTAGCCTAAATTCTTCTAGCTCTGGCCCAAATCCTGAGAAGAATGAAACCTCTGTGAGGTGAGAACTGCCCTGGTGGCATGAGAAAGGCAGCTCTGGGTGGTCTGGAAGGGCTATTGCGTGAGGACAGGGGTGCTATGGCCCAGTGTTTGGTAATCCATAGGACTTACAGGGTCTCTCATTTTATTAGAAAACTTCCCAGATATCTCCATCTAGGTTGAAAAGGCCCTTTGGTTCTATTGTTGGCTTCAAACCCTCAGGCATGCCAAGACTCAGTGAGCTTGTTGAGCACATAGTCAGTCCTCTCTTTTCTGAACTGGTCCACAGGCATGTTGAGTGTCTGGAAGGTGCGCAGCAGTCACCGGGGTTGGGATGTGTTATTTGGTCAGAAGTGAATTAAATGTACCTTCCAGTTAAACCTGGCAGAACAAAAACATTCCTGAAATGCTTGAGAAAAGATCCATTTTAGGGAAAACCATGGCTACTTCTTGGCCTCTCACTTTTAGGTTGAGCAGTACAGTTTCAAGCTTATTATTGATCTGCATGTCAATCAGGTCAGGATGGACTCAAAACTTCCTAGGAGAAGTTTTTAAAAGAGTCTCCTGAGCAATCACTGCAGCCAATGGTTTAGAAAAGTAAACTGCCTCCAATTTGGAGCCAGCACAGCATTCCCATCAGGTGAGATGGGCCGCATGAAGAGTGTAGCGATCTGTCCATTTTCTGCGAGCCATCTCATGCAAATTTCCCTTGGTTCACTGGAATAGCTGACAATAATAACTGCTAACATTGAGCATTTTCTACGTATCAGGCATGGGATAGGTGCTTGACATAGAATATCACTGCTGATGCCTGCTGTAATAACACAAGGTGGGTGGGTGTAATCTAACTCCCATTTTACAAATGAGAACATTGAAATCTGGGGAAAATCTGCCTTTTCCCAAGCACACACGGTAAATGGCAGACTCAGCGCACAGGTCTGCGTTCTACTCACCAGTGCTCTTAACCCCTGTGATGTGCTGCCTCCCTGAACCATGGTGGGCAGTGTAGGCAGGGTTGTTCTCATAGGCAGTGAATGCCAGGGCACGAGCTGAAGGTGTAGAATAGAAGGGAGAAATACAATGGCGGCTGTCATTTCTGAACTCTAACAGAGCCTATAAAATAAATATGCAAATTGGGACTTTATGTCACCTTGGTGATTGGAAAACTAGCTAATATGACAGGTTATGCTCGGAAAATCCAATGGTAGAGGAGAGAGTACAGAACTGACTTGTACCGGGGAATAGTGAGGAGGCGGGCAGGGGAAAGAGAGAGAACAACTGACAGGGGAGTGGAGGTGATTGTGGCTGGGGCAGCCTGGGACAGGATGAAGCTGAGGGTGGCACTCTTAGCTTTGGTTCTAATTCAACACAGGAAGGAAGGGAGAGTACAAAGCCCCATTTATAGCTGCACTCTGGCCGGCTCTGTCCAACACGCAACTCAGTTTAGAGGAACTTAAGACCACAGGGCTTGTTTCCCTTGCAACTGTCTCAGGCTGTATCTGAGTCTTATCCTCAGATGACGTCAAATGAGAAGTGCCAGGACCCAGTGTGACTCTGAGCCAAGGGCAAGCACAGTGGGCTGTCTAGTCATTTTAAAGTCAACACAGCCAGATTAAGCAATCATGATGATCAAAGCTAGAATAGAGAAGACACAAAGCTTTAGGCTGTTGGCCTGTGATATGGTCAAGGCCAAATCTGTGGCTGGAATAGTTTCAAGGCAACGTGCACCCTATTAAGATCAATACATGATAAATGGGGTGTTTTGTTTTTTTTCTTTGCTACCAAGTTATATCAGCTCTGTAGCTGTTAACATGTGGCTGCCCAGTTAGGCCTCAGGCTACATGTCTTCTTCCTGTGATGCCCCAGGAGCCAGCAAGGTGGGTGGTAAGGGAGTTATTGAAAAATGAAGAGCCTCCTCCAGGAGGAGAAAGGAGGGGACTGGAAACCCCACTAAGGCTCAGAGGTTACCCCAGAGGTTCAGACCGAGTTTACAGGATCCAGTATGACCCAGGCTATTTCCTCTTTCCTGGGGAGGCCCAAGTCCCAATTGCGACACTCTGGCCTGCCCTAGTTCTCCAGGCCCTTGACATGCAAATCCTACAATCTCACTGCTGATAAATGATTTGCAGGCAGGATGACTAATACTATACTGCCCACCTGGCAGTTTATCTAGTGTTCCTGCTAATCCTGGTTTTACACCCTTTTTATTGTTTTTAAAACCCCACAAAAGTGGGGGAAAATAGAATTGGCCTTAATAGAAGAACCTTATTAAATCGGGCTATAAAAATAGCAACTCTGGAGTTAAAAGTGCTCAGTCCAAATCCTGACCCTACTGCTTTAGTTGTGTGACTTTGGACAAGTTGCTTAATTTTGCTGTATCTCAGTTTCCCCATCTGTACAGTAAAGATGAGAGTATCTACCTCCTGGGGTATTGAATGAATAAATACACTTAAAGTGTTTGGAACAGATAATAAACATGCACTAAATGTTAGCCATTATTATTAAGGGAAAACATCTTCTGAAGTCAAAAGCTGATCAACATTTCAAAGCAAATGCTTTGTAGTTCTTCTCCTTTCAAATACTTAAAGCCGGATGTTGAGTTCAGCATGGAATAACGTGGGAGGGTAGGAATGAATGGCTGTGGGGATAAGGACTAGCTGGGGCCACCGGGTGGGGGGCTTGTGGGTGGGGGAGAGGATGGAGGACAGCAGGGTGATAAGGCCTGAGGATGTATAAATATCCTTATCCTAGAGGCAAAGGTGGTCCTGCAGAAGGGGGGGGCGGGGTCAGTGTGACCTAGTCTTGACCTCGTGCTGCTAGCTAAGCTCAGGGCACCCTGCAGTCCCAGCAGCAGACTCAGCACCTGCTGATTGAAGGGCTTTTGGCCAGTCTGCCCCAGAAAGTGCAGGCGGGAGGCTGGCCTTGTGATCCTCAGAAGGGATGCAAGGTTTAGAACAATTGATGAAAAATGTGAAGCTGCGCTCTAACCATAGAGTTAGAGACTCTGAGTTTTGGTAAATATCCTGTACCTCTCCATCTCCTCACATGTAAAAGAGGAACCAGAAAGAAGCACTGGAAATCCTACCAGAGCAAAATCATTGGCTGTCAATAATCTGATAGGTCTGGAATTTCCTAAAAGAATGGACTTAACCCAAACTGGGGGACCCAGGTAGCAGGCTTGAGAATAGACTGTGAAGAGGGAAGCTGCCGTGTGATTACACAGACCCATCAAAGAACAATGTGGCTCCTTTGCAGGGCTGTGATAATGGATTTTGTAAGCAAACACAGGAGGCATGCTTTTTTCTTCATGGGTCTTTACCAGTGTGGGATAAACCATATCAAGTAGCTACCATGTTTCCCCGAAAATAAGACCTAGCTGAACCATAAGCTCTAATGCATCTTTTGGAGCAAAAATTAATATAAGATCCGGTCTTATTATTATATTATATAAAACTCGGTCTTATATTAAAATAAGACCGGGTCATATATTAAATTTTGCTCCAAAAGACACATTAGAGCTGATGGCCCAGCCAGGTCTTATTTTCGGGGAAACATGGTAATCAGCCTCACAGAGCAGAAGACCCTGAACTGCAATTAGCTATGAAGGCCAAAAAGATCTACAGTCAGAATGACCTCTCCCTTTCTATAGAAGTTTATTGGATTAGAACTTCAGACTGGATTCACACCTTACCAAGTCTGCAACCTTGTGGCAACCAATAACAACTTTTCTGAGCCTCTCTTTTCTTCTCATTTGTAAAATGTGCCATGGTATTCCCCCTGGAAATAGTGGTAGAATTACCTGTCTTACTTCCTAGGGATATTATGAAGATCTAGTAAAATTACATAAGTGAAAGCGCCTATGAAAGGCTAAGTGCTAAATAAATGTAGGAGGGGGTTCCTAGGTACTCTAGTAAGTCATCCAAGTCTTTTTCCCCTTGGAATGCAAAAAGGAACCACGAGCAGAGACTGTTACTACTAGCCAGACACCCCTGCTGCTCTGTAATTCCCCACCCCTTTTGTAGTTAGAGGGAGGTCATGTTCTGGCCAATCAAATGTGAGTGAGTTGATATCTGTCCCTCCTCAGAGAAGTAGTTAGGCAGTGAGCACCTCCTCCATCTCTTTTCTTTGCTGTGGCAACCTTGGAAGCTATGTTTTCCAGGTGGCATAGCTACAAGATGGAAGAGGGCCACTGAACTTGCACTATACTTTATGTGAATGAGGAATGAACATTCTGTCTAGCCACTGAAAGTTTGAGCGTTAGTCTGCTGTAGCAATGATTACCAGTCCTTACCCTGATTCAGAATGGAAGTTTTGGGCAGTAGGAGAGGCATTATTCATTTAAGGGATATACAGACGGTTATGCCAAACTTTCCTCTCAAGAGTTCTATCCATTCTACTCAAAGCTATTATTTGAATAGGGTATCTACTCTGCAAAGGGGATGGGACAAATCCTTCCAGACAAAAAAATTTCCTTTTGCTACAAAATGCATTTATTTCCAGCCAGATAAAATTGTCCAACTGCATATATGGGTACATATTAGACGGTCCTTCTTTGATAAATGTCCCGTGTACAGAGCAATTTCTAATTATTAAAATGCATACGAAACACACATCTTTATCTCTTAAAATATAATTTAAATAAACTGCTAACGTATAAGCTATGTCTTGTCATTGACGTGAGTGGCGAGCGATTCTTCATGGAGGAGTCCAGGGCAATACTGACGCATTGCCCCAGGATAGGATTCCAAGAGAGAGCAGGCAGCAAGCACCTCTAGCTCACCTGATTGTGGGGACAGTTTCTGTTGGGGCAGTGAGCCTTCTGTGAAAAAAGAGTTAAGTGCAGACAAAGAAGTATGACATATGCAACGTGGAGAGGCATTTCACAGAATGCAAACACCATTCAGGTAAATTAATGGACTGTAGAATGAAAGCTTGGTGAATGCAAATCTATTTATACTACTGGGTACTGTGGCGCCGTCTTACAAGGCATTCAATAAATATCTATTAAGGTAAGGATAAGAGAATAAGCTGGAATGTTGTCTTGGTGCCCCATATCTGTTTTCAAGATTGGGCTTTAAGTAATGAATTTTTTGCATACCATTTTTCGTTTCTTCAGAGTAAATCATTCTATTTTGAAAGTGGTCCATTTCCTTATCTTTAGATTCTTCACTAACATTTAGAAGAGTTCTTGCAGACTGCCAGTATTAGGGGCTCATTGGCTTACAGAGAGGTCCATACAAAGCCTTGATTTGACCCTTGAAGTAGAAAGCCTGTTTGGCTCAGAATGTCTAGGATCTAGTTTATTCTTCACACCTGCTCTTGTTCTGGCTCCTGTTAATATCCCAAGCTCAAAATAGCCACGGAAACTCAAAGGTTGAACAGTATATTTCTTCATGAAATCTCATGTCAGTATCAACTACTTCCAGTGCCATGGCTCCCTCAGGACTTGAAGTAGTTGATCTCTTGAAGTTCTCTCCTTCAGAGTTCTCCACCTGCTGCTTGAAGGTAACATTCTTGTTCGAAGGCTGATGCTGGGGAGTTTCCCACAAAGGAAATTCCTGGAAAATCTGTAGCCCCTTGTGATTCTCATACTGTCTCGTTCTCCATAAGGCTAAGGTTGCAATTCTGGAGACACAAAGGAAAAGTTTCTAAACTCATCCTGGTTAATCATAGGAAGATGTCCCTCATCAATTGGAGTTAAAACTGGCTCTTCTTTTATGAAGTCAGGGTCAAAATTGCTGACATCTTCTCGGGATTTCTGTCAAAAAGGAAACCAGGGTCAGATTCTATGCACCTGAGACTTATTCATCTTCCATGGGACTTAGTTCATTCCAACGAGTTCAGAGAACTTCTCTGCTACTCACGCAGCAGCATTATTTACAGTTATAACAATTATGATTAAACAGCATTTTATAGTAATTCCACTGCATTGTGTATTATTATGGCATTTGGTAACCAACAATTCACTAACCCCATGAAAATCTTGCTGAACAAGGCCAGCCTTAGGCTGGGAGGCTAAGGAATTAATTTGATCACCTGAACCAGCCAGCTCGCTCACCTTTTACTCTGCATCTCACCAAGGTGCTACTTCTCAGCAGGCCTTACTGAGAGGCACACAAGCTCGTGTTTGTCAACAGAGGTTGAATAAATTCACACTTGCCCACCTATTGTTTGTACACAATAGGTACAAATCACAATAGGTATGTGATTGAAGCTGTTTTCTCTTGAAAGATTTCTTGGAAATGCTGAGTTTAGGGAACAGCTGCCTCTCATTTTACTCACCGGTCAGATTCCTTGTGCCCAGATGGCAAAGCCTTCTCTTACCCCAAAGGAGCTGGCGGGGGGTTACCCATTAAAGGCAGTGGCTTCATCTCTGGGTGCCTGGTATCCAACCTAGCAGGCTCTTACAGATTAAGCTAGTTGTGTGTTTGGAACTGTTGGTATTTGACATCTTTATAAACTGCTGCTGAAAAGGTCATTTCTATTATACTACTGTTAGACCTCTCACGTCTCTCACCTGAGTCAATGATACTCTCTCTCTCTCTCTACCTTTGGAGCACCCTTTGTCCCCCTAACTCTTGATCTGCTATCTCAGCGTCTCTACCTTCCCATGGTGGATCTCTTGACCTACAGACTAAGAGCTGGACCACCCTCAGGAAGGTCACCCCACTCAGCTGTCTAGCTTGGGGAGGCAACCCTGGTGCTCCCAGTATTTCTTCAGTCAAAAAGGACTTGGCCTGTTCTGGCCTGAGGTTTGTGCTGGAGTAGCAGTTACAGACCCAGGCTCTCCACGCCAAGGAGCCAGACTTACTGAAGTGAGTATCATCTCACACCCCTTGTACTTCCTTGGGGACTTGGGACAGGTGCCCTAACAAGGAGCATAAGGAAACTAGCTTAGGAATGACAAATTTCTCAGTTAGCCAAACTCTTTTGGAGAAACCTGTAAAGTTTCAGGCTTCCCAGACCTGGGCACATGGAAAGGTGTTGCCTCAGAAGCAAGGAGCCCAGCCTCCTCCGGGGTGAGGTTGCTCTGCCAACTGTCAGGCTGAATTCCTGGTTTGGTTATTCCATCGGGAATCATCCAGTTACTCAACGGACTTTGATAGAACACTATGACATTTTAAGAAAAAGGAAACTCTACGAGTGTGACGGTCTTGGACACTTACGATTCTGGGTCTGAAAGGTGGCTCTAGTTGGCGATGGTTCAGCTGCGCCCAGTCTATTTCCTTAAAGAAAGGATGTCTCAAGATGGCATGCTCACCGCCCTGAGTCAGGCTGCCCAAGCGCTTGGTGGGGTTCTTGGTCATGAACTGAGACAGAGGGGGAGAAAGACAGTCAATCCTTCAACCATATATAACAAGTATGTCACAAGATGACTGGCATTAGCCCGGGTAGAGGAGCCTGTGTGAGGCTTTCTGGCTGATCTTGCTTAACTCGCTGAATTTTCCACCACGGGCAGCACAGCCGACATGAATTATCCCTTAAAGGTGCAATTACTCGTGTGTATTTATGGCCTGCACCACTTCCATTTCAGACGTGGCCACTGAAATAAAGCTGAAGGGTCCAGTTTTCTTTTCTGTAAATACCATGTATTTTTCTTTCCTCTTTGAAGAAAAGAAACTCTATAAAATAGTGTGCTTTTCTCCAACTCTGCCGTTGTAGACAGCCCACATCTTATGAATGGGGCTACTTTTGGGAACAGCTGTGCCATTTTTCTGAGAGACCTGACTAGCTGGCCAGGATTCCTGCTCTCTGACAAAACCACAGAGAGAAGAGTGAGAGTCGTTATTTTGAAGATCTATGTGAAGAAGCCGCGAGGATGAAAAACTTAAAGTTCTGTGTTCTGGCTCTAGGACAAACAAAGTCGGCCACTTTTCTTTATGCAACAAAGCCATCACAGTTTTAAGTGAAAAGTTTTTTTTTCTTCAGGATGCCCCCTTCTCCCCTGCCCTTCCATTTTGAAGTGTTTAATGGCTGAGAATCTTGCTACATAGGCCAAAAACTTAAACAAGCACTGCCATACATTCAAGCAATGTGTGTATGTAAATCTTCTGTATTTATATCAATTGGGAAAGTTCCTTGGGGCTGAACTTTTATCAAGATGTTTTGGGCTAAATCTACTTTCACAAAATGGCCAATAAAGGTGTTCTGACCACGTCCTGACCAAGGACTAGTACGGGATAATTCACTTTTCATGGCCAGAATGTGATTTTCGATTTCAAAGACACTTAAGCTAATTTAATTTCCAATTTTTCAAAGAAAATTGCCTTGGATAATCAGTTTTGTTTTTGTTTTAAAATTTAAATCAAGTTATCTTTAAACAAATTTATGGCAACTTATGACAGCATCTGAGCACCCCTTTCCAAGTTTGATTTATGCCACAAAGGACAAAGGTAATGCTGTGTTCATAGAAATGGCTTTGGAGTGGAATGTCCAGCGTAAATAAAGATGAAATCTTGTGGAAGGTGCAGACATAAAATGGTAGTGTTAGAGGTGGCCATCCCAGCATGGCAGGTGTGCAAAGCTGCAAAGCCTCCCGTGTTGCTTCAGATCAAAATTATCATGGGGAAGGAGGAGGCTGCGCAAGTCCCTAAGCAAATCTGACACGATGGACCTCATAAAATGCTAAGAAAGCTTCAAAGGGGAGACAACAAAAAATGAAGACACTGATGGGGTTTAATGGCTTCTCCTCTTTCCTAGTGACAAGGAATGTAGGCCACAAGTGGTGCTGGAGTGGAAGTGGAACCTGAAAGTAAAAGGAGCTTTCAGAGCTCCACAGGTCCAATCAGAGCAGTTATCACTCCAGGCACATACAGAGGTCAACGTAGACTTAGGAAATACGTATCTCATGAATAACTCAGTCTTGGAAGAGCTAGGACTTCATGCTTCCTGGACTCTCCATGGATGAGCCTGTGCCACTCAGAAAGGAAGGGGAAATACATACACAAAATAAGTGAGTAGATCCTCTCCTTAGGAAAGTCAATGGGATGCAATCCCTGATGGCACAGCTGTGTTTATTCTAAGAGCCAATTAAAAAAAACTGCTGTAAAAAACTCAGGATATAAGGATGGCAGAATAGACCCAGATGGCTTGTGGGAAATTCTCAGGCCTGCCAATGATGCTAGCAGAGGATAGCCTGTGAATAGGTGGATACAATTTGTTCTTCTGGGCAAGAGAAACAGTGCATGCCTCTTAGTGTCAGGGTGGCAGAAGTGCTGGTGTCCGAGAGACTTTGCCCATTCTTCCCTGCCCTGGCACTGAAGCCAAACTTCCAAGGGGCACTGTGGAAAGGCATTGCCTGAGGAAAAGTAGACCAAACCATGGCTGTTCCTCCTCTAAGAACTGCATCCCTGAAAATGCAGAGTAACCCTTTCATTAGATTGATACTTTCTCTTAACGTTCTGGTAAAGCCTTTTGAATAACAAAACATTTTTTTGTTTTGACTTTTAATATTGTGAGCCCTTTAGATACAGCCATCTTCCACTTAAAGTTTAATTCAGTTCAATTTACAAAGGTTTACAGGTGTCTGCTGTATGCAAGGCAGTGCACTAGGCCTTGTGTAGAGACAGAGATGCTAAGGACAGCGTCTCCCCACGAAGGAGCTGATCAACAGAAGGGGCAAGAGGCAAGCAACACACAGCTGGATGAAATGAGACGAGACATAGCAAAGTTGTGTGGGAACTTCAAAGAGGGACTGGGCAAAGAGCATTGGGGGCTGCTGGGGAGAACGCAATGGCTCATGGAAGGGATGGCATTGGACAAGAGATGAGGCAGGTGAATAGAATGAACATAGGCATGAAGGAGGAAGACAGTCATGTCTAACAGATGCACAAAGGCACAGACACGGGTAAGCACCTGGGATGTTGGTGGAGGAGCATGTAGCGTGGGGCAGCTGGCAGGCAGGGATGGTTGAGGAACTGGGGGGGGGGCCAGTCAGTAGGATCCATCAAAAGTGTATGAAGAGGTGAGAGACGAGGGCTGCCCTGTGATTTAGGAGATGACTCTTATAGTGTGATGAGTAAATCCTGAACAGAGAGGTCAGAGATTGGTGGTGGGTGAACAATACGGAGGCTGAGATAGAAGCTGAGAAGACATGCCACGTTCAGAAATTGGACGAGTTTCTGGTTAGTGGGAAGGAAAACTTGGGAGCAAGCCCTGTAGGGCTTGTGGAAGAAGACCCAACACAATCCACACAGCCGGGAGCTGGGTGAAGGGACAAGGATGGAGTACAGGGTCACAGGGGCCGTCCGTCCGCGCTGGGTGGCTGACAGAGTGGTGGTGTTGGGTAATGGAAATCGGTCACAAAAGAGGCGTAACAGATTACTGTGGGGAGTATTAATATTAGTATTAAGAGAAGTAGTAGCAGCAGAGTATTTTTGTCAGGGGAATGAAACAAAAACACTAACATTTCTTGAGACCTGTGCAGATCTGGGAGGTTGACGAGCTCAGCCTTTCACGTGAGGTGCACAGATATCCACATGGAGATTACCAGTCCTGTAAATCTGGGGTGCAGGCCCGGGTTAGAGATCTATCTCTGAGACATCAACATTTGGTAAAAGAGCAAGAGCTACAAGTGGGAGGGCAGGCAAGATTGTGGAGAGGGAGAGAGAGTATAAAACTGAGACCAGTCCCAGGCCTCAGACATTTTATTTGGCCTATATAGTGTGTTTTAAAAATTTTAACTACTTGCCAAACATTTAAAAACTAGGAAATGTGTCATCACATAAAAGTCAAGTTTTCCAATTTCTCTTGGAAAATGGGATATTCTGCAACATTAGACCTACATTTCTTCTTGGGAAAAAAAAGAAAAGGCCTGGAGTTGAGCAGTGGCTCCCTGTTTAGATGGGGCATATGAGCCCTGGTCAGCCACAGGCCCCACCACCCCCTATTGCCTCACACCTGGCTGGCTTCACTCACTGACTCTGTGTGGCTCCTGAGCCCTGGCACAGAGTGAGAGGATATCCAGGGTGGCAGCAGGAGGGGCTCATGAAGAAGCCAGAGGAGAATGAATACCACGAAACAGAAACCAGGACAGGGACCATTCTGAGGAGGAGGGATAGTCCTGCTAGGACTACCCCCCTCCAAAGATGCAGGGATGAGGAGTTCAGGGAACATTTCACATTAGTCCCAGGCCTGAACTCTTTCATGGCACACACTGGTGGAGGTGTGTAAGGCTGGGGGCAGGAGGGGCTGCTGCCTCAGGCCAGGCACAGGACTCTCCCGACACACGGTGCTCCTGCTGCTGTGAAGGGTAACGGCATAATCCCTTTGCAGAAAACTTCCTCTATTTGCTTATGTCCCTAATGGAACCCACATGCAAACAAGTTAACAACAGTGTTGTTTGAGCAATCATTTGTCCACGTTTAAGGTCACTCTTAAAATTTGCCTCACCTCAACTGACCTTCTTCCTGACTGCAGTCCAAACGAGAAAGTCAGCCAGGGAAGAAAATCAAGTTACTTCATGAAAGATTCTGGACACATTTACTAAAGGAGGCAGAATGTTTTCTAGGGTCAATAAAAGCACTTTATAGCTACAAAGAGTGAGGAGGCTAGGGTGGAAAACCCGATTCCAGTCCAAATATAAGTCTCAAGCTGACTGGAAAGCAGGGGAAGGAGAGGGATTAAGAATGTATGGACTCGTTTTGCATTCTCCTTCCTTCTGTGGCCCTTGTCAAAGTGGAATTTAATTAGAGGATACTGAAGGAATCAGAGGCACACCGGCCCTGAGTATGAGGAACTTAACAATTCTTTTAAGGCTATGGAGAAGGTATGACCATAGCGGAAAGCAGTCAGCCATGCGTCCTCCTGAAGGGAGTTCTACAGTGAAATGTAAGAGATTTAGGCCAGGTTTATATAAGAATGTCCTGAGAAGCCTCCTGCAAAGCAGGAAAATACATGTAAAATATATAAGAGCTCCTTTGATACAGAGGACAGAAGTTGACTGGTTAGGCTTTGCAGTTTCAGTACCTGTTTGTATACCAGGTTCTACTGCTGATGAGTTGTGTGACCTTGTACAAGTTTCTTAACTTCTCTGGGCCTCGGATTCCCCAACTATAAAGTGGAGACCTTTTCTGTACTTCATAAGGTTGCTATGGCAAGTAAACGAGCTAATCAATGTACAATGCCTGTCACTAAAGAAGCCCTCTTCTTGTCAGTAAACATCTTGTTAAACCACTTGTAGATCCATCCTGTTCTACCTAAAGGCAGGAGCATGGACTGGAAGCCTTGACTCTGGCTCTCCCTGCTCCTCCACTTTGCAGCCAGGAAAGATAGAACAAGGTCTGTTTCTGCTTTCAGAGTCCCAAGATCCAACAGTGGGGTGGAAGTGATGGTCTCTGGAAAACAATTTTTCTGACAGCAGAGATTTCTAAAGATAGTCTTAAAATGAGACACATAATACTTAGGTTTTAATGTGCAGTTGTATCTGCTTTAATGATAGAAGAGAGATACTGAATGCAGGACGAAGGGTGCAATGGAGAACTTTTCTTTGTACAATAAATCTAGTGTTGGGTACAGCACGCTCATGTTTTGTGGGTTCTGTTATACAGGCTTTGGTTTTGAGTTGTTGGATATTCCACAACATAGAGTTTAAACTAACCTTGTATAATAATGTGTCTTGAGATACAGGATCCAAATGTACTTTGACACTCATTAAAATGTAGGCAATGGCTAAAAGGATTTTTTTCCTTTTTCATAATCTGTCTGATTTCAGAGAAAGAGGACTAGTTATATAAATAGAGCAATTAGTCTAATAAGATTTTCTTCCAACAGGGAGAACACACTGTATTTTCTACCTAATAGTTAGATTCGGCTGTTGGGCCAACAAAATGACCTTCTCCTTTCATTCAATTTCAGATGAAAGAGCAGAGAGAGTTAGCAGCTAATGCTGGCAAGTCAGGAGGGAAGGAAACTGTGCCAAAGGACATTCCCATCAATATTCCAGAGAGATGCTCTGAAATGGGAAGAAGGCATTGTATGGCTCTACAGGGAGTCCTGGGGAAGCAGAGCAGAGACAGGGCACAGGACACAGAATAGAGTATGGTTTATGGCCGTGACAGCCAACCTCAACATGGGCGTACCGCATGGGGCTGACACAATGCATGCTTGTGTGTGCATGTTGCAGCCACCTGTGTCTGTCTTGTGCCACTGTCACAGATAATCTGACCTAGTTAAGAAGGCCACTCACCAACCTTCTCCTTTCACACCCCTTTATGCCAGCTGTGGTGATGAGGCACAGACCCAGAATAACCTGTGCCAGCAGCACCATCCAGCCCAGAGTAGTGGTAAGAGGGACAGGGTGGGCATGTGAGTTAGCTGATGAGGCAGCATCAGGGCTTTGACAAGTCACTTTTCCATAGGAGAAGGCAGAGACAGATATTTAAACCTAAAATGAGGCTGACTACAGCCCACTTGGGGGTGGGACAGGGCTTGGGAGTGGCGGGAGGGTGAAAATACATAATATATTTTTTAATAGCTCTGAGGAAACAAACTGTAATCTTCCCAAGTACAGGTTATACAGAAAGGTGTTGCTAGGGAACATCGAAGGAGCCAAGAGAAGGAGAGTTGGAATAGATTACACTGCCGTTCTCACTACACATGGGATCCAAGTCCAGACTGGTTTGGGCAGTGGGTGGCTTTAGGAGTGGGAAAAGAATGGTACAGTTTTTATTTATTTTTAAAAAATTTTCAATTACAGTTGCTATACATGATTAGTTTCAGGTGTACAGCATAGTGGTTAGACATTTATATACCTTAGGAAGTCATCCCTTCAGTAAGTCCAGCACCCACCTGGCCCCATATGGTTATTACCGTATTACTGACTATGTTCCCCATGCTGTACTTTACATCCCCATGACTGTTTGTACTGTTTGTACTTCTTAATCTCTTTTTCACCAAGCCCTCCGACCCACCTTCCATCTGGCAACCATCAATTTGTTCTCCGCATCTAGAGTCTTTGTTTTGTTCATTTTTTTGTTCTTTAGATTCCACATACAGGTGAAATCATATGGTATTTGTCTTTCATGGACATTTCACTTAGCATAATATTCTCTAGGTCCATGCATATATGTCACAAAAGGCAAGATCTCATTCATTTTTATGCTAATATTTCACTGTATATATGTACCACATCTTCTTTATGCATTCGACTATCGATGGACACCTGTGTTGCTTCCATATCTTGGTTATCGTAAATAACGCTGCAAAGAACATAGGGGTGCATATATCTTTTCAAATTGTGTTTTGAATTTCTTCGGATAAACACCCAGAAGTGGAATTGCTGGGTCATAAGGTAGTTCTATTTTTAATTTTTTGAGGAACCTCCATGCTGTTTTCCATAGTGGCTGCACCAATTTGTAGTCCCGCCAACACTGCACGAGGGTTCCCTTTTCTCCACATCCTCGCCAACACTTATTTGTTAATTTATTAATGATAGCCATTCTGACAGGTGAGGTGATAGCTCATCATGGTTTTAATTTGTATTTCTCTGATGATTATTGATGTTGAGCATCTTTTCATACGTCATTGGCCATCTGGATGTCCTCTTGGGAGAAATGTCTATTCAGTTCCTCAGCTCATTGTTAAATCAGATTGTTAGTTTTTTTTTGGTGTTGCATGAGTTCTTTATATATTTTGGATGTTAACCCCTTATCAGTTGTATCATTGGAGAATATCTTCTCCCATTCAGTAGAATGTCTCTTCATTTTGTTGATGGTTTCCTTCACTGTGCGAAAACTTTTTAGTTTGATGTAGTACCATTTATTTATTTTAAATTGTTTTTCTTGCCCAGGGAGACATATCCAAAAAATACTGCTAAGAGCGATGTCAGGGAGTTTACTGCCTATGTTTTCTTCTAGGAATTTTATATGAGTAGTTTCAGGTCTTATACTTACGTCTTTAATCCACTTTGAGTTTATTCTTGTATGTGGTGTAAGAAAGTGTTCTAGTTTCATTTTTTTTTGCATGTATCTGTCCAGTTTTCCCAACACCACTTATTGAATAGACTTTCTTTATCCCATTGTATATTCTTGCCTCCTTTGTCATATTAATTGACTATGTAGGTGTGGGTTTTTTTCTGGGTTCTCTAGTCTGTTCCATTGATCTATGTGTCTGTTTTTATGCCAGTACCATGCTGTTTTGACCACTATAGTCTTGTAGTATAGTTTGATATCAGGCAGTGTGATAACTCCAACTTTGTTCTTCTTTTTCAAGATTGCTTTGTCTGTTCAGGGTCTTTTGTGGTTCCATGTAAATTTTAGGTTTATTTGTTCTAGTTCCGAAAAAAATGCCATTGGTATTTTGATAGGGATTGCACTGAATCTATAGATTGCTTTGGGTAGAATGGACATTTTAGTGATGTTAATTCTTCTTATCCATGAACACAGTATATGCTTTCATTTATTTGTATCTTTAATTGCTTTCTTCAATGTCTTACAGTTTTCTGTATTCTAGTCTTTCACCTTCTTGGTTGAATTTATTCCTAAGTATTTTATTTTTGATACAATTGTAAATGGGATTGTTTTAATTTCTTTCTGATTGTTACTGGTGTATAAAAATGTAATTGATTTCTGAATATTAATTTTGTATCCTGCTACTTTATTGAATTCATTTATTAGTTCTAATAGTTTTTTTGGTGAAACCTTTAGGGTTCTTTGTATATAGTGTCATGCCACCTGCAAATAATGATAGTTTTACTTCTTCCTTTCCAATTCAATGCCTTTTATTTATTTATTTATTTTTTGTCTGATTGCTGTGGCTAGGACTTCCAAAACTATGTTGAATAAAAGCATTGAAAGTGGATATTCTTGTCTTGTTCCTGATATTGAAAAAAAAAAAAAAATTCAGCTTTTCACTGTTGGGTGTGATGTTAGCTGTGGGTCTGTCATTATGACCTTTATTGTGTTGAGGTATATTCCCTCTATTCCCACTTTGCTTAGAGTTTTTATCATAAATGGATGTGGATTTTCTAAAATACTTTTTTCTTCATCTATTGATATGGTCACATGATTTTCATTCTTCATTTTGTTTATGTGGTGTATGTTAATTGATTTGTGGATATTGAGCAAAAGTTGCATCCCAGGAATAAATCCCACTTAATCATGGTGTATGATTTTTTTTTAATGTATTGCTGAATTTGGTTGGCTAATATTTTGTTGAGGACTTTTGCATCTATGTTCATCAAGGATATTGACCTATAATTTTCATTTTTTGTAGTGTCTTTGTGGTGGAATCAGAGTAATGGTGGCTTCACAGAATGTGCTTGAGAACCTTCCATCCTTTTGAATTTTTTGGACTAGTTTGAGAAGAATAGATGTTAATTCTTCTTTGAATGTTTTGTAAAATTCACTTGTGAAGCCATCTGGTCCAGGACTTCTGCTTGTTGAAAGTTTTTTTGGTTACTGATGCAATTTCATTAGTAGTTATTGGTCTGTTCAGATTTTCTGTTCTTGATTCAGTCTTGGAAAATTGTATGTTTCTAGGAATTTATCCATTTCTTCCAGGTTGTTCAATTTGTTGGGATATAATTGTACATAGTATTCACTTCTTCCCTTGCATTTCTGATTTTATTTATTTGAGCCCTCTCTTTTTTCTCAATGAGTCTGGCTAAAAGTTTATCAATATCGTTTATTTCTTCAAAAAACCAGCTCTTAGTTTCATTGATCTTTTCTATTATTTTTTAAGAAAGAGGGACAGGGCACGCCGAGGCTCGTTTGGGGTTTGTGGACCTTTTCTAAAATCTCTCAAAGTGCGAGGCTGACTGCTTCTCTGGAAAAGCCTGGGGAAGTGGCTCTGGTCAGGCATGTGGGTGGGGTCTTAGGGAAATGGCTGAATGAAAGGTGTTAGCCAGGTTAAGGAGAGCAGAGATTTGGTGCCCACCAACACTGGTGAGTAGGGGGAGGGCTTAACCAAGGAACAATGGCACCTGCCAGTGTTCCCATCCCTGGAGACAAATGCCCTGACCCCTGCCCCTCCAGCAGCCAGACAATTTAATTCCTCCCCATATGTCCCTGGCCCTTTCAATATGCTGTCCCAGCACTGGAGTCCATGCATGGGCCCCTAAAGAGGGACACCTGGGACTCTAGCAGCCCTCTGTCTCACTCAGATGCAATCCCCACTGGTTTTCCCAGCCAGGTGTTATGGGGACTCCTCTTCCTGGTACTGGTGCCCTGGGCAGGGGCATCCAGTGTAGGACTGGGTCCCCTCGCTCTTTGGGGTACCTTCACAGCTGAGCTAGACCTCCTGATCCTAATCGCCATATCAGAGATGTGGGACTTGCCTGTTCTGCCCCTCCCACCAGTCTCATTGTGGCCTCTTCTTTATATCTTTAGTTATAGGAATTCTGTTCAGTTAGTCTTCAGGTCATTTTCAGTGATGGTTGCTCTATAATTTAGTTGTAACTTTGATGTGGTTATTGGGAGAAGGTAAGCACAGCATTTACCTACTCTGCCATCTTGACTGGAAGTCCATACGAAACCATCCCTCTTGCTAAAGGATCTTACAGTGACTTTCTTTTGGATTCTCCCCATGACAGTGTTTGAAAAATCAGCTCTAATGATCTTGAGTTGGATCCTCCCAGCTTTTCCTCTACTTCCTCAACCTCCTCCTGGCCTACCTTCTTGGCTGCTCCCATGAGCATTCCAACCTCTATGCGGGGGGGGGGGGGGGGGGGAGTAGGAAATAGGATCAAACTTAATACTGCTCCAATCACCTGCCTGGTGATAGATGTGGGACATACAGCTAAAAGAGGATCCCAGAATTAATTGTGGTTTCCCCCTTTGTTCACAGAGGCAAACAGGACTCCTGCAGACAATGCACACAGATGATGAAATCTGATAGGTGTCATGACAGATAAACCCGTGCGCGTGCATGTACACACACACACTTTAATTTCTATAAAGCTTAGGAACAAAAGCACTCTATAATCTCCTTCTGATGGTAAGTTTACAATGCCTCCCAAACTGACAAAGTTGACTCAGGAGAATGTACCAAACTCCTTTCACCACTTATTTAACCTGGCCACCTGTGTGAGCTCACAGGAAAGGGTGTTGCCTTCACCTGAGTCAGCACTGAGTCTCGTGAACTCTCACAGAAGATGATTCAGCACAAAGGAAAACTCACCTGAGAGCGGCCATCACCGTCCTAAGCTCTGTGGAGGACTCATGAGTACTTTCACAAGTCTTTCTGGAGCTAGAAGTGGGTAAAACTCAGTGCAACCACAGAAGCTCTAAGAGAACTATATATTTTCTTCCATCACGATTATTAGTACTTTGGGATGATTTAGTGCCAGTTTAGGAAACTTGGTGCCAATAGAAAACATGTGCTTATTCCAAAATCAAGTAAAAATCCATGAAAAAAATCATCGTTAAGGTCAGCAATCTGGAAAGCCTATCTGTCCTTTACACGGTGTGTGTTTATCTTCATAAATCTTTTCTGTGTTAACTTTTGTGGATGTTGTGAGCTTTTATAATCTATTCTCTGAGAGTGAGGGGGTGGGACTGTCTGCTTTCAGAACATGCCCATGTGAGCATTTAACATATACATTTTAAGGGAAGATGACAAATGAGAGACAAAGGGCAAGCAAGGAAAAACATCTTCCCATTTATGTTTTTGAGTACAGACTATGGTTATTTTTAGTTGTAAGGATCCCTGGTTAATGATTTGGGAATGTTTTTCAAGTAGAAAGAAGTCCTGGGCTAAAAATGGTGTGTGTGCTCCAACTTTTCCTCCTCCCACAGATTCTGTGTTCCATGGGGAGTGTTCTCACAAGCAAGTGCCTGCCCTCTATCCATGTCTATATTAAATATTTGGACATTCATACACAAAGAACTCAAAAGTCCTCAATCTTGGTGGTGAAGGTGATAATGGGAAGGGCCAGGATACGAAAGTAATATTGGGTTGGGAGTCATGTTGGGTAAGTTGGTGCCCATCCTGTTCAAGCTCTCACTCTCTGTGGAATGAATGCTGGACAAGAACACCCCCTCATCCCCAATTCAGAGGACTCACTGACACTATTATACCATACAAAGCCTGAGGTATTTAACATCTATAACTCCATGGTATGTTACTATAAATGGGTATCTAGTTTCTACAGATATGGAACAAGAATAATACTTTCCATTTAAAAAGGAATTCAGAAAGCATTTTCTTTTGAAGGCACAAAAAAGGGGGCCAAGTAAAATACCCAGCAGACACTAATTCTAGGAACAGTCCTGACTCATGTTCCAAAGAAAAGACCATCAGGAAATCTCAGGAAGCTAAGTAGTGATGACCTGCCATGCTAAAGTGGTGATGAGAGCAGATGTGAAGGGCTGGCTTGGAGATCTTGGCCCTTTTTGCCTCTGTGGTGGGAAAGGCAGACCCAGCGCGACAGAAAATTAAAAGTTGCACAGGGTTGCAAGAGCCGCAGCTTGGGGCAGAGTGCACCACGGAGGGTTATCTCTTTCTTTGTTCCTTCCATTTATTGGTTAAAAATCCTTCTTTGCGGTACACTTAGGTACTCAATTTAGGGGTTGAGGGACACTTCTTGTGAAGGTATAGAGACTGTTCATGGAGTTAAAGAATAAGTGTGCTAAAACCTGTGATTCATTTTAACTGTAGCGTTAAAATAACCAGCGTGATACAGACTCCCAGTCCAGGATCTTGAGACGCTTATGGGGAATCAAAAGATGTAGCTGGATCCATGGCTTATATCATTTCTTTTCTTTGTATATTTATATATTATTAAACCATCTTGCTTCACTCATGAAGGCTGAGTTCACTTCTTCTACACAGTTCAGAATATATGTATGTATACATATGCCTACTCATATACTATATGTAAACGCAGGCATGTATATATACACACTTTGAACTGACATATAAATTCATATGTTGATGGAAAATTTCCATAATTGTAAGTTTTAAAAAGACATTATGTAAGTATGTACCCATCACCGAGCCTGGACAATTACTGACACATGCTCAATCTTGTTTAATCTGTTCCTCTCTGCCACCCTGAACTATTTTGGAAAAAACTCGTGTATTTCATCTGCAAATATTTCAGTCTGTTTGATCCACAATATCTCTTTATACAATATCCCGAGTGATCTTTTAAATATGGAAGAAGGATTCTGTCACTCATGCTTGCTTGAAATCCTTCAATGACTTATCTTGGTAGTTCAGATAAAGGTTAGATTCTTTTATAGGACCTCCCATGTCCTTCATCCCCCGTTGCCCCAAACTGCTGCTGGTTACACGCCAGCCACATGCCACAAAGTTACTCAAATGGACTTCTCCTTTCTCAAGGTCTTTGCATACTTGTAAGCCTAACTTCTCTGCAGCCTGTGTGCTTAGCTTACATGTCATCTCCTCACAATGGCCTCCCTTGACAGCCTCGATTGGTCTGCCTGTTATTCTCAAAGCACCTATTTTTTTCGTATCAAATTGTAAGTATATATGTAGTTATTTAATTTCTTTTTTAAACAACTGTCTTCCCACCCCAACTGGACTGTGAATTCCCTGAGGGCAGGGATGACGTCTGTCTTGCTCATCTCTGCACCCACAGCACCTTGCAGAGCACCTTAACACAGCAGACCTATAGCTGCTATGCATTGATATGTCTGTTAAATGAATAGGTGGATCAATATCTACTTGGCTATTTCTATTCAATATCTATCTGGCTTAGATAGAAAGCTCCTGGAACAACAGAAATACAGTTTTCTTTAGAATAATCTAACACAGTCTTATGCGCAATTAAGCACTAATAATCTTGATGTCAGTGGCTTGTTCAAGGATAGGATGAAGATGAGACCTCTCAGTGTGTTGTGAAATTACTACTCCTAACTTAATACTAGTAACTTACTCCTGTATGGTGCAGGCCACTTCGAAACTGCTTTCATGTGCACTGCCTCATCTGCAGTCGGTACTACAGGAGTTCTCATCACTGCCTTCCAAAGGTGAAGAATGGAAAGCAGTGGCAGAAGTAGACTCTCAGACTAATGTGTATTCTTTCCCGTCTGCCATGTGACACTGGTTCACTTCTCTAGGTCTCAGCTTCATCTACCAACCAGGGATGTGGACAAAATGTTTCAAGAATCTGTCACCTCTGCAAGTCTGTGTTTGTGCTTCTAATAGTCACCAAACTCTATGAAATTAACAGTAAAGGCAAGTGATTACAATCCCATGTTTAGTAAGCATGACCTCCTGACAGTTTTTCAGACTATGCAAGACACCATCCAGTGGAGTCGTCGACATTAGAAACTCTTGAAGTCACCAAGTTCCCAGGATTATAGATGGCCCTGGGAAAAAGCCTGACGTCTGTATTTTTTGAAAAGCAGTGTACCTTATCTAGATATGAAATTGAACAACAAAATGAAAGCTTGTTCACAGTCCTTAAGAATGTCTCCGTTTACCTAACTCCCAGCACAGATACATTCTGCACAGATACAAATCCTCAGTTATGTGGCCTAGGATCATTTGTTCCTACCTAGCTAGCTCTACTCAAAAGTTACCGCAGCCATCAGTTCTGGGTAAATCACATTGTGGAGAACCACTGGCCTATTTCACCACAAGTGAAACTAGTAGACACACTGCAGATTTAGATGTTTATACAACCTGAAGTCATTCCTTCCTAACCTTCTCACTGAATCCTCTTCCATCACCACCCCTGAAACACTGGTATGTCCCAGGCCCCTTGCTTTCATTCTTACAAGACTGCGAGCAACAACACAAGAGGCCATGTCTTTTCATCTTTGCATTCCTAGCACTTAGCACAGGGCAAGCAAAGGGAAGGCATCTGACAAGTATTTGCCAAATCGAAATGAACATGGATTCTAATTTGCCAATATATCAGTTTCTCCTTCCAGGGTCACAGACTCATCTCACGTCAAGAGAATAATAAGTTATGATATTACGACATTATTCAAATGCACAATCTTTAAATAACACTATAAGATTATCATAAACATATCGTACTTTATGGAAAGTTAAATAAGTGACAGATTCATGCTATATGGGTAGGAAGTACACAGCATCCTAGTAGCTTCCTCCAGTGGCTAATTTTTCTGGCACAATAGGAAAGAATCACATCAGAGGGTAATTTGGGTACTAAAAATGTGGGGCTGTAAGGTTAAAAGATACTTATTAATGGGAAATAGAAGAGAAATGGGGAATGGCTAGCTATAGTCTAGCTCAGAACCCTGGACTGGGAGTAAGGAAAGTCTGGATTCAGATCCCAGGGTTTTTGTTTTTTTTAATTGCTAAAGGACAAATGTATGATTCCACTTATATGAGGTACCTAGAATAGTCAAATTCATAGAGACCAAAAGCACAATGGTGGTTGCCAGGGGTAGGGGAGGGGGGAGTTTGAGTTTAAGGAGTATGGAGTTTTGGTTTTGGAAGATGAAAAAAGTTCTGGAAATGGATGGTGGTGATGGTTGTACAACTTTGTGAATATACTTAATACCACTGAAGCGTATATTTAAAAATCGTTAAGGTGCTAAATTTTATGTCAGGATTGGAGTTCCCACGTGAAGGAAAGCAGCTGTTCCACAGACCTCTTACTGAAATTCTCAATACCATTAATACCTTTTAGAATGAACCAGCTATTTGAAGACCTGACCTTGGATTCATCTTTACTCCCCTGTGCACATAGTAGGTGATAACACATGATTTCCGAACCCAACTAATGTGGTTATAGAACTGACCCAAATTACATATGCTTTCTTATTTTCAAAATAAAGGTATCAAATCCATGTTTCTTCCTCACTTCAAAATTAAGCTTCCGGCATAGTACCTCAAATGCATGCAGAAAAGACTTTTTCAACATATATTATTACCTCACTGCACCTGAATCCTGAGCCTGGAACCTGGCTTGCATAAGGATAGCATGGAAGCAAAAGAGATCTCCAGAGGTTTGGAAAACCTTTCTCAACAACCAGCATTAAGGGAAAGGTTGCTTCACCCTGCTCCTTGGACGCTGCCGATAGAAGCAAAATGAATAGCGCAACACACTGGAATGGCGCTCAGGTGACCCAACACTCTGGAGTGTCCTGACTGAAAGTGGGGCATTACTTCACCTACACTAAAGTGACAAGTGCTAGAAATACTTGATATTTGGCAAGCAACGCTATCAACTATGGCAGTTGGCTCAGAAATAACTATTGCATAAGAGAGGAAAACAGCCCGAGAGAACTCTTGTTCTTTGATTCTATAGATTAAAAAAACACATATTTTAGAGCAGGTAGCTTACTGGTGGGAGATACTTAAAAAACAAAAAAAACAACAATAAAAACCCAAAATCCGATACACATGAAGCACATATAGCAAGCTGGTTTGCAGCAGGTGGAAAGTTGGCTGGGTAAGCCACACTTACAGATTTCAGGATCCCTGTGGCATCTTCATGGAGCCAGGTAGGGTAGACCACTTCATCGTTCAGTATGGCCTCAAAGAGGTCATCTTCGTTCTCGGCCTCGAAGGGCGCGTGCCCGCAGAGCATCTCATAGAGCAACACGCCCATTGCCCACCAATCCACTGCAGGTCCGTAGAGCATTTCCTGGAGGATCTGTGCAAAGAGGGCAATGTCAGACACGCTGCGTGTGTCTGCTTAACAAACGTGTCCTTCATGATTAGGGAAGATGATGGATTAGGAAGTACCAAAGTAAAAAAAAAAAAAAAGGAATTTCCTGTGCTGGCATACATGTTTCATTCCATCTCTAGAGAGTGACCTTTTTCCCTATGGTCAGCTCAGAGGCCTTCTCATCCAGGTAATCAAACATTTATGGCTGGCTTAGGCCAAGGTAAGGGCATGTGCAGATCCAAAACAGAAAGGTTTTAGGACTACATATATGTAAGAGGAAGAGGAGACTGGGCTTACTCACTCGTATGGGAAAGATTCAAGAACTTTTCTCTACCTTTGCTAAATGGGGCTGGGATCAAAGTACTGAGTAGAGACAAGGAAGAAAATAAATTGCTGTGAGTGGAGCACACTTTGTCCTCATTCAAGGCTAAAGCCTAAAGCAACTGCACAGTTTCAAAAAAAAAAAAAGACTCAAATTCTTATTCAGAGGAACTGAGGATATTTTTAGCCATCATTCAGCCAATGAGCCATAAAGGAGTCTGGAGGTGTCAGCTTTCGAGGCCGCCCACAAAGCTGTATATAGCACATATGACCGGCCTGTAACATGTCTGACCAGGGTTACTGCAGGGCTCAGACTTCCGAAGCCGCTCAAACAGTTGCACTGACCTCTGGAGCAATATAGTCGGGCGTGCCACAGAAGGTTGCCGTGGTGACTCCGTTACAGATCCCCTCCTTGCACATTCCGAAGTCTGCCAGTTTACAGTGACCCTCATGGTCCAACAGTACATTGTCCAGTTTCAGGTCTCTGAAAGAAACAAGGAGCAGCATGAGGTAGGGCAGCCGGGTTCCAAACCATCCACCTGGATGGGCTGGTTCACGGGATGGGTGATCAGACCAGAGTGGTCATGTGCACCCTTCAAAAGGAACAAACTTCTTTGGGTTATCTAGATAAAAAAAGTTAGATCAACTCTCAAACTTTGCCACATGGTTCCTAGATGATGGCTAGCCACATGTAAAAAGTAAGCCACTCTTTAGAAACAGAGGACAGAATGTGACTTTTCCAGGCTTCCCACTTACCTCGTACCCATAAGACATCCACCCACCCTGTCCTCCGCTCCAGTATCCATCACTTAGTGACCATTCATGGAGCAAGTGGGCACTGTGTGCCAGGACTGTGATAGGCATCAGGAGGACAGACAGATGATCTTTATCCCTAAGGACCTCACAGCGTAATGAGGTATCCAATATTTGCTAAACTGCAAGTCCATGAAGGGGGGATGAGGTTGATTTGGTTCACTATTATACCTAGCACAATGCACTCAATAAAAACGTGTTCAATATACATACATACATTTTTGTGTATGTGTGTGTGTGTGTGTGTGTGTTTATGTATAAGAGAGGGGGAGAAGGGGAGGAAGACAGACATTGAGACAACCAACTGTTATATAGTACAAGTGGACAAGTGGTATGATGAAAGTATGAACCAAATACTAATTCCAAGTATTAATTCCTTCCAGTGGGAGGAGAGAGGGACAGTTCCATGGTAGAGGTAGAAACTGAGCTGGGTCTTACAGCCTGCGTCAGAGTTTTCCAGACAGGGAAGGGGTATAAGAAGGTCAGCATGGGCAGATGAATGGGGCTAGGGTAGGGAGGCAGGCCTGGAGGTGTCATGTGCAGGAGAGCTCAGGAGTGGTGTTGTGAGGCTGGAGAGACAGCCAAGGAACAAGGGAGCTATCAAATGACAGAAAAGTTAGGTCCAAATTGTGAAGAGCCCTGAATGCTATGATAAGGAATTTTGATATTTAGATATTAGGCAAAAGGGATGCATTAAGTGTGTAATAGGTTCCCCGCAGAACAGGAAAGATCAACTAGAGGCAACTGAAACAGTTCAGAAGAGATGTTAAGACCTGACCCAGGACAGTGACGAATGGAATGGAAAGTGAGGGGTCAGTCGGCAGCGCTTTGGTGAGAACACAATCGTTAACAGGGCCTGACAACCACAGGGAGGTGGATGGGGAGAGGAAGCAGAAATGATGTTACGTGTGTTTCCCAGATTCCGTGCGTCAGTGGGGATGTTAATAACCGGAAAAAGGAAAAACAGGAGTAACGACAGGGTTTGTTTGGTTGTACCCCAGGCACACAGAAGCCTCCCTAGTGGATTTGGTGAGCCCAGGACAAAGGCACCTTCTACCTTTCCCCCACTTGTAGGAGCAGAATCCACTTGAGGACGTGAATTTCCAGCAGCAGAACTGTTTGGTAAAGGGCTTCAATGTACATAGAGCACAGTCACATACTGATAAAACTAAATAAAAGGTAGTACTGCCCTAAAACACTCCCTCCCAACCTGGCTTCTAGCACCATGCATATCCACGTACCATTACCGAGGAAGGTCTGTCATCATGGCAGGCTGGAAAAGAACCCTACACACCAACAATTGCCAGGCTCAGCTTGGAGGGTATGAGAGCAGCGGCCTGGACTACTGGGTGACAACCTTTATGCTTTGCTTTTCTAAGGACCAATGTGCTCAGAGGCAAACTACATGGGCTTATCAGTGAGGAGGCGGTTGCACAGCCAGCAGGAGATGCTAGGTGATTTCCCTGCTCTGGAGATTCGTAGTCAATGCCAGCAGGTGAGGCTGCCATGGCCGTGGCCTCCTGGGGCTATGCTGCTGGGAATGAAGGAGTCCCCTCACTGGGGCACCTACACAAGGCTACAGTTGACTGCTGCTGTTCTGGAGCTTCCCATCCACAGTGGGCACTCGTGGTTCTGCCCTCCTCTCCCTGCTGTTGGCCTGCTTGGCCCAAGGGGAAACGCTGGTCTCTGTCCAGCCTGGGATCATGTTTCAGCTAGGAGGAGATAGGTGATGACAGAACTGGCGCACTGCTTTCCACACTGTGCCCTGTGAGTAGATACAGGCTGACCATGCAGGTCTTACAGAGAGAGGTCACTGTTAAGACACCTGGGAATGAAAACAAAGTCCTGTTTTCCAGGATTCCCTGATAAATGAGGTTAAAGCAGCAGTTTTCTTGGCACGGATCAATGGGAACACAGACCAGAGCTCCTTTCTGCTTCTGTGCTCCTGGCAGCGGTCTCCCTGGGTGTGAGGGGTATAAGGTGAAGGTGTGCCAGGTACCTGTGTGCCCAGCTGCAGCAAAGCCAGCCTACTCCACCTCCAAACCGAACCCGGTCCCCAAATCAGTGTCCCACACCCTTCTCCACACAGAATCCTGCTTCCCGTCCCAGTGATGGTTTTCAGTGGGCTGTGATCTGTGGAAACTGTTTCCTTCCCCCCGTCCCTCCTCACCCCATAGACACAATACAAGTGAGACTTATTTAACCCACATGAAGGTAGAATCACAAGAGCCCAGGGTGGGGGTGAGGGAGGCCCCTGTCAGTGGTCCCTGCCAAAGTGGTTTCAGGCTCAAGGTTAGCTCCTGGTTGTCTGGCTCCTCTGGGACCGAGGGCACACATGAGACGCGGCTGGTCAGTGCTAGAGATTATAGTCTGTGGCCCCAGGAGACAGCAAGGCCAAGGGGGATCTGAAGCTGGGATTGGCTCTCTTAGCACTATGTTCTAGCTCCGCGGTCCAGGCCCGTATGGACCTGTGCCCAGAGCATTCTCTCACATTGCCAAACAAGGTTACTGAGCTTCTGAATGCTCCTGAAGCCGTTATGCCTGCTAAGAGGTCACAGAGGATATTCTTGGGTAACAGAAACAAGTGCTAACAGAAACTCACAATGGCTTAAAGAGCTGACCTGTGATTGCTCAAGAGAGCTTCTGACTAACATTCCAGGTGAGGTTTGATTGCTTATTACTCAGCTGCTGTCATGGGTAGTAGAAATTGTTCAGGGAGAGAAAAGTGCTTTGCAATCAGTTTTGTCAGTCGCCCACCACAATGCTCCCTGCAAAGAGAAGTCTGCATAGCCTCACTGCTCAGGAGACAGAACTGAGCAGCACAGGGAATGCAGCGCATCCCGGGCGGAAGATGCCCGAGGGCACAGGGGCAGGAGATACACCTCAACCCTGACTTTTCTGTCTAATTTTAGGCATTCTCAGAACTGTCTAATTTTAGGCATTCTCAGCCCCAAGGGAAATGCCATTGCTAGCTTTACACAGGGTGTGATCTAATAAGACATAACCCTCAAATTGGGATTCCAAGGTTTCATTAAAAACATGATACAATTCCAGGCTGTCACTCCTGTCCTCAGCCCACATATGTCACACCTCCACTGTGAGGTGTGTCCTGATGTCCCCACATAGTCATCTTTGCCCCTAGATTGCCCGGTTCATATCTCTATGACAGTATACCCTGCATTGTATTCCAGAAGGCTCTGTCTGTGCACTTGCCTTCCCACTTAGTTGGGGCTAAGCCTTACTCCTCCCTGGCTCCTGCTTAGTCCAGGCAGAAGGTGCTGACCAAAAAGAGAAACAGAAGCATTTCAGTGAGCTGCCCTGGCCAACTCAGAGCCTGTCTCGTTTTGTAGAGGAAGGAAAGAAGTTCCATAAACCTCACTTGGACTGTTGTTCCAAAGTAATTAAACGTATAGAAAGCCATACACTTTGCCTCTTAGAGATGGATTCCTGAGGGAAAAGAAGAACCTTGAAATATAAGTTCAATTCTTTGCTTTAGTGAAGTTGGAGAAGGGAAACTGCTTTAGAGGAGGCAATTAGAAAGCAAAGAGGACCCAAGCATACTTTCCCCTGGCTTGCATCCATATCGAGAGGGTTAGTCAAATAGATCCAAAGGTTACAGAGCCATTTATGGCCATGGTCAGCTTCCACTCTAAGGATAAGTCGTTGTCTTCATTAAAAATAAAACAAAACAAAAAAGCAAGAGAAGTCGCCTTATGACTGCAGCCAAACTTAACAAGGCTCCACAGAGAAGATTACAAGTTTATACAGAGCAGAGGCTCAGATCCCAAAATGCCAAATACACAATTACAGGCTCATCACTCATTACCTCATTGAGCACCAGTATTAAATAGCTATGTCTTTTGTCATGCAAGCAC
Organism: Rhinolophus sinicus; assembly: GCF_057876585.1. Lineage (NCBI taxonomy): Eukaryota > Metazoa > Chordata > Mammalia > Chiroptera > Rhinolophidae > Rhinolophus > Rhinolophus sinicus. The sequence goes on along the minus strand of NC_142503.1, from coordinate 168,479,729 downwards.
ACAAGAGTAGAAAGAGTTATTTTATCTTCCCTGTGGCCTGAAAGGTTCATTGTTGTTACTGGGTAATCAGGGTTACTTAAAATGCCCACAGTGGTTTCAGAGACTATTCCCAAGTGGCTTAAGACAAAGGAAATTCAGAAATTGTATTTATTTTGTTTCCACCTAGAGCTATTCCAAGAGTCATAAAATTGAATGACATGAGTCTTACTGCCCAGATCACTGGAATCAGTGACTCTTCCAAAAGAAATAAAGGAAGCTAAGTTGAGAGCTGGCTCCTTGAACAAGAATGAATCTAAGAGGCTATTCAGTAACGATTTCCAATGCATTTTTAAAAACTTTTTATCATGGAAAATATCAAATATATACAAAAGTATAGGGAATAATATAAGAACTCCCATAGTGACTCCAGAGCCTTAGCAGCTGTCAATACATGCCTAATCTTGTTTCATCTTTATATTTACTCCCTTCCTGAGCCATCTTTTTTTCAGATTTTGAAGCAAATCCAAACTATAAAATCATGTCATCTGTAAATATTTCCATATCTGAATCTAAAAGAAAATTCTTTAATAAAATACAACTTTGATATCAGTTATAAAAGATACAGTCAATATACTATTTTTGTCTGCTCATTTGTGTGTGTGTGTGTGCACGTGTGTGTGTGTCCAGAGAACCTGAAAAAAGCTTCTCTGGATAATAAGAATAATAGTGTTATCAGTAACTAACATACAGTTAACGTTCACCAAATGCTAAGTGCTTTCTCCGTATTATTTTATCCTCAAAACAACCCTATGAAGTAGGATCTACGAGTATGCCAATATCATTTAGTCAGTCAGGCGTAAATCCAGGATTTAAACTCAGTTCTGCTCACCACTCTCTAAGACCTGGGCTCATAACCCACTACAGCAGGCACACTCTCTTTCATGTAGTAGTGGTGTTGTGTCGCTGGCTAATCCTCCTAGTAGACTGTTTCCTAAGAGGACTTCACCAATTAAAACAAGAACCATCTGAGAATCAATAATTATCGGGAGATAGAACTATGACAAAGGGACATTTTTGTGGACATCACTATGAAATGCATAATCAAAATTCTGCAAAAAAAATTTCTTTTGCTTTAGCTTTTAGCTTGTGCATGGAGAATAAATTCAATGGATTTCATGTAATCCTTGAAGGTACAGGAAGAGGGGAGTGCACAGCAAATCTCTCTCTAGTGGTCATGTATGCAGAAGAACATTTTCTGTCCTCTTCTAAGGAGGAGAGCTTGGCATGTGAGCAAATGTTAAGAGGTGACATTTGCTAAGGCAGTGAATTTGAATTATAATCTTAATTTCAAAACAAAACCATTTAGGGCTGGCTTGTGTTTTGAATGTCTGGATTTATAGAAACTTAAAATCTTTTCAAAGCAGTCTGTATTAAATTGGTAAAAGAATTTTAAAAAGTCACCAAAATAGCAAAAGCATAAAATTTGGTTTTATCACAAGTTAGTTACTAATACCCTTCATGTATCACCTAACGCAAGATATTCATCCATTCACCCACCCAATAACTCTCTGAGTATCATCCATGAGCCAGGCAATATGCAAGGGGCTCAGAATACTGATGGAGACAGAAGATAGCAGGAGCCTGATACCCAGGGGCAGTGAGGATTTTAGTCCTTAGCCCAAGAGGAAAGAGGGACCATTGAAAAGTCTTACACAAGAGAGAGATGGTGCTAATTTCTGATTTTACAATGAACCTTCAGCTACAACATGGATAACAGATCAGAGATGAGATAAGACATGAAGAGACCAGCTGAGAAGCTATTGGAGTACCCAGAAGTGATGGTGGCCTGGATCAGGGTGGGACCGAAAGGTAAAGGAGAGCTGGATAGATCAACTATTATGGGACAAAAGTAACGGGATTTAGCAATGAAAGGATACAAAGGGTAAAGGGAAGAAGGTATGATGAGCATGGTCTGGCTCACAGAATTTATTCTGGACATATTTTTTAGACCTTCAAGTGGAAATGTTTAAAAGCCAGCTGAATATACATGGCTAGAACTCAGAGGAAAGGCTGAGCTGGAGATATAAATTTAAGAGTCATTAGCTGGGTGTGGTAGAGCTCACCTGGGGAGAGAAAGTAGAATGAGAAGAGGGCCTGGACATGAGTCTTGGGAAGAGTATAGTAAAGATAAGATCCCTAGTCTTTTTCACACTAAGACCATGGACACTAGTGATAAATTGTACCCAGAGTGGAGAGCATAGCTGAGTGCCTTGGGATGCAGGGCCCAACTCTTTTGCCTCCACGTGGACCATCTATAGTCTCAGGAAGGCTTAAAGAATTAGAAAGTCTTAATCTTTTACATTCAAAATCATCTGGTGGATTCTTTCTAGGTTAAACTCTCAATGTTCGCCATATGATGTGATGCTCTTGAAAGGGTCAAATATTTTATTTTACAAAGATGCTTGTTGCTGCATCACACATAACAGCAAAATTTGGAAACAAGCTAAACTATTTATTAATAGGGAATGGTTAAATAAATTATGGTATATCCATGACAGAATTTTACGAAAGCTGTTAAAATTTCCCTACACTTTAGGGAAATGTTTATGATAGAATATTAATCTTTTGAAAATTATTTTTCTGATTATAAAAGTTGTATTTTCATTATTTAAAGTTCAATTGCTCCTGAGGAAATGATGACAAGTTCATAGTCCTCCAATCTTTATTCTCAATGCTATACTAACATGGTATTATGAAGTAAACTGCTTTTCTAACTTAAATACTTTGGATTTATTTCTACATCCTATAGATCTGCCGTCATGCTCTGTAATGACTACATAAAATTTCATTATAAAGATATACCATAACTCAGGTTGTTTCTAATTATTTGCAATTTCAAACAATAGAGTAATAACATTATTTGCACATTTGTAGGACTGTTTTTTTAGGAAAAATTTTTAGAAGTGGAAATGCTGTGTCAACGGGTATAAAAGTTTAAAATTTAAATAGATGTTGAGTAACTGCCCTCCAAGAAGGCTGTACCAATTTGTACTCCTACCAACAGTGTACGAGAGTATCTACTTGGCTTCTATATTTACTTTAGATATAATCATCCTTACTCGTATGTCCTTGCCAGTCTGCTAAGGACAAATGATCTCATTGTTTCAACTTCATTTCTTGATTATTGAGATTAAGCACTTCTTGATTATTAATGAAAATACAACAAATATATTTTAATGGCCATTTGTACTTCTTCTGTCTATTGCCTAGTCCCATATTTTACCCATTTCAAAATTTGAGTTATCCTTTTGATTACTTTTAAGAAACTCATTACATGTTATGGATAATACTAATTTACTATATTGCTTCAGAATATTATTGCCTAGTTTGTTTTTAAGTTTTGTTTATGGTAAAACTTTCATATAGTCAAACATATCAATCTTTTATTTATAGCTGCTGGGTTTCATGACTTATTTACAGGGTGATACAATTCTAAGTGAAAAACTGGGATATAAAATTATGTTTTCAATATTCTCTTAATTATATTACAATTGAGGGGACAAAAAGGGAAGGAACAAAAATAGGAGGGAAAAAGGAAAGATGGGAAAAGATAAAAGAGAAATGTTAAAAGTCTATTTCTAGGTGATATGCTTATGAATTATTTTTCCTTTTTTTGTATTTTCTAAAATTTTTATAGGAATTATGCATTACTTTGATAACCAGGAAAAACCATTAAAATATATATTTACATATTTTGGCTTCAATTCTTTTTCTTTGGTTTCTGTACCATTTAAGGCCGTAATTCCCAAGAAAGATGTTTAGGAAAATGATCCACTGATAGGAATGGAAAGGATTTGTTTTGGAACCCAGTCTGAAAGGGCATGTTAATAAAAATCACCTTACTTACATCTATGGACTCAGAATTCTGAATCTGTTATCACAAATTCATTTTTTACCACTAACATTACCTAAGGTGTCTACCATATACATAATTGTTGTGGATGGCACTGATTTTTTTTTCAATAGCTCCATAACATGTGCCTGTAGTCTTAACCAACTCAAGTATGAAAATGAGACTGCTGCTAAAAGAAGCAACATTCCTAATTATTATATGCAGTCCCTATGTCATTTCTCCTCACAAAGTGACATTTTACCTGGTATTTGCAATGCTGATCTATTGGAATATCTGATAAAGAACAAATATATGAAATGTGAATGTTCATCATTATGAAGCTGAATGCAAAATAACTCATTTTCTAATGAATGAAGAAATTCAATAAAAATATTTCCAACCCAGAAAGTGTTATCCAGGCTCCTCTGAGGCTCTTTCCCCCCTAACCATTCATATTTTTCCCAACAAATACTTGAGCTGGGAAATGATCATAAAGAAATGGCTTCACTAGTGAATTCTACCAAACATTCCAAGATGATTTAATACCTCTCCTTCTCAAATTCTTCCAAAAAATTGAAGAAGAGGCAATACTTTCTAACTCATATTATGAGACCAACAGTACCCTGAAACCAAAATCTGGTAAGGATAACACAAAAAAAGAAAACTACAGACCAGTATCTCTGATGAATACAGTTGCAAAAATCCTAAACAAAATACTAGCAAATCAAATATAACAATACATTGAAAACATTATATACCACAATCAAGTGGGGTTCATTCCAGGGGCAGAAGGATGGTTCAACATATGCAAATCAACCAATGTAATATACTATATAAACAAAATAAAGGATAAAAATTATATGATCATATGAATAGATGCAGAAAAAGCATATGACAAGATACAACATCCATTATGATTAAAACACTAAACAAAATGGGTATAGAAGGACAGTACCTCAACATAATAAAGGTCATATATGACAAACCCTCAGCTAAGATCCTCTAGGATCAGGAATAAGAGAGGAATGCCCCATCACCACTGTTATTCAACATAGTATTGGAAGTCCTTGCCAGATCAATCAGGCAAGAGAAAGAAACAAAAGGCACCCAAATTGGAAATGAAGAAGTCAAATTCTCACTTTTTGCCGATGACATGATGCTTTATATAGAAAACCCTAAGGACTCCACCAAAAATCTATTAGAAACTATAAACAAATACAGTAAAGTTGCAGCATACAAAATCAACGTACAAAAATCCATTGTGTTCCTATATACTAACAATGAAATTTCAGAAAAAGTAAAGAAAAATACAATTCCTTTTACAATTGCAACAAAAAGAATAAACCAGGAATAATTAGGAATAAACTTAAAGGATGTAAAGGACCTATACACTGAAAACTGTAAGATATTATTAAAAGAAATTGAAGAAGACACAAAGAAACGGAAAGATATTCCATGTTCAAGGATTAGAAGAATCAACATAGTTAAAATGGCCATATTACCCAAAACAATATACAGATTTAATGTAATCCCCATTAAAATCCCAATAGCATTTTTTAAGGAAATAGAACAACAACAAAAAAATCATCAGATTTGTATGGAATCACAGAAGACTCCCAAATAGCCAAAGCAATCCTAAGAAAAGAACAAGGCTAGAGGTATCACACTCCCTGACTTCAAATTGTACTACAAAGTGACAATAATTAAAACAGTATGGTATTGGCAGAAAAAACAGATATACAGACCAATGGAATAGAATTGAGAACCCAGAAATAAACACACATATATATGGAGAAATAATTTTTGACAAAGGCGCCAAAAACATACAAGGAGAAAAGAAAGCCTCTTCAGTAAATGGTGCTGGGAAAATTGGAAAGCCACATGCAAAAGAATGAAACTAGACTGCTATCACCATATACCAAAATTAACTCAAAATGGATCAAAAACCTAAATGTAAAACCCAAAACAATAAATTGCATAGAGGAAAGCATAGGTACTAAACTTATGGACCTTGGGTTTAGAGAGGATTTTATGAATTTGACTTCAAAGGCAAGGGAAGTAAAAGTAAAAATAAATGAATGGGACTATATCAAACTAAAAAGCTAGGCACAGCAAAGGAAACCGTCCACAAAACAAAGAGGCAACCAACCGAATGGAAGAAGATATTTGCAAACAACACCTCCAGTAAGGGGCTAATATCCAAAATATATAAAGAACTCATACAACTCAACAACAAAAAAACCCCAAACAATCCAATTAAAAAATGGGAAGAGGACCGGAACAAACACTTCTCCCAAGAAGACATACAAACAGGGCCAGCCCAGTGACTCAGGAGGTTGGAGCACTGTGCTCCTAATGCCAAGGTCGCTGGTTTGATTCCCACATAGGCCAGTGAGCTGCGCCCTCTATAGCTAAGATTGTGAACAATGGTCCCTGGAGCTGGCTGGCAGCCATCGTGAGCGGCCTGCAGTCAGCGAGAGCTGCCCTGAGTTGCTGTGAGCAGCTGACCGACTGCCTCAGCTGGGGGTGGCGGGGGGGAAGTGCAAGGCTCATAATACCAGCCTGGGCCAGGGAGCTGTGTCCTACACAACTAGACAGAGAAACAATGGCTTGAACCGGAGTGGGGGTTGGGGGAGGCAGAAGAAGGGGGGAAAAAAAAGACTTACAAACAGCCAACAGATATATGAAAAAATGCTCAACTTCATTAGCTATTAGGGAAATGCAAATCAAAACTACAATGAGATATATCACCTCACACCTGTTAGAATGGCTATCAATGGTTATCATCAATAAGACAAGTAATAACAAGTGTTGGAGGTTTTGTGGAGAAAAAGAAACCTTCATACACTGCTGGTGGGAATGTAAACTGGTACAGCCACTATGGAAAACAGTTTGGACATTCCTCAAAAAATTAAGAACAGAATTACCATATGACACAGAAATGGTAATTTTATATCCTTCTGCGTATCTACCAAAAAAATCTGAAAACATTTATCCATAAATATATACCCTGCTTCCTCGAAAATAAGACCTAGCTGGACCATCAGCTCTAATGCGTCTTTTGGAGCAAAAATTAATATAAGACCTGGTGTTATATTGTATTTTATTATATTATATTAGACCTGGTCTTATAGTAAAATAAAACCAGGTCTTATATTAATTTTTGTTCCAAAAGATGCATAAGAGCTGATTGTCCGGCTAGGTCTTATTTTTGAGGAAACACAGTATGTACCCCTATGTACATTGCAGCATTATTCATAGTGGCCAAGACATGGAAACAACTGAAATGTCCTTCAATAGATGGTTGGATAAAGAAGATGTGGTACATATACACAATGGAATATTAGTTGGCCATAAAAAATAAAATACTGCCATTTGTGGAAAAATGGATGGATTTTGAGATTATCATGCTAAGCGAAATAAGACAGAAAAAGTTGAGAACCATATGATTTCACTCATGTGGGATATAAAGCTGAAACCAACAAACGAACAAGACAAACAAACAAGCAAAAACTCATAGACACAGACAATAGTTTAGTGGTTACCAGAAGGTAAGGGGGAAAGGGGATGGTAGATGAAGGTAAAGGGGATCAAATATGTGGTAATGGAAGGAGAACTGACTCTGGGTGGTGAACACACAACGTAATATATAGACAACGTATTACAGAATTGTACACTTGAAACCTATATGATTTTACTAACCAATGTCACCCCAATATATTTAATTAAAAACATAGTAAATGAAACCAAAAAAAGAGAAGACTCTGTGCAAGTCTGGCTATTACATCCCCTTTAAAGCAGGGCCAGCGACTCACAAACGAATCCCCACAGGCCCGGTATTGGTCTCCATTCAGTTCTGGTGTTTGATGTACTTAATATGCAGGCAGTATGTTTCCACCTTCACCACTGGGTACACACTGGACCAACTTAACTTGAGCAAAGGGACTGAAAGATTTCCCCACGCCTTGTCTTACAGTAGGAAAAAATGGCCAAAGAAAACATTCGTTGCCTCTGGACAAATGCAGGAGGCAATGAGTCTGATTAATGTGCACAGTGTGCAGATCATAGATCTCCTCAGGACCATCAAATGAGTGAGCCATCAAGCTGACACTTGAGCCTTCTCTATATATTTTTTCATTCCATACCCGCTACTCCCACAGGAGAGTTGAAATTCCCTAGCTGAAGTGGCACAAATTTATTTAGCAGATCCTTACAGTACTTTTATTTTATGGTTGCCAAGAAAACCTCTCTCACTGACTCTCCTTGCCAAAACGCTTCCTACGTGATACCTGGCAGTGTTCTGTGTGCAGATGAGCTCAGTGAGAGAAAGCAGGAGGCAGGATGGAGGGCTTCAGACGGACACCAAGGAGATGACAGACCCTTGGCAGCTAGAGGCTCCTGACTAAAGGGCCTCGCTCTGACAACATAGAAAGGACTTGATAGTCCAGGGGGGATAGAGCGGTCAACAAGCTGAATCCTGCTTAACTCTTCAGGCTTCCCCAGTGCTGAGAGCCAGCCAACTGTAGCTGACCCACTGGAAAACCACCTGCTGGGCCAGCTTTGCTTCCCAGCCGCAGAAATCCAACAAGGAAATGGGGGTTCTCGTATAGCAAGACCACAGGATCAGAGAGTCATGGAGATTATGAGAGCCTGCAAGCTAGGGACACATTAGGCGTGGAGGTCTTTACTGGCTAGCTGCTTGTAGGGCGTTTGCAAGGAAGGAAAGATTTCAGAAAAGGAAGATTCAAAACATGGTTCCTTCTTAAGCAGTAAGACCTTAATGACAATTGGGGCAGCTGTGGAGTGGGGATGGGTAGGGACAGATGGATCCCACACCACGTTTGTGTTGGACACACTGCACCAATACCAACAAACAGGTTCATAGGGTGAAACTCTGTTAAACGTTAGAGGGCACATAGCCCTCTAGGGGTAAATGTTAGCCATTGTCCTCAGAAAGACAAGCTGGACTAATAAGCTATCAATACAAATACACAGACCAACAAGTGAAGGGACAATGAGACATCTACCCTGTCTAGCTAAGGCTGGTTCCCTGGAAGGAAACCCAGGGCTCTTCTGACTAGGGGTACCAGACTCTGTCAGCATTCAGGCGGTTCCCTGAAGACATTCCACTGGGAGGAAATAGGAATGTCCTCCCTTTGCCAGGATTAGAACTTCTCTTCAGCTGGGGGAAAACAAGCAGGAAAAGTTGTTGCAGTCATTAGCTGTCCAAGCATGCAGCCTTGCTTTACGTATGAGAGGGGATGTGGGTGCTGCTGGAAGGGGTGATGAGGAATGCTTTATGACTGGAAGGAGTAGAGTTTATAGCATCAGCTTCAGGAAGGGATATGTAGGCTGCTTTTGGCAAATGGCTAAACACAAACCTTTGCCAGCATTAGTAATGCCTTATGCAATATCAGAGGGGAGTGAAGGGGTGGGGGGAAGAGGGAGCCTTCTGACTTGAACCAGAACTTTTGGTCACCTCAGCAGCTCTCATCTGGTTACCTGTTATCCCCATCAGAAGTTAAACTGGAACCATCTAAACAGAAATCTGAAAAACCCAAGAGGATACCTGTAGTTCAGAACCACACCCAGGCCCTTGGAATTACACACCTCATATTTTAGTTCTGGATTATAGTCAGTATTGCTTTGTTCTCTAATTACAATGTACATAAAAAGCCTTGCTTTCCCCAATCAGATTACACCCTCCCAGGGGAGGCCTGGCATGTTTTGCAGGTCATTTCCATAGTAAGAATCACAACTGGACATGTGGCAGCAATAAACATCTGAGTCTCTTTCCAAGGAACTTAACTGATTTCCCCTTAATGCTGAGCATATCATAGCAAAATGTGCAAATGACATCGAATTTTCTCTAAGAAATGCCCTTTGGAAGAACTCACTGCTATTTTCTGAGCACCCACCCACTCTGTCCCTAGCACTTGGTTTTACAACCAAAGAGCCCAGGTTTCCTGACAGCCATTTAGTTGTTCATTTAAAAAATATCTGAATATTTATATGTAAGATGTTATCTAAAGACTTTCCAATTTTATGTAGTGGTATTCTTCTTAATAAAGATAACCTATTAAATGTGTAAGAGTCATCATAGCTTCCTAAGATCTTTAAAAGTCAATAGATTTCACAAATCAGGGGGAAAATTATTTTCTAGTGTATGTGTCTTGCTTTCAGTTTAGAAAGTATCACCAAACTTGTAAGCGAAAGTCGATGAACACCTTTTTGAGAGGAGACTAACACTCTTCTTGCCCAAGTGCTGGACTAATCTTGATCCAAAATTAAATAACGGCTATTTCAGTTTGGTTAATTTTCCCAGCACCTCAGTTTCTCTGTAAAAGCATTATAGTCACAAGAGGATAGGCTTTAATCTACATAGTCACTAATGCTGGATTTCATGACATAAGTAACCTATGCCACAACATATGTTCATATGTACATTACAGAGGCAATTACAGACCTTTTGCAAACATAAGGTTTCATACAGTGGGGCATATTTTCTATTTCCTAGGGAACCGGAGTCCACACTAATGATCTTACCTGTAATAAATCCAGACTACCAATTCGTGAGACAGAGCGAATCTGGAGTCATGGCCAAGACTGGAGTTCTCACACACACAGATAGATAGAGGCCAAGGGCAAATTCTCAGCTGTGCTCTTACGGAGCAATATAGCTCCCATTTGCCTTCCTCAGTCTGCTTCCTTCCTCCATCCCCATGTGACCTTGGGGAGGTCATTCAACCAATTTAGGTCTGTTTCCAAGAGGTGGTGTGATGTGGAGTTAAGCGCATTGACTCTAGAGCCAGGCTGCTTGAGTTCAAATCTTGGCCCTGTTGTTTACTAGTTGTGTGATCTTAACCACTCTGTGTCTGTCTCCTCAGCATGAAATACAGATAACAATGGATGTTGCTTCATGGGAATTAAGAGTTATTTAATACGAATTGCTTAAAACACTGCCTGGAATGCATTAAACGCTATGGAAGCCTTAGCTATTATTTCCTCATCAACAAAAAAACAGGTAACACCCACATGGCCAATTGCTTAAGATTTTTATAAGAATCAAAACTGATAGCGTGTATATGGGGACTTTGTAAATTGTAGATAACTATTGTAAGCCCTTGAGTTTTGGGTAGGTTGGTCTATTATATTATAAAGTGACACATCTGGCTTATACACTGCTCTGGGAGAAACAGGGCCAGGACCCCAAAGTGGCTTGGTCATACAGTGCCACAGCCTGGCACCGGCACTGAGCAAAACGTCTCTAGAACTTGTTAGGGTCCATCAGCCACACCCTCTTTTTCTCCTTCACTTATTTTTCCTAAGATGAAATTCTGCATTAAGATACAGGAATTACAATCTGTCTCAACCACCCTACTCAGCACAATGAAAAAAGGTTGGTTGAAGCTGAGATTCCTCCAGTTCCATCCTGGTCTGTCAAATGCCAGGCAATTCACCACATGTGACCCACTCTTTTAAGCAAAATAAACTGAAAGAGGATGAAAGAAGGCACTAAATCCTGCTGCTAGCTATCAAACCATTCTGATTAGAGAAATTTATGTCCATTCTGGACAACTGAAATTCTCCAGAAATAAGACCCAGAATTCCCAAGAAGTGACACGGTATCTGTACCTCAGAATACACTCAAATAAAACAGCTGGAACAGCCACTCCTTGTTTTCTACCCTTATCCTGCCTAATTATTTAGGACATAAACCCAGTAGTGGATGTCTCACACATTCAGTGATAACGATAAAATCCAGATCCTCCGAGGCCACTTTTGGATGATCTTATTTCAAATTTTTCACTGTTATAAACAATACTGTGATAAATGAAAGTATCTTTTCGATCTGTCCAAACCTATTCATATTTTTTGTCATGTGTTTTCCCAAATGAGTAGTCAACTCCAGGTACATGCTTACATTTGAGAATTTCAATCAATGCCACTGCCCTCGTGTTCACCTTCCTTTGTCACAGGAATCTACCAAAGGTCCTGGGTATTCAAAGAAAGGGGTAGGCAGAGAGTATGGTTTCCAAAATCCTGGCTCCGTCTGCTGTTACTTTATGATTCTTATTTTCCCAACTAAAATGTGATCCGCATGAAGAGAGGTGCTTCCCTGTTATCATTTTTATATCTCTATATTTTTGAGTTCCCTTTGGTGCCTAACACAGCGCTTTGCACATAGTAGACCCCTAATAAATGGCTGTTAATTGGAACAGCAAGCCCCCTCTTTGCCACTTCGTGTCATTTTTGTTCTGAGACCCCAGTGAGGCTGGATTAGGAAAGACATGGGGTACAATTAGGAAGCTAGGGGCATTCTGGTTTGTGTGGGACCCTGGCACCCCTCTGGGACCTCTGGAGTCAATGTGAAGCTGCCACTGCCTGCTGGGGTTCTGTGTTGGGGATGACCTAGCCCCAGGACAGCATAGCAGGTAACTGCGGCTCTGAACACACTCTCAAGTCCGCCCCACTCCAGACATTAATCCTTCAAGACCAGTCTAAAACCAAACCAATTCCAAGAGCTACCAGGAAGGCAAATTCATGTTTGGCTTAGCAGTGAGAGCAAAGCTATTCCTGTAAGAGAAGAACATTAAAAATGCCGTCAACTGCCTAAACAGGATTTACATGAATTTAACTGGCTACTCTAGGACACAGTGAGCCTTGGAGTGGCTTCTGTCATTAAGACAGTGACCGTGAGCAGAGAGCACGGGGGCGGGGAGGGGGCAGGCATGCTTGGCTGAGGGCAGTTGGGCAGTGGGGTGGAGGGGTGTCAGAGTGTAAAGTGCAGGCTGGAATCTCAGTGCACCTGGAACCTTCTGATGGATACACGCCCTTCCTTCTCTTCAGAGGCAGCACAGGGGTTTGGGTGGACAAGCTGGAATCTTGGTCTTATCTGGTGCATCACATGGTCAGTCAAGGGGCAATAATACTTGTCCTGACCCCCAAAACAGAACTTCTATACTCAGCTCTGACACCTTGCTGGGCCTCAGTTTCCTCATCTGTAAAATGATGAGGATGCTATCCCCTCGCCACTGCTCACATCCAGTTAATCACTCAGACCTGACAAGTACTCCTCCTGATTACATTTAGCATCAGACACCTTCTCTGCACCACACTCCCCTGGCCTCTGTTAAGCCCCATGAAGTCCCACCTGGATCACTGAATTTCCTAACTCATCGCTCCAACTTTGTCTCCTCCATTCTCCATGCTGGACCAATTGTTTTTCTGAAATTCAATTCTTGAATGTTTGAACCTTTCAGAGGCTCCCATCTGGTTTTAGCACCCATAATACTCTATTCTGGTGTCTCCGCCTGGCCCTCCAGCCTTATTTCCTTCCCCACAGCTCTCCGCCTGCTTCAGATCCCCAGGTGGGCACCATGCTCTCTCGTGGACCCCTCTGCCCTCACGTGTGTCCTCCTGTGCCTAGGACAGTGCTTCTCAAAGTGTGGGCCTTGCACTGTGCCTACCTGCAAACTGCCACTGGCTTGCAGTGAAGTAAGTAACAAAATTGAGAGAAGGTGTTTGAAACTTTTATAACTACTTGACAGTAATTTTATGTCTGTTGAATCTAACAAAAATTGGGGCTTTTATTTTGTCTTTTTTAAATTTCATTTTTCTAGTAACTTACTTTTATTACGTCTTATAAAAGTATTGGTCCTAAATGGATTGAGAAATGAAAAAACCCCAGCGGTTTACAGCCACAGATAGCATCAGGAGCTCTGGCCAACACCTGTTTTCCTTCCTCTCTGGGCTGACAACCTCAGTCTCATCAAAGCCTCTCTGTCTCAGAAGCCTTCTGTATTCCTTCCTGGGACAAGCTGGGCGTCTCTCTTCCATGCTCTGATGATACTTGGTGCAGACTTCTAAGTATAGCATTTGTTGTAGTGACCGTGATTGTTGGTTTCCCTGCAGATCTGCCCCATGCTTATTTCAGCTCTCTAACCCAGAAAAGAGTACCTGGCACAGGGCCAAGTAGGCAGTTCAGTGTTGACTGAATTGCACAAACCCCTCTCCATTTCTTACTGTAAAATCTCGTTGTGTACCCCTTATCTGTACACTCCTTGATTGTAAAATCGTTCTGGCCTGTGTATCTCCCTCCAAGGCCTTCTTGGTGTTCTGTACACAATGGACGCTGAGGAAATGAGGAAGAAATGATAAGAAGTGCTTTCTGCATCTGGTGGTGAATTCTTTATGCCATCCATCCAATTGCATTGTTTCTTCTCTAGCTCTCAATCTGGTCCTAGAGTTAATACATAAGAAAGCTGGGCTTGTATGTTCAACAACTGGTGACTAATGTGTGTGCCTGGTGATTAAATATCATTACAACAGTGTGGTATTATAACCAGACAAGACAAATCACCCCTGTATATCTTGCAGAAAATTGAAAGGTCAGTCCAGGAAGCAAAGAAATAATGAGATTCCTGAAGCTCTTGATCAAGTTGAAAAGCTCATTTGATTTTTTAAGAAAGGCATTTCATGGAAAACTCCAAAGCCAGAAGGGATGGGCTATTACATAAGAAACAACTTAAAAGCTCAGAAAATCCTTGCAGCCCAACCTAAAGAACATGATTCCCTTCATATGGAACTCATTTCTTTTTGAAAGTTGATAAATCAAAAATTTCACCGGGAACTGGTCAGTTCCCTGTGTTTTCCAGAGAAAGCCATTTGGAAACACATTTCCTGAACTTCAACCTCTTGGGTTCTACTCCTAGATTTTCCCTCTTAAGCCGTAGAAAAATTCTCTCTCCTCTCTGCTTCAGAGTCCTTTCTTTAAAAAGAGGTGACACGATCACCTGCCCATGTACAGGACACAGTGAATGAAATCATCCCGGGAGCTTTCCAAGGGCTTCTGAGGCACAGGGCCTACTTAACGGTTAGGTAAATAACAAGCCCCAGAGACAGGACAAGTGATCTTTTCCCCATTGGACATGGGACTCTAGTCCTCATTCAAATCAAGAAGCAAAGTCAGGGGGTGAAAAAAAACAATTACCAAAATTTAAGATCTGACAAAAAAGTGAATTATTTTGAAAGCAGAACATTTTCACTGACTGACCTAGGCAATGTACAAGCAATTGGGTTCCACCCACTCAGATAAACCCCAGCTTCCCTCTGGGTTTTATGGCTGTTCCAAACAATGTTTTACCTGCCTATAAAGCCTGGCTCCCATTAACGAAGACATGAACTTGGAATTTTTGATCTGGGTTACGTGATACATTCCCGGCTAGGAAGGTGGTGCTCTCTCCTCCTGTATCTTTCCACTGTTTCAAATGAGGTCACAAGTGCCAGGAGGCAGCAGTGACAAGTCTGTGTGGGCAGAGAAACATGGGCCAAGGCAGGCCACATGTGTTCTCTTCTGCAAGAAACATTGACTCCATCCTGTTGGCACACGTGGGGGAGGCTGTGAACTTTGTAGTTTGTGCCACAAAGGAGCCGAGACAGCCTCCAAGCCATTGCTGTGGGGCGGCTTTTCCTTCTCGTGCAGCTCAGGAGGCAAGAAGGACCTGCCCTGCCAGGTCCTCAGAGGTCAGGACTCAGGGCCATCTGAGGGGTTCTGCCTGTTCTGGATTGGGAGTTGCCCCCGCAACTCCTGACTCCTGGCTGGCCAGAGCCAAATGTGACAGGGGTGAGTGGCCTGAGGGAGTGCCCTTTCCTAAGGACAGAGAACATGGCCTGCCCTCCTCGGAGCCCACAGGGCAGGCGCTGGGGTGGCCATTCTGCTCTCTGCCCTGGACAACGCTGACCTGCCCAGTTTTGACGCAGGGACAGAGCCACAGGCTTGATAATTCTATGCCCTGACCAAATAAAGACAGTTAACTACCCCATCTGCTGAGATCAAGAAAAACCCACTGGATATGTAAAAAGGGAGAACTGACGGGTATTATTAGCAGTGGCTCTGAGTCATTCAACGTTTCAAAGTTGAGATGAGAGTTCACCGACTGGTGACTGTTTTCATGTAAATTCCAGGACAACTAAGCACAGTCCCATTTAAGTCTCTAACCATTGCTAAGTGTCTCTTTTGTGGGCTCCTCCTCCCCCACCTTCCCTCAAAGTGTAGGCGCTCCCTAAGGTTCTGTGCTTGGCCCTTGCCTAGGTTCATTCCCAGCACTATTGCTAGACCATATGGCGCCTTTGTGCAAATTAGAAAAAGGCGCCCCTTTCTCAAGACATGTTATCACTGACTCTTAGAAAATTCCTGGTCATTATATAAATCTTCAGTGACTACGCAGGAGTGCTACTCTCCCGAGCTATTCACTGCCTTCTGCCCAGTCCTGCAGTTGCTCGGCTTGGTTCTCTACCCGTGCAGTTAAATTCCATGGATTCAAATATTACCCTGGACAGATGGCTCCCAAACCAAAATCTCTACCCTGACACCCCTCTCCAGAGATCCAGACCCGCATGAGAAGTTAGAAATGAATGCTTTGGGGGTATAGCCACTAGGGGTGTTTTAGCCCTTCAAACCCAAAAGCATGAAAACTAGACTACCCAAGTGCTGTCTGCCCTCAGTGAAAAGCTTTAGCACCCTCCTTTGGAAACCTTGGAACCATCTAAATGCCTACTCCTTGGTCCCCTCACCAACTCGTCACAGCATCCTTTCTACTGTGTCATTCCCATTCCTCTTCTTTCTCTTGCCACTGTCACTGGCTTGCTTCAGGCTGTGACTCTTTCTTGCTTGACTTATTCTAAGGCCTCCTACCTGAACTCCAGCCTTCCTGGCTTGCTGCTCTGCACTCCATTTAACACACTACATTATTTCTTGTTAAGTCTCTTCCTCAAAAACGTCTGATGGCTTCTATTGCTAGGCAAATAAAGCCAAACTTCCTAGCCAGGTATTCAAAACCTTCCATGTTCTCACCTCAGCCTACCTTGACTGCCACCTACCCCTGCTTCAGTCCTCCCGTCCCTGGATTCCTCACAACTCCTCAGCACGGAGCACTTTCCCGCCTCCATGCTTCTGTCCCTATTGTTCCATCCACTGGGCTTGTGTTTCCCTCATTCCCTGTTAGCTGGAAACCTATGACTCAAATGCCATCTCTTCTCCAAAGCCTCCTCTGACCATCACCATCAGAATTCAGAGCTTCCTTTTCTGTGCTCGTATCGCACTGTTCACATTTTATGTTGACCATTTATGGGACTGTGTCTGAAATGATCAATTTATTTATATAATTGGAGCCCCCAACGGACTAAATCCTTGAGGGGAAGGATCCTGTTTTATTTATCTTTTGCTCTTCAGAGCCAAACCCAAGTACAAAGCAGTTGCTGGTGACAAGTTGAATGAGTAACTGAATGGCAAAGCCGTCTCCTTCATGGTCAAAGCAAGGCCACGGACGACTTAACGGTGGTCTGCTCTGAGCCTGCATGCTTCAAAGCACCAGCCACACAGGGCAAATGAGTGCACGGCAGTATGTCAGGCAGGCTGAAGGGCACTTCCCAAACCAGAAAGTCCATTAAAACAAACACACTTTTATGCCGTAACTCACAGCCGCATCAAATGCAATTCCTAGAAACCGCAAGCTCTGGCAGGGTGTGCTGAGGCTCTGCATCTTGAATGCAGGTTGGCAGGATTTGGGGCCTCTTTCTGGAGTCCCCTTCTGCCTCTGCTCAGCTCTCCAGACCCTGGACTAGCCCAGCCCCACCACCCATGCTAATAACGCATTACAGGAATCTGAACATTACCCAGAATAATGCTCACCTTGGGGAGGTGAGGACGGGGACAGGAATGAAGAGATGACCGAGATGCTTACCAATCGAGTTCATAGCACTATCTTGAGAAAATAACAAAAAACTTGACTAGAAGCTCTGACTGACTGGAACAGTGTCCCCAGCTCCACTCTTCAAGATCCGTTTACAGAGATGAGAAAGCCAGGAAAGAAAGACCATTTATAATACTGGGCTTCATTTGCAAGATAAACTCAACATCTGACCTGCATTTTTCATCTTTACTGGGATATTCAAACCCATGTTTATCTGAGACCAGAGTCCCCAGTTCCTGGGAAAGAAATGACCAGAAGCACAAGTCTACCAAGATGGAAACTGGGAGGGGTGGACTGATTTTGCTTTTCTGACACAGTGGAAAATGTGGATGCCTGTGTATACCTCTGCTCTCTCTGTATCTTCCTCTTGCAGAAGCCTGACTAGCACATGGAAAAGGGAAGAGCTCGCAAATCCAGCTGATTACACATTTTCCTGACTAGCTAGGCTTCTGTTTCCCTTTCATTGTCACTAAGATGGCCTTAATAATATCATTAACCCAGCCACCCTCTATCACCATGCGTATAGAGGAAAAAAGTCCTCTATTGCTAGTTAGAGAAGAGCAAAAGTCCGACCTCTATACTGCCTTGATTCTCACATCTGTGCCTGCTCTCGCCTTCTAATGCTTCAGAAACAGGCAAGTTCCTGAAAACTAATGACCCAAAATACTTGCCAGCTGCTAGCACTCTCACTTTCATCAAGTCAGATCTCATCAGCATTTTGAGATATGTGGTTTCTTGGAAACAAAGAAATAACGGTAGTTATTAGTAAGCATTCCCTTTGTCAATTGCTGTGTTAAAGGTTGGGGACTAAAGGAAACAGGGAAATTTAGGGCTTATGCATATAGATTCACCTTCAAAGAAAACAGAGTCTAGGTAATTCCATCTGAAGACACCAATGCCTTACAAGCTATTCCGTGGATGGTCACTGTCTGCAGCAACTCTCCTTGTTCTATTAGGACCAAACTATTTCATTAAACGTGTATTCAGGAAGAGTCACTGTGTGACCAAAGGGAAGAAGAGGCAATCAGGTTCCCCATTTTAGGGTTTCTTTTTTTTCCTTTTCCTTTTCTTTCTCAGTCTGAGACCAGGGAGCTGCTGGGCAGATAGCTGATAGCCTTTCCCATCCTTCCTGGAAATCTCGGTAAGGATAGCATCTGGATAACAAAGGAAGATGAGCTGTCCAAAGGGAGTCCACCCAAGAACTCAGGGAGTTCAAACTTGGCTTAGGAGGGTCAGCATTGCATGCTCAAAGGAGCCTGGCATGGATGGTGACACCACTGACCTCCCAGGTGGGGCAGGGACACTGCCACAGGCCCACTGAATTGAGGCCTGAGGCTGCCATGTGGTGAAATTCCTCCTGCTGACTCACAGGAGTACCACAGCAGTGTGTAGAAATTCCGTGATGAAAGCTGATATTCCTGACATTTCTCCGAGCACTCAGATTTTCCAGTGGAATTCCTTGAGTAGTCTTTCTGTCATCCCAACTGCAGAGAGATGGCTCAGTATTTCCAAAGTGAGGTGGAAAGCTCATGTGGTTATAAAATTCTAACATTATCCACATTTTCTCTGAGAGATCCACAAGGGGACTTACTGAAAAGGAAGACTAAACCAGGCCTGGTGGACACGGGCCTGGAGCGAAAGGACACCGGGAGGCCTTGGAGGCAGTGAATTAGCGACCAGGGCCAAATGGAGTACAGACATTTCATGCTGGTCTGGCCTCGGGCTGCGGTCTTTCTTCTCTGAATTGAACTCTCGCTGTAGAGACATATGAGTTCTATTTGGTTAGAACTGTGTGATTGGCGTGTTCCCCTTGGTCCCCATTCTGAGGTGTTTAAGTTTGAGATCCCATGTAAAATACTTTAGAAAGGAGGTCTCTCTCTCTCTCTCTCTCTTTTAGTTCTATGGAGTAAAAATAAAAACCTCACTTATTTCCTTCTATGCAATTTTCACAACTGGTAATTACTTTTACTTCTTAATAAGTTTACACTAGAATACATGCTTCCTATAGGCAGGATTTTGCTTGTCTTGGTCACTGTGTTATCCTAAGGTACAAAGTAGGTCTCAGTCAATATGTGTTGCATGAATACATGAATGACTAAATGGACACATGGTTAAATAGATGAATGTGTACCCATAAAGTTATGAATACAGACAAATTCATATTTTATGTAAATACATTAAAGTATCATGGAACTCAAGGGAAAGGCAATTTTCCCCAATGTATCTTTGAAACTAAAATATTGACACATGCTGAAGAAAAATATTTAAAAATGGCTGGTAACTAAATTTCCAATTCATGGACTAGGGGAGAACAGTCCATGGAAGGAAAATGCTGGGAGAATTCCCTCCTACAGGAGGGGACCTCTCTCAGTTTGTAAAAATATCCTTCTTCCTTTGGTTCTGCCATCTCACAGGAAAAAAAGAGTTGTAGAATGCAGACGTCTGTTCATAGGGTGACTGTGCAGGGCATGGTCCAAAAGGGGACGCTGCGAGTGAGAGGCGATGCTATTAAGGGGAATCCCAGAAGCCGATTGGGACTTCTCTGGGAACAGTAAGACATGGGGCTGACCTACTTCTTCACCATGGAAGGTAATCAAAGCCCACTCAAAGTTAAAACAATTTCTTGAAATTCTTCTTTTGTTGAAAGTGCTTGTTCTTTATTGAATCCTTCTCATCTTGAACTCTTGGATGAGTTTTTATCTTGGGAATTAATTGTCAGACAGTACAGTGTCTTGAGCTTCTCTGGTAAGTTGTCAGTTCTAAAGTTAACTCCTTAAACACAAAGTAGGATACGGGCCACACTTCCTGGATTATATATCCTGGTCATCCTCTGCAGGACAAGCCCTCGAAGCTACCTCTTTCATTGGGTGACAACAGAATTAAAAAATACACAGTAGCTGCAGCAAATTCCACAAAGCACAGCAGCCCCTTAGGCAGACTTCAGAGGGAAAGTGTTTTCTAA
Source organism: Rhinolophus sinicus (assembly GCF_057876585.1). Lineage (NCBI taxonomy): Eukaryota > Metazoa > Chordata > Mammalia > Chiroptera > Rhinolophidae > Rhinolophus > Rhinolophus sinicus. Next base: position 168,459,142 of record NC_142503.1, on the reverse strand, counting down.
CATTTTCACTTCCTCTGGTAGTGCCATAGCACAAAGATTAAACTCAGCCTGCCTGGCCATAAAAGCTTCAGTTTTTCCCATTCTTGCTGCCAAAGCTGAAATGCCAAGAAATGCTGGGAACTGTGATTACACACACTTCATATTTTGCATTCTAAAACCCCAAGGAATAAGCTCCAGAGAACAGAGTCCTATTTCTCAAATGGCAGCTGAACAGATACCGCACTCAGGCTCTGCTGATCATGGCTTCGTATTTGCATGAGGAGAAACAAAGACCTCACAGATTCTTCCAGTCTGTGTGTACCTTCCTGGCATCTGTGGCAGACGTTGGCTAACTTTTCTCATTCATTTCTTTTTCAAGTTTTAACATTCTGTGTTACTCAACCAGATTCTTACGGGGAAAAAAAAAATTACCACCACACATATAAGTCAGTCATAAGGAAACTCACTTATTGCCTCTGACAGGTTTGAACCTGTCTGTTCTCAGACGAGAAAACAAAACTTCAGTGTTCTTGAGGCCAAAATTGTACCTCCTTCCTTAGTGTGCCAGTAAAGCAGTCAGCCTGACAGTATTCAGATTACAGGTTTGCTTTGTCCAAATTTTCCTCCTCAGCTGTACATTGAGCTGTCAATTAATTTCACTGCCACAGTATATTTTTCTCAATTCCATCCCCCAGTGTAGGTGTTAAAACAAACAAACAAAAACAAAAACAAAAAGCAGGTCTTCTTTCCTCCCTCCCTCCCTTCCTTCGAGAATTCACACAAGAGCCACAAGTACCTCAGGAAGAGCTCATGATGGCAAGACCTGGTCTTCTAAACGGTGAATTCTATGACTCACTGTCATCTGCCTTCCCCTATTGTTCATAGTTCCATTTCTTTGTCAGAGTATTTAAAATCCTCACTAGATGAACTTGGGCGGGGCAAGCTTTTCATCACTTGGATTAAACTAAGATTTAAAACTCTCTTGCATAATTGGCGAGATTTGGACACTTGCACACATTCCTTGTGTTCTCAGAGAACGGGCGTTCACTTATGATTTCCCCCTTGACAGGGTTTGCTCCAGTGTCTTGCAGAGAAAGGGGTTTGAGAAGCTCCTGGGAATGAGCAAGGCACCTTTGCATGAAAGCAGGCCCCATCCAACCAGGGTGGACGAGTATGCTGCTGCTCCTTACTCCAGTTATAAATAAAACTGATGCAACTGCTCTACGTGCAGGGCTGGAAATAAATTTCTCTTTGTAGCTATGTAACGGCAAGAAACTCTAAGAAGGCTGTTACATGGTCTGAACAAACCTGCACAGTTTCTCCAACAAGCACCGAATTCTTCACAGGTTTGAATCCTCGCTCACAGACTCTTCTCAGAAAAGAAAAAAAGGCTCAACTGCTACCTTTTTATAGGAGTTCAGAGCTGTTCATTCTAAAGGCTTAGGAAAAACCTCTGTTCTTCAAGGGTATCTGATAACACCACTTGTTTTTCAGTAGGAAACACATTCAAACACAAAGCTTGTGTATGCATAAACCATATCTGGAAGGACATACAAGAAATGGGTAACTGGTTGCCTTGAGAAAGAGGAATTGGGAGGTTGGATTTAGCTTTTGCTGTAATCCTTTTAGAACACCTAAATATTCCCTGTTTAATCATATATGTGGATAACTCATTTAATTAAATTACACTGACATTGCTCTTTAGTCAATAAACAACATCATATTTATACCCATCTTCATATCACTTATCTCTCCCAATGTATTCCCCCAAATAAGTATTGGCTCAGTTGCTAGAAATGAAGAGAAAAAACAAGAAATATTGCTATGCCTTGGGTCAGAAATTGAGGGATAGCAAATGAAAAGAGTAAGAAAAACAGAACTCAGGACACCATGCCTTTAATATCATCATGACAAATGAGAGAAAAAATGTGAGTCTCTTGGATTTTCATTTTGCACCACCCTGTGTAACATCTCGTATGTCTCAGAATTCCCACTTACACCTTACTGACTTCTCTTCTTTCTCTGTCCACTCCCCACTCCTTTTGCTTATTTTTTAAAAATTTGTTCTTAAAAATCACACAAGTAACACATTCTTTCCACAGTCAGTGATACAATAAAAAGATACATAATGAAAAATTAATAACTGCTCACCTTATCCTAAGCTATTTTGTTTCTGTTCTTCCATAACTTTCTCCTTGCACATATCTATATATAGATGGCTTTTGCTATTTTTTTTCTTTTTACAAAAAAATGAGACTAAAATGAGCATACATACCACTCTTTAACTTTTTTTTTCTTCACTTATTTATCTATCAGGGACAAACCACCCTGGCTAATAAATGTAGATATAACTCATTCTTCCTTTCAATAGTTGCATAATATTCCACAGGGGTATACCATAATTTATTCAACTATCGCCTTATTGAATCTGTCCATCTCTTAAATGGATTCACTGTTCAAGTTTCTTCCCTGGATTACTTTCCTTCTTTATAACTGATCATATATGTGGAGCATTAACTGATGCCAGACACTGGGATAAACAAGCCACGTGGATTTAATTCTCACAATAACCCCGCAGACAGGCAGTATTGCTGTCCCCATGTTGTACATTAGGGAACTGAGACTTAGAGGAAGTAAAGAGTTTATCCAATATCCCAGAGCTAGTACATTGTAGAGGTATATTTTAAATCCAAGTTTCATTCCAAAGCCTCTCTTAACTATAAGTCAAAACTGTCTCATTTTTGCACTGCAGCCATTCAGTCAACCTAGATTCTGTGGTCCAAGGTTAGCCTAGTATTTACAACTTTGAGATGGGTCATTGGACAAGGAGTTCCACAGGTACTTCTGACCCGAGGTGTTCAAGTCTTTGTCTCCCACACCGCCACACCTGTGTTCACCCTGTGTCTCATCTTTGTCAATTCACCCTGGAGCAAGGCACTGACTGACTTGAGTGAAAAGCACCCACCTTTTCAAAGTGGACAGTGAACAGAGGTTCTCTGGTTCTGGGGTCCATGACTACCTACTTCTGTGTTTCCATGTGCTTGCAGAGGCTGAAGCTACACTTCAGAGGCTGAAGGTAGGCAGGGATTAAACTCCTCTGAGATATACACAAAAGGAAACTTTAAACACCCTATTGTGAGATCACACCAAAAACGAACTTCTCGCCATGCTTGCTACCCCTATATTCAGCATCAACGAAATTCGATTAAAGACTTGGGCTACTAATATCACAATTCATGTTAGCTTAGTTATTTGTTAAGACACTTCTAATTTTACAAGAGAAGAAGAGTGTAACAAGTCAACTAGATATCAATCCAAGAATCTAAAATGAAAAATTCTGCGGATGGCTTATGATTGCTCAGAAATGAGTGACTGCAAAAAGACACCCAGAATGAACGATAACACGCTAATAGTATTTCTTTCTTTGACAGGTAAACTAGATTGCCTTCAAATATCTGAAAGGCTTTCTTGTAGAAGATTTGTGTTTTTCAGTCTATTCCTTAAGGGTGGGCCAAAACCACTGAACAGAAGATGCTAGGAGACACTGTTTGAGTCAATACAAAAGTGAGATTTCCAACAGTCATAGATGCCCATAGTGGAGGTAACAAGTTCCTTTTTGCTTGGTGGTGTTTAAGTACAGAGAAAATGACCACTCAGCAGGTTGCTAGGTATTCATGCTTTGTAAGAGTAGGGTATATAACTTTAAACTCCCTTCCAAACCCAAGACTCTAGAATTTTATCAGTGGGACACAGGCCAGGTAAATTGTCATCCAATTATCAAGGATGGTATAGAACAATGATTTTGTATGTCAAAGAGCAGGTTTAGATGGGTATTCTGTAGGTTGGAGGAGCAGTGCCAAGGGAGGGAGGAGAAATGAAAGGCCATGCAACCTTCCCATGTGTGCACCACGCACACACCTCTGGAACCAAATCCCTCAACGGTGTTATTCATCAGGGTATGGGGCAGTTTGCCTGTCAGGTTTCACTCACTCTTCTTTGCAACCAAACCAAGAAATTCATCAATGTCTGAGCATTTTTGCCAAATGGAAACAGGGTGCTTGCACCAAGTTACATTTCTTCTTAGGAAGTTCACTGATAAATAAAATTTGACATTTGTGAGACAAGGGAAAACATTCTACCTTCAGGTGCATATCACAGACTATCGAAAGGCAAACTATAATATCACATTCCACTCAGCTATTTCTCCTCCCAGGCTCAAGTACAGGGGTCTAGGAGAAGGATTTGGTCTCAGCACACCTGAAAAACCTAGCTCTAAGACTAACAAAGGTGGCTCAGTGAGCTAAAAGGATGAAAGGCCTTCATGTACTCCTCAGCTATTCCTCGCATCAGGCCACTGTGTGTTCAACTCCAGCAGGTGCTATTCACCCTAGGGCTGAAATCATTTCCAGGTAGATTTTGCACTATCAAGCCAAGTAGTTGCAAAGCACCTTGCTTAATGCAACAGAAAACATTAAAAAACTGAACACATGCATAAATGAATGACTGTAATGGACTGAATATTTGCACACACTCCCATTCCTCCACCATTGTGATTGCATTTGGAGATGGGGCCTTCGGGAAGTAATTTGGGTTAGATAAGGGCATGAGGGTGGGACCCCCATGATGGGGATTAGTGCCCTTTACAAGAAGATACATTAAAGAGCTTGTTTCTTATCTCTCACCAGACAGCCATGTGAGGATACAGCAAGAAGGCAGCTGTCTGCAAGCCCGGAAATGAGCCCTCACCAGAAACCAAATTGGCTGGCACCTTGATCTTGAACTCCTCAGCTTCCAGAACTGTATGAAACAAATTCCTGTTGTTTAAGTCACCCAGTCTATGGTATTCATTAGGCAGCCTAAGCACACTAAGACATTGACTTTGGGACTTCTACAGAACTGGTATTCACAGTCAAGGAGGGATCACAGCCTAAATGTCAAGGATTAACAGAACTTAACTGGTATGGCAGTAGGTTACCTATTTTTGACATTATTATGTTGGAAAACTCAACATGAGGTATTGGGGTATATTCAATATCACACAGATCTCTTTTGAAAACAAAAATTTTAATTATTAAAAAGGCAGTATTTGTCCAATACAGAACATTTGAAAAGCCTTAAAAGCATTAAAAAGAAAATGAAAATCATCTACATTACTTCAGACACTCAGATAATCACTGTTGACATGGCACTGTTTACACTCCTGGCACTATTTTCCCTATAGAGAGTGAACCTGACCGAGAGAATGGGGTCTTGTTTTGGGTGGTTTCTTCTGACCATGACCACCACTGCACTCATGCAGGCCCCTTAAAGGAACCCATCCTCCTATACTCACAAGGATGTTACTGAGATGTGATTTTACTTTCAGGATCTTAATGTGGACATTCACATCCTATAATAACCATATAGAACCAGCACTGGTTGCCTTGGGTGTGGTCAGGAATTAACTAAAAGGAGCACCAGGATATTTGTGGGATGATGGAAATGCTCTATATATCATTTGGAGTGCTGATCACATAGTTGTCTACACTTGTCAAAATGCATTCAGTTGTACATTTAAGATCTATGGGGGAAAGTGAACTGGAAAGATAACACCAATACCCATAATTAGAATACGTACTCTGATGCATTTTTCCAAAGACTGTTAAAAAAGTGAACATTACTGAGCATGTACTGTACACCAGGCCCTGGGTGAAAGCCTTCACGTACACCCCTATTTAATCCTAATAACTACCCTAAGGTGTGCATTTCTAGGACCTCCATTTTATCAGTGAAGAAACTGAGGCTTAGAGGGGCTAAGTAACTTGACTCAAAATTCCACCGCTGAGAAATGACAAAGATTGGAACCCAAATCCCTCCAACCTTGAGGGGAGAAAAAACAACAACATCGTAACACATGCATACCTTTTGACTCAGCAATACCCCCAGCAATCTGTTCTAGGGAACGAATTAAAGACTAATCCAAATAGATGTGTACTAGGATATAAACACGTCATAATTAATAATAGTAAATAAACTTAAATGTATTATAAAGTAAGTAGGTCGATATGATAGACCACTCTGTATCAATTAATATTAGCTTGAAGAGAGAATGTAAATGACTTTTGTGATAGGAGAAAATGGTCATAACATATTAAGTTAAAAAAAAAAAAATTCAGGTTCAAAAATATACGAGTGTCTTTAGTTGCACTCTTGTGGCTGCCTCGATGTCCTGAATCATTTTGACTTTGTGGAAGAGCCAGAAGTCGCATGGTGCCAGATCCGGTGAATAAGGTAGATGAGGACACACCATAATGTTTTTATTTGACAGAAATTGCTGTACCAGAAGTGATATGTGACACATAGTATTGTCATGATGGAGCATAAGATATCACAAAAGAGAACTTTCAGCACTGCTTCAGAAAGTGGCAAGAACAATGGGATAAGTGAGTTTGAAGCAAGGGGCAGTATTTTGAGGGGGATTAATGGCAATGTGTCTTTTACTGTAATACATTTTTTTAGTTATTTAAACATTCATTGTACTTTTCAATCACAGCCCGGTATATAGTATGACCTCAATTTAAAAAAAAATAAATACATTAACAAACTTTAAGGAAATATATCTGAAGAAAAATTTTCTTCCAGTGGCAGGATTATAGGTTATTTCTTTTTTACTTTTTATATTTTAAATTTACAACACTTACTGTAGTGTTACTTTTATAATTAGAGAAAAATAATTTTATTTTAAAAATAAACAGAGGAAAAAAACCATTGCTTTCACTAATGAAAATAGACCTAATGAAGTCTACATATACACATTTTTATGAGTAGAATATATTTGTACAGCCTAGTTTGAAGGCTGTACTCAGCCCCTTAATGACTTCGGGTGTTAATGTTACGCAATAACTTACACATCACTGTAGAAAAGTGAAATCACAGTCAGCTGTGCAAAACATACATGGTAGGTTTAAGGAATTTACAAAGCAATGTCCAGTTTAGAAAATGATCTCAAAGACGTTATTACCTTTGCTTTCAGGAGAAAGGCATAAAAATTTGAACAGAGTATCTTTGAAGCCCTCTGACTACAGCAGACAGATCTCATGCAACTCTGAGAAGGATTAGTATCACCTTAAGCAAAAAAAGTACACAACTTAAATTTGCCGCAAATGCTATGGATCTACGTCATCAAGTGTAGCAACGTGGCTGAAGAAGCATGGCAAAGACCACCACTGTTTCTCAAACCCAAGTACTGGATGTCTCCTTTTAAAAGAACATTGGAAGAAACCTTGACAATGAGTAATTTCCTATGAAATACCTCTCATTGGAGAATTACAATCACAAGGAAGGCATTGTGTCTTTACAGTGGATGAAAGAATGATACATTTTTTTCAGTAGATCAGAAAATTATCACAAAGGATTTTCAAGTATAAAAAAAGAATTCAAATGTTTTGAATTCTGAGGAAATCACGGGTTTGGACCAATAGAATGCTGGGGATAGACAGTGGGTTAGACGTGGTCCCTGCCCCATGAGACAGCCCAGATGCAGAGACGCACAGGCCAGTAAACGCACTAAGGGAAGGGTATGCTTGCAGGATGCCACGGCGGCAGACAGGATGCGCACCTAATCTAGATGGAGGTTGGGGAGTTGGGGAGGCTAGGAAAAGTTTCCCAGAAGAAGTGATGACTAAGCTGAGATGGCACAGACCAGCAGGAGTTAGCTTGGCAAAGGGGGAGAAGGTTCCCCGCAAAGGAAAATGCACATGTAAAGGCCTGTAGGTTGAGGGAACTCAGCAACCTTCATGGATTCAAAACCGAGATGGGTTTGTAGAGTTCTGCCACATACTGCGTGACTTTGAACTGAATCACTTTACTTCCCAGAGCCTCAATCTTTCTTTCTTATCTGTAAAATGAGGATAACACCACTTACATTGGAGAGATGTCATAAGAAGTTAAAATAGATGAAAAATTCCTTACAGAGGCATTCATCCTTATGATTTACGTGCTCAAGACATGTGGCGAATATTCCATATCGCAGAATCAAGGGGGGAGCTTCGGTCAGCTCCCTCCACTCTGCCCCAGCGTATTGTGCTCCAGCCCCCTGCTCTCTTTGCCACTCCCTGACCTTGCAGAGCACACTCCCCCACAAGGGCTTCATCCTTGCCATTCCTTCTGCCCAGAATTCTCTTCCCCTAGATAGTCACATAGAGCCTGCATCCTCACGTCCTTAGGTCTCTGCTCATCTGCTCAAATGTCTCTTAGTAGAGAAGCCCTTCTTAACCCTCTGTGTAAAATATTAAAATCATTCTCCCTGAATTTTACTCTCCCCTTAAACAGCTTTTTCTCCATAGAAATTAGCACCCCAATATCTCATATATTTACTTTCTGTGTGTCTGACTACTGCACTAGAATTTGTGCTCCCGGAGGGCAGGGGCTTTGTCTGCTTTATTTCCTGTGTACACCTAGAGCTTAGAACAGTGCCTAGCACACAGTAGGTGCTCAACACATTTTTGTTAAAGGAACAAATAAATACACTAAGCTGAAGGGCAGTGCCTTTCTTCATTCTTTTCCTCTCTGACAGCCTGACAGAAAGCTTTGTGTTGCCTTGAGTGGACATTTCATAAACATTTGTTCAGGTGTACAATTGAATCACTTTTTACAAATGGCACTGTTCATCGGGTACCTAAAGATCAATTGACTGTGTTTCTATTGCTTAGCAAATAAATCCAATATTGTGTTTAATTATAATGAAGCAACACATTGCTCGCTCAATTTGGTGGGCAGAAAAGCAAAACTGGTGGTCTGATTTCATTAGCCAGTGAAATCTATTACCACATTTATCAATTGGCTCCAAATAACCACAGCCTTTGTTGATGCAAAAGGTCAAACACTGATGAGGTATGCCAGGATCAGTACTCTGATTTAACAGATGAAGTATAGAAAAACAATCAATGTGTCCCAGGGCTGAAATTTCTGCCATTAATCAAGGTCCATTGAGAAAATGCATTACTGGGACTAAGCCACCAAGATATTCATCCCACTAATGGTCTGAAAAGGTTCTTAAATTTCCCCTCAAATGAACAATCAAAAATTTGCTTTAATACTGGAAATGGTAAACTCAAAATGAGTTCCACTGCTTCCCCCAAATGCTAAAGACACAGTTGAAACTGAAACAAAATGCTGAGTCTACAAGTCTTACAATCTATCTCATATGCTTCAGGGCATCCTAAGAAAACTATCTTAAAGATTTATGATTAAGTTCATGGTAAGTATATTAATTACACACAATTTTAAGGTGTTGCTAAGATGCCAAGAAAATGATGTGATTTGAAAGAGAAGCACAATAAGATTTAGTTTATTATAGACAGATTGGTCTTCAGAGGGTTGGCTTTACAAGCTAGAACTCCAATTTCTGTGAAAATTCCCTATTCCTGAGGAAGAGTCTTGAGGATAATTTCAGCTCCAGCTGATGCTATAGAGAAAACACAAATCAGCTGATAGCATGTATGCAAAGAATAACCTCTTATATTGACCTGGAGTGTTTCAAAAGGCTTTTGCATTTTCACTTCCATCTGACTTGAGTTTCATCAACAGAGAAGCTGTGTAATGATGTCCCTAATTGTGCAGATGGACTAATGGGCTCAGTGCATCCAGCAACCTGCCCACATCCCAGGACAGCATGAAGCAGAGCTGGGTCTAGCTACCCAGGTCTTCTGAAAACCAGGCCCAGCAGTCTTTCAGTTGAAAGAATATATGCTGCCTCTCAAACTTATTTTAAAGTGAGTGACCTCTTTCTATTCTTTTATAGTATTATATTTTAAATGGAACTATACTTTGGGGATGCTTAAGCCTAAATGATGCACTATAACAAGTTTTTGTTTGTTTGTTTGTTTTGCTTTTTACCCCAGAGCCCAATTTAGGCAGATTTCTAATGGGGCCTGGTTCTCTAGGGTTCTGTCCTTGGCTCATTGCTCCATTTAATGCAATCTTGTTGAGCAATCTCACCCAGTCCCATGATCTGAACTAATATCTATGTCCTGATGATTTCCAAATTTTCAGAACCACCAGCCCATCCTCTTCACTGGGCTTCAGACTCACAGACACCTGTCCATTGAGCATCTCCACTGCAATATGTCTAAGGCACCTGACATATGTCTTTAAGTCTCATTATCTTCCTCTCTGCCTAGATCTCTTTCTGGGCTCGTGATCTCTCTTAGCTATCGGTACCATCATCCATTGAACTTTCTAGCTAACTGCCTGGGAATGATCCTGGGTTTCTTCTTCACCCCCTGGATCCACCCAGTCACCGAGTCTTGTCTGTTCTACTTGCTAGTATCCATCTTAGGCTAAGTGGCCATTCTTTGTGCTCCCATAATACCCTGGGCATACTCCAATTTTAAAACCCATCTAGCATTACTTATTTATGGGCCATCTCTCCCACCCCTAGACAAAGCCTCAAGAGGCAATACCACATCTACTCGTTTTGTATCTAGCCCTCCTAACACAAGTGGCAGCTCAGTAAATAAGTTCTGAGCTCAATTGCATTTTCCTCATTGAAATGGAGTGAATAGTATCAAATGCCTCCAGATATCCTGATTGGCTCTTCATGTCAGCAGTAAGTTGAAGATTGAAACAAAATTTTCTAATGGTGATTTTTTTTTCTTCCGGAGATGGAAAACAAATTGCAAGTGAGTTATCCCAAGTAAACACCCATTCTAAGATGCAATTTACTGTCTGAATGTTTCCAACCTGAATTTCTTCATCTATGAAGGAGAACTTGGCACTAGGTACTCTTGGGGGGTGTGGGGGGAAGCATCTCATCTGACTCAATATTTTGTAATTCCATTGCTAAAGGTAAACACATAGAACTGGACACAAGGACATCACTGTGAACGCATGGCTCCCCTAGGGATTAGCAATATGACCAGCCTTAGCTAACTTTTAAATACATTATTTGCAAGGACTGTCTAATAAAATCTTGAAGCTACCAGATGACAGTGACCACTCTAGGATAATGAAATGCCAATTGTGGGAAGACATGCCTCCCAGTGTCCAACTACTTTTCTTTAACAGCCTTTGAACTTGCCAGGCTTCCTCCTGACACCGGGCACCTGCATTTGCTCTTCTTTATCTTGAATGCTCTTTCCTTCCTTCTTCACAAGTTACCTCAGCTCAAGAGTCATGACCACATCAAATTAGAAGTTCTCATTTATTGCAATGCAGTCCTCTTCTTCATAGCACTAGTTATAACTGGAATTTTCTATTAGTATGATTATTGAATTGATGTCTTTCTTTCTCACGAGACCATACTCTCCACAAGGGAGCATTTTTGTTTTTTTCTCATCATTGTAGCCATATCCTTGGCAGAGAGTTGGTGCTCAATAAACATTTGTAAAATGAGTCACTGTGTTCCAAAGTAGTGTGAGGGAGGAGAAAAGTGGCCAATGAATTTCATTTTGGGGAAATGTCAAGCTAGTCTAATAAACTGGAAAGCCTCTGAGCTGTGTATTACATCCTTGAAAAAAGATCTTAGGAGTCAAGGTGAGAGTGGAAGAACGGGCACTGAATGAGGCCACCATTTGGCACAGCAAGCAAGACAAGTTAAAAAAGGAGACAGCAATATGACTAAAAAGTTCAGAGTTCCAATGACAATCCTGTGTAAGGGCTCATAGTCAAAATTGGATGTGAAAGTGACTAACGTATTGAGAACCCCATGGCTTGCACATCCTGAAGAAACACGGACTATATGAAAATATCAAATGACAATTTGCAGCTGTCTTTGCAGCAAGTAGATCAAGAAAGAGCAGACCTTCTTCTCAGAGCAGAAGGAATGATGTTCGCAGACGGAAAAGTGAACATCCAGCTCCCAAATTTGACTTACACCTTTATCTAAAAAGAACACTCTTCTCACTAGAATGAGTAGAATAAATGGAATTAAATTCCAGTACCGATGAGGTAACAGTAAGAGTCCAAAACTCCACACTCAAAGGAAAGACATTTGGGGACTCTGAAAGTCTGCTGATAAGAAATAAGAGTAAGAAAGCTCCCAGGAGATGGGAATCAGATAGATGTTGTCACAGTTTTCAAAAAGAGAAGAGAAAGACATCAGAGAGCAATAAAGCAAGCATGTGATATTTATCACTGACCCAACCCACAAACTGATTTGGAAACGGATGGCTTGTGACTTCTTAGGCATGAAAGCAATGCTCAGAGAGGTGCCTCACTGAAGGCTCTCCGAGCAAAGCTATGCTCAGCTAACTTCAGATCACACAATTATCTGGAGTCAGCAAGGCACCTGATGGTCCCTTATGACATCCTTGAGACACAAGAGTCAGATGATACTAGAGGTTGGTATATTCATACAGATCCAACAGTGGTGTTCAGAGCCTAGCATAACTGATCTTAGCTTGGAGGGACATTGCTAATCTTCCCAAATTCTCAATTTTTTAAAAAAGTGAGATCAGGTAGAGACTATTCTTTTAATTTGAGGAGAACTTAAAGGTTATTTTCTTTCAAAGTCACTGTGCTACATAAGCATATGAGTACAGCACAGTATGTCAGGTCTGGCAGTCAGCATCTGTGGACCAGTTCCATATCTGGAAAATGGGATGGAAAATGACCACAGTAAGCACTTGGAGCTTTAGGACTAAACAGTGATTAGCATGTACCCAAGAACCCAGTATGCCAAGAACTACATACAGCACAAAGTGGTCCGATTCATGAGTTGAAAATTATGTGTTGAAATATATTTTTAAGTGTAACATGGTGAGGAAAAAATAAAATTTAAACTGTACTCTTCTATAAACCCTTCCTCAATCAACATATTTTAGATACATTCCACACTTTGTCAAAAACAGCAAATCCAATGTGTGCTGGCTGACTTCAGGGGTTTGGGGCTGAAATCTCAGTGATGGCTGACTTCCCATTGAATACTTATCTTATGAAACATGATAGAAAATGGCGCCTGTCATCCTGGAGGGCAGGTAAATGGGATGCATGCCCATTTGTTTCCCTAACTTCTCTGCAGAGCTTGACTCTGGAAAAAAGTCAATGCCTTGGTAAATTATTCACTAGCACTATCAAGCTCCCCATCAGCCAACAAGCCGAGGACAAAGGAATGAAAGTCTTTTTTCCCCTCAGCAAAGTGACTCCTTGACTATTTACTTTCCAGTCTGCTCTTTTTGGTCTCTGGCCCATGGCAGGCTCCAGACCTTCCAATCAAAGTCAAAGGGGAGACCCTTCTCTTGTTATATCTCCTGGGAAGTGGGCTTCTGTTCCTCCATGAAATGCAAGTGAACATATTGAGAATCAGGGTCAGAACACAGCCAGAAAAGCACAGAAATGTAACTGGCCTCTCTTTGCTTTCACAAGGCACAGTCGGCTAATAGACAGAAGAAAGTCATGCCAGAAGGAGCCTAAGGTACCATCTTCTAAAGTCCAATTGGACCAGTACTTGCAGATGGAACCATCTTTGTAGTTGGCTGGAAAATAAACACCTTTGCAGAAGAAAACTCCCAAACAAACAAACAACTCTATTTGGATAGGTCAGAGACATCTCCAGAAAGATCCCTTAAGCTCTGATAAAGGCCATCTTGGGACATGTATGATAAATGAGGCTGTCTGGCACTCCCAAGTTTCTCACTGTGCTTTGTGGATCAAATTCACACCCTCTGTGACCCAAACGTGCCCTTTACTGTGTCTGAATTCCAAGGACTTGGCTTTCAAAGGCTTATCCTTAAGACTCTGCGCTCAGGCCAGCATCCTGCATGGAATTAAATTATCCTGTGAAATAAATCCACAGGATAAAAATAGCATTTGAATGTATCCTAATTAAATGTGCTCCCTTCAAAGTCAGCCATACCAGTTAGAGCCTGCACATGGGATTCCCGTCAAAGAATCACTTAAAATAAATTCTCAGAATTGAGCTACAGATACCAAGATTTGAAATAAAACTTCTCAAGATGTGGGTGGACACTGATTCACCAGAAACTACGAGATTAGGGTCCATCCTCCATATTTCAAGACAAATGAAACAAGTAGACACAGAGGCAGTCAGATCCTACAGAGGAAAGCAAGCTCACAACCATGTAGCAATATGATACGGTGTTTAAGTAAAGCCTCTGAGTATTCAAGAAAACAAGCTTAGATCTCACTGCTTCTCCCCACTACTGTGGTCTGAATGTCGTATCCCCTCAAAATTTGTATGTTGAAATTCAACCTCCAAAGATGATGGTATGAGAGGTGCCTAGGTCATGAGGGTGGAGCTCTCGTGAAAAGAATTAGTGCCCTTACAAAAGAGGCTCCAGAAAAATCCCTAGCCCCTTCTCTCATGTGAGGACACAGCAAAAAGATGGCCATCACCAGACATTGAATCAAGGCTGGCACCTTGATCTTGGACTTCCAGCCTCCAGAACGGTGAGAAATAAATTTCTGTTTATAAGCCACCCAGTCTGGTGTATTTTGTTACAGCAGCCCGGATGGGTTAAGCCACCCACTGCCTCATTTTCATGAATTAAAGTAGCTCTGTCACCAGAGGGGCTATAAGAAGCCCATGCTTTAGTGGTCTGCAGATCTTTCCTGAGGAGACAGTGTAGCCCGGTGGTTAAAAATAATTTGAGTTCTGGCTTCACTACCAGTTACTGTTCTGGTTATTAAGTCTTCTAAGACACATTCATCGAAATAAAATGAATAATATTACTGTTACATAACAATACGGTTAGGATTCAGGGAGAAATGCAGGTAAGGTGCCGGGCCTGTAACAACTGCTCAGTTTAGCTCCTGTTGTTATTATTTTGATGTACAACGGAAGCCCCTGTCAAGTAGGGAAGTCATTACTCTTAAAAATTAAATGTGGTAAACGCTCTCTGTGGGGTAAACTAAGCAGAGATTAGTAGATAAGCCATGGAAAGGAGAACAAAAATGAACTCAGAGCCAAGAGTCTGCCATCACCACCAGGAAGGACTCTAAATTCCCTCCACCATCAGAGAGTGTATCAGCAACAATTGTCTATCATACTCTGGGCAGAATACTGAGACAGGAAAAACTACATGGTACAGACTGAGGGAGCACATCAAAGCCTGGGTAAGAAAGCTCACCGCACAGGCTGTCTAAAGCAACCTGGGGCGGCTCCATGACTTAAGAAGCATGGATTCCTGATTTCCTTGAGGAAGAGGATTCCCACTGCTGGTCATCCAGCCTGGCTCCCAGCCCTGCATCCTCTTCTTTACCTCACAGCTGGGGCCATGACAAAGGCTACATCTAGTTGAGGCTTCAGGGCTCTGCACTGAGAATTAACTAGAAGACATTTCCGTAGAGTGCCGGTTTTCCTCCTTCGCTTCCCCACTTCTTTCTGGCACCATCAGCCAGTCCTGCTGCAATCTTTCCTAGTTTCACTCTTCTCTTCCTAGTTTGACTCCGGGGGTATTTAAGAAGATTCACTGTTTTCAAAAGCCCTCTTACACTTTAATAATGATGTCTATTCTGTCATGAGCTCACAGAAGGAACAGCATTTAGCAAGGCTAATAAACAGCGAATTTCAATCAGGACATTTTTTATGTCAACGTTCATGCTCCTACTACCATAAAACAGAGAATTTTTCTCAAAGGACAGAAGCAATTGCATATGTAGAAGAAATAAAGAGTATATGTGGCAACTATGTTATAATGTGATCTAAAGAGTGAGAGGACATTGGCAACAGGAAAATAGGAAAATTTAAGAATAACAATTGTTTAACACCTATTATTACATTTCCCATCTTACTCAACCTCCTGTATGACTTAAAGTTTCACCTGATACCCCTTAACCTCTGAGATCCAACAACGTCCACCAGATTTCAAGCCTATTCAACGTACGGTGTATTGTGATCAGAAGATTGTATGTCATGCAGTGGAATCAAATAATATTGGGGAGGGAGCTACAAATGAGAAATATCGTGAAGTGGGACACTGCTCATTGACCGTTCACCTCTTAGCTCCTCGACTGGGGAGCCGTGACCCCATCTAACTGTGATTCTTATTAGAGCAATTAGGGTATTAATTATCCACACTCTTCAGTTTAGACATGGAGTCTTAAAATGGAATGGATCACTTCCAAGGTTAAAACAGAAAAAAAAAAAAAAGAGAGAGCAACAATGGTTCAGCACCTTGCACGGTTTGGCTATCTGTAAGAGGCCCTCAGCAAACCCCAGCTGAGCAAATTCATGAATAGTCTCTTCCGAGGCTCACAAGCCTATTTTACGAACACCACATGGGGGCAAGTTCTAGTTTGCAGGCAATGCTGATCACTATGTTATTCACTTCTTCTAATGGATACTCAAACCTTCGTGAATTGAATTCCTAAAAGATTTCAATTGATTATGATGAGGAATGGAAGGCTGGATGAAGCGGAGAATAAACAGGGGATGAATTATGAGAGGGGTTCCAAGCAACCAGAACTCACCTGTAGATGATGCCTTTCTCATGTAGGAACATGAGCGCTGAAATGATTTCTGCAGCATAGAAACGAGCTCTTGGTTCATCAAAACGACGAGACTTCTGAATGTGGAACATCAAGTCGCCCCCATTCACAAACTCCATCACAAAAAACAGACGATCCTGGATACAAACACAAGAGAGGATCCAACGTGATGTAGCAATGAGCCTAGAGTCCAATCAGTATCGCATTACCATGGGCGGTGGCATGGGGAGAAGAGGTTGTCAAATGGAGGTACTCAGAAATATTAGGACAGGGGGCTGGGCACAGCTGGATGGGTCTGGTGGGATTAGAGCCCCAAGAGGAAGTGGGGGGTAATACCCAGATCTCCTTTAAGTAGTTCCATACAACCTTGAATTTCTACATTAAATAAAAAGTAGAGAAGGCATCAGAAGCCTTTGGCTCTGCACCTTAAATGCCATGTAACCTTGAGCTTATATTTTTTTGGACAGTCAACATTAGTAGCTCATGCTATCCCTCCCTGCGTCATAGGCTTTTATAAACTGAAAGAGAGCAACGTAAATCAGAAGGCACATGCCTTTCACCTGGAACATGTGGGGTTAGTCATAGAAAGTAAGGGACATCAAACATTCTCACACCTGGGCAGACAAAAATCACAGAGAAAGGAAAATGCTTTGGACAAATCAATCAAACAGCAGTCTGATGACAGCCTCAGAATAGTCTTAATGTTAGAAATCCCAGTCAGCCTATCAGAAGATTCCTTAGTCAAGAGTGGAAACATAAGGAACTCTCGACTCAGCAGGTGAAACGGGCTCTTAAAAAAGTTACCAATGTACTGTACTAAGTATTGTGCAAGTAGTGTGAACAAAGTGCTATAGAAATTAAGACTGCTTAATGAAAGAAATGTTTAAGTCTCAATTAAAAGGTTATGTCTCCAAGAGTGACGGTATAAAACTCTTGGTTTCAGGAACCTCTAAAACAATGGATTTCCTCACTCCCTCCAACTAACATTTATGAGTCCCAGGTTAGCCAGGTGTTAAATTAGGTGCTGGGAACCCAACAGAGAGTAAACAGGCATAAAACAGACAGAGCTTCTACCCATATAGAATCTTGTGTGGGAGACACACATTACGTTGAAAAAGTTACAGAAACAAGCACAATACAAATTCTGGAGAATCCTGTGAAGGAAAAGTGAAAGAGGCAGTGAGCTCTGGCCATCTGCTTGGGGTTGGGGGAGGTCTCTCTGACCAGGTGACTGAGGCCGCAGGATAGGTGCAATCAGGGCTGGTGATCAGCCTTCTTTGAAGTAGGAGGGAGGGTGGGGTGTCATTTTGTAAGGAAATTGGCATTTTGCCAATTCACAGAGGATGTGTGTACAAAGACCTCATCTTTACTTGTGGTTTTAAGTGCCACCAGCTTTGCCCTGAGTGTCACCACTCAGTCACAGCTGAGCAGTAAACAAAGATTTTGTGTGTACTTGCTCACCTCCTTATTCAACACCAGTTTAATCAGGCCCTTCCTGATCATAAGACACTACAATTTATCACCTCCTATTCCTGGTTTTAAGACCTTAATTGGAAGGGAAAAAAAAAATCCCGTGTCTATAAAACTCTCTGCTAAGGAGAAGCAAGAATGAAGACTGAAGAGGGAGTGACAAGTTTTACACACACAAAACCCAAACAACAACTCTCTAGGTTGGACAATGTACTTGTAAGCTAACAGAAAACTAAGTAATACTCAGCTACAGCAAGCCATCTGACTAAACTAATGGCCTTCATTTGAGTGTGACTGACAAGCAGAGAGACAGAGTTGGATGGGACGAGCTTGAACAAGCAATGGTGTTCCATGTTTTCTATATGGGTAGGGCTCAGGTGGAATGACAGGGTTAGCAGTGGGTTAGGGTGAAGGGTAAGAATGCGATGGAGACATGTGTAAGGGCTGCATCCGCACAGGAAGTTGTCATGCAGATGCTGCGTTCATTTGGAGGGGTGGCCAATGGTAGCCTGAAGAAGACTCAGGTGATAAAGCCACCCTGAACTACCGCACGGCAAGTAGGTCAGTCTTACCAGCCTGTTCACCTTATTCATGGCTAGACTGACAGTCACAGTGAATTCCAGTAGCTCAAAATACCTGACTATGGGGACTGAGTTGGTAGGTAAGTGGCAACTCTTTAGACTGTTGGAAGTCAGTGTACTTGGCAAGAGTTGCTAAGCAACAGGCATCAAAAAGATGAGGGCATTCCAAGGGAAATTTCATCAATTTCTAGCTTCCCCCAAATCATTCTTCTATCTCAAGTATGAGAAGCCAGACCGTGGGCTAAACTCCAGATCTAGGGAGAGGAAATACTGCCTTCTAATCCTGTTCATTGTCCTCTTTCTTGGCCCCACCCCTAGACCTGGGGGCAGATTCTCAGATATGGGGGGAGAGGGAAAAGGGGCTGGGAGGCACGTGCACCTGTGATGCACAGTGAGGGGGTGGCAAGCTTTAGAACTGTGGAAATATGGGTTTCTTTTCATTTAGTTTCATTTCTAACCTCCTGTCTGGCACCATCTAGAGCAGAGGGTATAATTTGCATCCCTCAGGCTACATGCAACTCTTGAAGCAAAGAGGAAGGAGAAACAAGCCAGCCGAGATACAATATTTAACAAAAAGTAATGGTCCATCCTATCAAAGACCTAAAATAATGTCACAAGGTAGAAAAATAAAAACATGTTTATCAACTAGCAGACTGCTTTTGCTGTGAGGAGACCTTCCACATACACGCCCTTCTCTTCATCTGCTTAAAAATGTCTGCTGCAGAGGCGGTTAAAATTTGGCAGCGATTTCGCCAAGATTTCTCTTCCAGAGAAAGAGATAAATAACAAAATCTCCAGCACTGAGAAGCAGATCCACTCATCATTAGGTGATGGTGGTGGGCACAAGTGAGGTGACAGAGGGGCCATCACCAGCAATAAAATTTCATTAAGCATGTCCTCCGGTGAGGGTTCTAGAAAGTGTGCAGTAAACATAAGTGGTGGCTGCTGGTGGCTCTGATGGTGAATGCATTTTTAGTGTTTTTTTAAAAAAGGTCATCAATGTGAGTGATTTCCGTTATAGCCAAAGATGCAGATAGGACCGAAAAAATCATGCTTATATAGTGAGAGAAGTCAGCATTCACTTGTGGGATCTGGGATGACTTTTATTTATTCTTTATTTTTTGCAGTATCTCTGAAGGTTTCTGTGATAAGGGTGAATTACTTTTATAATTAGAAACAAACCAAAGTCACATGGGCTGCCTCCATATTTTTCTAACTTTCATCTGAAAGATGAAAGATGGCACTCTGAAAAGGCACAGTCTGAGCCTATCTTAGAGAGCAGTTATTAGGCAGGGGGAGTAGGGAAGCAGCTACGGAAAGAGGGCCCTTCACACCCCTTGGTGCACATTATTAAGGGCCACTATGAACCACCTTCTCCCTTAATGGCCTTTCTGATGCCTAAAGCATCCAGGCCATCACTGCTGTTGGAAAGACATCCAAAATGAGACTCAATGGCTCTGATTTGGGTCTCAGGGCTCCACTGGAGGTACAGGGTCTGAATTCTGGAATGGAGATTTTATAGCATCTCCTGAGGCTTTCAGAGATCTTTTGTGCTTCTTTTACAGTTCTTCAGAAGGGATGGTTTTCTAAGCACACACTATGCCAGGTCCTGGGTGGGGACCAAGTGCTGTAAAATGAATGGGATCGCACTCGCTCTCAGGAAGCTCACAGACATGTAGATGGAGCACATCACCCCCGTGTGCTAAGTGCAGTAGAGGGGCACAGAGGGTGTCAGGGGGCCACAGAGGGGGACATCTGAGCAGCGTGGGGTGGGATTTGGGGGAGGCTTCTGAGAGGAGCCAATTCCCCAGCTTGAAGGAAAAGGAAGCACGAATCAGGCTGGAATGGGGGTGGTAAGGGGAGGGAGCACAGAGAATGAACAGTTGAAGTGTCTGGCGTGAGGCAGGATGTGGTGACTGCAAGGGGAGATGTCCCCAGGTGCTGAGGCTGAGTGTGCACATCACTGTAATACATACTGCTACTTCCATTGCTTTGGTAGAAAAAGCAAAAGGCTAGTCAGGGTGCTCCCTTCCGCCCATCCCCAGGCCACTCAGAACTGAGAGCGGCAGGACTCCGTCCTGTTAGTACACATGATCACTCACTACTGTCTCTACCACAACTACAGGCCCAGTGTCTGAGCTAAAACAGGTGGCAGCTATGGAGCTCAGCTTGGAAAAGAGTCCAGTGAGTGTGGGAACCTACTTGCCACCTATAATAAAACAACATCTGCTACAAAAACAAGTCCCTCCAGCTAAGTCTTACTCCAATGGCATGAATTGCTTCCACCTGAAAGAGACCTTTCATATGTAGTGACTGCCCTTTACAGAGACCTGCATTTGAAGTTCTGAAAGGAGGCGGAAGATAACCTCCGCTTTCAACTCCATTTTCAATCTGTGCTTTTAAGAACTGGTCTCACTGACTACTCGACAAACACTAAGTCATGCTTCACACACTCAACAGTGAAGCAACTAGAGGAAGCATTTCTGGGATCCCCGCGTTAAGGGAGGCATGGCATGATAGATTAAGGTTGTCATGAGTCAGGGAAGAGCTTCCAAATCCCACCCTGGGCAGTGATAGCAGACGGCTGCTTCTGCATATAAATCTGTGTAAACAGCCATTCCAGTTTGTCTAAAGTCCAATTTCCCAGACTCTGAGCCCGGATACCTGCCCAGCTTTCCCTGAGGCCTCTGGCTCTTCTAAGGTCAATTTTGCCCTAACCTTCATGGAGGAAACCTAAGGTCCCACAGACAGGTTTAACCTTAGTTCTAAAGCCAAGCGGCCCAGCCCTTTGTCTGTCCCTCCCTCCTCTTTTTTTGTTGTTGCTGATTCAGCCAACTGCAAATACAAGTCATGAAGACAGGTGAAGAACACCTGGGGGAATAAAAGCAACTCAGAAATCCCTCTGTGTTGCCACGCCCTGCTGGTGTGAGTTACAGGAGGCCAAGGAGCTGGTTAATAATAGAATTCCTGTGGTCACCTGCCTGGCTCCATTACCTTGCTGCAGCCTGCGCCAAGTCTGCCTGGCTGTGACCAGTTCAGGGCTGTTACTTGCTCAAGCCTGACAGTGGCTGGCAGTATACACAGTGTGCATTTCCTAAAGGCCCTGATAAGGACTGTTGTTTAGGAGGTAAAAGGGATGGGTAATTGCATGCAAAACAGTTCGAAACAAAACAGGTGGGTCGATGAAAGTGATAGATACGCTGTTACGGTGACAAGATGACATCACCTCAGGAGGGTGACCGGACAGTGAGCACGAGCCAGGGAAGGGATACCTAGGGTCAGTGTGGAAGACCTTGGGAGGTGTCTTTTCAGCTCATTGATCCCTTCCTCAGAGAACTACCCTGGTGTGGTCACGTGGGTCAATGCTGGACATCCTGCAAATGACTAGTTGGACCAAGCTGGGACTCCCACAATCTCTTTCCCAGAAAATCTGAACTGAGGTGGAGAGGTTTTGACTTAGGCTGTGCTGTGTGTAGGACATGAGGAAACATGCATTAGGGAGCTCAGGCCGCCTTTCCGGTGTGAACACGTGACGTATGTGGTTACAGCAGATTGGTGAAAGCTTGGATGGATGGATGGATGGATGGATGGATGGATGGATGGATGGACGGACAGACAGATAAGGGAGAAGAACGAAGGAGAAACACAGAGTGAGGCACAGACAGGAGATTAGGGAGCATGAGTGAGCCCAGAAGGAAAGCCTGGGTTTCTCATGTCTCTTCATTTCAGATCCCTGAAGAGACCTGGCCAAGTTCTGCCCAGGTTCCATGAAATACCCTTTTTTATCTCAGAATCTTTATTTTCACTTCTCCTTTTTTTGCATGACTGTGGTTAAGTTGCTTTCTGTTACTTGCTACTAGGAGAATTTTAACTGCATCACACATGAATTTTTAAGGGGTAGGAGGTTTCCCGATTTATAAATCTGGGGTAATAATACCTATAACTACAGGCATTGTATAAGGATTAAACCAGAAGTAAAGTACCTTGCACAGCATCAGGCTCAGAAAAGAATCTCTGCTAATGGAAGCTATTGTTTCCTACATTACATGAAGGGGCCAAGCTCACTCTAGGAGACCTGTGCACAGCGCCCCTGTCTGGTGTTACAAGCAGAAGCATAGTGTGGGGGTGAGGGCGTGGGTTCTGGAGCCAGGATGGCTGAGATGCAAAAGCAGCTCCACTGTGCCGTATTTATTTCCTGTCTCTCAAAACTCTCATCTGCAAAATGGGGATAACAAGAGGACTGAACTTACAGGTGTGTGAGGATGAGATGACTTTAGCTAAGAATTTCAAACAATGCCCGGCACACAGGGAGTGTTCAATAAATGTTAGCAACTATTACTATTATCCTCATTATCATTACCACCTCCACTACCACTTCAAGCATCTGCCCCTGGGGTTCCGGCCCCTTGCGGGGAGCTGCAGCATACTTGGCAGTAAGTTGCCTGCTGTGGAGTCAGAGATGGTGCCTCACTCAGGGAGTCGCAGACTGGTAGGTAAAAGGAATGAAATAGCTGCCGAAACAGCAGCTGCAGCAGCTCCCTGACTTGGTGTGGAACAGGAATCTAGAGGGTTCAAGGAGGACGCGTAGGTTAGCTGCTGTGGTGAAGGGGCATTTCCTGATACGACATGGTCATGACCTTGATCTGGTAAGGAGGACTTTTCATTCTGGGAAGTGATAACTAAGCAAGGGGTTACAAAACTAGATTTGATAACCAAAACACGTTAACCAAAGTTTCAGTTCCAACAAGTTTTTCAATTTTGTAACATCAGATGTTAATGCATATTCTCTATTTTAGGAGTTTATAATCATAATCATTATTATTATTGCAAAGCAAACGTGCTCCCCTATGGACTGCAGGCATATTACACTGAGACTTTTTGTAGTAGCTATTCTCCTCTTCTATAAAGTCGATTCATTTTTATCAACAGGAGAAAGATTTTTCTGTTTAAAGCAGGAATCCATAGTCCCTACAATCTACAGATATAAATCTCATATGAAGACACAATGAAGATGCCTATTACCTTTTGGAAATAATTCAAAGACTACAAACAACATCGAAAGTTAGTAACTAATTTAATCATTGCTTTGAAGCAATGTGAAGCTGGGAGCCACATCTAGACTTATTTGCCCAAGTTCTAAGAATTGCTTTGGAATTATTTCTAAATGAATAACACATCAACCCTGTATCAAAAGCTGCAGCGTGCTAATCACCGGCTGTGGACCAGGAAAAGGAAACCTCCAGTAATAGACCTGAATTTCTCATAAGTGCCCCTTGCTTTATCATTTTTCTCTGACGAAGTCATCTAGCGGGTGAATAGAGAGTTCATATCAACAGGAAACAGTTACTGACGTTCAAAGGGGTCACAGGGGAAAAGCACCCTCGTGAGGAAATCTGATTGCACCATGTCTGAACTGGAAACAAATTTAACCACATTAAGAATGATTACAAAGCCTTCAAGGAAGAAACAAGGAGAGAGAATCCAATGGCTTCTTCCCTTTTATTTTTTTGACTTATCATTTTGTGCAGCCTGAAGATACCGGACCTTAATTCAATTGCCCAGCAACCCCTCTGTCAAGCCCATGGGCATGATACATCCTGTCTGAGCTCAGAGACTAGTCTTTGGGAAGGAGAAATATGTCTCCAATATAATAAGCCCTTAGGAACTTGCATTTCAAACCTGGAGGAACACATAGCTCTTTTCAAAGACCAAGTGTTTTCTCGGTAAACTGGACACACTGTGGCCATCCCTTGTAATGAAACTCGACAAGGCTTACTGGCATTTACACCAGGCCAGGGAAAAAAATGAGGCAATCTAACTTGCAGTCCAACACACGGAAGCATCTGGGCCAGGATGTTCTTAAAGAATAAATAACCAGCAAACATATGATCAGGGACATAGCAAAGTCGGAGCACAGGTCCTCCCTTCCTGGCGGAGCCCCTCTGGAATCTGGTCCACACGCATCTTGCCCAGTATCTCTGTCCTGGGCTTGCACTGGTTTTGTGCACTTGGTCTTGTTTTCTATGGAGGACCTGAGACCTTTGAAGGCAGAGCCCAGATGCTAACTGATGTATCTCTAACACCATCAAGCATATGCCTGGACCTTGGTAAGGGTTAATTAAACCCTTTGGGAACTAACCTGCAGGGGGCCATTTTTGTTTCCTGATACAATTTAAACAAGAAGATTAGAAAAGCTGGAACAAACTGCCAAGGTTAGTTCTATCCATCCACTTTATGTAAATAAAGTGCAAAGAAGTGAAGGTCCCTTGCCCATCGTTAAAATAGTTCCTGGAAGAGTTCAAGAAGAGAAGTGGGTCTGTTTGATGCTACTTCATTTCCGTTTACTTATAAAGTTTTGGTTTTTCTCTGCTTATAAACGTTTTATATGTTTATAGCTCAAATGTAATTATAAAGTAAATGCATAAGAAAATTGAGGAAAAATAAACAAAATGAAAATAAAATCACCTATAATCTTGATACCCAGAGATAGAAGTCCAAACGCAAGGAGAAACAAAGCTATTTATGGCTTTTAGCGTCCAAAGAGCTGAAGATTTCAGGGCAAATATGAAATTTGCAAGGTGATTTTAAATAGTATTTTCCCCTTATGTCCTACTTATACTTAACGCTCTACCACATGTTTAAAGAAGAAAAGAAAAGAAAAAACATAGCCTTCCTTTTTCACTTATATTACGTAATAATTCCTGATGTACTTAGTCATCAAAAGCACGATTTTTTTTAACAGTTGCATACTATTCCCAATGCCATTTCTCTAGAGTCCTACAATTAGCTGGACTTCTAATTAAGTTAACAGACATAAGAAGACATGATATTAATAGCCTACTCCCTATACTATAATACAAATCATTTTTATTAGCCTGGAAAAACAGGCATCTCAGAGAGTTTGTACAGGACAATAGAACAAAGAGCAAAAATGCCATTTTACTTATTTGCATCATTTTTTCATGACAGCGGTTCCTAAACTCGCAACCTCTCAAAGAAGCCACGATTTCAGCCCTCCCTTTGATCTATAGATGAATGAGGCGTTTCTGCCTCACAGGAGGAGATTCTGGGTTACGGTTGTCTGATTAAATATTTTGCCCAGTTAGAGAAGTAGTGAACCTGGCCAAGAACGTTCAGTATCTGCCTCGAGATGGTGCCTGGGGACCCGCTGGCCACCAATCTGTTGCTTCCTCTGCTCTGCAATAGGCAGTGCTTGCTGGAGTCCCCATTTGGAGTGTGCACTCCACACGCTCTTCTGAGTTTTCTTCTTCCAGTGCAGCCTCCACATGTTCTCCTTGGCCCCTCTGGCTGGAGAACGAGATGTGTTCGAGCAAATGACTCCCCCACAATCTCCTCCCAAACCCTTTTGGCAATATGGGGGAAATACTGATGGTCACTGTCCATCAAGGAAGAAAGATGCAGACCTTACTAAGGCAGGGAGACCAAAGTAAAAGAGGCATAGTCTAATCAGATGAAGGGCAAACTACTCAGAAATAGATTAAAAAGTTTACCCAGAAGAGAGAACACTGTATTACGTTTGTAGAGAAGCTTCAGTATGTTAAATGGAGTTCAGATGGGCCCTTTAAACCCTCAAGGATGAGAGCAGAGACCAAGACGGCAACACCAAAAACCTCATCCCACATCCAATGGATAGCTTTGAATCTTCTGGTGAACTGACTTCATCTCGGCACTTGATTCTTTCTCCTATGAAATAAATCACTTCCTTCTGATTCTTCTTTTGGACTTTTTTCCACCCTTCCCCACTCTTGCGTAGAATTCCCTTTTCAGGTCTCCTCTCTTGTCCATCTTTAAACACCTACTGAAATATTTTAAATGATAGTTTCTACTATACCGAGAGGATACTGAGGACACCAAAATCTAATCTCCCATCTGAACTATGTTTCTGAGCGACAAACATGTTAACACCAGATTCCTTGCAATGAAATTGATCATATTCCATTCCCCCAGGTTCCCCAATGGCCAGAACTCTGGCCCCTCCTCTCGTATCGTAAAAAGTCCTATTGATTGCGCCTCCTTAGTGTTTCTTTGACTTCACTCCCATGACCACTGCCTTGGAGTAGGCAGCTCCAACAGAACACTGGTTCAGCATCCTTACCACGTCTGCTACCTCTTTCTTCTCCTTCTGCAGACAGCCACCAGAGAACTCCTCAAATGCAAATCTTATGTTGCTCCTTGATTTGTCAAGGCCTTTCAGCTCCTTAGCAAAGGATATCAGACCCACTATGGCTTTGCTTCTTCATAACTACCCACATTTCCTTTCCTACAATCCTGCTGCATCGAGTTATTTGGGGATTCCTGGGCACATCACACATTTTAATTCTCTGCACCTTTGCCTTAATGTTACCTCTGTCTGGGAGACCTGTCTCCTCCCCCATCCTGTGATTGTGGGGCTCCTATTCATCTTCAAAGCACAGCGCAGACAGCCCCTGCTCTGGGAGCCCTTCCACCCTCCCCAAGGACCAAGTTATGACTTTCTTTTCTCTAGCACATGGTTTTATAGGTATCTGTGTTTAGGATGATCGGTGGCTGAATGCAACTGGATGACAGATCTATAAGACATGTATCTTCAGTCCCTGGCACATAGTATGTGCTCAGTAAACATTTACTGAATTGAATTAAAAATACAAGATAGATACAATATTGCCATTCAACATAGAAATGGCCGATGTCTATAGTGGCTAGGGTTTACTTGGAATATTTAGAGACTACTCAGTTTTAAAGAGAGCATCTAAGGTATCTGTACCTTTAAGCTGAAATGACATTTCTATGTATGGAAAACAAAAGAAAGAAAGAGCAGTTTGCTTTTCCCAAAGCACTTGTTTTACTACCAACACATTTTTTTCGACACTGTTGACAAATGTTTCTTAAAGCTTTGATTATCACAGACAGGCATCCCTGTAAGTTCAGGGTGGGGATGATGATTTTCATAAAACGCCACTGATTCTATGCCTTGGTGGTAAAGTGAAAGCATAATGATTAAACACCAAAACAACAGAAGCTGCACTTTTTCAATTGCTTGCTTTTAAACATAATCAATTTTAAATATATGCTCACTGAGCTAATCTTTTGCTCTCTAGATGTCCCCAGGCTCTGCTATTTCTGTCTTATCACAGCAGGCCTTGGTGTTCAGAACCGCTGGCAGTGAGCTAACCCTACCTACATTCCACAGACCCTGTATACTTCCGCTGTCCCCTCCCAGTCCCTGCAAGTGCCACAGTGCAGCCACTGATAGCAGTTAGGGGCCCCGAAACAGGAAGTCTGCCTGTCTACAAACTCAGAAAAAAAAAAAAAAAGAGATAACACTTATATCCTATAAGGAAGATTTGTCACACTTTGCTTTGGTCGGTAAAAAGTAAAGTGGTCTTCTAGCGCACTTGACTTCTCCTATCGAGGACAGCCCACATGACATTCATGTAAGGCAGTGGTTTTCAACTGGGGAGACTCTTCCTCCCAGGGGACATTTGGCAATGTCTGGAGACATTTTTGGTTATCTCAATGAGGAAGCTGCTGCTAGTGAGTAGAGGGCCAGGGATGCTGCTAATTCTACCATGCCAGGACAGCCCCTCATAACAAAGGATTACCCCTCTCCCCATGTCAGTAGTGGGAAAATGACATCATACTATGCAAACAGGTTTATTGTTTGTTTGTTTTTTTTGTGTGTTCTTTTTTTTGCTGGAAAGGTTGAAAATTCACTAGCAACTTGATTATTAAAACTATTAGACCTGTTGGTGAGGGTCAAGGTGGTGGGGATAAAGTTCTGAGCCAGGCGGAAGGGAATTTCCTGCTTCAGATCTGTCCTGCAGCCCAAGTGAGGAGGAATAAATCAAGTTAAGTGATGAGACCCTCAATTCTACAGGCTTCCAGAAAAGAAACTGAACTAGTCTCTCGGTCAACGCCACCATATTTGGTCCCCACTTTGTTCATTGTGTCTAACTCATCTTGCCCCTCCTTTCACTACAGGCTAGAAGATCTGGACTGGTTGTGGGCATGGGCTAGCTCCCGCTTCACAAGGAGACCAGGGCTGAGTGACCCCTGGGAGTGAGGAGGTGAGAGGGGAGGAGGAAGAACAAGGAAGCAGACATGGTCCACAGCACAGAAAGAGAAAACCAGGTGATGGGGCGGGGAGGAATTTTGCTGGAACGGCTTTCCTTTTTTGTTTGGGTCGGGAATTATATGTGACATCATTTTAATGTTTAAAATATCAAAACACTGTAAGAATGGAATTAAGAGACTGTGGGAAGAGTTCTAAGACTCCTTTCGTAACACCTATGCGATAAATCAGTACAGACTGTCCTAAAGAATTGGGTAGGAGTGAGCTTGAAATACAGTGTGCTCTTTGGCCATACAAATATACGAAACCTGGGATGCCTCTCACAGAAAGCAAACAGGAACTCCCTGGGTGGCCTTGAAGGGGGGACTGGGCACACGAAAACCCTCCAGCAGAGCAGGGAGGGTCTGCAAAGTATTAGCTGACAACAGAAAGCAGGAAGAGCAGACTCAGCCTCGATGGCAGCCAGGTTCATGTGGGGGGCACGGTTTCCCCGCAGCCTTCTGCTGGGCTGTCAAAGAAGAGACCAATCAACCAGCAGAACAAGGAAGACTGTACAAATAGCAACGGCGGGCTGCTGCTCTTCCCATTACACCTCCTGCTTTGGGTCCCCCAAGCCCACTGGGGATAGGGAGCCCATTCCCAAGCAGAGGCAGTGCCAATAGCTTGGGCCCCTTCCCAATAACCTCCATCAGGTCCTAAATTCACTGTACTCCAGGCAAAGGAAAAAGTGTACTTCCTATGCAAATGTAGCTTCAGGACAAGGCCCTTCTAAGCAGATGGCAGCTCTGAGCCTGTCCTAAACAGTAATCCCCAAACTGCTACGGTGACCAGCTACATTATGAACCTTTGCCGAATGAATGAACACCTTTGATCCTCACCTGTCAGTGGGCAACTCTCTATTCTTCCAAGTGGGCTAAGTTGATACTGACTGGGCTAATTCTGTTGTGGGAGGTCCTGGAATGTTCTGGAGCCTAGAAGAGATGGACACAGCTGGGGTTTTATGAGGGATGAAGTAATTATGGAAAACGCAAGTATTTCAAAACTAAAACATTATGGTCTGTGGTTTCTACCAGAGCAGTCAGCGTTTTACACTGCATGATTCTGTTTTCTGGGTGGGGTGGTCCCACAGCAGCCACTCACAGGTGTAGCTTCAGGCCCTGGCCTGAAGGCCCCAGTCAGCCAAGGCAGGAGTCAACCGAACTTCCCATGGAAACACCTCAGACCCCCCCACGACACTGCTTAAAACTCAGGTGCTAGTTGGTTTGTTAGTCTTCAGCACTCTGGTTGCACTTCTGAGGAAAGATGGGCAAGGAGGTGAGGTTGTCCCCCATAGGTCAGTGTTCATTTTCAAGGACCTTTCCTCTTGTAGTGTAACGCCTGTGTTTGCTCCATGCTAACTACCGCACACTGCTGTTCCATCTATTTTATCTTCTCTTCCCAACTAGACCAAGGATTAAAAGAACTGTTTCTTTTGCCGCACACTCAATCAGTGTGATCCTGTACTGATGGACTTTTCACTAAACTGTTTGGCATGCAGCCCATCCCATTCTCATCCCTGGAGCCGCTCCAGGCACTTCAAGCCCAGTGCTTCAATACAGGGCCCTGTGGAGGCCAGATTATCTATGGTTTGGCAGGTTCCCAGTCACAGTCAGGGGAAAACCATAACCAAGACTCCCCACCACAGATCTCCATCCATCACAGGGAAACATGGGGCCAAATTTGACCCTGGCAAGTCTCAGATACGTCTAAGGAAATTACACACAATCCATGAGTCATCTTACCAAACACGGGGGTGGTGGGTCTACATGATTGCTAGATCATCGATGATGATTGTGGCAAGCGATGTCAAGGCCAGTTATAACGGAATAACCTCAAACTGAAAAACACACGAAGCCTTTCAAACCCTTTTGTCACACTGAGTATCCTGGCAGTCCTACCCAAATAGACAAAGCCAAAGGAACAGTGTGAACTTCAGGTTCTCTCATTCCCAACTCATTTTCAGGGCCCTGTTTACCCACAGAATGTCGGAAAGACTGGAAGCCCAAGAGGACAGAGGCAGAGGTCCCAAATAATCCCCCAAGAAACCCAAAGACTGGAGTTGGCCTTTGTGCATTTTGTACCCAGATGGAACACTATTAATAGCTGGGAATATGCCCAACTGGGAAACACCATGTTCTGGCTTGGCTCATTTTCTATTTTGATCTGAGCCAAAGGCAAACTACAACAAATGACCCATAAGCGGACCAAATTGTATTTGTGGCAGTCATTGCTCAGGAAAAGGAGGAAACCTCGTTCCAAGCATATAAGAGAAATTATCCTTAGCTATTTCATAAAAGGCCACAAAACTATATATATATATATAAACTGCTTTGTTCCAGTCTAATGTCACTATTCTTAGCTGTACGCATTCCAGAGAGAACACATTTCTATTTGTGGTATAACGGAAATGGCATAGATTATTAAGCTGGGCAACCTGGTTAAGAATCCATGATGTGACTCTGGCTTGCTGTGTGATCTGGCAGAAGTTATTTAACCCCTCTGGACCTCAGTTTCCAGATCTTTAAAATGAGGATAATAGTACCTATACTTCCCTGTATTGTTTTGGGTACTAAATGAAATATTTCACTCAATAGATATTTATATTATAAAATGCCAAAATGTACAGTTTTATACACATTGGTAACAAATATAAGCATCTAGAATGTATTCCAGGGTCTCAAAGAACAGCAGCTGCTGCTGCCATGTCATTCTTCACGCATCCATTCCACAAAGCCAATACCAGGTAGGCTCGAAAAATCGACCAGCTATGCTAAGGCATTAACGGAGGCCTCTTCAGAACCCTGCTCCATGCAGAGGGGAAAGGCTTTCAGCGTTGTGGGCTGCACTCACCTTCTCCTCACCTCACCCACCAACACAGGGCCTTCCTCTTACCCAGGATGTCCCTGCGACTCAGAGCACAATGGGTAACGCTGCTCCAGGGGCCAAGAATGCCTTCTCCTTCCCCAGGCCAGCTGCTGGCAGCAGCTCAGCAGACAAACGGGCCTGGCTGCCACTACCAGATGCTCACTGAACACTTAGGAAAGGAAAGAGAGCTGGAGGGGCTGGAATACAGTCAGGGCCAGGTGGGGCTGTGCAGGGCTGAGGGGTAGGCTCCCACCCCCCACATGCACAAAGCCAGCTGAGGGTCACTTTCTGGAGGTATCTCTGCTAACGGGTTCCTGAAGGAAGAACATAGGATTTCTGTGGAGGTGTTTATCTGGAAAAAAATCAAAGGCAGGTAATCTTCCTAAAGACAAGGGAGCTTATTAGTTAAGTCAGAATTAGAACTCAGAGCTCTCACGCTGAAGGTGGCAATGTAGTCCCCTGCCTGATGAAATTCTGAAAGATTCATTCCAGGGCCACATGACTATCTTGCTTCTTGCTATCTATCTTGTCTGTCTGTCTGTCACATGCACACACACACACACACACACGCACACTCACTCCTTTGCTATTACTTAATACAACAGTGGAGAAAAGAATACAGAGAAAAGAGTGCTCCTTGCACTCCTGTTGCTAGGAAGTGATTTTCATAACATACTTTAAGTATCAGTTAATGAAGTATCCCGAAATCATTTTGCACAAGCTGTGTAAACTGACATCACGAAGTTTACAAGATTCCTAGAGCCCCTAACCCTCAAAGGTAGGATTTCTGCTTTGTTGATGGACACTGGAGGCGTGTCTTTTTAAGGAAAGCTATGCTCCTGCCAGGGGCTCCGGGCACCCTGCTTTGTGTATGACCCTTACCGGCTGACACCCTACAGACACTCCGTCAGTAGCCTGGATACTGTGAGGAAAGAACTGACAGGTAGAGGAACGGGTGGGAGGTGAGAGCAGAGCACTGAGCTTCTGTCCCTGTAAAGGGAGGGTCTATGCATTCTGTGGCCCACCTGAGTGCAGCACGTTGCAAACACAAATGTGAGTATTCCCAAAAGCACGAGGCTCTGCAGTGGCTCATCTCTCAGACTTGGCCCCAGGTCCTGCAGCCGAGAGGCAGCTCTTGGGCCCCGGCATGGCGTGTCTCGTGTTTTCCAAATGGAAACCTTTGCTTCAATAAACTGGGTCTCTGAACAAAGACTGAAGCATCTGACCAGTATTCACTCTGCCACTCCCCCTCCTGCTACTGCGGAGTCTTTGTTCTCTCTCTGGGCACTCAGCTGAGGGCGCCAGGAGGAGAAACTCAGTAGAGAGCCCCTGGGAGCCGGGGGTGGGGGAGACCCGGATTCCAGGCCATAAATGCCAAGAGGCCCAGCTGCTGACACAACAGTCACTGATAAGGATGAAAGGAGTGTGAAGGGAATTTAACCTGATGGAGTGGGGAAGGCAGCATCCACTGGGCCTGCACCCTGGGACGGGCCCTCCTGGCTTAATAATGCCTCACTCCTCCCGCTTCCACTGCTAAAGAAATATAACCACATCATCAAAATTGGTAAATAGAACAAAGGAAAAAATCATCCATAATCTCACTAGCTTCATACAGTCCCTGGTAGTTTATTGGCATGAATTCCTCCTAGTATTTTTGGAGGACGGGCCATGTTTGCCAGTTTACTGTCTTGGGTAGAACCTGATGGAGATACGTGCTGGTCATCATCATAAATTCTGTATTACTTCCTGGACTCCAACCTCCTAGTTCCACCACTTACCGTATTGAATTTTCAGCAAGTGACTTAACTCCTCAGTGCTTCACTTTATCACTCAGCAAAATGAAGATAACAATTGTACCTAGCTTACCGGGCTGTTGCAAGAGCTGCATGCTATAAATAATACATGTTAGGTGCTTATGACAGCGTCTGACACGTAATCATTTAACTGCTGAATATTTAATTATCTCTTTACTGGCTGAAAATTTTCATCAAATACTATATTATTTAAGTAAACTCCTATTGCTGAATGCTGACATTGTTTCCAACATTTTTCCATTATAAATAATGCACTGAGAAT
Source organism: Rhinolophus sinicus (assembly GCF_057876585.1). Classification (NCBI taxonomy): domain Eukaryota; kingdom Metazoa; phylum Chordata; class Mammalia; order Chiroptera; family Rhinolophidae; genus Rhinolophus; species Rhinolophus sinicus. The sequence continues at coordinate 168,425,632 of NC_142503.1, read as the reverse complement.
TAAACATCTTTATGTGTAAGATTTTTTTTTTATACTCTTTATGTTGTTTTCTTAGGCTAGATGATCGGAAATAAAAACAGATCGAAGAATATAAACATTTTTATGAGTCTTGATACAGATTATCAAGTTATTCACAAACTATTAGGACTTACGATATTATCAGAAACTTATGAGGATGCCAGTTTAATGATACACTTACAAGTAGCATGTATTATTATGAAAAAGTCAGAGGCCATAATTTATAGGCTCATAATCCTACATAGCAAACTCAATAAATTATCTAATATACGAAATTTTCTCTTTTTGTTTTTTCCAAGAACCAAAAAGAGTTCCAGAATTCCTCCTTTGGGGTGTTTCCTATACCCTCCCTGTGGGGTCTGTGCTGGCCACTGGCAAAGCCCCAGGACAACTTTCTTCAGCATGGGAAGGAGGTAGTCATCGCCACAATGAGCCTACCCTACTCACTTTTAAGTGGTGTTGCATGTGTACAAAGTGGTTCTGCATCCTCTCCTTTGGTCCTCACACCAATCCTGCTTTCATGTTAACCACGAGAGCGTTAAGGCTCAAAGGAATTTTCAGGTAGACTCAAGCCATTCGGACAGAGGAAACACAAAGTTGGAAGAACGAGTTCTTCCATTTCCAAGGGCAATGCTGCTTCCTTGCCAGCAGGCTGGAAGGCAGCCAGGGCAGAAGCGCGGACAGGAGTTGCTTAGGCAGATGATGATTTAATGACCAAAATGTGGCAACAAGACCCCAGTGCCAGCACTCTCCCAACTTCCTGCTGATATGCCACCAGCACCTCAAATTTAATGTATGAAAGGACTGCTGGGTCAGAGCACAGAGCCGGGGCCCAGAGAGTCAGCCTGACAGAGCTGAACCTTGTCTCTACCGCTTACATTCTAAGGGACCCTCTGCAAGTTCCTTTCTCCCTTTCTCTGGGCTTCAGAGACACTCATTTCACAGGGCTGGATTTGAGAGGAATGCTTCTTTAGGGTCTTCACAATGAAATGAGACTTTGCAAACAGCTGGGGAGTGACTCCAACACCTCACTTCAAAATTCTTCAGGGGAGAGTGTCACAGCCCAGTGTTACACACTGGTTAGCATCTCATTTTAGACGCCAGGGCCTGCCAAACCGAGTAGCTAAAAAGTAATAATCTACCTGCTGTAATTTCTCATAGTAACTAACGTTTCCTGTTGTTTAGTTAGGTTTTCAACAATGAATGGGGATAATCACTGAGGATTTCTGACAGATGGACAGACGCACAGTGAGCAAATGACAAGTGTATTATGGAGTCTGACACCTTGCACACCTGAGAGAAGGAACAAACTACAGCAAAATGAAAATTGTATATATATCTCTATCTCAGCATGAGAAAAACTCACTTGATTCTTTTAAGTTGGTTCCCACCACTGGACTTAGGGCAGGAGAGAATTCCCTTTATCCTTTGCTTTGGAGACATCTACCGCAAACTCAAATTCTAAACCCTAATGTCAGTTCCTATCTCTGGTGGAGAAATAAAAATCACCTTGCAGTAACGACTGCCGCCTTGTGGCCACACATGAAACTGTCACGAGGAAAAATAGACCGCCAATACTAATGAAGGCTTAACCTGTTGAATACTGTTGAAATCCCACATGGCCACTCATATTTTGGTGTATTGCCTAATTTATATTTTCCTGGAAAATTCTGCATTGTATATATTGCTTTCATTGGGCTCCCAATCTCTTCAGGTTAATTTCTTGTTCTACTCTACCATAATGCAATCTAATTGACACCTCTGACTACTTCTACACAGTCACAGGGATTGCCTTTTGTAGGTAAAAGTCCCCTCGAGTTGGGTATGAGACACTTTATTTGTTCATTCTAGTAGCTTGAAACAACAGCCACTGCATGACCAGACTAAGTTCACTAAATGCCTATCAACTGTCTGACTCAAAGGTTATCAGCTGATTGAGATCATCTAACCTAATGTCACAGGAAACCGTCTACTCTTTGGCTCAGGACCTGAGCTGCAGCTGTCCTGCTGTTTGATTCATGGTATGAGCAGGGGGCACGAGCTTGAAAGTCAGGCAGACAACCAGTACCACCCACCAAATGGTACCGTCCTTCTTCACCAGGGTGTTTCAAGCCTGAGCTGTCACTCTACTCCTCTCTGAGAAAGCAGCTGGATGACGGGGGAGGCCAGGGGAGGGCTTTATGTAAGTAAAGCACAGGAACTAGCATTTCGGGGATACTCCAGGTAGCAGTGGAGCACAGGTAGAACCATGGACCCCAGACGGGGGAACAGAGAAGCAGTGGCAAGGCGGAAGAGGCAGCATGGAATCCAGGGCTGCCTCAGGGAGCAGCAGACCATGAGGTCAGGAAGGTGGGGCCTCAAGGAGCCCAGACCATGAGGAGGAAGCAGTGCAGGGGGAACCCTGGCCTAAAAAGCTATCAGCTGACTCTCCAGCTCCTTCTGACATGATGGGACAGCGCAGAAGTCCACGCTGTGCATCCCCTTTAATACATCCTCCCGTCTCCCGGCTTGCAGTCTTCCGTACTCCTCTCATTCTCCAGACGGCACATGTGTCTTTTCCAACAAAGATTTGAACACAGGTGACCCTTATTATGCGAATGCTCAGCCTTACAGTCAGAGAAATGCAAACTGGGACTCCAAAGAAGCCATTCTTTTACATCTCTCCAGTCATCAAAATGACAGGTAGCATGCAGTGGTGGGGGCTGGGGGAAATCAGCCTGTTCATACATGGTTTGGGAGAGTGAATTTAGAAATTCAGCAAGCAAGTGGTAAGGGCCTGGGCTGTGCAGTCAGATTGCCTGGCGTCAAAACCTCTGCCACTTAAAAGCTAAACAACTTTGTGTCTCAGTTTCCTCATCTGTTAAATGGGAGTGATGGCAACAGAACTTACTTCATAGGGTTAATACAATGATTAAATGAGATAATACACATAAATCACTTAGAACAGTGCCTAGCATGTAGGTTGTAAACTGTTACCTATCTTTAACCACTATGGAGGAGAAGGCTGGTTGGACTCAGTCAAAATTTTAAATGCATATACTTCTGACCAGGCAGTACAACTTCTAGTAATGTATCATATAGAAATAATAGCACAATATGTAAAGATAAAGGCACAGGGTGAAGCTGAATAATATTGTATGTCCACTATAATTTAATACATATATAGTCACGGGATATGGAGTACAGCATAGGGAATAGAGTCAATGGAATTGTAATAGATATATATGAGGCCAGAGGGGCAATGGATTGGGGAGGAGGGTTATCACTGTGTGAGGGGTAAAATGTCTAACTATTACATTGTTTTGTACACCTGAAATTAATAATTAAAAAAGGAAAGAAAAAGGCACAAGGAGACTCACTGCAACATTGATTGAAATAAAAGACTACGTAAAACCTAAATATATAGCAATAGGAAACAAGTTAAATGAATAGTGTCGTGTTCTTAAAATGGAATATTATGCAGCCATTAAAAATGAGGCAGCTAGGTATGTACAAGTATGAAACAATCTCCAAGATATATTATAACAGTTTCAAAAAAAAAATAAGGTACAGAATGCTGGGGAATGTATACTACCATTTGTCTTTTACAAAATAAATATGAATGCATATATGTGGTATGCATGCATGCTTTCATGTGCAATAAGTTCTTTGAAAGGCTACACATGAAATTAGTAATTGTTTCTTTAAGAGAAAGAATATGGACGTTTGGAGGATTCTTATATTACCTATCACAAAAATTAGTTTTACAGTTGAAAATGCAATCTGGCATGTCATTTCTCTGCTTAAATTTCTTCCATTTGCTCATAGACTAAAATCCAAGCTTCTGAATGCAACACACAAGGCCCTTCATAGCCTGAGTGCTGGGTACCTCTACAGCTTCAGTTCTCACCAGCCCCTCCTCAACTTCCGTACTTCACACATACTGAGCTGTATTCACACCTCATGCTCTAGTTCACCGCTATGCCTGTGCATGTGCTGTTACCCGCTATGCCTGTGCCTGTGCATATGTGCCTTCATTCTCTTTGCCTAACTAATTCTAACTCACCCTTCTGGTTCCAGCTTTGCTGTTACGTTCCCTGCACCATCCCTGAACCAGGTGGGATGTCCTGTTCCTGCTCCCACCACACCCTCTGCTGCCCCAGTGGTAGCACAGACAAGGAATGTGTCCCAAATTCACTCTGCAGAATGCCCTCGGATGATAAGAGGACTCTGAGATATCTGTGGCAGACCCTCTTGGCTTCTCCGGAGCCATCTTCCCTCTTCATTGACAACAGAAGCCCAGTGTCGAGCCCAGTGCTAACTGGGGAGCACAGTGCCACACCCCAGGGGATGAGTCAAAGTTGGTGGGAGTCTATCATGGTACACCAGCTTATCTTGGCTAGACGGTTGCTCTTCCAGCCTCCTTTTAGCTAAGGTTGAGCAGGCTACTCAAGTCTCAAAAGATTTTCCTCTCCCTGACAAAAGGAGAGTGGCCCATGCAGCCCTTGTGTATGTCCCCACGCTTCCTGCTCGGATGCTGCCATACGAGATGTTATGTTTCAGACAGTGGCAAATAATTGAAACCCCAAGGGAAAGAGATGCCCAATGTCACTGAGCAACTAATCCAACCCTAGCATTGCTACTTCCAGACTCCTCTAGAAAAAACGTTGTGCTAATGAACTAAACTCATCTTTTCTGTTTATTGTGTAAAGCACAATTGGTCGGGTATTCTGTTGACTGCAGCCAAAAGCTTCCCTAATTGACACCATTATAGAGTAGACAGACTCCAATCCCAGATCAGTCCACAGAATCGAGCCATGTCCCTGATTAAGGCCAGGAGCAATGTCGTGGGACATTACAAATCAAGGTGCCCTCTCTGGGCCTACCCTGGTCTAAACTGTATCTAAGCATTTAGGAGTAGAGCCAAGGTCAAAGCCACCAAGATAAGCAGCCTATGACATTTACTCTATTCTTAGACCTCCGTAACCTTCACTCTGCTAGAGAAGACTTACATATGAAGACCTTTCCAATCTTTGAGGACACACAACCCTCAAAGGGATCCTTCCCCAGGACAACATGAAAGGAAGGGTTAATTCATTGGTTTCAGCATTCCCTCAGAGGTCATCAGAGGTCACTGGGTACCTTCCTACGGCTCTACCATGGGAGCCTATTACCCCCCAAAGTTTCTGATATTCTGTTTTGTGAAATCTTCAACATCTTACTGTGTCAACTCTTTAAGAAAGGAGGCCGTGTAGGCCATTAGTGTGAGTCACACTTACAGGCGTCTGAAAGCAGCAGAACAGCTGAGTGAGGAAGGGGTGACTGCGTGCCAAGGACAGGATCCTTTTCTCCGTCATTGTGCATTCCACATCGTCGTCCTGCAGAATCACGTCCTTCTTTAGCACCTTCACGGCATAGAGGTCTCCTGTTTCTTTTATTCTTGCAAGCATCACCTATGGCAATGCAGAAGGAAGGAGCATGAGAACTCTTGCAGTTCTTAGCATGTGGGCACACATGGCAGAAAGGGAATGGCCCATAGGCAATGTGAGTGTGTATACACACACCCACACCCAAACAACATGCACATAACATGCTTACTTTAACCCAAACAGTGAAAACCAAGACTCACCTTCCCAAAGCTCCCCTTCCCCAACACTCGGATGAACTCAAAGTTGTCGATACCAAGTCGATTGGCAGAATTAACCCCGACCCCATTTCCTTCTTTCGTGCTCTCTTTTCCCTGTCGTCTTAGAGTCGATCTGGAAACGAGCTTCTGTAGAGAAAAGAGGGAATACATTAAGACAGAAATAGCAGCATGGGCATGAAGCATTTATGGATGGAGAAGACCTTACTTGCAGCCTAACCCTCAAAACAACCCACGGTGAAAGATCAATTCAGGTTGACGTGTGACCAGGTTCTGCCATTCAGAACTATATCCGCACCAGCCCCTGATCGGTGCTTACTGTATTTGGGAAAGAATCAGTTAAAAATATATCTAAAGCCACCGAGTTTAAGTTTGTGTTCAAATGGGCATGTATAGAAACACCTTAGTTGGGTCCCTGTGGTTTCTTGCGGTGGCTTTTACAAGGTGGTCAGATTCCAAGAGCGCCACCTGGTGTCCACGTCTCACAAAGGGAGGTTTTCGTGTTTACTCAGGATCCAGTACCACTCCATACCAGACAAGAATGAATGAAGCAACATTATTTATACAATATTTAAAATTATATAATAGAAATAAAAATCAGTGTAAAAGCTGGAACAATGAACAAAAGTATGAAGTATTTAAAATACCTATAATCTTACCAGCCCTCTCAAAAACAAAAATATGAAAATAATTACACATACACACATACACACATCTTCCCACTTGATTGATTTTTTTTAAATATAAAATTGTTTCATAACACATTTTTAATTTCATACTTTTTCATCTGTATTTTCCATATCTTTAAATTTTCTTCAAGGACCTGAATTTTAAGGGCTGCCTAAGATTCCGTTTTGTGGCTACCTCACAATCTATTCACTAATTCCCTTGCTAGGGTTAGCTCCCATTTTTCACTAGTATATAACACCATGGTGAACATGCTTTCATTCAAATCTTCAAAGCAGGGTGATTAGGAGTCTAGGCTTTCAAGCAGGCTGCCTGGGTTCAAGTCACAGCTGTGCAACTCAACCCAATGACCTTGGGCAGGTTACTACCTGTCCCCTCCGTGCCTCAGTTTCCTCTTCTAACAAAGGGACTGTTATAGTACCGGCCACATGATTTATTATGAGGATGAAATGCTTGTAAAGTACTTAGATCGGTGCCTGGCTCATTCAATAACCATGAGCTGTGTTGTCGTCATTATCATCATGACCATCATAATCTATTTTCTTAAGAGAATTTTCTAGAAATGGAGTTCTTTAAGCTAAAGTGTTAATTTTGGAGACTTTTGAGACATAGTCAACTTGCTCTCTAGAAAAGTTGACCACCAGCAGAATGAGTGTTCCAGCCTCAACACACTTCTCACCAGAAGTGTTGTCTCCTCGGTGGGTTCTCCAGCCCCATCCCCTGGTACAAGCCCCATCATGGTGAGGATGCTACTTAAAGGCAAGGTGACTTGCAGATGTCCACCTTGGGACATTTATAATACAAGCTACCACTAAACAACAGATCAAAGGTCTAACATCCTGGAGCTTTGACCTATTTAGATTTTTAAAAAAGTTTATCTGGGTGAACTTCTAAGTAATGTTTGCAACAAACGACTGTGCAATAGCCTGAAACTGTAAGGATTTTACTTACTCAGCCCAATAAAACAGTGATAGCAAGATATAAAATGGGGTCGGCCCGGTGGCTCAGGCGGTTGGAGCTCCGTGTTCCTAACGCTGAAGGCTGCTGGCTCGATTCCCACCTGGGCCAGTGGGCTCTGCCCTCTGTAACTAAGATTGAACATGGCACCTTGAGCTGAGCTGCCGCCGAGCTCCCCGATGGCTCAGTTGGTTGGAGCACGTCCTCTCAACCACAAGGTTGCCGGTTCGACTCCTGCAAGGGATGGTGGGCTGTGCCCCCTGCAACTAACAACGGCAACTGGACCTGGAGCTGAACGGCACCCTCTACAACTAGGACTAAAAGGACAACAACTTGACTTGGAAAAAGTCCTGGAAAAACACACTGTTCCCCAATAAAGTCCTGCTCCCCTTCCCCAATAAAATCTTAAAAAAAAAAAAAAAAGATATAAAATGGATCATCTTAAAAATCCAATTGTTTTAATAGTTTCTCCTCCAGATCTCTGATCAAAAATTTTTCAAAGATAGAAAATTTGTACCAGCTTGAATTTCACTTCCTCCACTCAAATACTTCCTCTGGTTGGGCTGGCACTGGCAGAAAACTCTAAGCCAGGGTTTCTCAATAATTTTTTTTAACCCATTCTTCTCTTCTGATAAACTTAAGATTCTCTGTCTCTTTTTAATGTTGTACTGTCAAGTAATAGGTAATTTCCATTTTCCTGTTATTAAATATCATAGTACTAAAGATATTTGGCTCAAATGACATATGACAAGTGGCACTGCCCATTCCTAGAGGTTGTGCCACATGGTCTACCTTATTCGATCGTATTTTAGAAGCCATGGTACGGGCTGAAATCCTTAATCTATGCTCTTCAGCAAGAGCTGTCCTGTGTATTAAAAATTCCCCTCATTATAGTAGCATCCTGCCTGTGTATCCACAAGACAGACAGACTTGGATGGACTTTGTCAATGCTTTTCTGAAACAGCAAGAAACAGTGTCAATCCAAGTCTCTGATCTCCCAGCTATCCTTTACTAAAAAGGAAATGGGATGTTCAGTGCTGACATGTTCTGGAAAACCAAGAACCTGACAGTGATTATACTTCCTTTCCTAAGTCCCCAGAGATATTTAACAGTTAAGTTTAGAATTTTCCTGAATGGCTATCACACTAAACCTTCCAGAAATCCCAGTAGTAGCCATAGCTCTTTCCCAGGTCTCTGTAGACCCCGGCCAGGAAGGTAGCCAGAGGAAGTGGGCCTGGAAAGCAGTTGATGCTCTAATGGATGACAGTAGGTAGAAGTCACTCAGGGAGGTGGCAAGACAAAGCATGTCCAAGGCAACTGATCCCACTCCACCCAGGCCCGGGAGCTGAGAGGAAGGAACTCCTGTCTGTCGCTGAACTTGAAAGATAAATTCACAATCCATAAACAAAAACTGCAGAACTGCTGGATTCCTGGAGAACCTCAGGAATGTTCAAGTTCAGCGCCTTCACAGAGGAGGAAGCTGAGGCCCATTGTTACCAGTCGGAATGCACTGCTGGGGGTCCAACCAAAAGCTTAACCCAGACCCCTGGATTCCAAGCTTTTTACCACACCACACTGACAGGAAGCTGACTTAAATAAATAAATAAAAAATCCTTCTTCTGCTTCTTGCTGTATCTGCATGCTTATTACTTCTTGTCTCAATTGCATATAGAATCTGATTTGTGGAACAAAATGCTCTTTAAAAATGCAATAAATCTGTTTACTGTGTTTGCTGAGATTAGGAACTTTGATTATGCCACATGTGCTCATTTGAGCTTACCAAATCTGAACTTCTAAATTATGATATGTAGAAAAAGCAAAGTCTCACCGAGGTTGGAGAAATATTTCCGGGTTGGAGGCCCATCCCAGCCAGAGTCTTGGCTAGCTCCACCGCATTCACCCCACAGTTAGGGGCCACGTTTGCCTGACATCGGATGTGAACATTCATTTTACACACTGGAGGGAAAAGAAAGGGATCCAAATTCAGAAAGGAGCCAAGTCAACATGCGCTGTGAAAGAGAATTTAATAACCTGAGAGATGATGACAGGGGAACTATACAGGCTGAAAAATGCTATCTTCTCATAAAATTAAACTTATACTCCTAACAATCCCTGACGTTTTTATCTATTTCTGTTCTGTGCAGAAGCAGAAAGCCTGGCATGCTGAAGAATAAGAGATTACAAATACACTTTTTTTCACCGTGACTTGATGAAAGACATTCATTTAAATCACGTGTAACAGTCACTGCCGATTTAACAGCATGATTCAAAAGAGATCAAAACGTTCATCGGAGTGAACAGTTCACTCAACTGAATAATAAGGAATTATGCCAATTGACTTTCTGCTTTTCCTTCGCTCAGTAAAAAGGAGCAGTCTACACGCCACATGTAGATCGCTGTTCAGACAGGATGGAAATGGTGTTTCTAAGAGAACAATTCTCTGTGAATCTTTCTGAGTATTGTTGTGGTCGGTAGCCCTCACAGCACAGCGTGGCATCCTGTAGGGCTGTGGTTCTCAGTGTTTGCAGCCTGTGGTTCTAACTTCTTCATGGAGGAAAAAAAAAGGCAAGGTTTTTAAAGGTCACAGTAAATGACAGTTGGAAGAGGAGAGTGAAGCAAGCTCAGCTCCTGTGCACAGGAAGCTGACTTAGGGCGACGAGGGACCAGAGGTTTAATCAGCAGAAAGTTCTGATAGTTTCTTCATATGGACCCTGCTGACGGGAGGCAGCAAACCAATTGCTGTTTCTGGAGTGTCACTCCAACTTTGGAAGCGTGCGCAGATTCAGGTTGGATGGGGCCTGAATTCATGTACTTAGGGTGCAATTCTCTTCTCATTAAGAAAAGGAATCCCCAATGAAGTGGAAAGCTCCCTTGCAAGGGAGGGGCCCTGAGGCTTACGCTTCATTAGCCTCATGGGAAGTCCACCTCTCTCAGGAATGCTGGTACAGAGACACACAAGCCTACAGTAGCCTTTCTAAAGCAGCATGTGACAATAAAAGCAGGACCAGTGCAGGTGTGCTCCCCTCAGGGCCACGAGGGACAAGAACAGTGCAGATGAGCCCACGCATGGCTCCACATGTCAGCAACAATCACACAAAAGCAGAAAGCAACTTCCAAGTTGGAAACCCACACCCACATGAGACCGTCCAGCTCAAGATCAAGCTATACATGAGCTGCCTGCTTTGGTTATATGAAAAAAGAATTATTAAGCGGTGTTCTAGAGAGGTACAAGGATTTGCCCTTCTGAAAAACAAGTGACTGGTCCCTTTTTGTTGACAGAAGGAGGCTTGGTTAAGTCCAAGCTTTCAACGAAAGTTAGTTATCCAGTTGCACTGATGCCACTACTGCCTCCCTATGAGACCACATTGTTATGGCAAGAGTCAATGGGGGGAGACTCAAGGCCAAGAGCTCCCCAACTCCTATCAGGAGGGGTCAGCCCTTACCCACACCCTTTGCTGTGGCAAAAGCTGCAAACACTGGGCATAGTTATTGCAGTGCAAGCCCATGACCAAAGCTTCAGTGTCCTTCATTCCATCTACCCCTCCCATCTCTACCACAGTACTCCTCAAGAAGACCTAGGGCAGCTTGAGTTATGCTTTTACAACTCAATTCCTGCTTATTTCTGGTGAGGTCATCAGACCTACTCTCCTGCCAGTTCTTACTCACAACCCAAGCTTCTCTTTTGGCTGTCTCACGCACTACCCTCTTCCACTTCTGACCAAGATCCCATTTTTTTCTTCTTTCAAATGTCTGTTTAAACACACAATAACTAGTATGTACTCAGCACTAAATAGATGATAGCCAGCTTACTAGAACACTGAATTTAACAACTGACTTAATATTCTATGGTTAGGAAACCTGTGAATCAGATGTAGTTCTCCCTCCAAGCCTGACAAGGGACACATAAATATAGAACTACTAACATGTTAATTTACAAAGTATTTAAAACTATCAGTCCCAAGTCAGATTCTGAACCTATGTAATTTCAAAAGCTCGCCGCCTGGTGTTCTCATGAAGAGGTGGGTACCCAGTACCCCAGCATCTCACTTTTACACTGAAGTCCTTGTCGCATTATCCCCCAGAGCAAGGAGCCACAGTGATCGCAGAACGTTGGCACTTTGTAGTTGTGGATGCTGAACTTGTGCGGGATGTTGATTCCGAACCGCTGTTCAGCAAGCTGTAAAAAGAAAACAGGAAGACAAGAGCTAGCATTCTACACCAACATCTTTTGTCAAAACTGTAATAGGAGCTCACACAACGCAGAGTGTTGCTATGACACCTGAGCTGGGTATATTATTTTACTGCTCAGCCACAAGTAATTACTCGGGCCTTCCTAAGCAGACTAAGCACATTTCCTAATGAACAAGACTGGACAGAAATGTGTGGTGTACATTAGAGTGTTCACCATTTGGGGAGATAAATAGAAGTCGAAATTGTCTTTTCAGCTGTGTTTCTGCTCCTGCCAACATCCTCACACTCATGTCTACTTCCTAGAACCTTTTAACTTCAAGACTAAACAGGTCTTTTATATGCTGCATACACTTGCGATCACCACAGGTTCTTCCAGAAATTGTGTTACAAGGCGGGGGTGAGAAGAGGAGGTGGCATCCCAAGGGCATGGAACCACAGAAGGAATTCATTCCATAGTGACATGCAAGTAGCTATCTAATTCGGCCCTTTTAGCCTTTGTCTGGCATTTGTATTCTGACATCTGAGTGCAAAGGTTTAATCTCAGATACAGTCACTTTTTGGCCTTTTGGCTAAGATCAAGTGTAATCTCACATACTACTTCCAGCAAATAATTAGACTAGGCATATGCTCTACAATTTCACAATTTGAAGCAACAACAGATCCACACATGACAAGGAGTGGGGCAATTACTACCCTGCTTGAAACTTTTCTGGCCTCTTTCTCATAAAAGAAAGTAACACGTCTCTATGTATACTCTTTAGCAATCTTGTATGAATACAATAAAAAACCATTGAGTTCCAGAGTCAGACATTTCAATGCATCTATAAATCCACTGCTAATTATCAGCAATACTCCTTCTGCTTTTTACCTCCAGAATTTAGAATGTATGCCTCCTCCAGCTGAATGCAAATACAAGTGGCAAGAATGAGGGTCAAGCATTTATGTACAGATATACATCCTCCCTGAAAGGTCTTGAGAGGCTGGAGGAAGCCAACAGTCACCTTATTCAGGAAGCACAATTCACAGTTAATAACATACTCATCACATTAATTAATTCTATCTTGTTTAATCCTCACAAAAATTGCATGAGGGAAGTAATGATTCCATTTTAAGGTTGAGGCTGAGAGAGAAGCTAGCTAGCAAAGGATGGATTTTGCATTCAAATCCCAGTCACCTGATGCCAAACTCAGGGATCTTTTCACTCTTCCAAAGCTCTCTCTAAATTACTAGTAGAACTGAATCCCTATAACTTATACCCAGCTGATCACAAATGGGATAATCTCAAGGACAGGTCACGCTACACAGTACAGAAATACAACTGCCGTAACATACAAAAGAGAGAAATTCCAATTCTAATATCACCACTGGCTTTAAGGAATGTGGAAGGGAAGTAGAAAGGAGGGAGGGAGGGGGAGAGGGGGGCAGAGGAAGAGGGGAGAGAGAGAGAGAACACATGCCTGAGCATGAGTTCATGCAGGCACCTAATTAGCAAACTGCTATCCTCTTACCTTTGAATCCACTTTGTTCATATTGTTTTGGCAAGTGCAGGCTGTAACAATAAGATGATGGCAGCGCTTATGGACAACACAGGTGCACACTAGGAAATTAAATCCACAATTATACATTTATCAGAAGCTCACAGTCTGGCCAGTTACACTAGATCGAGGGCTGGACCAAGCCAAGGTGTTTGATTTGGACGTCTGGCCCACATAATGGCAGTCAGTGCTCCCGTCCTCCCTACTTTCTTTATCAACGTCCTTACTCAGCCCTTGCTCATGCTCCAACTATTCTTATTCAAGTCCTGAGCTTAATTCATCCCTCCTGGCTTTAATCCTTCCCGTGCCCACCTCCAGGGGAATCTTCTCACAATATGATTCTGGTCATCTTGCCCCATGAGCCGAACCTTCAATGGTATTTCACTGCCAATCTATAGAGTTCAAATTTCCCAGCCAGATTTCGGGCCCTTACCTGTCACCTTTCTTCTACGGGAACTCTTTGTTCCAATAAAAACTAGACTAGTTATTCTTCCTGGAGCAAGTCTTCACCCTCCCCTCCACACTTTCCATGTCCTTCTCAATCCCTAAGATATCTTTCTTTCCTGTTGCCAAACTAAATCTTAAGTGTATTAACAAGACACAGCTTTAAAAAATGGCTCTTCCATGAAATTCACCACTCCTGGTTACCCTTCTAGACCACCTCTCCCCCTTCTAATCTCCTACCCTTAGCCTGCCCTCATTTCAAATTTTCCACATGTAGCCTATAATGCCTGTAGAGTTCTCAGCCAACATGACCCCTTGGACAAAGTAGGCATTCATTAAATATTTGTAGAATGACTCAATCAATTGTTTGAATATTTAGAACTTTCTGAATAAGCTTTTTCATTTTCATCTAGATAACTGACATAGTGCAGACAGAGTCCAGTTGCCCATTAACGGAGGAACATGTGCAATGAAGCAGTATGAAAATATACATTATTTTAAAGATCTTTCAAGACATGTGGAAGTTTTCAGGATTAAATACACAAAGACAGATGACATGTCAGCAAATAGCACTATACTTGAAAACAAATACAGCTTTCATCAGATTGAATTCTCAGGAGAACCAGATTGACAGTTCCCAGAGAACTGGTCTTTGTATATGAGGGGATCTCAAAACCATCTTGCACACAAAAAAACCTTCTATTCCAACACATTTGGTTTTTTGTTGTTGTTTGTTTTGTTTTTTTCCAGTTAACTTGGCTAGAAGTTTATCAATTTTATTGATCTTTTTAACGAAGCAGCTTTTAATTTAGTGGATTTTCTCTATTGTTTTCCTAATTTCAATTTTACAGATTTCCACTCTAATTTTATTATTTCGTTTCTTCTGCTCGTTTTAAACTTAACTTTCTGCCATTGTTCTAGTTTCTCATAATGAAACTTACATTATTGATTTTGGATCTTTCGCTTTTCCTAATATATGCATTTAATGATATAAATTTCTTTCTGAACACTGCTTTTGCTGCATTCCACATATTTTGATTAACTGTACAATTGATTCTTGAACAATGTGGAGGTCTGGGGCACCGACTCCTTGAGCAGTCAAAAATCTACATATAACTTTTAACCCCCAAAATTTAAGTTGTCCCTCAGTATCTGTGGGGGATTGGTTTCATGCCACCTCATCCCCACCCCCAGAAATCAAAATTCACAGATGCTGAAGTCCCCTAAACGAAAGGGCACAGATCAATGCATACAGTCAGCCCTCTGCATCCACAGATTCCCAGCCATATAGGTATTTATTGAAAACAGTCCACAGTATAGGTATTTATTGAAAACGATCCACATATAAGGGGACCTACATATAAGTGGACCCAATGATTTCAAACCCATATTGTTCAAGGGTGAACTGTACTTTCATTTGGTTCAAAATATTTTTTTTTTCCTCTTGAGTCTTTTACCCATGTGTTATTTAGAATGTGTTGTTTACTTTCCAAATATCTGGGGCTTCCCAGTTATCTTTCTGTTATTCATTTGTAGTTTAATTCCATTGTGGTCTAAAAAGATACTTTTTATGATTTCTATTTTTTTTCATTTGTTTTATAGCCCAGATTGTGGTCTATGTTCCTTGTGAGCTTGAGAAGATTATGTACTCTGCTATTGTTAGATGAAGTATTCTATAAATGTCAATTTGGTCAAGTTGTGATATCCTTACTGATTTTCTGCCTGCTGGATCTATCAGTCACCTACCAAGTTACTTAAGTCTCCAACTATAATAGTGGATTTGTCTATATGTCCTTGAAGTTTTACCAGTTTTTGCCTCATGTATTTTGATGCTTGTTCTGTTAGGTGCATACACATTAAAGACTATTACATCTTCTTTAAGAACAGGCACCTTTATAATTACATAATGCCTCTCCCTATCCCTAATAATTTTGTTTGTTCTTAAGTTAGCTTTGTATATTTTTATTAATGTTACCATGGTATACTTGGTATGCTTTTGATTAACGTTACCATAGTATACTTTTCTCCAATCAGGTATTTTATTTTATATCTCTTAGTAAGATGTGAACTCACTGGTGTATTTATATCTCCTGACCAATATACTTTCCTGCTTTTTTAACAGCAGGTGGCCCACTGAAAATCAGCCCATTAAATATCCTGGCATTATGCATAAGATGGACCAGAGTTGACTGCAGGGCACATCCTTGGGTTGGAGAGGTCCAGGCCAAAAAGTAACACTGAGTCTGACCTATGAACTATGTTCTCATTAGGGCCTGAGATTAATAGCAAGAGGCCAATTATTGTTATTGTATGGATAATATATTCATTTTTTTCTAAATTTCAGGATGTAACAGAATTGCTCATACATACTAAAGTAAAAATTAGATCCAAGAGCATGTCTTATTTCATTCTAAGGAAAATAATGTTTTATCTCACCTCCTTTGGCAGAGGAGGCAGGATTTCCTTACTTACACGTAGGCTACCACTCACTCTAGGATATGCAGTGCTATTTTACCAATCATCTGTAGCATACAGATCAAGAAGATATTATATGTATAAAATGTGTGATGATAGCCAAGCCGACAAGATGGGAGGCCCCAATAAAAGACAAGCCCAATCCAGCCTGGCTAGGACTCCTGAGTAAGGAGTAGCTGTTACTCTTCTCCCTTTTATTTCATTCCAACTCTACCCAAACACTAGTAAGTTGGGTTGATCTTAGAATTGAGAAAATAAAAATAAATTGAATGCATAATAACTTACAAGATCATTAACAACTTACCTTTCAACATTTCTCACATTAAAAAAAAATAAAAACAATTTAAAAAGTAACTTGGAATAGCTTCTATTTCCAATCAGGTAAAGACAAAACATCATTGTGCTACTTCTCACCCCTATTGACAATGGGATTGTAAAAACAAAACAAAAACACACAAACGTTTATCTTTAAGATTCAAGGGCTCTGCTCACAAAATGACATTACCTTTTAGTACTTTCATGTGATTGCAGAGACAAAACGTTGAACAATTAAACTTTATTAGGTATCCTGACTTTAGGAATAAAAACATCTCCTCTACATTGTCTAAAAAACATAACCAAAATTTAACCAAAACTAATGAGTTGTAATTCTATGGCAGGGTGGGGGACGTGTGGTGTCTCATTTGACCTACAGAGTTATTTTCCATAATATTAATGGAATGTATCCTGTTTCCTCTTGGTATAATCACATTTCAACATAGGAACAAGATTAAACTTAGTTTTTAAAATGTTTTCTTACCTTGGCATTGATAACCCTGTTTCCCAAATACTCCCCTGTTCAAGACAATAGAGAAAAAAGTTACCATCAGTTGAATGTTTCAGCAACAATGCTCCTATAATTACAGTACTTAAGAAAAACAAATTTGGTCTTCTGATCCTTTATGAAAAACACACTTTTAGAGAAGAAGCAAAAATGTGCTTTTTAAGCCCTTGTTTGTTACCACAAGACACAGAGGAAACCATCTGATGTATGAGAATGCACCAAATGATATAAACGGATGGGTATTGGTCATTCTCGTTCCACCCACTTCTGTGGCAACCCCCTAAATCCTCATGAAAATCAGCCCTCATCTGTGTGTCAGAGCCTCAGCCTGAAGCATCACTCCTCTACCTCACATAGCATTCTCTCTCACATATATGTAAAGGTGTGCAAGGGATGAAGTAAACAGATACAGATACACCCTTTTCCCTTGCTCACATCACCTGGAGTCCATGGGAAAGCAGAAGTACAGCCACCATATGCCCATCATGCTCAGTTTCCACCTCTACCTCTTCCCAGTCTAGTCTCTGGGTGATGGCAATAGAACTCTCATTCTCATTAACAAAGACCACATTTTACTAAGCCCATAGGATGTGCTGGGCACTGAGCCAAGTGTCTGACATATGCCATCTCATTGAATCCTCACCAAGCTATGTGAAAGAGCACACATAACAGGAGGGCTAAGAGCACAGACCCTGAAGCCAGATGGCCTGGGTGTGGCTTGGGGCACGCTGTTAACTTCTTCCAGCCATAGTTTCCTCTATAAAGGGATAATGGATCACCGTATATACTTCATAGGGCTATCACGAAGATCAAAAGGGTCGATAATGTAAAATACTGAGAATAGTGCCTGGCACTTTAAGTGCTATATAAAAATTTATTATATATACAAAATAAAATTATTGTCTCTAAATTGCAAATGAGGCAACCCTGATGGGTTATATAACTTGTCTGGGTTCACACATCTAGCTGGTGATGAGACTGAATGCCAGGGTCCACACGTGTAACCATGTATATGTAACACAAGTACCAACACTGTGTGTGGTGGGGGCAGGCAGAAAGAGAGGAAAGGCTGGTTGGGTGGGAGTTGTTTCCTTCGTGGAAAAAAAGTTAGTGAAATTAACAAATAAGTTTCCATTAAGAACGTTAGTTGAGGTCACAGGTTGTCACCACAAATACCTACAGGGACAGGCGGTCTCATACAGGAGGAAAGCAGAACGGTGTGAGAGGAAATAAAGCGCAATGAACAGTAACCTTCAGGTCAGGCAGACCACAGGGAGAGGTGAGGCTCCAGCTAACTAGACTGTGCAAACTGCTACAAAAAAGGAAAATGGGCTCAAAGGTGCCCCGGCTTCTGAGTTTTTTCAAAAGAAAATGCAGTAGGATCTTTTTCTTAAAGATTATAGTTGTCATAGCAAATTTGCAGGCTTCCTATCAACAGCGTTTGAGGCCTTTAATTTTAGACAAGACTCTATTCTTGGTTAAAAAATTATAGAAAAACTAACCCTGGATTCTGACTGTTAAAAGGAATAAAATTCAAAGTAATTGCAAAGAACAAACTAGAAACTAATTGACCAATATTCAGAAATGACTCTGAACCAAGTGCTTCTACCTTAAACAAAATGACTCCAGTTTGCAACAAAAACGTAGATCTCCTTTCATGCTGCAGATACGAAACTGTTTTCTCCTTCTGAGATGGGTGTGTGTGAGAGGGAGTATCCCTTCTCTTTCCAAATATTGTTAATGTTGTCTCTAACTGAAGATAACTATTACTTAAATTTAGTTTACATTATAGATTTGCCACTAAGATTAAGCTTGAGTCACATGTGTAGTAAAGATACGTATTGCCCCAATTCATCTAGAATTTCTCAACTATTAATTATCTCAATTCCTAAATGCCAGGGATTATAGTATATGATCACTAAAATTTATTACCCTTGGCTGCATACCATAAGGCTGAAGACTACTGTGTGCTTACTTTACTTGTAACGATTAATTTCCATAACTCAGCATGTGGTTCGTGCCTTCTTAAATACAATACTGCTGATATTTGTTTCTTCCTCAGGAGCAGATTATTTACTGGTTGATTTAGCCCCTCAATGAGTGCTTTTTGATCAGTTCATGATTCATTAACACCTTTACTAAAATGACTGGAAAAAGAAATAACATCTGAAACTTGGATTTGTAAATTCTTTTGATTTTTTTTTTTCCCATTGGGAGTTAAAACGGTCAGGTCAACATATTAGAATAAGAGACAAAAATCAAATCCTAAAACAATTCTTAATAATCATGTTTTCTCCTGAAACCACACACAACCAGAGGAAGCCTCTATTACAGGGAAATCTTAGGAGGAGAGAAGCTAGGTAACCTCTTACCAGATAAACTCCCTGCAGTGAGAGCAGTAGGTGGGCTGCCTCAGGTATGTGGCCATAAACTTGTGTCCATTGATCTGGTGCACTCGCCTTCGCATCGCCCTTTGGCGCTTCCTGGTAAAATGTTTGAAGATCCGGTCTCGCTGGAGAGTAGCTGTATATTCAAAGGAAGATATAAAGAATAACGTGTCATGAATCTACCTGCACCTAATGTATAAGAAAGTTTGATAATTCAAATACTCCCTAAATTATTGTTCCTTTCTTCAAGAAGCACAACATCTTAGAAACTCATCATGCTTTTCTAGTGACCTTAAGATTCTTAATTTTAAGGTTAGACCTATGTGCAGCCTGACATTTCCATTGCCTGCTTATAACTGGCTTTCTTGAGTCAGTCCTCCCGGTATAGACCATAGGTTTCCCAGGGTTTCAATGCTCCAGTACATGACAACGGCATCGTCTCCTAGACCCTGTCTTGCTGTCTGGGACTCAGGTCCATCAACTGGCTGTAACTGCTGGGCTGGTAAAAGGGTTTCTCATTATTCCGCTTTCATTATTCTGGCATCCTCAAAAACTGAAGGAGTGGGCTGCTCACAGTGCAGACCGTGAGAGCACTGCCCCAAAGCATCAGTCCCTGCACCACCTCTGTGAACCTGGAATAGGTAGAAATTAACCAGGAATAGGTGCAAGGTTCCTTGTCTAATCTCACATTTTTAAAAACAGTGTCTCTTAATCTGAACACTCTGAAAACTATGAGCCATCTAAAGACAGTAAATGATGACCCCACATATTATACTAGAACTCTGCCAATGTATGCAGAGACTTGTGATTAATAAAATAAAGATTACTTCTTCAATACAGCTTTTCAATTAATCGCTGATGCAAAGGAAATTTAAGGACTTGTGTAAGAATAACATGCTAATAAATTTTAAAACCTGGAAGAAACAGAAGATTTCCATGAAAATATAAATGACCAAAATTAATTGAAAAAGAGCTAACTAAACCAAATAAGACTAATTTTTTGGAAGAAATTGAGAAAGTTTTCTAAGAACTACCTCTCAAAAACCATCCAGGCCTCGATGGTATCATGTGTGAATTATTTTAAGCCTTCAAGGACAAGATAATGTTAATGGTTAAGCCTGTTCCAGAATAGAGAAAGACAGAAAGCACCCATTTTTTTTTTATAGAAAACTATGGGATACAGTGCTAGGGCTGAAAGATGTAACTGATGTATTCTAATATACAACGAAGAAAGAAATCAGGGTTAATAATCACATTTTATGTCATGGACCCACCCTTAGACAGTCTAATAAAGCCTATGGATCCCTTATCAGAATAAAACTGTATAATCTATGAAAATAAGATATGTAAGATTATAAGAAAAATCAAATATCAAAATACTATTTAAGTGAGATAGAATAATATATATGTTTCTTCTATAAATTAAGTACTTAGTGGTAGACCTAGTTACTATAATAATTTTGAAGTAGTGAAGAGGCTAAGTTGCATTTCATATTATCTGTGAAAACTGTAAAATAATAAGAAAGTAATCTGTGATTTCTATTGTGGTAACGTAAGTACTGCTAATACAACTGTAGTTTGTTTATAAATGGAAGAAAAGGCTACATTTACATTATAGGTTAATGAAAATGAAGGTGAAAATTTTTTTCTCTGGTCAAGTTTCTGGACCATCTAAATTCTAATTATGGACCCCAGGAAAAGTACCCCCCTCTGCTTATGTATCAAGCTCACTCATAAATATTGATGCAGGGGTATTCATTATTGAAATCTGTGTAGTTACAAAGTGAATAGGGAAGCGATATAAGAAAATATTAGTGAATATTTTCATATTATGGGGTCTTTGTCTTCCTATTATTTTACAATTAGTCCCCAACATAAATGTTCCTTTCCACTTAATAACAGCATCTTTTCCTGCTCATCACACTGTCTTCTCAGTTGACTGGATGTGATAACGCAAGCGATGAATGTTGTAATATGCAATATAAACTAACTGTAAAGTAAAATTGAAAATTTTGCAATTGTAAAAGTTGAAGAATTTTCATTTTGGGTGTTTGAGAATTCACACCCTAAGCCAATGGTAGATACGGCTCTGGCAGAGATAGATCAGTTAACAACTGCACAAAGAAATTTGATATAAAAAATAACATGATGGTGGTAATTTTAAGAGAATTTGAATATCAACATATAAGGAAGGGTCCCTGAGAAAATGATGATGCCTCAAATACTTGTTAAAAATATCCTACTTAAAACTACTATAAAAATATAAAATAAAATGAAATAGATAGTACTCTGGTAGAACAAAATTGTCTGAAAAAAATCTTTTTTCCTAAAAATTAGTGCCTAGGGCAAAAATATAATTTGCTCAATTTAATATTTTCAAAATTGTAGTTTCGTTTTTCAAATTCTTTCTCACACTTGTTAACTATTAATAAAATCTAGGTCTTGTTTTGAAGGATTTATTTTATGTAGACTTTTCCCAGTAGCAATTACATTCAGACAACTAGGAACTTGTATACCATCTAGCATTGTCTTAAAAGAAAAACCACTGTGACCAAGGGGGAATTTTCTCAGGAATCTAACAGTGAGTACAATATTAGACAATTTCTTATTATATCTGATTCTATTAACAGATAAAAGAAAATAAGCACGATCATTTCATTAGATGTTGAAAAGGCACTTGATAAAATTTAACTTGTCATCGAATTAAAAAAAAACTTTTGAAAAGTAAGACTAGAAGATTGTCTCTTTAATGACTAAATTATGCTCATAAGTCAAAAACATCAAGCTGAATAGTACATTTTTTTAAAGTCCCATGAAAGTTAAGAATCAATAAGACCAATTATCGCCATTATTACTTAATATTATTCTGAAAGTACTTGCCAAAGCTGTTAGAAATGCAAACAATATAAAAGATAAAACTACTGGGAAAAGCAGACAAAGATACAATTATTTGGAGTTGTTTCATAAATAACTAGCAACTCAGGAGAATTCAGCCTAATCTATTAAAAACAGAGTTCAATAAGATGGATAGTAAATAATCATTAAAAGTCAACTGGTCTTTAGTGTATCAAAAGAACCAAACGGAATATATAATTAAGAATCCCATTCGTATAGCTATAAAACCAAGTTATCTTGGAATATGTTATCAGAAGTACAAGATTTACATGAAGTAAACTATAAAAACCCAACTGAATAATATGAAAAGATGTGTGAAAATGAATTTCTTAGACAGGAAGAAATGGTATAAAATTGTCAATTCTTTCTAAAGTATCCTTATCTCATGCAATAAGGATTACAAAACTTTAAAGCCATAAAATAAAGATTTACACTTCAGAAAAACTTAAAGCTCTAGTTGTCAAAAGACACAAAACAAACAAATTGGGGAGAAAAGGATTTGCAACACATGACAAAGGGTTACTATTTAAATGTGCAGAATCAATGGGAAAAAAGGATGAACAATCTAGTAAACAATGGGGTAGAGGATGTGAACAGGTAATTCATAGAACTATAAATGCAAACAGACAATAAACATACCAAGATGTTCAATCCTATCCAAAATGGATATGTAACAACCAGGAGGTAAAGGACATTTTACTTCTTAAATTGGCAAATACTTATAAGGATTGTTAGCATGCCTCCTCTTGTGGGGAGGTAGTCACCTCCATCCTCTTTTGATAGCAATAAAACCTGGGCTGCAGTCCTGTCCCGGCTGCCTTCTGGCTGTGTGTATCCTACAAAGTCTTTGTTCCCATCTATAAACCAGGTAGTGTTTTCCTTATAGGTTTCTTTTTCAAGGACTGGATGAGGTAATGCATTCAAAGTGTTTAGCACAGAGCTAGGCACATGGTAGCATGTGACACCTGTAGTTATTTCAAGAACACAGTTGACCCTTGAACAGTGCAGGGGTTAGCGGCGCTGACCCCCCCATGCAGTGAAAATCCGAGTATAACTTTTGACTCCCTCCAAAACTTAACTACTAATAGCCTACTGTTAACCAGAAGCCTTACCAATAACATAAACCGTTGATTAGTACATATTTTATATGTTATATGTATGATATACTGTATTCTTACAATAAAGTCAGCTAAAAAAAAGAAAATGTTAAGAAAATCATAAGGAAGAAAAAATACATTTACAGTACTTACTGAAAAAAATCCACGTATAAGTGGGACTGTGCCATTCAAACCTGTGCTGTCCAAGGGTCAACTGTAATTTATTTGGGGGGGCGGGGGATCAATTTGACAATACAAATTTTAAATGTGTATTTCCTTTCACTCAGCAATGCAACTTCTATGATTTTTTTTCTATAAAAAAATACCAGAAAGCAAGAATGTATGCTATATAGATATCAATTGCTACATTCTTTTTAACAGTAAAAATTAGGATTATGCAAGAAATCTCAAAGAATTAAATGCAGAAATAGCCAAATTCATTTTCAAGACACCAATGCCTTCAGAGGCTCCGGCAGTTAAAATGTACTGCTTCAGTTTTTTGTGTTGGTGTGTGTGTAAAATCTTCGGCAAGCAATATAATTATTTCCATCTCAGGTTTCACATCTGTCTAAAGAAGATAAAATACACTCTTGCCCTCAGCCCTATGGGGATGTGTCAAAAGCAGTATTCCAGAGAGGTTCTTACAATGTTGGATAAAAGTCACATAATAACAGAAGTCACTACTGTACTGCTCTCTTCCACAGTACTTCCAGGAACCATTTACTAACCACAAGATGAACAGATTTTAATGTTCCTTCGTTGGCAGATGATAAAAATTGGCCTAATGGTATCACCCTATCTAGCATACGTTATCAACACCTTGATACCCAGCTCAGAGCTAGCCAGTGCAAAACTTGTATTGAATTACTAAAAATATCACATCTAGATGCAAATTAAATTCTCCCTGGGGATCTAATTACTAAGAATTTACTTATTTAATCCCTTAATACTATAGATTGGTTAAAAGGTCAGCTCACTTGCATTTTTAATATTTCATGAATTGAATTCTTGTTTTGTTTTTTCCCTCAGCAACTATTACCACAGCACCATCATAACCTGTGAATTTTCCAGGTGATTCCTTATAGCCAGAAGGATTTAGGAAGAAGCTCCTTGTAGCTAGCTTGTAGTCCTTTGTTACTTACTGCCTTTCGCTTCTCCTGGAATGCTCTTCCCTCTTTTTTTTTTTTTTTCCAACTAGCTAATTGAGACTTCTTTTATCTGCCTCAGAGCCTAAGTGGCCTCCCCCAAATCCTGAATCAAGATGAAATGCTCCTCCACTTTATGTTTCCTCAGCAAACTGGGAGTGCACCTCAGTCTTTCCCCATATTCCATGACACTGGGGGTTGCTGTCTCTTTCACCTCTGTGTCCCAGGTCGTAGTTGGTCATTGTAACTAAGCTTCACTCTCCCCTTTTCTTTACCTAGTCTTCTGCATGTGTGTCTCTTTTTGTTTAAAAAGCAAACAAACACACTCATGCATGCACTCACACACACCTGGGAATTTGCAAGACATTTGGTCATTTAAGAAAACTGGGGCCCCACGGTTTTAAATGGCTTTTCCTGACACTGTTCTCTTGATTGATGCTGTGAGCAGGAAGAAAGTGCTCTTGGATGGCATGCTGTTCACTCGAGTACAGATCCGACACCTACTTTATAATCATAGTACAGAGGGAGCTTCCTCATTGTTTGGATGGTCTCCTGTTGACGTAGGACTGAGTTAAAAGGACCACAAAAGACTATTTAATCCTGTTTCGCCTTAAACCAACACGGGCTTTGAGATTCTTTCAGATCACATGTTAGTTGAACATGTCAGGCAACTCTAACATGCTTTGCAGCCAAAACTGGCATCACAACTTCTGTTTTGCTCCTGAGGTACTCAAGGCCTCTGAGTAAATAGGAAGCTGGCTCATTGCCCCAGCATGGAAACACATTCCAGTCTGTAGGGGCCTGCAGGCCTGGAGCCCTGATCTGAGCTGGTTTGGAAGGTCCTCTCATCGACAGCGTGGGGAATGATTATGTCAAATTCAACAAAGATGAACTATTTTGAAACGCCTCTTTCTTCAAGTCTGGTTGTCATCCTACGCACAGTTTTGGAGAACTTTAGAATGTACATGCGACTAGGAGCCACCAAAATACCTCAGGGTAAGTTTTCATGGCAAAAAACTTGTGCTGGACTTGAACTTGTATTGCCAACATGAGGCTTTGTGGGGGAGGAGAGTCTCTGCAAGCTCTTTAAAACTGTTTTAACTTTACCTCAAAAATAGTACATGCTTTATCCTCTTTAGTCTTTTGTTTGTTCTACCTACCTGAATTTAAGGTTTTATATTCCAGCGGTAGAAATCTGTACTTGAAAGTACTCCTGAAACATTGTGATGTGAGCCAAAAGCACACATCATAGCTCCTCAGTTTCAAATGATGGTAAACAAATTATATCAGAGAGATAAAATCTATGGTATGGCACTTTTTGATTTACAAAATTACTGATATAAAATGCTGAAAGGGAATAACTTTGATTTAATGTCAAAATGTGATTTAACTTTAAGATGAATTTCCTTAATTTCAAACGCACACTGAGGTTTCCTATGACCTCTGGCTTGTCTTTCAGGGGCTGTGTTGAGGAGGTTATGCAGCCTTTCTACACAACAGGTGAAGAGTGTGGTGGTCAAGGAAACAGGGTCCAGACCACCTGCTGGGCCTGAATCCTGCTTCTCCTCCTTATAAACTGGGTGACCGTAGGCAAGTTGTTCAATCTCCTATGCCTCAGTTTCCTCTTTTGTCAAATGTGAAGGGCAAGAGAACCCTCCTTCAAGGGCCATTCTGAGGACTTGCTCACAAGTGTAACATAATTAGAAAAGGACCTGGCAGGTAACAACCAAGTGTTACCTATTATAATTGTTATTAAAACCCTTACGTCAAACTAAAGAGTGCAAGAAATAGAAAGGGTTTTTAATTCAATGGACTAATTGCCTAGAAGAAAATTCAATACCTAGGAAACCATTACCTAGAGAAGTTAAACGCCATGCCCAAAGTTGATCCCGTTAGCTAGGGCCAGAACGACCACCAGTATCCCCCTCTCTTGATTTTACCCCAGGGCTCTGGGTAGCACCACACTGCACTTTGTCCTTTATTAACATTGGGTCTCCTGGAAAGTAATCAATTTTCTGGTGAGGAAACAAAACTAACAGGAAGGTTAAGTGAGGTCAAGCAGCCAATGATAGAAGTGGGGACGCCAGACTCTATTTACTATTGTTGAACGACTGAGTAATGCTATCAAATGTCTTTTTTTCTTCTTCCTGAGATATTTGTTTTATCATTTGTGCATGTGGCAGGGAATGACTGTGAGAAAAACAAACAGGAAAACCTTAGAATTAACCAAAAGCTACTGGTCAAGCAAGAACCAGAAAGTATTATGTTGTTTATGTCTCCAAAATATATCCCTGAAAATAAGATAAGGTAAGGAGAGAATGTTGCTTAGTATCATCAAACACACTGAACAATCAACCATCCAATCACAGAACTGTGTGCAAAAGAATGATGCATAGCAATTCAAACTTAGATGATCCCTGTCTGAGACAATAATGATATAAACAGAGAAAGATTAGGATACGTATTAAGGGAATACGTAACTTAAATGAGTCTTTACAATAAGTACATACAACCAGTGGGTGAGAGCATTCAGTGGGTGCTGAGAGCAGAGAGAATCACAGGAGTTGCACATCTAGACCTCTGATTAACTAAGGAAGACTTCATAAATGGGCTGAGATTAGCAGTTGTTTGGAAAAGAGGAAGGAGGTGTTGGTGAACCAGGATAGGAAGAGGGCTTCTGGAATTTGTGCCAGCACCAGTCACAAAGGTTGCAACAAAGGGTGTTGGTATTTTACAATGGCAAACAAAACCCCCCAATGGCACTGAGGAGTACAGAATCTTCTGGGGTTTTTTGAAAAGAGTTTAACCACATGACTCACAGTGCTTTCCAAATTCAGATAGAATGATTAGACTTAATGTGTTATGAGACCTGACAGTACAGGAGCCTATACACAGGTGTTTCTCAGAGATCTGGCTCCCTCTTTGGAAGTTCAGTCTACATAAACACCTACCATCATGCAAGCACATGGGGATGACTGTCGTCGGCACAAGCAAGAGAGAAAAACAATGTTATTAGACTGACTCTCTTGAGTAGGGCTCATGGCTCATAGCACCATGGAAACTGAGCCCATCCTCACCCATCACTTCATCTTCCTCTGCCAGCAGAAAGGTGATCAGAACAGAGCTCCTGGATGTGGCCAGGCTTCCATCAAGAGCCATGGGAAAGGCCTCTCACTCCACTGTTACAGAAAGAGAGTCCTGACCTCCCATTGCCCTCTAATCTCTTTACCTTCTTCACCTCTGGTATCTATGAGTACTGTTCGAAGTACAAACTCCCCCCTTCTAATCCTTGAGTAAAGAGACCTTGGTTCCAACAATATTCGGTTCCTCTCGCTCTATAATTTCTCCATTCACCAGCTCTTCTCCTCCACCCAACTTTGAAATGTGTGTATCCCCAGATTCTTTGTACATCATTCTGCTGGTCTTTCTGGAAGTTCATTCATCTCCTCAGAGATGAATATGTTCTCTTGGCTTCTAACAATTGGCTGAACACTGAGGACTCCCAAATCTGAGGCTCTAACTCTGGCTTCTAACAAACTTATTTCTAATGGTATCTCAGCATTTCTCCAAAATATACTTAAATTACCTAAAACTTGACATTTGTAGGCTGAACCCTCTTCCCTACTCTTCCTCTTAGATAACAGTACCACTATCCTTCGAGTCATCCAGAAAAAAACCCTGAGGTGTCTCCAGATCCCTCTTCTCCACCCACAACCAATGGTCAAGTTCTACGATACCTACCAAGATCTGACTGGATCCCTCCCTTCCATGCTTACTGGTATAGTTCATGCCTTCTACTTCCTCTCATTTGGACTATGTAATGGTTTCCTAATTAGTCTCTCTGCATAAGTTTGATCCCTCTATAATCCATCCTCCATCCATCCAGTTATGCTTATGAAACATGGGTTGAATCCTATCACACTCTTAGGGAGATGACTTCCTTGCAAGAGTCTATGTGAGTCTCCTGTATGGAAGTTAGGCTTCCTGTAGTTGTCCTATTTGAACCACAATTAGGTAAGAGGGGGTAGATTTCCCCCCAAAAGGTAGTGTTTGCACTGTCCAACATCTGAGAGAAAGTTGAGTCCTCAGAAAGCAGGAGGACTTTCAAGAGGGACCTTAGTCGGGTGACAGACAAGTCTTTCTTTCCCCTTGGTCCTCACTCTCTGGGGTCTGGACTTGAGGCCCCAGGAATGGGGCGTCTAAAATGCTCTGCAGAGACAGACATAGGCAGGCTAGGAGGAGTAAGCCCACTAGTGATGGCACAGGGAATGTTAACCATCCCTTGTAAGAGAGACCATCCAGTGCATGTTATTTTGTGTACAGTTCAGCTTCTGCCATTAAGCCTGGCTTACCTAGTCCAGCCAGACCTGAGCTCTGCTTCAGAGAGTGCGTTAAAGGGGAGCAACCACCCTCTGGGGCTACCATGGTCGAGAGGGTCCTTGTGAAAAGTGAGGCTCCCCCAAGGAAGGTGAATCTTGGGGCATAAAAGGTCTTGCCACATCTCCCAGGTGGCAGGTCTCCCTGTTGCCAACCTTGGAGGACCAGGGGTCCTTTTATTAAGAAGCCAGAAGGTCTTACACCCTTCTACTAAGTCTGTTCAGTAGACACGGATGCCAACATCCCTGACTCAACACCCATGGTCCTCAGGATCCTTTCCTGTCTCCTCCTCCCTTTTATTCTGCCACATGACTGGGCTCCTTTGGGAGTCTCAGAGAGTTGGTGGAACATCCTCAAGAAGCAAGGAAACTGGGACATACATCCTTCAGCTCCCATCTGTCATTGGTTGATGGCTGTCTCAGGGGAAGGGGGCATTAATTCTTCCTTATTTCCAGCCTTCTTTTGTGGGCTGAGAAAAATATGGGCAGGGCACCCATATTATCAGCCATAGAATGAATTTATACTTACCCTGGTCCTGATTTCTCACCATGTTTCCCCGAAAATAAGATCTAGCCAGACCATCAGCTCTAATGCGTCTTTTGGAGCAAAAATTAATATAAGACCCAGTATTATATTATATTATATTACATTACATTATATCATATTATGTTATATCCAGTCTTATATTACAGTAAAATAAGACCAGGTCTTACATTAATTTTTGCTCCAAAAGACGCATTAGAGCTGATGGTCTGGCCAGGTCTTATTTTTGGGGAAACGCAGTATTTATATTTTGCTGTCACACATACTTCTTAACAAGCTGCTTCAAACTCTTCGTGGAATGAGGTGAAGGATAAATAGAAAATTCTTACAATAATAATCTTCAACTATTATTGTGCCTACGCCCTTCTGCATACCTAATTTCCTCTTGCTCCCTAAGAAATTCCCTTTTGCTCCCTAAGATCAAATTCAAGAATTCTACAGCTCTCTCTACACAATTGGTAAGGATTTCTCCTCTGTTGCTGTGATTCTACAAGTATTTCATTTCCCGCCACTGATTTCATCCATAAATAGACTTCCAGTTGCCACGTCTGCATTCTTCAGTTTTTTAAAATGAAAATTAAACATTGCTAAGTGGAACATCACTGCCAGCTTTCAGGATGAGGAGGAACCACGTTTTGTTCCATCAAATTTGGATTGGATCATTATTCTCACTGTCATCCTGACTAGCTGGAAAATATCTCAAAATGGTATTACCTTCACTTCCAAGCTTAAGTTAGAGAAAATACCTTTGCTTCATATGCTTAAAAATGGAAGCATATTCCAATTATCTGGCCATTTTCCTTTTATCCTTCATTACTAAATTTAAATGGGGAGAAAATGTCCCACTCAGGGTGTCTCCTGTCTCCCTGAGAACCTTTTGAACTTAATGTAAGAGAACAATGAAGCCATAACATGGTTTCAACTGGCAGAGCAGAGACAACACGTAAACTATCTCTTTTTACTCTTTTGTTGTACTGTTTGTAAAGGTAGTATATGATTATTATAGAAAACTTAAATGATACAAAAAACTGTAAAGAAAAAAGTTTGTTTTCAAAAATCATCTTAAATCTTCCTATACTTTGAATATTTTGGTGAATATGCCAAATATATACACTGTATAGATACACATTCTTACATAAGTAGTATCACACTGTATGTGTTATTTTGCTAAATGCTTTTCACCTAAACATCTTCCCAGAATTTTTAAAGATTTTATTTCTTAGAGCAGTTTTAAGTTCACAATGAAATTGAGAGGGAGGTACAGAGATTTCCCATATACCCCCTGACCTAAATATGCACAGCCTCCCCCATTGCCAACATACCACACTAGAGTGGTACATTTGTTATAATTGACGTATATTTGTTATAATTGATGAACCTACATTGACACATCATAATCATCCAAAGTCCATAGTTTACCTTAAGGTTCATTCTTGGTCTTGTATATATTCTATGGGTTTGGATATTTTCACCATCCTAAAAATCCTTTGTGCTTTGCTTATTCATCTCCCCTTGCCCACGTCCTGCAACCAATGATCTTTTTACTGTCTCCATAGTTTTTGCCTTTTCCAGAATGTCATATAGTTGGACTCATACTCGTGTAGTAAATAGTCTTCTCAGATTGGCTTCTTTCATTTACTAATATGCATTTAAGATTCTTCCTTGTTTTTTCATGGCTTGACTGCCTTTTTTTTTTTTAAGCTGAATAATATTGCATTGTCTGGATGTACTACAGTTTGTTTATCTTTTCACCTACTAATGAATATCTTGGCTGCTTCCAAGTTTTGGCAATTATGAATAAAGCTGCTATAAACATCTGTGTACAGGTTTTAGTGTAGACGTAAGTTTTCCATATCTTTTAAAAAGTTACTACTTCTGTTTTTATAGCAATTAATACTACAGTTACCACTTAATTATCATGTCTTATAAGATGAATACACATTACGACTAACTTAAAAATAAACTAATAGCATTAACATACCATTTCTGTGAAAGTAGGGTTTACACATTTAAAATCTCTGGATTTTTTTCTCATTCACTGGAAGCTTTGGGGTTGCTCTCTCTACCCCCACCCCACCCTCCAAGCTCAGGTTGGTCTTCCTTCCTCACACACACACACACACACACACACACACACACACACACACAAAGATTCTTATACAAACAACCTGTCCAACCAGAATCTTTTCCAGATAAACATGTGTTTCCTGTTTGGCTAATTCCATTTCCCTTTCAATTTTTTTTTTCTTCTTTTTCACTAGCAGATTTCTAAGGTCCCTTCTAAGCTCTCAAGTTCTGATTTTAGAAAAAACCTTGCAGGATATTAGCCATGAGGAATATGATGCCTAATCATTTCCTTCTCCAACTATATGGCTGGAATGAAAGCAATGCTTCCTCCCTCATGTTGCTGATTCAACATGACTTTTAAAACTACAGCACCATTGCTCATTGTAAACAGACTAATTGAAAATCTAACACTGAAAGTGTTAGATAAAATACCTTTATCACATAACCAAATTTCCTGCAACACTGATGCAAGGGTTTTGAACCTCAGCCAGCTTTTTATGGTAGTTTTTTTAAAAATTAAGGCAAGGAGACAACTGCTTTAATTAAATGTCATTTATATCACATGGTCACTTCTTGTCAGAGGCTAATAATTTAGAAGTGTGTATCTTGGTTACTAGGTTAGGTTTTTGTTTGTTTGTTTGTTTGGACAATTGTATTATGCCTTAAACAGGAACAAAGTAAAATTAAAAAGAGATGAAGAAATTAAATTTTTTTTTTTCTCAGTGTAAACAAAGGTTTGGTATTGACCGGAATTGAAAACTCTGATGAAAGTAGATTTTTGGATTAGCAATGAATCCAATGTTGTTATTCCTGTGCTACCAGAAAAGGGAACATTCCACTAGACAAGGACAAATGAATTCCCTTTTCTTAAAATATGATTTCACTGATATGTGGGATATAAAACTGAAAGCAACAAAGGAACAAGACAAACAAACAAGGAAACAAAAACTGATAGACATAGACAATAGTTTAGAGGTTACCAGAGGGTAAGGGGGGAGAGGGGTAGTAGATGAGGGTAAATGGTATCAAATATATGGTGATGGAAGGAGAACTGAATCTGGGTGGTGAACACACAATGTGATATATAGATGATGTATTACAGAGTTGTACAATTTAAACCTACATAACTTTACCAACCATTGTCACCCCAATAAACTCTAATTTTAAAAAATCATTCAAAGGGCTATTTCTTTATTACCATGAATAATCCAGTCTATATCCTTGAATAAGAGTTCATACTTTTCTGGGAAAAACAGATGTAGATAAGAATACTCCAAAGAGCTAGATAAGGTGTGACAAATGCCTCCATCCTCTGAAATATTTAGTACCAGCTCAACATACCACATTAACAGAAGTCTGGATATTTTAGCTTTAATTTAGAGATTTATCATACTTTAGTAAACATATCATCTAAATACGCAACAGTTCAACAAACTGCTAGGGTTATTGCTGAAAAATGAAGAGCAATAGACCTCTCAACCCTAAGGTGTCATTCAATTCACAAATCATTTTTGGGACAAGGAGGCATTCTGCCCTATTTTGGATACTAAGTAAAGGTCATCTTTTGAATTGACGTTGGTCCCATGTAGGCTCTAAGCACACTCAACTTCTCTCTTCCCTCTCCATCTTGTTTATTCAACCCTCAAGTTTTGAACATTTGTTAAGTGCTGCACACTGTGATGGGAAATAGGGGAAGAAGATACAGTCATGCCTTCAACAACGGCAAGTCTAATGTGGGAGAAAGCTTGTAAATGGCCATTACTATGCATAGTATAAATTCCCATAAGAGTGTGGAAGAACATGAGCCTTACCCAGGCATGTTGAATCAGAGGTGGCTGAAGAAGGACAATAAAAGACTTTCAGGACAAGTGAAGGGGAGGTAGAGCAGGAATGTTGCACAAAGAGGAAACAGTAGGTACCAATGTCCAGAGTAAGAGAATATAATGTTCAAGGAATTCCTAATATTCACCTTCTGACCTGGTCATTTTAACAGCTAGTGGCTGCCCTATCGTCATCAATTACTTATCAAATGTCTACTATTTACTAGGACGAAGAACACCAAGCAATAGGGTAAGAGTCCTCTAAGAAGATTCTCAACTCATTATGCTGAGGTACAGGAAGAAATTACTGGACCTTCCATTTATTTGTTTCTCGTGTTCTTCAATTCTGTGGGTACGTTATAGTGTTTGTCACATATGTATGTAGTGTACTATGTGCATATAAAATTTACAAGGAAATATATATATATTTGGGATGTGTGCTCAACAATTGTTCAATGATATCTGAATGATGAAAAAAGTTTGGAGGCCACTTATCTAAATGGACTTACATTCTGGTTGGAGAAACAAGCTATAAAGAGATGAAAAGCATCAAGCAGTGAAGCTAAGTGCTACCTACAGGTGTTAGAGGAATAAGGGGCAGGAAAAGATACCTGATTGCTAGAGTGGTCGGGAAAGGCCCCATGGCAAAGATGGCATTTAATTTAGGCCTTGATAAAGAGTAGAACTTAGACCAAGTAGAAAGGTTCGGGAGGACATCCTGTCTGGGAAGAATGACATAAGCCCAGGTACATGGGCACTGGGGAACGGTGAGAAAACCAACTCCTCTATTACAAAGGGCTCCCACAGAGCAGCAGGACATATGATGGGGATCCCGGAGTGGAGACAACCGGGGCAGGACAGGAGACAGCTTCAGGATCAGGCTAAGAAACCGTACTTGTATCTTGCGGGCAGTAGGGACCCTGGAAAAATCATGTATTCCTTCTGTGCAGTGACAAGCTTTCTCTGGAAATGGAAAAAGCTGAGCCAAATGATCAGTAAGGTCCTTCTAACTCTTCTGAGTCTTAAGAATGAGAGCAAAGGAAAGCTATTTCAGAAAACTGAGATAGTTCACCACAAAATACCTTCACGAAATGAACTTTCAAAGGATGTATTTCAACAAGGTAGAAAATAATACTCTAAAAAAGGTCTGAACTACAGAAAAAAATGGTCAGTAAAAACATTATAAGTATGTAGGTAAACATAAACAAACAATGAAGGAATAAGTAATAATGTCTAACTAATAGTGTTTCAAAAGAAAAATAAAAAGACATCTAAAATACCAACCAATTGCACATGTGCCAGGAAGATGGTGACTGGAGTTAAAGCATTTTAAGATCCTTGTTTGCTCAGGAAGAGGGTAAAGTAATGGCTAACTTTAGATTTTGATACATAGACATATGAAAATTCTGAGTATAGTCACATAAAAAAGAGGTTCCGTATTGTGCCATGTGTAATGCGTTCCTGTGTATACTGTACACCTACATTTTTGGCCCAAACTTTCAGGGGAAAAAAATCTGTCACTTTAATTTTTTACTTCAAATTTTTATTTGTTTATATTTAGGTACTTGTTTTTTTGCATTATAAAGTAATTTTAGCATTTACTTATTGCACTTTTAACTCATAAGCATAAATAAAAGAATTAAAAACATTTATATAGATAAGGAATTAGTACTACCCAGGTATAATGCACATCCTTACACTTCCCTCACAAATTTGGGCAAAAAAGTGTGCATTATACGCGGCAAAATAGGGTACATACTCCAAATGGGAAGAGGAAGGGAAATGGAATTGGTGGAGATGGTGGTGGGGAGAATCTCAATGAACTTTAAAAAAAAAAAGAAAGAAAAAGAAACCTAACTACTGTTGTTTATAAGACACAAACCTAAAACTTGTGTGAAAAAGAGTAGTAAGTAAAAGAATGAAAGAAGATACAAGATAAATACTATCCAAAAGAAATGCAGTGTAACCACGTTAATCAGATTAAATACACTAAAGACAAATAGAATTACTAGAAATAAAAAGAAGTGACCATATGATGATAAAAGGTTAGTTTCACCAGGACAATATAACAACATACTTGTATATACATATATTTAATGACGTAGATTTAAACTAAACTGATAAATAG
Organism: Rhinolophus sinicus; assembly: GCF_057876585.1. Taxonomy (NCBI): domain Eukaryota; kingdom Metazoa; phylum Chordata; class Mammalia; order Chiroptera; family Rhinolophidae; genus Rhinolophus; species Rhinolophus sinicus. The sequence goes on along the minus strand of NC_142503.1, from coordinate 168,390,420 downwards.
CATTTATTAATTATGTAAATATTGTTCACTGCGGAGCTGAGTAGTATGATAGGATTATATTCCCATCGCTAGGCATCCACTCTGGACACGCTAAGGAGAATACTCCAAAAGTCAAGCTCAAATATATTTTCTATTCTCTCAATCCATCAGTTGTTCAAAATCACACCACAGTTGGCATCTACTTTCCATTCGTGGAGCTTATGCTTTCATTTCTCTTGGGTAAATATCTAAGAGAGGAACTGCTGCCTCACGGAATAGATATATACTTAGTTCTGAAAGAAACTGCCAAGTCATTTTTCAAAGCGGCAGTACCATTTTGCATTCCCACCGATAATATGAAAAATTCTCGAGTTCCAGTCTCATAAACATTTAGTGTGTTTGTTCTTTTTAATTTTAGAAATTCTGATGGTATCTTATTATAGTTTTAACCGAGTTTCCCTACTGCCTAAGAATGTTCAGCATGTTTTCATGTACTTATTGGCCCTTAATATTCTTTTTTTGACAGAATGTCTATTGAAATCTTTTGTTTATTTTTTTAAAAAATGGAGTTGTCTTCCATTTCTACCATGACTTTCCGGTACAGCTATTTATTTGCGGGGAGAAGTTAGAAACTATTTTTCCTGTTGAGAAAAGAAACATATGCCTTTACTATCAATTCCATGGAATTCACTCAAGAACTCTCTGCCCAAGGTTGTGTCCAGACTGAAGAAGACAAAGAAGGTTTCAGAAATGTTAGGGCTCACAATTACTTTTTATACATACATCTTGAGGGGAGGGGGAATCTAGACTTGTGTTTTAAAATTCTATGTATATACTATTATTCTGGCTAAAAAGCAGAGAAAGGCACCCTTGCCAAAGTTTTTTTATACTATCTCTAGCTGAGTAAGATAATCCAGTTAAATTTTAATATTTTAAAATTTTAATAAAATAATCCAAATTGCATTAATTCTACTTCATCTCCGTTTACAATCCCTAGCACACACACACACAGATTTTGTTTTCTGGCCACTTCAGAGTGGGTCTTGTTAACATCACTGTCAAGTTCTTTATTAACTGAAATACACTTGATTTTAGCAACTGTCATTGCAACTAGTCAGCTATGGCACAGTCCATAGGACACATATTCCAGGATTCCTTGAGGCTCTGAAAGCATCAACAATGTAACTGCTCAACCTTCTTTATTTAGAAGAAGTAGTGTCCTTAGCTATTGTACGGACTGATTAAAAAATAATCCTCATATCCATCTTTGATCACAAAGATCAAAAACAGTGGATAAGAGCATGCCCTCTAACTATAAAGCATTTATAAACCCTCACCATCTGCCCTTGAGAAACAGAATGTTGACTCAGTTCTACAGGTTTCTATTTGAGCTGTTGCCCAAAGCTTACAAATTGGTTCCTTAATGTGACATAGTAATTCTGATGAAAGAGGCCTAAAAAAATTCTGTGCTCTTTCTGGCTTCAAGTCTAGCTTTTCTCAGTTTCATTATTTGTATAAAATAAGAAGACAGGAGCAGGTTTCACTTGATCTGTAAGGAATCAAGCTTTTCGTGTTTCCCTCTATTCTCCAGATGACTAGAAACTCATTGTAAAACTATAAGAGTTCACTATAACAATTAAGAAGAGATAATTCCCTCTTGTTTTAATTTTGCTCCCTTTAAGAACTTATTTTTTAACTGTTTGCCTTGAACGTGGAACCCAAGATAAGGACGGGATATGAACTATGGCATTCAGAATTCTTTAAACCATCTTTGCAAAAAAGGAAAAATGATTGCTATTGAAATTTTGATCCATCTCCCCTCCCAAAAGGGGCATTTTAAAGAGACATTTAGAGGAAAAACTAGCTAGGAAAAAAATTATTTTTAACTTTTATAGGCAATGATTGAATCTCAAAAGCAAACCAGTGGGAAATGTTTTCTGTGGTTGACTGACACAGAACTTACACACTTTCCCAAAATAAAGAGCTTCCACTAACATAAATGAAGCATTTTTGGTATTTAAGTGCCAAGTTAAAGTTCTCCTCATAGAAATAAAGTGGATTAATTCTCAAACGACCTATTTTGTTAAGGGCTGACAACAAACAGTTGTGGCCTCAACCTGGAGAATAAACAGGCTCAGTAATTCTCAGCATCCGATGTAGCCCAGTAACAAAGTGGGGATTTGGAGAGGAGAGCCACGTGACTGGTTTTGTGAGCGCGTACGTTTCCTCCCTCATTACAACCTTTCTCTAAGCCACTTTGGTAAACTGCATTCCTGAAGCAATAACTCATGAGAGATGAAAGAGTCGAATTTCCTCAAACAAAACTGGCCGCATTTTCTTGTAGTTGTATGAGAACGATCCTCTGAACACCAGGACAGGGTACTTTAGCTTCAGACTATGATTGTAGGTAAAAGACTCTGAATAGAAATGATTTTTCGATAAGCAACAGCTTTCCAATTAAAACTACAGAGGGTGCCAAAAAAATGGATACACATTTTAAGAAAGAAAAAAAACTGTATTAAAATTATAATACTCAATATGTACTGATAACAAAAGATGAATACAAGTCATGTGTATACATTTTTTTGGCAACCCTGGTATACAAATCATAATAATAGACGACTTTCTCTTCTTCCAATATTTGTGGCAAACTCTGAACAAAACAAGAATCTTCACGGGAGACCTCTCGGACTCCTTGGGGCAAAATTACCATCTAAGACTATAAAGAAATTATCCTGGATCAAAGGGTTATTAAGAAGTGACACCTCTGATGAAAACATTCCTAGCAAGGCTGTCTGCCCAGACTTGTGAAAGAGCTCAGAATCTTGCTTCAGCAATGACAGGGTCAGTGTGAATTGAAATCTTTATTTGAGAGCCTGTGTCTGGTGGCTTGGGCACTGTGTTTCAGATTAATAACTAAGGAAATCACAGCTCTGATTTTTAGAAAATGTTTTCATTGAAGGCACTGGCAAACACATTGCTCAACAGGGAATGTGACAGCTTGGAAGTGTGTGCAGGGCATGGGCACATAGAACGGGCAGGGACATGAAAACATTCCTCCGGATGAAAAAGCCAAACGAAACTGTCCCAGGATGCACCTTGGTCTGCTTTCCACTGGCCTGGAACTCAAGTGTGCCCAGGGCTCTCCAAAAAGAGGAGTACGGGGTTGGGTGGTTATCTTAGATTCAGAAATTCATGACTGATTGATAAGGTGAGTGAATTTGTGGACAATGACAGCAGACTTTTAAAGAGCTGAATTTGCCCGAACCTAACAAGTACCATATTGCCACACATCCCAACCTTTCATTTAGGCCCTCCAGAGCTTGAACCAACATCCCCTTCCAGAATAACAATCATCGCCCACACCCCCAACACACACACACACACACACACACACACCCCTGCTCCAAACTGGTTTCCTTGCCACTCAGGGCCCTTCCTCCTGCCAGAGTCTGCCCAGGTCACTCCCCTCACCAGGACTGGCTTCTCTCCTTCCCAAAGCCAATCCTCATAAAAGTCCTTCCTCATGGAAAGGTGTGTGCAGAGTCCTCCAGCTAACAGCACTCTCTCCTTTCCTTTCTCGTTATCGCTGAGCAGTTCTGATGCTCTTCGATGTGCAGCACTCCATGTAACCTTCACAGTCTTGCACAGTCATTCCACTGCCTGCGTATTTTTTTTTTGCCTTTTACCTTAAGTAGACCAAAACCTTCTTGGATACCAGAGCTAGATTTTACACTTTTGTACCTTCTCAGGATCTGTCATAATGAGGATCTAACACCCATTAGTGGTATCCTTGAGGACAATACTAACAAGCAACTGAAATTTTCAAAATGCAATTTAAAGATCCCTTGTTCCCATTTCCAAGTCTCGAGGATGTTGTGGATCGATGGGACTGCCTGCTTCTCAAAGGCCACTGCGATGTGGCAGCTGTGATGTAGGGATCTGTAAAAAGGCCTGGGCTCAGAGTCCTCTGTGAGCTTTAATTTAGGCTCCACCATGGCTTACACATAAATCTGAGCAACTTCTTTCATTAAGTCAAACGTTTGTAGCAAACCTGGACCAGGCACTCAGTTGGAAAATACAGTTTATAAGTATGAATAAGCAAAAGTATGTGTGTGTGTGTCTGTGTGTGTGTCTCTGTGTGTGTGTGCATGTACACATATGTAACAGCCAGGCCTCATCAAGCTCGCAGTCTACTGTAGTATTTCTGCTTATTAAAAAGTGGAGATTCCCAGGCTCTGTTCTGAACTAAATCAGAATATATGGAGGTGGGGGCCCAGAATCTGCATTTTAAACTCTGAGAACCAAGTGGTCTAGCAGGAAGGACACACAAGTAAATAGTTAAAATACGAAAGCAACTACTGCCTGTTCTGCAGTCTGCACGTCCAGGGTGCTGTGAGAGCAGAGGAGGGAGCGTGGACGGTGACAGGAACCTGGAGCTCACGCAGAAGAAGTGACGCCTGGACTGAATCTAAAGCCTGAGCAGCACTGTATCACCGGAAGAAGCAGGAAGAACAGGAAATACCCAAGAAAGGTGTCTTTGAACAATCCACACCCTTCCAGGCCCCGACTTAAAAACTATCCATTGGCTGCCTTCAGGCCTCAAGGCAAAGTCCTTAAACCAACACACCTGCTGGATTATCTGTGAGCATCAAAACCTTATCACTCATCCATCCACGCCTGGTTCTGAGGTCCTCTTGGCTCTAATGTCTGCCTCCTTCTCCTCTACTTACTGTCCCACTCCACCTCCCTCCCACTAAAACGACTTACTTCGGGACTTGCCTTATTGTAACATATTCAACTCAGTGTTTGATTATCCTCCTCAAAGTGTCCCCAGCACCAACACCAATGCTCTTATCACATAGACACACATGTACCTGTTTAGACTGTGAATGAGGACTATGCCGGGTGCGAGATGTATCCCCAGTGCTCAGCATGTACGTAGCAATGGATGGATGGATGGATGGATGGATGGATGGATGGATGGATGGATGGATGGATGGATGAATGAATGAATGAATGAATGAATGAATGAATTCATGCATGCATGAATAAGTAAACAGAAGTATAAAAGAGCTTGCCACATTCAGGCACCTGCAAGTGGTTTACTATTGCTAGAACTACAGTGACTATGAAGGACTAGTAGGAGGTGAGCTTTAAAAGGAAGGTCAGTACCAGAGCTGGACAGGAAAGAAGAGCCTTCATAGATCATAGGAAGGCACGGAGGGTGTCACTGTTGTTATGGTCCCTAAATTCTCTCAAGATAAGGCCAAGAGAGAAACTAGGTCACAAGGGCTGGTTTGTGAGGATAAACAAGAGAATATATGTGAGAACAAGGTATACATTATAAAGTATAAATGCAAAAATATTTCCTGCAACTCCTTGCTATTAAACCCATTCAATCTTACAGTGTTCAGTTTTCACATCCTTTCAGCATTACCTAAAACTGGTTTCATATTTTGATGGTCAAAGGTGACAAAAGTACAGAGCTCAGGAAATACAGTCACTTATTAGTTACCTGAGGGAAGAGAGCATCCTGGGAACTCCATTCACCTTTCAAAACAAACCAATTGTATACCTGGATCACTCATAAAACCATCCACTAATGTCTACTATGTACTAGTATAGCAGTGGTAACCTTTGTGGAGCCAGTTTTTAGCTCAATGTCTTGCATACTTATCTGATAGTAATAATCCACACTAGAGATTTAAATAAATTGATTTCAAACCTTAAGCACCTCTTTTTGGAAACCTTTTTTTCCAAATATTCTTACAGCAAGCTTCCCCATCATGGGCCAGAGGGGCCTGTGGGTTTTCAAGTGCCTTACCCAAGCCGTCCCCCTGAGCGCCTCTCCTCCAGCCCATGGCCGTGGCCGTGGCCATGGGAGAGAGGAGGGTGATGAAGGAACCCTGTCACCGGCTCTTATCAGCCTCTTCCAGGAATCCTAAGCAAACCTCTGCAGGACTCGTGAAGAATTTCTGGGAGCGGGTTTTCTCAGAAGGGTTGGAGATCCACAGGTGGACATATAGATAAAATGAGTCTGTTCACTCCTTTGCTCCCAAGGCTAACTGCAGCAGTCACGTGATCTTCAGGGTAAGATCCAAAGATCTTGCTGTAAGTGCCAAAGACCTTCACAAGCAGCCAAACAGATGGTGAGGACGAGGGACAAGTCCTCAAGCAAGGCACAGGCTCTTCTGTGATCTAACACGGGACTCTGGCTACGGCCTGGGGTGAGAAGAAGTTCGTGGGAGAGAGAGACTGAAGCTGAGCCCTCTAGGCAGCCAGTTCCCTCCCTCCCTGAGCGCATGCCTCTTCCCACAGGTGAGACTGACTCACTCAGTGGCATTGTTTTTTATACTGACTGACACCCACAGACCTGGGGTACAATGTCTGCCTGTGGGACAGGCTTCTACAACACTTTCACCAGCCCGGGTTAGGGAGGCAAAGTTGGGAGTGGCACGTGGCAACCTCCCAGAGTCCCCCCACCGATGCTCGGAGTGACAGCATCGGGCTTCCTGAAGGAGAGGCATGGTCACGCACACCGTATGTACTGATACACACGTCACTCCCTGAGGACGAAGGGCAGAAGTGAAAAAGAAGTCCATCCAATGATTTTGAAACAACTATGGTCCAAACTGGGATCCAGCTAGCATCTGGCTGAGAAAGGCCGCAGGTGCCCACCCTTCGAGCCCCAGGAGCAGAGCCAGTTTTGCTGAGTCTCATGGAAGCTAGGGTTCACATAGCAAAGGTGAGCTCTGTCACTGGCTGAGAGCCACAGGCCTTCGGCTGGCGTCTCTGGCAAAACAGGACAAATTGCGACAGACAGCCAAACCCTAATGCATAAGGACTTAGGTGGGCATCACCCAACCATCTTTATCCCCTTATTCCACACATCCAAATACACCTACAAATATATCTAAAAACACATACAAAATTGTTCAGTGTACATTTGGGTTCAAAATACCTACGGATTTGTCTAATTTTAGCCTTTTTGCTTTATTTGTAATGTTTCCCCATGTTCCAAATTTTTTAAAAAACAACCGAGCTGTCTTGGATGTGTCTGTGTAGCTCATCGCTCTACAGCAGTTTCTCAAACATCATCAGCGAGGGTCAGGGACCCCAGACAGAGTTCTGAAGGTGTTTAATCCCATTTACAAAGCACCAGGTCCTTCTTTTTTAAAAATCAGTTTTATACACTGTATTGCACTGGTTCTCAACCGGCTGGGATTTGGCCCTCCAGGGGACATTTGGTAATGTCTGGAGACATTTTTGGTTCTCATAAGTGGGGTGGGGTATGGGGGACTGCTACTGGTATCTAGAGTGTAGAGACCAGAGACGCTGCTAAACATCCTTCAATACACAGAGGAGCTCCCACGACAGAGAATTATCTACCACTAGACAGCAATAGGACTGAGGCTGAGGAACCCTGTGCTATTTGGATTCTGTAGAGTTCATTTTTTGGTGAAAAAAGTATTTTGTAGCTTAAAAATAAGTTTGAAAACTTCTGCTCTAGGATACCTGCCTGGATCCAAACTATTCAATAACATGATAAAGACTCTTTTGTGTTGAGCTTCAAAGTCCTAAGATTGTACAGATTTTTAAAAATTCCCATAATAGATCTTTTGGCAAATCTCTAGCTGCTATAAAGAGCTACGACCTTGTCTTTTTTCCCCCTATTAACACGGGGTAGGTATCCAGGCCCTGTAGCCACCTAGTAGGACATAACGCAAGCCTCCTATGGAGCCGGTATAGAATCTAAGTAGCTTCAACCAGAGGGGTGAAGATCAGACGGAGGCTGAGGGTTTGTCCTGATGGGAAGCCACGGCTGTCGGCTTCATAGAGATCAACTCTTCATCAGTCAGGCAGAGAGCCAGAAGTTAAATATATTGCTTCTTTTAGGAAGGAAAGCGAACAATGGCCTCTTCATTTGAAACCACAATGGGAATTTAGGAAGGGGCAGAGCATAATTCCCAGGATGGAAAATGGCCTGGGCTTCAGCATTAACGACCTTGCTCCTCTGGGACAGCCTTCAAGAGATTTTTCAATCAGTGCTGGCGAACTGTCTGTTTACTAATTCCAATGCAAAACCCAGGGGCTCAGTGGCACCTTTTGATGCCAAGCAAAGGAATTAATTCCAATTCCGGGGTCAAGGGAAGAACTAGAGCTGCCAAACCTATCATGAGGGCTTCCTGTTGCTCCGAGGTCTCCGAGAACCTCCCAGCAAAAGAAACCAACACCCATGCTTAGTTAGACGAATCCTTCCAGATAGAAAGACAGAACGCACATAACATAATACATAGCTCTCTCTCTAAGCCCTGCTTTCTCTCCATCTCCGTCCTCTCTCCTGAGGTCATCGGGCTTTCTTCCAGAAGGTGCTCCAGGTCCTTTGTGCATTAATCATTATACGTCATATTGAACTATGTTTAGATGACCACCTTCCTCTTCAGATTGAGTTTTTAGAAAGCAAGAATACTGTCACATTGACCATTTAACATGAAGACACAAACTAGTGTCTGGCCCGTGAGGGACTTAATAGTTAATGAATGAAGGAATGAGCCTAACGTGGCAAACATGCAACAGTCTTCAAAGTATGACCTACCAAAACTCTACACAGCTGGCCAAACCCTCCCTTACGCTGTACGTGCAGTTTGCAGTGTGTGAACGTAAGCACAGAACTCACTTCAGTAAACACAGCCGAGGAACAGGATAGACCTGTGCAGATGTTAGATCTTTCTCCAGGAACCATTCCATATGTAAAACAATTGCAGGGTAGAGAAATTAATAAACAGCTGCCCTTTGAGGTGGCAAAAGACACACTCTCCCTTTTCAAGTATAATCAGAGGGTCAGATGACCTTGCCTCTACCCTTTCAGCAGAGAAACAACCTTGGTGTGGCTTCCTCAAAAGCCCTCACACACAAAGAACCTGCAAACACAAATACACTTTCAACCTAGATACTTTCATTTAGACTATCAAGTTTTGTAAGATAAATAGCCAATCACTCTATTGGCTTTTTCTTTCTTTTTTTAAAGAAAACTGGCTATGCGAACCATTCCCAAGCTGTGGGTCCAGAACTGCTGGGGTACAGACTCCTTATAAGGGAAGATGAATCCACAATGCACCAAGCGCTGTCTCAGACCACAAAATATGTCTAACTTATACACAACTAGTGTTTACACACTTTTGTAAATTAAAAAGAAATCCAATTAAAGACTTTACTGAATGTATTAAATTTTGCCATTAAGTGCAGAGATATGGAGTCTAACTAGCTACATTTATGTGAGACTGGAAAATTTAGTACAGGAGTTGATAATCAAAAGGGTCAGAAAGCAGTAAGCCAGCCCATTTAAACAGCTTCCTCTGCTGAGCTCTACTAAGAGCCCTAGAAATCAGGTTCTTCTTCCGGTTAAACTGATCACAAGAGATCTTAAAAGACTGCCCAAAATGGGGGACAATAATAGTAAAGAGATCCAGGGTGCACATAACTGAAATAAAGTCCTTTCAAAAAAAATCTGCCTTTAAGGACCAGCCTCGCTTCTAGAGAGACTGACTCGCTGTTAGTGTTTAATGAAGGGGCTTTAACCCCTGTCCTATACTGGACCCCAGCCCCTCTTTTTAGGATATGAGGGCTACTGAAAAAGGGAAGACAGGAGGAAGATAGAATTTCAGGGCCCCCATGTAGAGCCCTTATAAATATCACACAGAACTAGACCTCCTTTAATTTTATTTATTTTTTTTTTTTAAAGATTTTATTAGGGGAAGGAGAACAGGACTTTATTAGGGAACAGTGTGTACTTCCAGGACTTTTTTTCCAAGTCAAATTGTTGTCCTTTCAGTCTTAGTTGTGGAGGGCGCAGCTCAGCTCCAGGTCCAGTTGCCGTTTTCTAGTTGCAGGGGCACAGCCCACTATCCCTTGCTGGAGTCGAACCAGCAAACTTGTGGTTGAGAGGACACATTCCAACCAACTGAGCCATTCGGGAGCTCAGCAGCAGCTCAGCTCAAGGTGCCGTGTTCAATCTTAGTTGCAGGGGGTGCTGCCCACCATCCCTTGTGGGAGTCAAGGAATTGAACTGGCAACCTTGTGATTGAGAGCCCACTGGCCCATGTGGGAATCGAACTGGCAGCCTTCGGAGTTAGGAGCACGGAGCTCTAACCGCCTGAGCCACCGGGCCACCCCCCCCCCTTTAATTTTTTAAGTGTAGCAGAATGGTGGGTGGGAATTTTCCTGTTGTCCCAGAATTTTAGCTGAGGACAAAAGGCACTAAGTACCTATAATCGAGTTTGAGAGCCCCCTCCCATCGGGGCTTCCTGGAGACAGGACCTCTAACCCCACCACCAGTTCTGCACCACTACCCCAAAGTCAGAATGAGTCAGAGAAAGGAAGGGGGCGTCAGCACGAGAGGGGGTGTGAGACTATCCTTCCCCAACCCGAAGCTGAGGAAGGGACGCTCCAAAACCATTGTTCTTGGGGGAGAGGAGGAATGATAGGAGGGAGGGAAGGGGATGCTGGATCTTAGGACAAGACTTCACTCTCCCTGAAGGGAGTCAAAAGTACAAACTGCCAGTTATAAAATAAATAAGTCATGGGGACGTGATGTACAGCATGGTGACTACACTTAACGACACTGTATTACATAGTTGAAAGTTGCTAAGACAGTAAATCTTGAATGTTCTAGTGACATCTACTTACATCTAGAACTAATTTTAGTTCTGTTAATAGTTAATGGATGGTAACTAGACTTATTATGGTGAAGATTTTGCAACATATACAAATATCAAATCATTATGTTGTAAATCTGAAACTAATATTATGTGTCAATTGTATAAAAAAAAAAAAAAAAGATTTCACTTTCTTCTTCACTCTGAGCAGCTGGGCCACAGTTAACCAAGAATGTGAACCAAGGAGGTCTCAACTGAATGGGACTGAAGTTTTCAAAATGAACAGCGTTCAGTATAAAATACTAATAGGAGATTGTTTTAAAACTGAAGGTAATCCAAGTTCCACTGATGGATAAACAAAATGTGGTATTTACATACAATGGATTATTATTAAGCCTTAAACAGGAAGGAAATTCTGACACATGCTACAATTTGGATGAATCTGGAGGACATTATGCTAAGTGAAATAAGCCCGTCACAAAAAGACAAATACTGTATAACTGTACTCATATAAGATACACAGAGCAGTCAAATTCATAGAGCAGAAAGTAGAATAGTAGTCACCAAGGGCTGGGAGGGAGGAAGAATGAGGATTATTTAATGGGTAGAGTTTTTCTTTTGCAAGAGTTCTGTTAGGTTGTGAATAGAGTTCTGGAGATGGATGGTGATGATGGTTGCACAACAATGCAAATGTCCTTAATTCTACTGAACTGTAAACTTCATATGGTTAAGATGATAAATTTTTATATTGTATGTATTTTATCACAATTAATAAAAATGAAGGTAGTGATGGATGTCAGTTAACTAGATAGTAGGAATCCTTTCACAATGTATATGTATATCAAATCGCCATGTACTCTTGAACTTTCTTGAAATTTTATTTGTCAATTGCACCTCAATAAAGCTGAAAAATAAAAAAAAACCCACTTAAGGTAACAGGAAAGTTATGGAATTAGCCCTTTATGGTGTTAAAAAATCCACTACCCAAAGGGAAAGAAGATTCCACATAACATTAAGTATTGTTTAAAGAATTCCTATAAACACCCCAATGAGAATTCTCATTAAACTGATTCAGTAGCCTCAATCTTTCAATTGGCTAATCTTCTTCCCTAGCTCTCCTCTAGCTAGAAATGAAAGTCTGGATGAAACCTCTTCCAAAAATATCACTACTGACGTGATTGCTTAATGTCAAATTTGGAGGGGGTGGAGGCTCCGCAGATGCTTGTCAAAATGGGAAATAATAGGAACCACTTCTCTTTCTATTTTCTCTTTGCCACACTTTATACCCTCACATATCAGCATGTTGGGGGTGAAGTACAGAGGTAGACAACAGAACACTAACTTCAGATTGCTTTTGCTTTTGTTGAATAGATAAAACATGTAGGAAGAGGAAATGTGTGGGTTCAAGCTTGGGTGTCCAAGAGAGGAGAGGTAGCAATGACAGAAATGGAGTAAGCAGAAGGGTTGACATGGGAGGAAAATGACAACTGGGGTCTGAGTCTGAGGTATTTGAAAGATATCACAGAACCAGGGCTCACAAGATCAGGCTGAAGGTACTAATTCACAGTCTTCTTAAACATAAAAGACCCGATGAGGATAGGTGCCCACTTTTAAGACATAAAAGGAGGCCCATGAAGGAAACAGAAGAACAAAAAGATGGAAGCAAGATAAGAACAGTATGGCACCCAGCAGAAGGGGGTGCTTTCTTTCATCATAGTCAACATTTCATATTCACCAGAACATAAGGATAGAAATACATGTTTGCAAATTGAAAGAATGAATGAACACTGAAATGGGAGTGTCCAGCATAAATAGATGTAGGGGTAGAGAGCCACAGGCAGAATGAAATCCCCAGACTAAAACTGATCCCCAGGGTTGTGAGTCTGAGTTTGACAGAACACTGAGTGGACTGGAATGGGCTTAGGAATCAGATAAATAAGTAGAGTCCAGGTTTGGGCCATGTGGATTTGATTGAAAGGATTGATTGAAAGGCACACTATGTTTGAGATCCAATTTTGAATATATGGAATAGTTATTATAACTGTTTTAATGTCGTATCTGGTAATTCTAACATCTGTGTTAGTTCTAGGTCAGTTTCTATTGATTCATTTATCTCCTATTACAGGTTTTTATGTTTTTGCTTCTTTGCATATCTAGTAATTTTTGACTGGCTGCCACATATTGTGATTTTATCTGTTGAGTATGGAATAGTTTTGTATTCCTAAAAATATTCTTGAGCATTGTTTGGGAACACAGTTAAGTTACTTGGAAATAGTTTGATCCTATCAGATCTTGCTTTTCAGACTTGTTATGAGGGCCAGAAGAGTGCTCAGCCTAGGGTTAATTATCCCACACTACAGAGGCAAGGCCCTTCCGTGTACTCAATCCAATGCGCCATGAATCTTGAGGTTTTCCAGTATAGTTGGCCCTGTGTAAGTAGCAGACACAATTCTCTCTAATTCTTTTGGATGGCTCTTTCCCTGGCCTCAGGTAATTTGCTTATACTTGTCAGTACTCGGTTGAATACTCAAGGGGGACATTTTGTGTATCTCTAGAGTTCTCTCTCTGGGCAGCTGTCTCTCTGGTACTCTGAGCCTGTGATTTCCAGCAGCCTAAGTCTCCCTGGACGCTCAGATCCATCTCTTCAACTCAGAGAGTCCAATAAACTCCATTAAGAAAAAGGAAGGAAGAGCATCCAAGAATATCATGAGGACTGAGGACTGCAGATGGAGCAACTCAGCCACAACAGTCCCCACTGTCACTCTTCACAGGGAAGAAATGGTGCCAGAAGCAGGAAGCAAGCACCCAGATCCAGCCTCTGTTCATCCTCACAGGCACCAGCACCTCCCGCAAAACCCCTAGAGGAGAAGAACCTTTAACATACCTCGATGATGCCTGTCAGGCTTCCAAGAAGCAGCTGAGCCTACCCTCAGCCCTTCAGATTCATCTCACCCTACCTGTAGGCACCACAGGTCAGAGTAAAGAATCTAAACCAAATCCACACAAAAGCTAACTATTTTCAGCACATTGTTCCTCATTCACATGCAACAAAATTGTAATTTTGCCTTCAAAATACACATGAGATCTTTTAATTAACAATTAAGTGCTGGGTTTAAAATGGATTTTCACTTGCACATAGCACCATCTTTAACTTAAGAAGGAACTGGGTGGTGGTTACACCCTCACCAAAACAAGTAGCAAACAAGCCCTGCTTATGGACTCAAACAAGAGACACCATCTGGTATACAAAGACAACCAAGCCTGTAGAATTAAAACCACAAAAGTCAACACATACTTTAAATTATAAATGAGAAACTGATTCAATAAACTACAACAAACATTTGGGAAAAGACCAAAGGCTATAAAAATATTCACATGGAGTGAATCTGCTGCAATTTGTGACTAAATAACAATGCAAACAACCAGGGCCGTGCCAAGCTGATGGGTGGCACTCAGGCAGGTCGCTGGGCTGGTGACCAAACCTCACCAAATCCTGGCACAAGGAGAAAGGTAAGAGGGGTCAGAAGCTGCCTGACAATGTACAATTTCCTTCCTGGCACTTCAAGTTTGATCCTCTGGGGATAAGAAATTAACAGCCAGTTGCACATACAATCTACTTTTAAAACACTCCTTCTTTCTGGGACCTAGAAATACCTGGGAAACAAACTCATTCATCTTAACATAGCTAGAGGAAGAAGGCACTCATCGCAATTGTATACCTGTGCTAAAAGAACCAGCCAGAGCAGGGGCTGGTTTTCAATATGATCCCAAAGAGCAATTCCCTGGACCTACTGCCCCCTGGGTCATGCCAAACAGGGGAGTAGACCCTAACTCCCTATTCTGTTGACCTGCCAACATTCGTATGGAGCACCGTGACAGTGGGGATGCCCATGAATAGATTGGTGTACACGTGTGCTCACACACAACACACACACACACACACACACACACACACACACACACACACACACAATGACCTGTGGTACAATCAGCACCAACAAGGAGAGGCAGTGCCAGCAGCATCAATTAGGCATTAGCCAGATCCTCACGGAGTAACTTGGCAAAAAGTATAGCATTGGCTCTGGTGGGCAGATTTAAAACTAGGGGCAACATATGTTGCCTGTGAGGCCCAGCAAGCAGGAAACTGGCAAAGCAGCACTCCCCTCACAGGCAGTGAACCCTTCCCTCCCTTCTCTCCTACCCACGGCATCACTGACGGTAGCTTCTACCAAAAAGCACTTCGACACACACACTGGAATGTACCTTGCCCCTCCTAGAATGTGACATACATGTGAAATTCAATTGCTGTCTAGGATTTGAAACAATGGCTGAGAAAGGGGGCTTATGTCATCATATTGTTCCCAGTGCCTTTTACATGATTCACCACAAAGTACATGGAAATAAACTGGGTACGTATTTCCTTCCAAAATGGGTGGGTGCGTAATCTGCATCAAGCCTTAATATAACACTTATGGGTGTGTGCATGTGTGTATGTAACCTGCACAGCAATCCTGGGGGTACATACCACTAGCCCCATATTTTACACATAAGGTAAACACTGCTCAAGGTCACAGGGCTGGGAAGTATAGGAAGCAGAGCCACGCCTGTCTGAGCTAAAGCGATGCCCTTCCGCCACCTACCCCACCCTCCAGCACAGTCAGAGATCCTCAAGGGCTGTTCCCAGGGGATTTTGTCTGTAGGTTTCTCTTAAGGAAAGGATTAACACTAACACCAAAAATTAATTTGAAGGGGGGGGGCATTCAGAAAGCTGAAGGCATCACTAAAAGTAACCGATTATCTGAAAGCCTAACTTATTTTCTGGATTAAAGACAAAACAAAACAAAGAAATTTCTCTCCTACTCTTCCTCTCAAAGCTCCCCAAAACAGTGAGACTCTGTATGACCTAAAACCAGAAGTGGGAGCGTTGTTGGGGTAGGTTGGGAGGCTGAATGGTGCAAAAGAGGAACCGTTAGGTATTCAGTAAGAGGAAAGTGTTCTGAGTTCACTCCAGCAAAGAAGTGATCCTTCCCCTTGGAAGACAATTAAAAATGCCCCCCATGGCTACTGCACACTGCTAAACACGCTTGCTAAAAAAATGAGAGAAGGAGGCATGGAGGTGTGAAGTCAAGGGAATTCAGACAACAGGGGGTGCTGGGGAAAGGGGTGCCCTGGAGAGCCCTGCCCTGACTGAAGAGTTCAAGGTGAAAAACTTCAAAAGCACTGTACTATTCCACATACAAAACAGAACTGGTCTGTGGACTAATTTCAGCCCATGAGCTGTTTGCATTCCCTGGTTGGGGTGGGGAAAGGGGCAAACAGACACAGCCAGCACACAATCGATATTCTGCATATTGGAGAGACAGCCCATAAAGACTGGACGTAGAGTGGAGCGTGAACTTTGAGCCTCCACAGAGGCAAAGTCCAACAAAGTAGAAATTAGGTCTCCAATGAGGATACGCAGCACCTAAGGCAGAGATATGACAGATCACAGGGAGACTTGAGGACTCTTGAAACTGTTCCTTCTGCATCCTGGCTGAGTGTTCCCACAGGGTCCTCACTGAGGAGCTAGCAGGAGATATTAGTCCTTGGGAATCGTCACTTGCTAACATACTTAACAAAATCGCTGGTTCCCTCCCAGAGTTAAACTTCAGTCTTTGTCTGTGAATCTTCCTAAAGTCCACTGTTTGAATGAACCCGTCCAGGTATTGTTAGGCACTCTTTTGCCTGGTGGATTCTAAGTTCGCTAGATAAGATGGTAGTACCCCCAATATGCAGTCTCTTCTACAGAACAGTATCTGAACATTACCGATGTAAGAGTCCTAAGAAATCAGCTACTCAATTTACTGAGACACCCAAATACACACCTGAATTTTCACTGCCAAAATCCTAATAGTAATACTGATATTAGGTAAACTAAATGCTCAAAGCATAAAAATAGTACCAAGGAATGTCTAGACTGACCACTTTTAAATTAGTCCCTTCTCTGACATGTCTCCCTGCTTAAAACTACCCTATTGCTGCGCGCCACGTCAGTGGCTGATGCTCTGGCTTTCTGAGTATCAGATACACCCCATGATACAACTTACACAATAAAAACCAGGTGCGGGGTAAGAGTGAAATCTTATAACTAATCAGTTAATGAAATTGACTGACAAGCCTCTCCAATCACAGCACAGCCCCTGACAAAGTAAGTTTGGGTGTCAGGTCCATCACCAGTGAAGAAGAGATAAACCCTGATGGAGCCATGCCCAGCTTCGGGAAAAACTGATGACGTCTTCAAATATTTTGGCAAAAATAAGCCTCTTCATGACAGTGCTGAGAGAGTCAGCGTGAAATGGAAGATGTTATCATGCCATCAACTAAGTCAGAAAAGTACACACTGAGTTATTTGATCTGTTCTTGGTTCTAAAAATTAGCATACAGGTGGCACTGAAACTCAAACACCGACAAATATAAAATGAAAGAAACTTACTTTCATAATTTTTGTCACTTTTAAACACAGAGTACCAAACAAACCTTTAAAAACATATATAGTATAAAAGAAAAGTTAGCTCCCATTGGAACTGGAATCACATTAAATTGTCTTTTTCTGGTCTCAGTTACTCTCAGGGAAGGGAAACACCTATAACTTATCTACAGTCCAACAGCTAATAGGCAGCTAAGCCAACATTCCCATCCTGATTTTACCACTTGCAAGCCTGGTTTGAGTCTCAGCATTAGCACTGAGTGTTCACAGACATTACTAAGGCCCCTATCCTTGGAGTCTTATTTTCTCCTCCTAAAAGTACAAAAACTGTAATCTGACCTCTCTCTCTGTGTCACAACTCTTAAAAGAAGACATTTGGGGTTTTCTTGACTCTTGAAAGACTACACCAAAGTAACACACTCTGCCATGTGACTTTTTTCCTATGTGTTGCTTTTCAACTAGCCAACCTCCCAATTGCCAAAACTTTCCATTTAATCAAATTAGATCTGATTTAGGATACGATGGGGACGTCCAAATTTGGCCAACGATTAGAACCAGCTACGGTGCTGATTAGGTATCTGTTTCCCTGGCCTCTTCCTCAGAGATTCTGCTTCAGTCTGGGGCCTCAGAATGTATATTTTTTCAAAATTTTCAAGTGATTCCATTGCTTTAGAACAGATTCTCTCTTGACTTTTAATACCTGTTGAAGGTCCTGTTTTCAGGACTTGATAAATCCCAATCAAAGGACTTAGATAATGGAAGTGTCCTCATTTACAAGAAACAGGAAGCATCACCAAAATTCAATAAGAATTAACCTTCTAGAAGGTATATACTAGGTCCCAAAAATGTATCCAGACTGATCTCCAACTTATTTACTTCTCCAGGTGTTTAGTAGATGTATCACAAGCATTTATTAAAACTTCACAATGATAGTTCCCCACCACGTTCAAGAACAGAAGACTCTAGCTCAACCTAAATGTTGTGTGTTTTAGATGTGTGAGGCACACAAACAAGAATTTCTTAATAATCTGTAACTAGAATTGAGTTATAGTTAGTTATATTTAGAGGTGCATGGACTTGTCATATATCTTTAGACAGGCAATTTGAACTTGTAATGCTTATTAAGCTGTGTAATGGATCTTAATTTAGCTTAGAACAATAAGAAACCATGATGGAATTCACAGACCTTGGGAAAGTCTTCATGATAAACTTAAAATAGTTTCTGCTTTAGCAACCTACATTAAATCATCGTAAATGGATATAATACTGTGCTGTTCAGGCCCCTAGCCAAAGGGGAAGAGATTAAGTTCAATCAGCCAAATGGTAAGGCAGCATCAAATACAGGTGAATTTCACTTAAGTAACAAAGGTATGTTCCTGAAAAGGAAAGTGACATTAACAGGGTGCTGGCCTTGTGCCAACAATGCTGGGCACCTCCCCAGGACCTCAGGGCTCGGCCATGTTCATCTCCCTGCTGCAAACTCTCACTCACCAACCATACTCCCCGCTTAGGGTCTTTTACTTCCTCTTCTCTCATCCCCCAGAAAACCCCATGGGTTCACCCTTCAGATCTTTGGCTCAAATGTCACCTGATTTGAACAGAACAGCACACACAGCCCTCATCTCTGTCCCCATAGCCTGTCTTATTTTTTTCCACAGCATTTATAACTTAGCACATTATGTTAATTTATCTAACTGTGCCTCCACCCACACACCAAATTTTGAGTTCTGTGAGAACCAGTATCCTTAGTAAGTACATGCATACACACAAGCAAGCATACACATGTCACATAATGTTATACATAAATACTCTCTGTGTGTATACATAGGTCTCTTGATCCACTGGGCCCTAGTGGTGATAATTTAGAAGTACTGAGCAACCCAGTATATTTTGTAACTGAATATAAATACAGAAAGGTGTCAACTGATTTTCTCCAAAACAATGTGAGAACGAAGTTGTCTCTTACAAAATCTAAGGCAATCTCTGACATACACAAAGAATGTATCTGCAACCCTAGGGCACTGTGCCCCCCACCCCCAATTCTCTTCTCTCTCTCTCTCTCTCTCTCTCTCTCAACGCCTGCTGCAGGGGTCATCCATCCAGCACTGACTTGAGACCCAGAAATCTCAGACAACAGGATGAAATCATGATTCTGAAGACAAGTTTCAGGGGAGGAGAGAAGATACAGGTCTTCCTACCTCTCTACCTGCCCACTGACACCAGGTCCTCTTGGAGAAAACCTAATAAAAAGAAATGTCTTTATAACTGGCCTGGAAAATAGAACCTCAGCTGCCTTGTTCATTTGAGGCAAAAAGAGCAGAAAGATCAGGGGTTGCTGAAAGTGAGATTGAGGCATAATTAAAATAGACTCCGGAGCAATTAATTTTTCTATCAAAAAATTAAATCATTTCTCTTTTACACAAATCTCAGTTCCACTGAGAGAATACCACATTAGTGGAATTTCAACCAAAAAAAATGAAGCCTGAGAAAATTAAGAAAAGTCAGATTCAGTGTTTTGCAAGAACCTTGATTTCAAAGAAACATGCTAGCTAATCAGCGAGTGCCACACGAAGTGACTCTGCTGATGTTTCCATCTATAGATCTTTGAGCTACTTTTGAGCTTCGGCTTTCAGTGCCTCCAGCTCTGACCGCTTGCTGAGAAGTACTGCCACCAGCTTATTCTGCTTAAAATAAAGCAAAAGTTTAGCATAAAGCTACCGGTAACAGGCATCTCTAAAGTTAGAAACCACCATAGGCTTCTGTGTTGTTCTGGTGTCACTTCCTGACCTTCCTATTTTTATGAGAAAAGGCTTATAACAAAAATCGGCTGTAAAAGTACATTGCACAGTAAAAAATAATTAGCAAGACAGGATTACAGTTTCATAAAATCACTGAATTATTCTGTCGCCTATATCACCTGCCACCAAACATCAGTTCCCAATATAAGATACTCAAATATTTGTCAGTTCCTTCTCTCTGTGGTCACTAGAATTGAAAGTATTAGATTTCTGAAAGAAAAAGGGAAAATTAACCTATAGATTCTAAAAGTAATGGGATCTCAGGACCTTTTTATACTCTTAAAAATTGAGAACTCAGAATTTTGGTTTATGCGGGTTCTCTCTATAGATATTTGCCATTACTAGAAATTAAAATTGAGGTATTTAAAATATTTTTGCATTTGAAACAATAACAAATCCATTGTATGTTAAAAGAAATCTAACTTTTATGAAAGATAACTGTTTTCCAAAAAAAAAATATTAATGAGAAAAGTGGTATTGTTTCACAATTTCGTAAATCTCTTTAATGTCTGATTTAGATGTCAGCTGG
Source organism: Rhinolophus sinicus (assembly GCF_057876585.1). Classification (NCBI taxonomy): domain Eukaryota; kingdom Metazoa; phylum Chordata; class Mammalia; order Chiroptera; family Rhinolophidae; genus Rhinolophus; species Rhinolophus sinicus. The sequence goes on along the minus strand of NC_142503.1, from coordinate 168,369,990 downwards.
ACTCATATCTGCTTCTGTATTAAATCTGTTGCAACATTGTTTTAGTTGAAGTATATGAATAAAATCCAGCCTCACACAAAGAGTTATTGAAAAAGAGAGGGGGTTTTAATAGCTTTTTCAGATAATTGTGAATATTCTTCTTTGACACTATGGTAAAACTCAACAAGTAGTAGTTTCTTAAAAGTTTGTTGCAATATGGAATCCAAAAAAACATAATCAATGAACTTTTCATACCCTCTTACATTAAATCCATTAGTCTAGTCTATCTTTTGCTTTCAAAGGATCCTTGAGTTATACATGGTTTTGTAACACCTTGTATTGGTCATTTTGAAAATATGGGTTAGTTAAGTTATACAGATCTTTCAAACACTGACATATTTTACCACATGATATTAAAACACCACGATTGTTAATTAATACCAACAACAAAGTCATTAGAAACATCTTTCACAAGAATTAGAAGCTTATGAGCTCAGAATGGTGGATATAAATTTTCCCAAATCCTAATTATGGATTGAAAGATCCAATTCTATCATTGGCATCAAATAGTCACAGTCGTTTTCCTTGAAATAACAGACTCACTTCATTCATTTTTAAGAAAATACCTGACTAACTCCCAAGTCTCCGTAACTACAGTTCGTCTGTCATTCTTTCAAGTAAAAATGTTGTTCCATGAAAAAAAGTGCCTAGCTAACAACTCAATCATACAAGTGTTTTTCCTTGATGCAAGATAGTATTTCAGTGTCTATAAGTGCTTCTTGGATAGCTCCCATTTCTTCACACAGAATATTATAAAGATATATAGTCAAGGGTTGAGCTTCACAACATTAATAATGTTTATTGCTTCTTCAAAGATATTAAGTGAAACTTTTTATTTTCTGCAATCGGATAGCAATGAAGACTACACTGGCTATACTAGTCATTGTACACTTTGGTGTTTTGATTAGCTCTTAGGAGCCCAAAGTTTTACCCACCATTTCTTCCGTACGGTTGGTAAACACATCAACACACTAGAAAAGGCAAATAACATTTCAGTATTGTAAGGAAAATGGTTCTAAACTACAGACAGACCTCTTGAACATATCTCTAGAACCCCCAGATGTCTGCAGGACCACACTTTGAGAACCAACTGAAAAATTCTGAACAAAACCACCACTTAAGAGTTTTTCATCAATAGTGAAAGTAAGAGAAGGAGTGAGGATGAAGACACTGATAATTGGGGTATAACTAGGCAAATAGAGCTACGATACCCTAAGTTGAACTCATTTATTTAAATTTTCATTTCTCCCGAGTTCTAGGTGAAGGTCTGCATTAAGAAAACCCACTGATGATCGCCGTAAAACTTGAGCAAATCTCAAGTTCACTTTTCCCAGAGCTCTCTTATCCACGCCTGATATTTGAGAAGGTAGGACCTTTCCCAGGTGAATGATAATCTTTAGGTTTAAGAAGGAAGGACCCAAGGGAAGCCTTGCAAAAAGACATCATCTAAAACACAACAAAACTCTCAGGAGGGGGGCATTATACCACCTAGAGGACAGTTTTCTTTCAAGGTAGGATGAAGAGACAACAATGCTTTCCAAAATAGCTGGATGGCCTGGAAAGATCTTGGGCAAGCCTCCCAGTCTGAGCTTGTGTCTGAGCTCTGGCTCCTACTACCCACTAGACTACAGCAAATCAGCGTCTCTGAGCTGTAGTCACCATTTGCATACTGAGCATCACATCAGCCTCAAAAGTTTGTTGTGGGGAGCAAATGCCTTAGTATATGTGATGCCATGAATATATAGAGATAATCAATCACCCACACAAGGGGCCATCCTGCTACCAGAAGGAGTATAAAACAAGCACGCCATTGCCGTTTGCTACATTACAGGCCTAGCCGTCTCTGGTCCTCAGAAGTGTTCAATAAATGTGCTGGCTGTTACGGAAAAGAGGAGCAAGCCAACTACGACGTGGGGCAACTAGGTTCAATCCTTTAAAACTACCATTTCTTCTTTTTCCAGTTCCCTTCCTTTTCCTAGTCCCTCAATGACTCTTTCTCTCCTGCCCTGTCTTCAACCTGGCAAACATTTCCAACAGTAGCCACAGAATTGCTTGGACCAACAGGAAAGTTGAAGAGGTCACTCATTCCCCAGGCTGAATATACGAAAGAAAGTTTAAAAACAAAAAGCTAAATTAAAAAAAACAAATTAACTCAACAAGCTGTCACCAGACTTGAAACATGAGAAAGAAATACTGAAAGTCAACTGCCATCAGAGACTAGGTTTTTTTTTTTTTTCCCTTTTACAAATGACATGCATTGTGAGTGTCAGATACGGTGAGAAACCGTGGGTTGCAGCGTTCAAACAGTAACACATATTTTATCTGCCTTGGTGCGTGTGCACAATGATTTAGCAGAGAACATAATTATCTGTAAACCAGTGGTGTGACACAGGAAATTCGAGCTAAAAATGAGGTAATGGTAACAAAAACAAACAAACATCGATCAGAATCTTACTCTATGCCATATAGCACCTTTTTGGGAGAAAGAACAAGCAGATACCAAAATTCAAGTGCACTTTCCATATTCTCCTCTGGAGAAATGTGTATGGGTTCCAACTAATATAACAAGCATCTGGAAAAGGGGGCAATCCAAAGGTTCAGCAAAGTTTTCTAGACAAGCTTCAAATCCACAATTCATAGATGCTTTGTCAGGTTGTGCTGTTTGTTTTTTAAGAAGTGATTTCCCCCTATCCCAAAAAAACTGGTACGAAATACATTTAAGTTTGCTTTGGGAACTCTAGGGAAGAAAACATGTGCACACAGAATTTCTGCCTTATTATCTTCATAAAGATACTTCTACCATGAATTATTTCAATGTACTTTACTCTTTCAGGAAACTGTCTTAAAATTAAACTTTGCAAGTGCAAAACGTTATGTAATAGTTAGTAGGAGATGATTACTTGTCATTCACTGTGTGAACTTTATGACGAAATGAAGGGAATTGTCTTACTCATCTCTTCCTACCTGCAGTTTTTGACTCACAGCTTAGAATTTATTTAGAACATATAAAAATCTTTCTGAAGTACTTTAATCATTTTAAAATTTAAGTACTTTAATCATTTTAAAAATTTTAACTTGCCGCTTCATAATACTTAAAAATTGGGAATTAAGGATAAAATATACACAGACAAAATAACACCACCTTTAAATTATAAATGAGGCTAAGTAACATGTGTTCAAAAAGCGTCATTTTGATATCATAGAGGCAACCCAAATTCTGTTTTTTTTTCTAGGAAATACATATTTTTTAAATATGTAATTTAATTTTAACTTCTTAGTACAATTTCCATCACATGCAAAAGTAAACAGAATAGTACAATAAGCCCACACGTAACCATCACCCAGATTCAACAGTCAACTCATTGCTAATCTGGTTTTATCTGTACCCTACCCCTCCTCCCAGTTCTGGACTATTCCAAAGTAAATCTCAAATATCATATAATTTCATCAGTATATATTTCAAAATGTACCTCTAATAGATGCTGTTTTTGTTTTAAACAACCACAATACCACAATCACACTTACATAACATTAATAATTTCTTAACAGCATATGTATCCAGTCACTGTTCCCATTTCCTTACTGTGTCCCCTGGGAGTCATTGCTTGTTTTACAATTTGTGTTTGAATTGGGATAAAGTAATGGTTCACATATTGAAGCTGGCTAGTATGCCTCTCTTTTATTATTCTCGTTTTCCCTCCTCCTCTTCACTTTTTTCTTTCAATCCTTAGTCAAAGAAACCAAGTCTCTTGTCCTGTAAAAATTTCCCCCAGTCTGGATTTTGCTGATTACATCCCGTGGTATCATTTTAAATGTTCCTCTGTCCCCTGTATTTCCTCTAAACTGGTGGTTAGATCTGGAAGCCTGACCGAATTTGGGATAGATCTTTTGGCAAGACTACCTCACAGATGGTGCAGTGTGCTTCCACTGGGAGGCACATAATGTCTGGCTTTCTCTTTGTAGCCCAACCACTTAAGTTTCAGGTACCTCGAGTGCAGGCAAACTTGACTTAGGCAAACTACATTCCCTTCACATCTTGAAATCTTAACACCATATTCTTAATAGCATAACAATGCAACAACATCTTTTTAAATATTTTCTCCCATGAGAGAGCATCACAACTTAAATTTATTTTCTTTCTGGTGTTTCTCTTCCAATTTATAGCAGTTATGAATTTAGTTTGATACATTTCCATCAGTTTCATTTATTTCAACTTTTTTTTTTTTTTTTTTTGGTCCGCCATTCTGCTCTTCCAGGTAAAAACTAGCCCAACAGAATGACAATCATAAACAGGGCCAGCGTCTGACATTCTGGCAGCATCTAGAGGTTGCATTAAAATTCAGGTCTGTTTCATCGCCACAGCAAATCTCAACTTGATTATGTTACAGCTCCGGTTGCTAGCTCCAGAAAGGCTTAGCCAGAATGAAATACATGGTGACATGAGACAGCTTTTTCAAAATAATAAATCACTCCAACGGTGTCTACTTCAGCAGCAATGCTTAGGGGAAATCTGCACCTAATCAAGAGCGGTAACACCTTTCTCAAGATGAACAGTGGTAATGGGTTTCTTCTGATCCAGTTGATAACGTTATGCCTTCAGCTCTGAGAGAGGCTTCCACAAACAGTTTTTCTTGTTCTTTCTTAATTCAATAAAGAGCCCTCCCTGTAGGTTTTTGAGCAGGTTCATCCGTTCTTCTAACACAAGTATTAAGCACAAACCTGCACCCGCACACTGTACCGTCAAACTGTGGAGCTACTACAGTTCACAACAATTCAGACATTACTTTTCAAAGCCTTTTATGTTCTGTTCTTTCTTCAAACTTCACTATAAAACATTTTGATGCCTATTTGGAAGATGTTATATGATCTGGTGAAACAGTTGCTGGCATTTATAGTAAGCACTCAAATATCATTGAAGAGTGAATATATTAACAAAATGGGTGTTCTTTAAGTAAACCTTCAACATATTAACAGTTTGGCTGAGTTTGACAATTTATAACCTATGAGCCAGAGTCCTTCAATGCTGGTGTTCTACACAGTTCTGCTGTTGGTCGGCCTTGGTTTTCTCTCTAAATCTTCTCAATGGGCAGCTGCATCCACGTGTCTCCCACTGACACCTAGAGTATTATCTCAAGCCCAGGTCCCTTTCCAAACTCTAGGTTCTTATGGCCAATTCCTCCTAGACATGTCCACTTGGATTTCCACAAGCACCTCAAACTGCACTTGTTCGAAGCTGAAATCATCTTCCATCTCTATGTTGCTACCCTGGTGAATCCCTCCATCTTCTGAGACTCATCTTCTTCCTCCCTAATATCCAATGAATTGGCAATTCCCGTTGGTTTCACTACATACACATCTCTCATAGCTGTCCCCTCCTCTCCATCCATCCCCCCAGATTCTAACTTAACTCAGGCTCTACTAATCTCTCCCTTTGACAACTTTAATAGTCTCTTCATGGTTCTCCACACTCTGTGTGTCCTCTTATGCTCTAACACCCCCAAGCCCTCCAGCCCCTTGAACCCACTGCTACCAAATCAGATCTTGTTTTTCTCTGCTTAAAACCCTTCACTGGCACCCCATCACCTCTACCAGACAAAGTAGTGTGCTCAGGCAATTTATCATCTAAGCTGGGAACCCTCTGAGAGAGAAATGTAACATCGTTAATAGTTATACCGGGATAGCAGACAAACAGACCCACCAGGCAAACCTTTACATAAAACCCTCCCAACTCTCTGACCACATCTGTCACCGCACTCCCCCACCTTCAGCACCTCCCCACTACATTCAATTTCTGGAAACTGCACTGCTCTCTCACCTCTGTGCCTTTGTACAAACTGTCTTCCCCTCCTGGCACATTTCTATTTATCATTCAGACTTGCTTTCAACTTCACCGGCCCTGTGAAGCTTTCTCTAAAATCTTCTGGTGGATCTGATTACAGACTCCCATGGGCCAACGTCATGCCTTGGGTTTACGCCTGCAGTGGACCTGGGCCCCGGCCTTGCACACTGCTCCCTCCTATGAGCTCCTTCAGGAAAATATCTGTGACTTGTTCACCTTTATCTCTGCAGCATCTATGATGACTCAAAGGTCTGTACCCAGCAGGCATTTCTTATGTCATTTCCCCGTCATGTCTTACATTTAATACAATCTTTTTGCCTTCTTGGCTTCTGTGTCAGCATAATTAATGAAAGGTAAGAAAATGAGATAGGATGAAACAAGCAGTAGTCAAGCTCTCCTAATGCCAGTCCTGTACCTCACAGACCACAGCCCATTTAAGCAATTGCTTTTTAAAGGAGAGCTTGGAAATTTTAGAATTTGATCTAATGGCAGAACTCCTATAGGAAGCCATGAAAGGAAAACAAGCATGGAAATAAGCAAACATTATACTAGTTATTGTCCACTAAATGCTTCTGGCTTCTAGTATAAAATAAAGCCAGTGCCAAAATAAAACAAGCCTACTGAGTATACATGGCGTCTCAGTCAGGGGTGGGGAGAATGACAAGAATCTTGCTGCCACGGCAATAGGGACATGTAGATGAGATTCCCACTAGCACCCCTTCATACTGCCCTCTACAGTTTTCAAAGCAGTTTCCTATGCATTACATCTGACCTTGGAAACAACCCTGCAAGATAGATTAGATGTACCCTGAGGCTCAACCAACATTTTGTGAGCTGTGCCAATCCGTCCAGACTCTCGGGTCAATGCCCCTACTGTATCCCGAAACACACTGGGCAGGCCTGACCCCATACTGTTTCTTTATGTAAAGCCCTTCAGCTCCCACATGAGAACTAGAGCTCCAAATATTCTATCTGCCACCCTGTCACTTTAGGGCCAGGAATAATCTAGAATGGCTGACAGAGTGAAGCCAAGCCAGGAACATTCTCACAGTGCCAGGCCCAGCCTGCTGCCACAGCTGCAGTAGGCATTTTGGAGAAGAGGTGGGGGAGGCTCCATTCCCTATTCCTGTCACACACAGAGAGAGGCAGCCATCCCATCCCTTTGTATTCGACAAGGGAGCTGCACTCTCAGGTAGCAGCAGCATGCAAGCTCAAGCTGAGCCCCAGCCTAGGAACCAAACTGGCAAGACAATGCTCCCACAGAGAAAGAGAACAGATCTGAGGTTCTAAAATACATTCCACACAGAGATGCCATAGCTCCTGAAATTTCAACATTAAAAATCTACTTCTTATGGGTAATATAGCTATTTTAGCATCTTTTAAATTTGCAGACATACCTAAGAGGGGTAGAGTATTAAGATATCAATCACTATTACTTTAGTGTGAATTAGTCCATGAAATCACTATCTTTCTTATTAACAACCATTCCTGGAGAGAGGAGATCACTGCATATTCTTCTAGAGTAAGAGACAGTTGAAGGCAGAGAGCAGGAAGGGGTGGCTTAAAGGGGAGGAAGAATTACCAAAGAAGAACTTGGCCTGCCTTGCAATTTTATCCAGAGTCACCTCTGAAAGAAATACAATTTCAATGACCGGCTAAGAACTCACCACTAATAAGATGTGACATTCTTTTGTTTCTTATCACTAAGACTAATAAATTAACATAAGGAGAATATCCAGGAGTATCCCAGTGCCAGTGTTCTGATGTTTCTAGTGTACATTTAAGGAAGAGAGAACCTAAATAAAACATAGTTCTAGGAAGCTGGGCTAACACTAAAAAACAAGTCATGTAATGACTACGACATAACCAGATCTGGTCTAACGAGCAACAGTCATGGCCTGACTCTGTGGGTCCCTTGCAACTTAATGCAGAAAGCTACTTTAGCACATTCAGAAGCTCACCCACTCCTCACTCGTGTCTCATTTCTCACTGCTGAGTTTGTCTAGATACGCTTGTATAGAGAATGTTCCAGTGCTGAGAGAATGTTCTATTATCAGTTTCCTGTAACACTACGTTACATTTTACTAAACTGAGGTATGAGCAGACTCATTTTTCTCACAATCCAGTTATGTGTAAGATACCAAGCAAAACTAAAAGACCTGTGAGCTAGCAGAAGACCCCTAAACTGTATCTGAACAGTTTTTTCATGTTCGAGTGTCCCTGATTTCTGCTAATTTCAATATCGGAGCAAAAAGATAAGATGCAACAATTAACACAAGAGACTGAAAAACATGAAGCTTAAAACAATTCACCTACGTGAATAAGAGCTGTTGGCTACCGTAAGAGGAGAGAACACCATTTCTCAAAGGTGTCACCAGTTGCAAAATATCAACACCAAACAGACAAGCCGTTAAGTCACATGTTTAAAAATCTTCACAAGGATTTTAGTAGCTTATCATGAACTAACCCTCCAACAACAACAACAATTAAAATCTCTAGAAAATATATTTTAAAACAACTAATTGAAAACACTGGAGAGCAACTCAAAAAAGGCAGAAATTAGAATTTGACACTTGAAAGAAGGGAACTGCACTGGGCAAATGGATATTGACAGTATTATGCTAAGTGCAACACATGAGACAGAAAAGGACAAGAACTGTATGATTTTACTCATACGTGGGATAAAAAGCAACAAAAAACAAACAAAAACAAACTCATAAACACGGGCAATAGAATGGTGGTTACCAGAGGGAAAGGTGAGGGGGGAGGACAAAGAGGGTAAAAGGGGTCAAGTCCAAAGTGACTACAGGAGACTATCAATGTCGTGCACCTGAAATTTATGTTGTTAACCAGTGTTACCCCAATGAGTCTAGTTTTTAAAAAAAGATCCATTTCAAAAATTTTTAAATTATACCTCACATTCAATGCTATTTTCTATTAGTTCAGGTGTACAGGGTAACGCTTAGACATTTATATAATTTATGAAGTGATCCCCCATTTATATAATTTATGAAGTGATCCCCCAATAAGTCTAATACCCACTTGGCACTATACATAATTATTACAATATAACTGACTATATTTTCTATGCTTTATATCCTCGTGACTATTTTGTAACTGTCAATTTGTACTTCTTAAGGTCTTCACCTTTTTCACCAAGCCCCCTAACCCGCCCCCACCCCCAATTGGTAACCATCAGTGTGTTCTCTGTATCTCTGAGTCTGTTTCTGTTTTTGGGTTTTGCTGTTGTTGTTATTTTGTTCTTTAGATTCCACATATACGTGAGATCATATGGTATATGTCTCTCTCTGACTTATTTCACTTAGCATAATACCCTCTAGGTCTATCCATGTTGTTGCAAATGGCAAGATTTCATTTTTTTAAATGGCTGAGTAATATTCTATAGTATAAATGTGCCACATCTTCCCTATCTAATCTTGTATTGATGGGCATTTAGGTTGCTTCCATATCTTAGCTATTGTAAATAGCACTGCAGGGAACACAGGGGTGTATACACCTTTTCGAATTAGTGTTTTGGATTTCTATGAATAAATACCCAGAAGTAGAATTGCTGTGTCATAATGTAATTTTATTTTTAATTTTTTGATGAACTTCCATATTGTTTTCCATAGTGGCTGCAACAATTTGCAATTCTACCAACAGTGGATGGATGAGGGTTCCCTTTTCTCCATGTCCTCGCCAACACTTGTTTTTTTTTATTTATTGATGATAACCATTCTGACAGGTGTGAGGTGATATCTCATTATGGTTTTAATTTGCATTTCTGTGGTGATGAGTGATGTTGAGCACCTTTTCATATGTTTGTTTTGGCCATCTGTGTGTTTTCTTTGGAGACATATATATTCAGGTCCTCCGTCAATTTTTAAATTGAACTGCTGATTGTTTTGGTGTTGAATTATATGAGTTCTTTATAAATTTTGGATATTAACCCCTTATCAGATGTATCATTGGCAAATATTTTCTCCCATTCAGTAGGATGTCTTTTTGTTTTGTTGATGGTTTCCTTCTCTGGGCAAAAACTTTATAGTTTGATGTAATCCCATTTGGTTATTTTTTCTGTTTCCCTTGTTTGAGATATATCAGAAAAAATATTACTGAGAGCAATGTCAGAGAGCTTACTGCCTGTTTTCTTCTAGGAGTTTATGGTTTCAGGTCTTCTTTTAAGTCTTTAATCCATTTTGAGTTTATTCTTGTATATAGTGTGAGGTGGTCCACTTTCATTTTTTGCATGTGTCTGTCCAGTTTTCCCAGCACCATTTATTGAACAGACTGTCTTTACCCCACTGTATACTCTTGCCTCCTTTGTCACAGATTAAATGACCATATAAGCGTGGGTTTATTTCTAGGCTCTATATTCTATTCCATTGATCTGTGTGCCTGTTTTTATGCCAGTATGATGCTGATTTGATTACTAAGGTCTTGTAATATAGTTTGATATTAGGTAGCATGATACCTCCAACTTTGCTCTTCTTTCTTAAGATTGCTTTGGCTATTCAGAGTCTTTCATGGTTCCATATACTCTTAAGTGTTAGGATTATTTGTTCTAGTTCTGTGAAAAATGCCATTCATATTTTGATAGGGACTGCACTGAATTAACATAGGTATGGACACGTTACCTATGTTAATTCACTTTATACATGAGCATGGTATATGCTTCCATTTATTTGTATCTTCTCCAATTTCTTTCCTCAATGTCTTATAATTTTTAGAGTACAGATCTTTTACCTTCTTGGTTAAATGTATTCCTAACTTTATTTTGAGGCAATTGTAAATGGGATTGTTTTCTTAAATTTCTCTTTCTGAGAGTTCATTACTGATGTATAAAAATGCAACCAATTTCTGAATATTAATTTTGTATCCCACTGCTTTACTAAATTCATTTATTAGTTCTAACAGTTTTTTTTGGTGAAATTTTTAGAGTTCTCTATATATAGTATCACGTCATGTGCAAATAATGACAGTTTTACTTCTTCCTTTCCCATTTGGATGCCTTTTACTTATTATTCTTGTCTGATTGCTGTGGCTACGACTTCCAATACTATGTTGAATAGAAGTGGTGAAAGTGGACATCCTTGTCTTGTTCCTAATCTTAAGCAAAATGTTTTTAGCTTTTTCCCATTGAGTATGATGTTAGCTGTGGGTTTGTTATATATGGCCTTTATTATATTGAGGTATGTTCCCTTTATTCCCACTTTGCTGAAAGTTTTATCATAAATAGATGCTGGATTTTGTCAAACACTTTTTATGCATCTGTTGATAGGATCATATGGTTTTTATCTTTTATTTTGTTTATGTGGCATATCACATTAATTGATTTGTAGATATTGAACAAACCTTGCATCCCAGGAATAAATCCCACTTAATTGTGCTGTATGACCTTTTCTAATGTATTGCTGGATTTGGTTTGCTAATATTTGTTAAGGATTTTTTGCATCTATGTTCATGAGGGATATCAACCTATAATTCTCTTTTTTTTTGGTAATATCTTTGTCTGATTGTGGAATCAGGTAATGGTGGCCTCGTAGAATGAGCTTGGGAGTCTACCCTCCACTTGAATTTTTTGGAATAGTTTGAGAAGAACAGGTGTTAATTCTTCTTTGAATGTTTGGTAAAATTCCCCTGTGAAACCAACAAGTCCAGGCCTTGTGTTTATTTGGAGTTTTTAAAATTACTGATTCGATATCATTAGTAGTAATCAGTCAGTTCTGACTTTCTGTTTCTTCTTGATTCAGTCTCGGATGATTATGTTTTTAGAAATTTATTCATTTCTTCCAGATTGTCCAATTTGTTGGTGTAAAATTGCTCATAGTATTTTCTTATAAATTTTTGTATTTCTGTGGTGTTCATTGTCACTTCTCCTCTTTCATTTCTGATTTTATTTATTTGGGTCCCCTCTCTCTTTTTCTTGATGAGTCTGGTTAAAGGCTTATCAATTTTGTTTATCTTTGCAAAGAACCAGCTCTTGGTTTCATTGATCTTTTGTATTGTTTCTTATTTTTTTTAAGACTATTTCATTTATTCCCATTCTGATCTTTATTTCCTTCCTTCTACTCACTATGGGCTTTGTTTGCTGTTCTTTTTCTAGTTTCTTGAAGTGTAAAGTTAGATTGTTTATTTGATATTTTTTTTTGTTTCTTGAGGTAGGCCTGTACTGTTATGATTTTCCTCTTAGGACTGCGTTTGCTCTATCTCATTGATTTGGGTTGTTGTGTTTTCATTTTCATTTGTCTCAGGGTCTCTTTTGATTTCTTCCTTGATCTAACTGTTAACTTACTCATTGTTTAGTAGCATGTTATTTAACTTTCATGTGTTTGTGTGTTTTCCTTTCTTTTTTTTTTTTTTGTAATTGATTTCTAGTGCCATGCCATTGTGGATGATGAAGACGCTTCATACGATTTCAGTCTTCTTGAATTTACTGAGACTTGTTTTGTGGCCTAACATGTGGTCTATCTTGGAAAATGTTCCATGTGCACTTGAAAAGAATATGTATTCTGCTGTCTTTGGGTGGAATGCTCTAAAAATATTAGATCCATCTGGTCTCGTGTGTCATGTTTCCTTGTTGATTTTCTGTCTGCAAGGTCTGTCCATTGGTGTCAATGTGGTGTCAAAGTCCCCTGCTATGATTGTATTACTGTCAGTCTCTTCTTTTATGTCATTCAATATTTGCTTTATATATTTAGGTGCTCCTATATTGGGTGCTTAGATGTTTACTAGGCTTATATCCTCTTGTTGGATTGATTCCTTTATTATTATGTAATGTCCTTCTTTGTCTCTTATTGTAGTCTTTGTTTTAAAGTCTATTTTTTCTGGTATAAGTACAGCTACCCCAGTTTTTTGCGTTTGTTTCCACCTGCATGAAATATCTTTTTCCATCCCTTTACTTTCAGTCTATATGTGTCTTTCAATCAGAAGTGGGTTTCTTGTAGACAATATATGTATGAGTCTTTGTTACTTATCCATTTAGCTACTCTGTCTTTTGATTAGAGCATTCAATTCATTTACATTTAAGGTGATTATTGATAGGAATACAGTTATTGACATCTTATTGTTCATATTTTTCTTCTTCTTGAAGAAGTCCCTTTAACATTTCTTGCAATACTGGTCTGGTGGTGATAAACTCCTTTAGTTTTTTCTTATCTGGGAAGCTCTTTATCTCTCCTTCAATTTTAAATGACAGCTTCGCTGGGTAGAGTAATCTTGGTTATAGGGCCTTGTTTTTTATCACTGAGCATTTCATGCCACTCCCTTCTGGCCCGCGAAGTTTCAATTGAGAAATCAACTGGTAGTCTTATGGGAGCTTCTTTGTAAGTAACTACATGTCTTTCTCTTGCTGCTTTTAGGATTCTCTCTTTGTCTTCAACTTTTGCCATTTTAATTATGATGTCTTGGTGTGGGCCTGTTTGGGTTCATCTTGTTTGGGACTCTCTGGGCTTGTATGTCTATTTTTTTCACCAGGTTAGGAAAGTTTTCAGTCATTAGTTCTTCAAATAGGTTCTTGATCCTTTACTCCCTTTCTTCTCCTTCTGGTACTCTGTTTCCCCGAAAATAAGACCTAACAGGAAAATAAGCACTAGCATGATTTTTCAGGCGGACATCCCCTGAACATAAGCCCTAATGTGTCTTTTGGAGGAAAACTTAATATAAGACCAAGTCTTATCTTCAGGGAAACACGATGCCTGTGATGTGAATGTTGGCATGCTTGACGTTGTCCCAGAGGTCCCTTAAATTACCTTCTTTTTTCATATTCTTTCTTCTTTTTGTTGTTCTGATTGGATGTTTTCTGCTATCTTATCTTCCAAGTCACTGATTCGATCCTCTGCTTCATGTAATCTTCTTTTGATTCCTTCTAGTATATTCTTCATTTCAGTTACTGTATTCTTTAGTTCTGTTTTTTGTTTCATGAATTCCATGTCCTTCTTTATGCTTACTGTCTCTTTGTTCAAGTTCTCACTAAATTCCTTGAGCGTCTTTATAATCAGTGTTTTGAACTCTGTCTCTGGTAGGTTATTTGCTTCCATTTCATTTAGTTCTTTTTCTGGAATTTTCCCGTTCTTTTATTTGGGACATGGTTCTTTGTTTCCTCATTTTGGCTGCCTTTCTGAGTTCATTTGTATGTATTAGGTAGATCTCTTATGTCTCTCAGTCTTCACCAGGTAAACTTAAGTAGTAGGTGTTCTGTATGGCGTGGCACAATCTTCCTGATCACCTGCACCGCGTGCACCAGGAGTGTCCCTTGTATTGGCTGTGTGTGCCCTTCTGTTGTAGTTGAGCCTTGATTACTTTTGGCATGTCAGTGGGTGGAATTGACTCTCAGGCTGACTGACTGTGAGGACTGGCCATGCCCACAGCATATGAGCTGCTGTGTGGGGGCTGACCCCTCAGAGGAGGATTTGCCCCAGTGGGTTCCTGTGCCTACTGTGACCACCCTTTAGGCGTGCTGCTTATGGGGCTAATTGGGTGGTGCTCTCTGTGGTCTGAAGCCAAACTTTGGGTATGCTGCTTCTGGGGCCTCTTGTGAAGGGCTCTCATGCAGGCTAAGGTCAGCTGCTGCCTGTGACCAGCCCAGGGCTACCTGGCAGGAGCTACAAAGCTATCTAGGCTGGTAGCTGCCTGTGCTGGACCTGGAGGCATATGGGGATAACCAGACTGAGAACCAAGGCTGGCTGTCACCAATATCAGGCCTGGGGCAGCTTAGCAAAAAGCCCAGGACACCCTGAGGCCTGATGCTACCTGCTGGCTGCCCATAACCCTCAGCCACTGAAAGAGCCTCCTGAAATGCATGGGGTGAGGCTTGTTGCACAGGCTTCGAATGTGCCTCCCGCAATGTTGCAAGAGTTGGGCTCAGAGGGTCCCCAGGGTGAGGCTCATTGCCCAGGCTCAGAATGTGCCTCCAGCAATGCTGCAAGAGTTGGGCTAAGCGGGGTCCCAGGGAATCACTGGGGTGGGATAGGTAGTGTTCATGAGGTTAATGCAGATTCAGTTCTGGTGCCAGTGTTGAGCCTGTGAGCACTCAAAATACCCAGAGAACACTGAGGCCAGCTGTCACTTGCCTTGGACCTGCATATCCCTGAGAGTTGTCTAAGAAACGCTGCAGAGTACGCTGGGGCTGGTTGTCCACCAGTGAAAGTACCTCAGGTGGCCACACAAGCCACTGTGGGTTGTTTGCTGCTGAAAAAGCCTCCTGCAGTGTGCAGGGCAGGGCTGGTTGCCCAGATGTCAAAAGTGCCTCAGATGATGTTGCAGGAGTTTGGCAGGGTCAGGTTCCAGGGAGTCACCAGTGGGGTGAGCAGAGTTCATCAGGCCAATGAAGGTTCAGATTTGGCTGTGTAGGAGAAGACGCAACACAGGAAAGATGGCATCCACCTGTAGGCTACACTGAAGGTGGGCTCCATACAGAGATAATGGAGGCTGTCCCTCTAGCCCTCACTCTGAATCCACACAACTCAGTCTTTACCTGTATGTCTTTGGCACCTCTAGAATTGCCACCCATCTGCCAGAGCCCAGGGTGAGTGCCTGTAAGTGCGTGAGTCTGTGTGTGGGCCCTTTAAGAGGGTATCTAGATTTCTAACAGCCTTCCGTCTCACCAGGTCAGTGAGAATCCTTGCTGTTTTTCACAGCCAGATATTGTGGGAACTCCTCTTCTTGGCACTGGATCCCTGGGTTAGGGAACCTGGTGTGGGGCTGAGATCCCTCACTCCTCTAGAGGGATCTCCACTGCTGAGGTGTCCCTCCCGATGTTCAACCACTACCTAAGGATGTGGGGCCAGCCCATTTTGCATCTCTGCCCCTCCTGCCAGTCTCAATGTGGCCTCTTCTTTATATCCTTAGTTATAGGAGTTCTGTTAAGCTGGTCTTCAGATGGTTCTTGGGGTTGATTATACTATAATTTAGTTGTAATTTTTATTTGATCATGGGAGGCGGCAAGCACAGCATTTACCTATTCCACCATCTTGCTCAGAACTAAAAGGATCCATATTGATACGTCATTTCCCAAGATTATTCCAGATTGCTCAGAGTCTGGTTAATAGAATTCAAATAGAAAGCTACCGCTCCATTGGCTCGAAGAGTGAAATGATAAGAGTCAGGACTACCAGCTAACTGGAAATTGAGCAGACAAATCTTGAAAGGATGGGCCACAGAGAGAATCCCCAAATCTGTACACTCCTCAAATCTGTGATTCTCCTAAAGTGTGCATGTACAAGGGAGACTCTGAGTGGTCCAGGAAAAAGCAAGAGCTAGAACCCTGAAAGAAATGAGTTGAGATTTTACCTGTTTCCCACTGTAGGAGAGAGAGTTTAAAGCTAGAGTCCCACAAAGTTATAGGGGCTTAAAACACCACTGAAACCCCAGATTGGTTCTGCCTTATGAGTGCAGACTGTGTTCCAGGACTATGGAATTTACCCAAGAACTAAAGAAAAACTGTTTTTAAAATTCCACTCTAAAAAGCCTTTTATAATTTAAGGTTATAGCCAGTAATGTAACTGCCTGTTAGAAAATAAAGAATAAAGGAGCAAAACCATATGATCATCTAAATAGATAAATAAAAAGCACTTGCCAAAATTTAACAGTCTTTTTAGATTAAAAAAAAAGACTATCAGAAAACTGGGACTAGAAAGGAACTTCCTCAATTGTGATAAAGGACATCTACAAAATGATACAGTTGATATCATACTTACTGGGGAAAGACTAAATTCCTTCTCTAAGATTGGTTATGAGGCAGGGAGCTCTATCCTAGAGGCCTCCAAGCACAGCAAGGTATGAAAAGGAAATAAAAGCCACAAGTAGTAGAACAGAAAAATACAACTGCCTTTATTTAGAGACAACATGATTGCTTACAGAAAAAAATCCTAAGATATCTACAAAAAACCAAACTACTAGAACTAATAAATGAATTTGTTAAGGTCGCAGGATACAAAGTCAATATATGAAACTTTTCTTTTCTAAATAATAGTAAAAACAAATTTCAAAATAAAAACTTAAAAATGCCATTTATAACAGCATGAAAAAGTTTAAAATATTTAGGAATACATTGTCAATAACATGTACAATGTCTTTATATTAAAAATTACATAATATTGCAAATATTGATATTGATGAGAGACATTAAAGATCATCAGTAAATGGAGAGATATACCATGCTTATGGATTTGAAGATGCACACAATTGTTAACATGTCAGTTCTCCTCAAATTGATCTATAGAGTCAATCAAATTTCAATTCAAAATCCAGCAGGCTTATACGGAAACTGGTAAGCTGGCTTTAACATTGACATCAAACTTCAAAATATGGTGGATAGCTAAAATAGCCTTAAATAAATAAACATAAAGAATAAAGTTGGAAACATAAAGTAGTGTGGAGGACTCACACTACTTATCCTTAAGATTTATTATAAAGTAACAGTAACGAAGACGTCATCCATCTTTGCATAAAGATAGATGAATAGATCAACAGAAAGCATAGGCAATCCACAACAGATCCACATGTACAGTCAGTTGAGTTTGACAAAGGTACCAAGTTGATCCAATGGAGAAAGGGGGAGTCTTTTCTACAAATGATGCTAGAACAACTGGGTTACTGTATAGGGAAAGAAATCTCAACCCTTCCACACACAAATATTAATTTAAGAGGGAACAAAGACCTAAACATAACATAGATCTAAACATAAAAGCTAAACCTACAAGCTTCCAAATGAAAACAGAATATTTTTGTGACCTTATGACAGATTTCTTAGAGAGGACACAAAATGTATAAACTATGAAAGAGACTGATAAATTGGACTTGATTTTAAAAAAAGTCACCATTAAGAAAGTGAAAAGGAAAGCCACAGCCTGGGAGAAAGCATTCACAATACATATTTCTCACAAAGGATGCATAGCCAGAAAACATAAAGAACTCTATAAATCAGTCATGAAAAGACAAACCCAGTATCAGAAAACAGGGCAAAAGACTTGAACTGGCACTTGAAAAAAAGAGAGAGACCAATAAGCACATGAGAAAGTGTTTACCATCAGAAAAATGCAAATTAAAACTATGAAATATAATTTTATACTTAATATCTAAAATTAAAGAGATTGACCACACCAAGTGTTGGTGAAGATATGGAGTAATTGAGACTCTTCTACATTGCTGGTGACAGTATAAGAATACAACCATTTTAGAAAACCATTTGAGAGTTTCTTATACAGTTAAATAAACACATATCTACTTTTTTACCCAACAATTCCACTGCTAGGTATTTATCCAAGAGAAATGAAAGTGTATGTCCACAAAAATTTAGGTACAAGGATGTTTATAGAAGCATTTTCATAATAACCAAAACATGGAAAACTCCAAATGTCCATCAAGAGGGGAATGGGTAAACACATTGTTTTACATTGATATAAGGGAATGAATACTCAGCAACAAAAAAGAATAGGATACTGATATAAGAGCTGACAGAAATTATGCTGAGGAAAAGAATCAGACACAAAAGAGAACATACTTTGTAGTTCCATTCATATGAACTTCCAGAATAGACAAAAATAATCTATTGTGAAAAAACAAAACAAAATATTATATTTATTGTCTCAGGCAACAGGGGATTGACTGGGAAAAGATGCAAGGGAACTTTCAGAGTAACGGAAATGTTCTATATGGTGGACTGGGGTACCGGTCACCTCGTTGTAAGCATTTGTCAAAACTCAAACTCCACACTTCTGATCTTCATTTCACTGTATATAAATTTTACCTCACTTTTTTTAAAAATTGGGGAGTGAGAGCTGGGGGTGCTACCAGGGGAAGAGGACCGGAATCCCTTAAAGAATGGAATGACATAAAGAATATAAAGAAAAGAACACAATCCTTACGTTTTCAACACATTCAGGGGCAAATTAAAGGGCTGGCCCAAAAACAAAAATCTGAAGTACAGTTGAATAGATATGAACCAAAAGAGGCAAGAACCAAGTCAGCTAAGATGATGATGAGCAAAATCAAAACTCAACATATTAAACAAAGCACACGATTGCCAGATTTAGCAAATATATATAATCTGGCAACTCAAACCAATGACTATTAAACAACAAAATACCAGCCAGCCTAACTTAAAACAGTGAATTTTTTTAAAGCATCTTTTACAAAGTGCTTTTTTTATAATTTCCATGATAGAAATTCCTACTGAGTATGAACTGAAGATTACACCAGAAGCCACCCCAAACTCATACTTACCTTCAGTGAAACTCCCCGTTAGGGTTATTACTACAAACACTTTCCCTTCTGGCTCCAGATCCACCTAGAAAGAGAGAAAAAACTGTATGTTACATTCTCACTTTAAAATACTTTTTATGGGCCTTAAATAATTCTTCACAGAGAGGCCTAAATGCTCAAGTCACAGCCATAAATCAGATCTAAGTCTTTTCATGAAACTACTAGTAGAGGGACAAGAATCAGGTGATAACGCACGAAACCGTAATGGTTGAAAAGCAAACCGAAAAGAAACAATTCTTTCAGTGTTTCCCTTCTCTTGAATTGTGTTATCTTCCATTTTGGCCCTTCATGATATCAAGAAGAACCCATAAACTTGGTCATTGTTTTTGAGATGTCCCTATCTTACACACACCGTTTATAAGAGCAGCATTTTATTAAACCACATGATAAGTATATGGAATGGAAAGGTAATGGCAATATATGAGGTAATATATATAACAAATGTGACATGGTCAACTGCAAACCTTTATTTTTTAGGAAGTAAAACATATGAAGAGAGGAATGCTGTTTCTGTCTATGCCATTTCCACCTCATCTCCAGGAAGCACTAGGGAAGGCAGCTGCATTCACTACTATTCACAGGAGTATCAACATTCTTTCAAGTTCTTATCGATGAGCTGAGATATCAAGATGTACATTCTGCAAATGAGGCAACCTGATTTGGTCCCATCCTTGGCACGTGCGCCAGCACCCAAGGACCTTCACACAGCATGTCCCCAGGATGGGGTGGCACCCTCCACATCTGCTCTGATCATACTAGCCCCAGTAGGCAGGCTCGGCCCTTTTCATGCTGTTGCTAACCTTGAACTACAGGTGAACACTTCTAAGTAAGCCTTGGATTTTGAGGTTCTTTTGGACCCAAATACATGAATTTACAATTGTCCTTAAATAAAATCTTGTCAGGGTCAGCCCATTTCTGCCTTTGGCCTTTCATCTAAGAGAGAGAGGTCCAGAGAAGCTGAGTATAGATATGGATGGCCATTTTTGGTAGAATATTAAATTTAAATAAGCTGCTCAATTACATGACATGGTGGAAAGAGCCCCTAACTAGCCTGGGACATAGATTCCGACCTGACTGCCACAGCTGGCTCTGGGGAAGGCCTCTAACCACCCCAACTTTCACTGTTGTCATCTGCAAGTCCATGATGTCATTATTCAGCATTTCTGATATGGCTTCCATTGGATGACCTCAAAGAGCATTAGCAGTACTATTTACTGTCCCTACAGGTGACAAAGACCGGCGGGGAAAAACGCACTGAACCTACCCGAGCTCACCACCACATATTTTTTAATACCACATCCTGATCGTATACTTTAAAAAAAAAAAGTTGCCTGTTTTGTACTGACTCAGAAAGCTTTATCTATACAGCGCCCATTCTTATTAACTCTCTCTCGCTCTGCATAAAATCTGCTGTCAATATGGTTTCCACACTGTAAATCACCCCAGTGTACAAATCAGCTACTTGCATCACAACTACAGCTAACTTAACTATACCCCCGTAACTATCTTAATACCACTTGTGAACTTTTATAGAACAGTTCTGAAAATAGAGCCCTCTGGAGAGATGACTAAACAGGATGTCAGTCTCTAATTGTCTTACTCTCTGCCTTGACTTGTTTCAAGTCAAAAATACGTTATTTTTAAAAGCCGCTCCTTCACCTTCAAGATAAAGGCCTGGCAGAACCATACACATTCAACTGCACAACATAAACTTCTGCTGGCACAGAAGGAGCTGCTGCCAGCCTCCAGACAGACAGAATGCCCGCACCTCTGCGATCCGCCAGCCCACAGCCAGCCCTTAAACTCCTTCCTACAACACCGCTGTGAGGGCCTGCAAAGAAGGCCACCCCACCCCCAACAGGTCAGGGGCTGCTCTGACAGACTGCAGGAGATTCCACCCCTTAGCATCAGGAGCTCTCACAAGTAGAACAGGTTAGCTTCCATATTTTCGACCCATGCTATCATTGCAGAGGAAAAGCCAGACGCAAATGCCATCTTCAAGCCTAGCCCATCTAAGACCTTTGATCTTAGGACAGGGTTTTTACAAACTGCAGGTTGAGACTCATTAGTGGGACATGAAAACAATGGAGTGGGTTGCATACAACAGGAATTTTTAAGTAGAATAAAATGGAACAAAAACATGAACACGCCAAGTAGTAAAAAAAAAAAAAAAAAGTACTACGTCATGAAACTTCTGTTTGCAGTTTTGTATGCAAGTCTAAGGGTATGCTGGGTTTTAATGTAAAAATGTATTCTTTACTGTCGCAGAGAAATAGCACATTAGCTTTGAGAACTACCACTCCCTCACATGTAGTCCAAATGGTTCAGCTGGGATTCTACCACTAGCTCCTAATTGGACATGTGACCCAGGCCTTGCCATTCAGAGCATTGAATTCCTCCAGACACGACGACTGGCCTGAAGCTGACACACACCCTATATCTGGCCATCTGAGTAATTGCTACTCACCACCCTCTGTAAGTGGTTCGGGTTTGGGCACAAAATCCAAGTAGGTCCGATTAGGAATCCTGGATCTACGAAGAAGAGACAAGACCTCACTTCCACACACCTTATCATGGCACAGAGCCCTGTATGCTGTGTCCCCACCATCCAAACTCATACAGCCTGTATCTCAGCCTCTTTTAATAACTTGTGAACTCTCCAGGGAGGCATGTTATTTCATTTAATCCAAGAGATCAACCAAACACATTATGGGTCGGGAAGCATACTGGGGAATGTAGTCAAAATTGTGCACACATTACCTGTCTGAGGCTTATTGCCTAGCGATTTGGGGTATGTAATCTTTCTGGCTAGAAAATCCTTTCCTCTCTTATTTACCTGTCAAACTCTCATTTGTCCATCAAGACTCAACTTAAAACTCACCCTTACAGGGAGACCTTCCCAGACCTCTTTGAGACAATTGGGCAACTCCACACGATTATGGGGACCACCGCTGGAACCACATCATGCTTTAGTCATCAGGCCCTGTCCCTTAGGACCCTGCCTTATACATAAGAGGATTGGGAACGGTTTGATGAATGAATGAGGAGATGAATTAACAAACATGGATATCCCAAGTAGCTTCATACAGGACATGGTTTCTCCTCCTCTACACAATCAGTTTCCTCCCAATATGTCCTAATTTCTCCAAACCCCCATTAAAAAGTGAACATCAGACTGAAGGTGTAACCTGACCCTCACAGGGGAGAGCAAGATTATCACCAACCTTGACCTTGACAGTGTCCTTTATTGATGCGGCTACAGACCTACATGAGCACTTTGAGAAGCCTTGGTGGCCCAGCTTGAGTTTGCCATCAACTAAAACCTCTGCATCTTTTCTATATGCTGTAAGCCTCTGCTTCCCACATCCTGTGTGGTCATAAGACCCCAAATCCTACGAGCTTTGTATTTTTTCTATAGAACTTCAGCTTGTTGTTCTAGGCCCCAAGGTTCACTCGATCCCAAATCCAGTTGGTTCATTCACTTCTCACCTTTGTAACTTCCAATAGCAGGGTCGAGGTTAGCTGTACCATCACCTAAAGCTTACATTGTTAATGGGACTGTCAAATCGTACTATCTCTTTGGAAACAGTTTGACATTTTCTTAAAAAATTATATAAACACCTCCCATTTGATCCAGCCATTCCCTTCCTAGGTACTTACCCCAAAATAGAAAAGCATAGTCCATACAAAGATATTTACACAACTGCTCACAGGACCTTTTTAAAAATGTGGTATAGCCATACAATGGAATAGAAAATGGAATAAAAGAATGTACTATTGATACATGCAACAACATGGAATACTGAATGAAAAATACCAAACAAAAAAATAATACAGTTTTGTCTAGAAAAGGCAAACTAATCTGTAGTGGAAGAAATCACATTAGTGGTTACCTAGGGACAGAGGTGAGAAAAATAAGACAAATAGGGAAGGATTAAAAAGGGTCATGAGAGTATCAAGGCAATTAAATGGAGAAAGAATACTCTTTTTAACAAATGGTGCTAGGACAACTGGATAACCCCATGCAAAACATGAAGGTGGGCCCGAACCTCATACCATATGTAAACAAGAACTCAAAATATCATAGACATAAATGGAAGAACAAATAGTATAAAACTCTTAGAAGAAAACATACGAGTAAATTTTCACGACCTTGGGTTAGGTGATAGTTTCTTAGATATGACATCAAAAGCACAAGTGACAAAAAAAAATTGGACATCAAATTAAAAACTTTTGTGGTATAAAAAAACAAACAAACAAACAAACATAAATACCTATACCTCACTGCCCAAATACCCCTTCCAAAGTTCCACTCTCATCAGCTTTCCCGATCAAGCCTCCAGTGGCTTCCCAGTGCCTTCAGAATAAACTTTTACTCTGCTTCACCTGGCTTTCTGGGCCACCAGGGTTCCCCTTTTACTGCCTCCCCACTAATTTACCCAAACTTCTTTTTCAAATGTCCATTCTTTAAACCTGCTGTTCTAATCAGGCCCATCTCTTCACTATCACAGAGACACCAACTTGCTCATGCTGTCGTCTCGGCTTGGAAAGCCATTCTTTCTTCACTTCACCTTCCCATTCATTCAAATCTTAACTGAATTACTCCAAGGTTGGGATCACTACCAAGTGTTCAGGATCCCTGAGCAGCAACCTGGGACTGCAAGTAGGATGGGTAACCACCTGCACCAGGCGAAGATGATGCAGCTACAGGAGCTCAATGAAGGAACTTCTGCTGGGAAAATCTTGACATGCACATTGATCCCTCTAGTCTCAAAATTCCTATCTCAATTATTATCTTAATATTTACCTATGTTGTTGAACAATTAGATAAAATTTCATACTCGTATACTGAAAATTTCATATATCTCACCACTTGGAATAAGTTTGTAAGCCCCATTTCAGTGGGATCTGAGATTTCTATATTCCCCAAAGGGCCTCATGGAGTTCCTTGAACCAAGTAAATACTAAACATGTATCTGTTGATTTGGTCTAATGATCTGAATTGGAAGGTCATTGGATTACCTCAATTTCATCACCTACAAATAGGAATAATACTATTTGGTCCCTCAATAAATACTATGTGCCAGCACTTTACACAATATAAAAGCATGCCACCATGGCCCGAGGCATACAGGAGTATATGGACTACACAGTTTAGGAATCATACTCCGTTCACCTGATGTGCCCAACAGATCTCCAGCACCCCCTCCTCCCCAAATATACCTACTTAGCCAATGTTTGCTTTCCCTTGGCATTACTTCGCAGAAGCTGGGCAACTCATTTATATCCCTGACTGAGTTTCCTTGTCCACAAATTGAAAGGGTGGCCTAAAAACCTTTCTGGCTCTGATGTTGCATGATTCTAAACAGTCTTGGATAAAAGTCTGCATGCAGGACTCGACGGAAACACTCATTTAATTAACTGGTAATAATTCACAACCATTTCCCTTCACAAAAAGCATTAGAATTGATCATGGACAGGAAACTTCTGGCTATTTAATATTCATTTCAGCCTGAGAAAAGCAGTGGGATCTAGTATATTAAAAGAAAAACACCAATTCTTTATTTGGGCAAAGGTAGAAGGCTCACCTAGACTCCATGGGACGTCAGCCAGACATCTGTGATATTCAGACCACATCACAGCTGTGATGAGGAGGTGGCTTGACTCTATAACATTTCTAAGTCTTACTCTAGGGATAATTAATAAAAGAACCTAAGACACGATAAAGCATTTCATGATTCTCTTCAGCTGAAACCATCAGGTTTAAAAGCGAGAGTTCAAATTCCTAGACAAAAGCCATTCTCGTGGATTGTACCAATACCAGCAAGGAAGCATGTGGCTGTTCTTGAATAAGAGAGGCAATAGCCACTATGCCTTGAGCTCATCAATGTGCAGGAGGCCTGCTCGGGCCTGGCCTACATTATTTCTTACTTTTACCACCTGCAAGGTAAGGATCACCACCACCACTACACAGACAGGAAAATGGAAGCTTAGTGAGGTTATGGAATTGACTGAGGTCACCCAGCAGTGAAGGCCGAGCTACGAACCAGACCCAGGGAAGATCCCTCAAGGCCGCTGTGACTGCATCTGCCTGTGGGTTACTGCAGGTTTGCCTGCTCCACCGGAAGCCAGCCTGCCTGGCATGTTGGGTCATCACATCACCCGTCTCTCCTGGGAACGCAAGCAAGACTCATGCCATCAGCACCTAAGGGTGCTCCCTGACAAATGCCAGCCCTTAATGTTCCAGCCTCCACTCCTCCCTACCAAGGCCAGTGAGCACCAGCCCAATGGTGTCACCTGATGACTCTCAGCAGGGGCACGTGGCAGGAGCTGTTAGGCCTGGCAAGTCTGTGCTGAGGTGGGTGAAATGCCGTGTGCTCCTTAGGTCTCATTAGTCAGCTGCCTGGGGGACCCGAGTCAGTGTCATGTGCTGCAGACACACAACACATCCCCTTGCTGTGGGAAGGAATTTAAAGGAAGAGGGGGTAAAGGAGGCAAATCTTACATTCCTGGCGATTTTTTATGTGAAGTTCTATGACATCAGACAAGCTTTATGTGTTAAAAGCACTCTAAGAAGTGCCACAGATAAAAACCTATCAGAAAAAGATGATCAGGCAAAAACTGAACAGCAAAGTGAGGCTTATCAAATCTGACTGAAGTTTAAAGTGAAGGCAAACACTCTCATTAGTTTAGTGATTAAATAGTCATCTTGCTAAGTTTGGACCCTATGTGTGGTCAGAGAAAGAGAAGGGGGAAGAGCCCCAGGCGCTGACCACAGCTCTGCTGGCAGGTCATCTGGCTTTGCACCTAGAAAATGAGGGAGGACTAAGTCTTTAAGTCTTTTTCATATCTAATATTCCATAATTCCAAGGCAAAAACAGTTTCTGAACACCACAGGACAAATAAGGATATCTGAAGACTACTAAAGAGTGTCTTTAAAATGCTTACAATAATTCTTCCCTACTCCCAGCTAAATACACCTACAAAAACCACTATAAATTTAAATTTAGAATTATTTCAACTCAGAGCCCATTACCCTATGTTCTGGCATAAAACAAAATGTATCTTTTAGCAAAATGTATCTTCTGGCAAAAGTAAAACTCTTTTGCCTTAATTTCAAAGTTTCTCTGCCCATAATGAAAAATCAGGAATAAAGAGTCAAAGATTGGATATCTCTGAGGACTAAAATATTTGTTCTCTGCCAAGGAGAGAGCTAAAGATAGATAGAAATGGTCTATTGTATGTTAAAGTGCTGTGTATATCTGTGTGTGTGTGTGTGTGTGTGTGTGTGTGTGTGAATCTTTGACACCAATATCCATGGGACTGAAAATGTTAATTAAGTGAAGGATGCTTTCGGCTCTTTAAAACACTGTGCTACAATTCCTGCTCCTTCACCTCCACAACTAAGAAGGCACTTAGTAAGGTGTCCCCAACACCTCACGCCACAGCAGACCCTGAAGTGAAAGGGGAACCACAGTAATGGTGTTCCCTCTTCATACTGTGTACCCTCACATTTTAAAGAACACTTTAAAAGGATACTTTCCACATAATCTTGTGTCTTCTCTTTTCTGCTCAGCAGATCCTTCCAGAAAGAAAGCATACGCTGTCCTTGCTAGACTGAGCTATTAAACAAAAGGGGCATGGCTGTTTGACCATGACTGGAGGCATGGAATGTAGTTCACAGTCACCCTCCTGCTCAGCAGCCTCACAGCCCCTTCCTTCTTCACAGCCTCTGTGGGTTGTCTGGGGAGAGCTATCAACGTCACAGTGAGCCTCCTCTGAGGGGAAATTCCCTTAGGAAAGGAGAACAATTAGGAGATGGAGAGTCTACGGTAGTAAGTTTTGCCACAGATGCTAAGTTACTTTTCTAGAGTAAACACAGGTATATTAAATATTTGCAATGAAATAATTATTCCTTCCTGCTCTGCCCCATCTTAACAATGTAAACTGAAGATGTCAGGTTAAAAAAAAAAAAAGGATATAAATAAACCCAGAATCATTCTACGTTATCAATCCTCATCACATACCGTAATGCAGGCAGAAGGAAAAAGCTCCAGCAAGATCAAATTAAGAAATAAGTCAAAACTACATATTTAGCATACTACGCACTCAAAATGTTTTATAGACTTACCTACTTAATTATTCATTGGTCAGGCTCTAGGTTAACTGTAGAACCTGGAGGGACATTAGAAAATACATCAAGCCCAAGTGTCTTTCCCACTGATTATCTTACACCTTTACTCCTTTTGGTCTTTGGCAAGGGTAAGGAGAAATGAAAGTTCTATAGAAGAAAGAACATTAGTGCCCTGCCTAGAAATTCAGGTAGCAGTTTTCCAGGTGGACCAGGGAAGGGGTGACAGAGGGGTAGTACGTTCAAATGCACAGAGGACCTATTAGAGGTTACATATGGTTAAATGCAAGCTGTGCACATGAGACAAGTAAGAAACAAGGCTGGAGAGGACAGGATATCAGATCAACAATGGCCTCACAGCATGTTGGGAGGCTAGCCCTTACCCCAGGGAAATAAGGAGCCATTGAAGGGTTTGGATCTGAGAAGTTACAGGATCACACCCACATGTAAGATCCCTACAAACAGGGTATTGGGGTTATAAGGGAAAGAAGGCAGTGGTGGGGATACACATTCGAAGGCTATTCCAATGGTGTCAGTGAAGGATGGAGGTGACCTGAGCTCAGCCAGCAACAGAGGAGATGGAGAAGGCAGACACGTGAAAGACAAGGGACACAGCAGCAACCGGACTTTGCAATCAGAGGTGGGGTAGAAGGTGAAAGAGAAGGGGTCACAGAGAGTCTCCACGGCTGATGATCCCTGGAGCCAGTAACTCAGACAGGGACTCGAAAAGCATGAGCAGATCTGGAGGAAAGGTGAAGAGTTCAATGTGTGACTGTTACCCATGTCAACTGAGCATCTACTGGGCTGCCCTTAACAGCATCATAAAGCTCAGATGGAGAAGTAGGACACTATGAAGATATAAGCTACAACCCAGCGCAGTCTCAACTAGACAGGTAAGTGACAACATCAAAAACACTATTCAGAACACTGGGCTGGGGCAGAGCTCCACCTGGGAATGAGACTCAAGTTGAGGCCCAAAGGCAAGTTTCAGGAGGTGGAAGGGGAGGCAGGCCATTGTGAGTCAGGATGGTGAGCAGAGATAAAACCAATATCAGAACACAAACCAGACCAGTGTGGATGGAGGAGTGTCCATACAGAATGAGAGAGGTTAGAGGCAAAACTGTAGAAAGAGCTGCACCTAGAGAGTTTTAACTACAATATGTGATCGCAAAATGTGGTGAATGTTTAAATTTTTTTAAAAATCATGACAGTAAAAGACACATTGCTATTAATCCCCCTCAAAATACTCCCCTTCACTTCGAACACACTTATGCCAACAATCTTGCCACTTTCTGAAGCAGTCCTGGAAGTCCTCTTTCGTGTCTTTAGTTACACTGTCGTGGCTGCCTCGATGTCCTGAATTGTTCAAAATGTTTACCTTTCATGGTCATTTTGACATTGGGGAAGAACCAAAAGTCACATGGTGCCAGATCGGGTGAATAAGGTGGATGAGGAAACTCCATAATGTTTTTATTTGACAGAAACTGCCGTACCAGAAGCGATATGTGATATGGAGCGTTGTCATGATGGAGGATAAGTAAAGACACTCACAAAAGAGGAATTCCAGAACTGCTTCAGAAAGTGACAAGAATGATGGGACAAGTGTACTCGAAGTGAGGGGGAGTATTTTGAGGGGGATTAATGGTTAATGTGTCTTTTACTATAATACATGTAGTAATTCTTTTTTTATTTAAACATTCACCGTATTGTTTGATCACACCTTGTATATTGTATAGGCAAAGGGGAATCACTAGAGGGTTTTGATTCTGTAAATTGATGGAGAGTAACATGTAAAAGGATAATTTTGTCTACTAGACCAATGAATGGGGGAGAGCGATAGCTTAGAAATACGAGTTTTCATAAGAGTGGAATCAGTGGAAACTAAAAATCATGTAAAGAGAGCAAACAAAAGTACTAGAAAGGTCAAATAAATATTGAAGTTGAGGCCTGGGTGACCTAGATCATGGGTCAGCAAACTATGGCCCATAGGCCAATTTCAGTTGACTACCTATTTTTGTAAGTAAAGTTATATTGAAACACAACCATACATACTTTTGTTTACATATTATCTATGGCTACTATTGTACTACAAAGGCAGAGATGAGCAATTGTGACTGAGATCTTATGGCCCACAAAGCCGAAAATAGTTACTGTCTGGCCCTTTACAGAAAAAGTCTGCCAACCTCTGTTGCCATTAATCAACCAGGGAACTCACAGGGAAGGAACATGTTTCAGAAGGAAGGAAATGAGTTCAAATTTGGACTCAAAGGTACCCAAATAGAAACATCTATCAAGAGTTGGAAAACAAGACAAACTATGAAGACAGGGCTAGCATTCTTACTTGGGAGTCTTTCTCAAAAGGTGATCACTAAAAGCCTTAAACTTTTCTAGAAAGAGCATAGGAAAGGGAAAAAGACAAAAAATTCATTTAGGAGGTGGAAGAAAGAACCAGAGATGTAATAAAGAGGTGGGAGATTCACCCAAGTACAGTGTCATGGACATGGGAGGAAGCGGCTTCAAAAGAGAAGAGGGGCCACATGCTGAGGAAGTGGAGGAAGGTGAGGGCTTTAATGGGTTCCCTAGGCCTAGGAACTGGGAGGTAACAAGTGGGCTTCTTCCATTATTCCCATCCATCTTTAGCAGCTCTGTTGGAAAGGTCCTCTTTACACTAAGCTAAAGCCCATCCATATTCCTGTACTTTCTCCTTCAAGCTTAATTCTAACTCTAAAATTTATCCTAGGTTTGGGGGTGGGGGGTGGGGGAGGAAGACACAGAAGCAGGAAGGAACATGTAGTTTATACATATTGAGTTGGAAGGTAAAGCTAGAAATTCAAGTTGACTTTGAATGCCAAGCTAAGAGTTGAAATTTAAGTTAAAAAAAATAGACTGAAAACAGTAAAAGGTGGGCCAGCCCGGTGGCTCAGATGGTTGGAGCGCCATGCTCCTAATGCCGAGATCGCTGCTTTGATTCCCACATGGGCCAGTGAGCCGCACCTTCTACAGCTAAGATTGTGAACAACAGCTCTCCCTGGAGCTGGGCTGCTGTGAGCAGCCGGAGGTTGGCGTGAGCTGCTGTGGGCTGCTGTGGGCTGCCAGGAGAGGCCGGTGGCCAGCGTGAGTGGCCGGCAGAGAGCTGCGGTGAGCTGCTGTGAGCAGCTGACCGACGACCAGCGACCGACCGCCTCAGCTGTGGGGGGAGTGCAAGGCTCATAAGACCAGCACGGGCCAAGGAGCTGTGTCCTACACAACTAGACTGAGAAACAACGGCTTGAACTGGAGTGCAGAGGGGGAGGAGGAAGGAGAAAAACAACAACAGTAAAAGGTAAGCAGGAATAAAAGCTTGATGGGGATAGACTGGACTGGGGGTAGTGGGCACAGTTAAGAATCTATTCCAATGGTACAAGTCAGCGTGGAGGAAACAGGAGGGAAACATTCCAAAAGGAGCTCCGTCTGACATGAAGGCTACATGTTCCGGATAAAAAGCCAAAAGGACTCAGTATCTGGAGCTTGGAAGACTTATTTTGAAACAAGTAAGAGACTCTAGAAGATCAGTTTGTTCGGGATGATTCTAATTTTTAAATATATTGATTTTGCAGGGAGATATTCAGATAGAAATGTTTGACCAAAAGATAGATGGGGCCTGAAACTTAAAACAAAGTGCTAGGCAGACTTGTAGGAGTCATCCATACAACAAGGACAACTGAACCACAAGACAGTTGACACCAGGACAGAGGGTACAATCCAAAGAGCAGAGTCAAGCACAAAAGCCATGTTTAGAGAATGAGAGAAAGTAGTACCAGCGAAAGAGGAAGAAGAGCATGCAGAAAGGGCACTACAGTCACCTTGGGTATCTTGAGCAGTTTCACATGGTTGGTTGGTTGGTTTGTCTCCATTTATCTTCACAACTGCCTTCTGATTTAGGAAAAGTATAGCACCATTATCACCACTGTATTGAACAGTCACCAGAGGTAAAAGGACTTCATAAATTGGTGGCAGGTTGAACTAGGTTTGGATTTTTGGGTCTCAAGTACCATTCACAACCCTGTCAAAAAAATCCTAATGCACTTATGGCTTTTTGATAAACCTGATTAATATTTACTGCACAAGAAGGTTTCATAAAGTTCACCTGTCCCATTTTCTCACTTCTTCCTAAATTAACTTTTGCCTGCTCTTAGGAACCGTTTCCATCCACAGCTGCAATTCAAGTACAGCATCAGCCAGGTGACAGCCTGACAGCAGACCAGTTTCTGAACACCAGCTGGAATTAAAAGCAGAACTGCTTTCAGATGCAATTGGTCGGCAGGACTTTCAAGCGGATGTTATAGCAAATGGTGAGTTGCGGCCACCGTAGTGCTTGGTAAGTAAGAGGTGGTGCATGAAAAAGAAGATCCACCACCCAGCTCCCACCCCAACTGTAAATCAGAGGTACTAAAACATCTTGAACTAGAACTTTTGGGTTGTTTTTTCTTTTTTTTTCAGGTAAAATGGAAAACCCACCCACTATTTCCTCAGTCACATCACTTCACTCTAACCTAAACATATCTTCTGGCCCCCAAGCCTTGCCTCCTACAGCAGCAAATGATAAGGCCCTACAAACCCGTGCCTTTTCCTATAAAAAACTGCTTTATATTTATTCCTATTTCTTCTACCTACCAGCACACTCAAGTCCTTAAAAATGCCTTCATTTGCACAGGGGATTTTTTTTTAGGGCATAAAACTATTCCATATGATGCTATAATGGTAGATGCAGGACACTAAGCATTTGTCAAAACCCATAGTATTTTACAGCACAGTGAACCTGAATATATAAAATTAAAAAAAAAAAAAAAAGCATTTAGGGAGTCAAGAGATCCCAGAATGGAATGCAGACTGCAACATGAGAATCAACTGTATTAAAATGTATGAAATGACCTCACTGAAAGGAGTGAGGGTTTTGACCTAAGTAATTTTGGAAGTGAGTGGAGACTCTAAGACTAAAGGCAAAAGGAACTTCACATAAGCACTGAACACCAGCTGGAAAACTTGAAGGCTGGGGGTGGTACCAGTTACCCATTCTGAAACCACTGTACATGTAAGTAAATGGATAGCAGATGGTGGGAGCTAGTTTTTCACTGCTGGAGTGAGAGTTTGCAGACAAGCAAGGGAGAAAGGCTAGAATGATCTATGTAGTACGGCACTGGAGTTAGAGACATCAGTATGAAGTCATGTTTGGCTTAATATATGAGTAGATATAGATGGATATATATAGAAATATATATATATATGTATACATACATATATATGTAGTCATATTCATATACATACCTCCATACCCTTGTTCCATCAGCTAAGAGGACCTAGAAGCAATGATGCCCCACCCCCAGTAGCAAAAAGGACACCCAATACCCAGAACTTGGTTTCTACTACCACTATCCAATAAAAGGACCTAGGGCTTCTCGGGAAAATGGCTTACTCTAGAGATGGGAAAAGGAACATATAAAATGAGCCTGGAACATCTTATAGTACCAAAAAGAATAAGAAAGTGCAAAAAAAAACCCCCACAATGATGAGAGTATGTCCAAAAGGGACATAGGGGCCAACTGAAAGAGCTCCAAAAGGCCAAAGCTGGAACAGTTTAAGCAACAAAAGAATGTAGTGTTGGATTATAACCTAAAGTATAAAACAAATACCCAAGAGTCCATGCTGATCTAAATAAATGATTAAATAAATAAATAAATGGTGGGGCAACAAATCTCTCAAGTAGAAGAATAACAAAGAGTGTACGTGCACACTCCTCCACTCCAGGAGGTGGAGCATAATCCTCCACACCTTACATGTGGGCTGTGCATAGTGACTTCCTTCTGTATGGTATGGAAATGGGGGGAAAAGAGTAACTTTATGGGAGAAACCTGGTAAACACTAGCTCAGCCACATGATCAAGGTTCACATCAAGTCGTAAGTCATGTTGAAAACACATATGTACGTAATAGGCAATGATGTCACTGATGTGATGTATTGAAACATGGCACTTTACCTTTGTGGTCTTCCTCCCCCAAACCCCAGAACCCCTGTCTAACCACAACAGAAATATCAGACAAACCCAAATTGAAGGATATTCTACACAATACCTGACTAGTACTCCTCAAGTTTTTAAGTTCACCAAAAACAAGGAAAGCCTGAGAAACTGTCACAGCCTCGAGGAGCTTAAGGAGATATGAGGACTAAATGTAATGCGGTCCCCTGGATGGGATCCTGAAACAGAAAAGGGACATTAGGTATAAACTAAAGAAATCTGAACAACGTACGGCGTTTAGTTAGTAATAATGTATTGTTACTGGTTCATTAGCTGTGACAAATGTACCTTAGTAATGTAAGATATTAATAATAGAGGAAACTGGGTTTGGGGTGTATGGGAACTCTCTATACTATCTTCACAACTTTTCTGTAAATCGGAAACTATTCTAAAATAAAATGTTGATTTAAGGAAAATGACTTTTAAATAAAAACTGCTTCCATTGAGCCCTAAATCCAGGTAAATCTTAGAGAAATTAAAATCTGAATTAGTAACAATACTACAAGTGGTAAATATGATTCTTTCACTAAACAGAGGACAAGAAAGCCAGAGGCAGCAGTGCAAACGGATGCTTGATCTTTTTAGATTTTGTATGTAACATCAGCATATTAATGTTAAGTTACCCAGTCCCCAACTTTCCCCATCTGGTGAGCTGTTAGCATATCCCACTCGGAGCCAACTTTCATACTGCAGCGTTTAGTGTTACTCCACGCTCCTGGAGAAGGCCCACCATGAGAACCCCAAGGATTATTTTAAGAAGTATTCCCATTCCCTTTCTCCAAATTGTTTTCAGACAAGCTGTGAATGAAGTGTCTTCCCTTAAGCTAAAAGTAGAAGAGAAACAGACAAAGAGAGAGAGGAGAGTGAGAATGAAACTAGCTACAAACTGCTTCCAACTACCATCTCACATAATGAGTATTTTTTGGAGCTAAGGCTGTGTAATGCGAATGACATCATGCCCATTACACTATCTGATTTCACAAACAGTTGCAGAAAATCTGAACAGGGACTCCTCATCCAAAAATTGGATAGACTCAGAATAGGTTTTCAAGACAGCCCAGCTTTTCATTTTTCTCCCCAATGCTAAGGGTGTAAGAGCAAGAACTTCTCCAGACACCTGAGCTATAACTTCCTGATAACGTTAGTACAAATGCAAGCCCCAGGCCCAGGCCTAGTAAACCAGCATCCCATTTAACTAACTCCTCAGGTGACTGACTCAAATGTCCCCTAACATTGGGAACCACTATTCTCACCACTTATCCTTTCTCTGTTCATCCAACAACCAAAGAAACTGTGTAGTTGGCTTTTTCATACAGTCATGTGTCACTTAATGACGGGGCTGTGTTCTGAGAAATGCATCATTAAGTGATTGCATCGTTTTGTGAACAGCACAGAGTGCACTTACACAAACCTGGCTGGTACAGCCTACTACACACTAGGCTGTATGGTGTAGCTTATCGCTCCTAGGCTACAAGTCTGTACAGCATGTGACTGTACAAAACAACATGAGATTAAATCAAAAGAAAATGATGCAATCAAGAGACGCGATAAATATGAGATGTATGAGGCTGCTGCCAGTGAAACACAGCATACTGTTTTACAGCAAACTTGTTTTTTTATAAGTAGGAAGGGCACACTAAAATAACGATAAAAGGTATAGTATAGTAAATATATAAAGCAGTAACATAGTCGTTTATTATCATTATCAAGTATTAGGTATTGTACATAATTGTAATGTGTTACATTTTTATACGACTGGCAGCAAAGTAGGTTTATTCACACCAGCATCCCCACAAACATGTGAGTAATGTGTTGTGCTAAACTTTAAGATGGCTATGACATCACTATATAATGGGAATTTTTCAGCTCCATTATAATCTTATGGGTCCACCATCATATATATATATGTGGTTCCCTGTTGACCAAAATATCGCTCTGTGGCACATGACTATAGTAGGGTTTTCTCAATTAAAAAAAAACACAAAAAACCAAATTTTTGTTTGCAGATCATACTAGCTATGCACTGGTTTAAAAAAAAAACACTGCATTTTTTGTCTAGAAGTTTGTATATTAGAACTCTCTTACCTGCTCATCCAATTTTTTCTTTTTGATCCATTTTGCTTAGGTGCTATGAATAATTCAACCCTTCTGGAGAAATTACTCCCACAGCTAATGCATTAAATAGCTAAAACATTTTATATTTTGGAGTTGATTCGGAAGCCAAATGCCCGGGAAGAAAACACTGCAATCATATTAATCAATATACATATATACTATATTCCATGAAACAGAGTCAATTTACAGGAATTTATATAATAAAATTGCAAAATATAAACAGGTAAAAATTCAGAATGGGGAAAATGAAATGGGAGATCAAGGCTGGGGCCAAGTTTAAATGTAAACAGTTTAACTTTTATGAAAGTTGAGCTACGAAGTTGAATCTGAATTTCTGAAGCAAAGCAAAAAGGGAACGAGCATCATAAACATGATTCACATTAACTGTAATGAAACCACACTGATTTATCAGGAGGACCAGAGCTTCCAAGGCCCTTAGGTGTAAAGAAAACATATCTAATGCAGTGGTTCTCAAAGTGTGGTCCTTGGACCAATAGCACCAGAATCAACTGGGAATTTCTTTGAAATGAAAAATCAAGCTCTACTCTTTATCTAATGAAATCAGAAACTCTGGGAGTAGGGCCCAGACATCTGTGTTTTAACAGACCCTCCAGGTGATTCTGAGGCAGGCTAAAGTTTGAGAACCGCTAGTTTAGTACATCTTCACATAGGGTGCACTCAAAATATCCCAACAATAAGTCAATGGTGTATTTCACACAGCAAATTCTAGCAGCGTTCTTCAGAGTACAGCAGATTTACAAAACCCAAAACCATGTGGCAAGTACACAGCTTGGGTGTCGAGAGGAAGTATGTTTCCCAGGGCCTGGCATGTAACAACTTCTACATATTTTTTGAATAAATGAATAATGAATAAATGCATGCATGCATGCATGCACTGTGGATATCCTTCAAACAATTCTCCATAAGTACCAATTATTATCAACTGTGCTTCGGATGCCTATATTAAATTATTAAATAGATCATTTTCAAAGGCTGCAAAAATTTTAATGAATTTATTTTAGGAGGGAAAAATGACCATTAATCATCAAACATCTTTCTATTTTAATTTTTTTCAATTGTAAACACGTTCAAACCTCCACAGCACACTCCAGCTTTCAGCCCACGTTCACGCCACAGTCAGAAGGTAATTAGCACTAGCCCTAGTTTTACAGAGGGAAAAAAACCTACAGGAGAGTTGCATGAATTGCCAAAGGGCACTTCAGCATTAAGTCCTCTGACCTATTGCCTAGTTATTCTTCCTTTGTTATTTCATAAACATCCATGTGTCTGCTGAGCAGTGACTCCATAACGCCAGCTCTGCCTTTAAAGGTTTTCCTTACAAATAGGTCTGGAGGAGTCTCCTCACCTTGGGCATTAGGCTGAGGGTCATAAATAAGCAGGAGGGGAGCAGAGTTCCAGCCTTCTCCCCATCAGGACACACACAAGGCTCAAAGTCAAGATCATCTTGGAGGTGTGGCTTCTTTTTTTCATAATTAGGGGTAATTCAGTAATAAATAGCAAGGGAGGAGCAAAGGGAGGGCTGTGAGAGTCAGGAACCTATAGCAGATGTTGGAATTAGAGGGCAATGCCCATGGGAGGATTAGGCTGGATTTAAGCACTGCTACTCAGTCTGTCTGGGTCATAGACTCCTCTGACTCTCTCCTTAGAAAATCCGAACTCTGCATCCCATTTCATGAGGCTCTTAGACACCTGGAGGCTCCTCCAAGGGGCCCAGGTTAAGAACCTCCAGTCTATCTGGGTAACACATTATTTGCAGTGTTACAAGAAAATCTCAAGCAGGACACAAAGCCACTCTGAGCCGTCTCATTCTTTCTAAAATGATTCAGGTAACAAAACCTCCAACAGGGGCCACAGTCATAAGCCATTCATCCAGTTAGTCATCCAGCAAATATTTATTGAGCACCTACTGTGTGTCAGGAACCAAGCTGGGTGCTGAAAATAGGGAAATCATGGGAGGAGAGCATGCTAAGGGGCAGCTCAGGCGTGCTGTGCCTCTTGCACATGACCTCACCCAGAGTGACCTCAGTGGCAATAACATTAGGGCTGACCTCTGACACATACACACCCATATGCAATACTCAAGTAGCACCATCTCATATTGGTTTTCCTTGCATGTCCTCTGAAGACAGTGAGTCACACGTGGGCGTTTAGATTGGGTAGGGGTAAGGGTAGGGGTAGGCGTCACTTTGAGACTCTACCCTGTCTCTGTGGCTTTAATGCATGCTTTCTTCACCTTCCTGTCTCTCTCCTCTTTTCCTGTTGTTCTTTGTCACACATTTCTGTCACAACTTCTGCCTTCTCTTAGCTCTAGGTCTGCCAAAGTAGGATTATGATTCTTGAATCACCAATTCCAGAAGTACTGCAGGGGTGGAGCAATGGAATATGTAGGGAAGTGGATGTATTCAGAAAAACAGAGTTCCCCACTCAAAACATTAGTTTCAGAAATTTCATGTTTAGTACAAATCTTACTGCTGTCACCGTAGAGAAGAGAAGGCCACAGCAGGAGGGGCCACCTCCCTAGACAGACAGCCACTCCCAGTGGATTTAAGGCTAAACTTCTAGGGTCCAGTTTTCATCATCATCACATTAAGGACCCCAGGAACCCTAAATTCCTCAGAGTCTTTGGCAATTGAGGCAAGCATAAATATACGCATAAACATGGAATGCAGGGACGTTGAAGGATGGCTTGTTGTGTAAGAGTCCATATTAGTTACAGTCTGAGTACAACCTTCCTTGCCTAATAAATACCATTCACATGCCCAAAGCAATTAACTATAAAGTTGAAATGATTGACACCATGTCCTTCTATTCAGGAAACCTAGGAATTCTGAAACCGTAGTCTCCAAAATGCGAGAGGCCAGGCAAGCTTCACCCAAAGTGGCCACCAGCCAATCTGCAACTTCCACAGAATTATTTAACGATGCCAGGTGAACAGGTTGAATTACAAAATATGTTCCTCCTAACTTGAGATGTGGCTCCTCACCTGTTTTGCTTCCTTATTAATCATTATCTTTTCTCAAGGAAATAAAGAAATAAAAAAAGGACGTATGACCACGGAAACAATTTTCTTCCCAAAGTAGTAATGTGTCTAGTAGTTTGCTTAAAATGTCTTCAGAGTTTTATGAGTCTTTCCTTACTGGGGGAAAAAAGGGTGCAAACTTTTGGCAAAATGCTCATTCTTTTCGTCTTATTTGGTAACTTTAAACAACAGAAATGATAACGTAGTCTAAAACTTTACATATTTTCCAAAGGTATAATTTGAACCTCTTATGCATTATGAAAGGACCAGGACTTATTTGCAAAGAGCTTTGCAATCACTGTTTCACTGCCTGATAGTCTGGGAGGCAACGCATCACCAGTCACTTTTACAGATTGGGAAATTGAGGCAAAAGGTACAGCAGAAGTTGTAGAGCAAGGTTTCAGTAATTCTCAAGTTTCATTCCCTTTCCTTCTTCCTCTTCATTTTTCAAAGTCACTATATCCTTCCCTTGCTGCCACAGCCTAAAATAACCTTTCTTCTGAACTCCTGTAGAATTGCTGCCTGACGAATACATCTGTCCATTAGTCATGGAATGTTGTGCTATTTAAATCCTGCATAATCATCTAACTTTTCCTTTGTTTATATTTTGTTTTGTTTTCCAACTAAATCTGAAGCTCTTTGGGGGTAAAAATCAAGTCTTATGCATTTTCTTGTCCTTGCACCACCCAACACATCATAGGAGACCAGAAAATACATGCTAATATGATATATATATTTTTTTATCTTAGAAGGCATAGATACCTGCAGTTTTTTAAAAAAATCAAATACATGAGGGTGGCCGGATGGCTCAGTTGGTTAGAGCACGAGCTCTGAACAACAGGGTTGCTGATTCGATTCCCACATGGGCCAGTGAGCTGCGCCCTCCACAATTAGACTGAAGACAATGAGCTGCCGCTGAGCTGTGGAGGGGGCAACCGGATTGCTCAGTTGGTTAGAGCGCAAGCTCTCAACAAGGTTGCCGGTTCAATTTCCCGCATGGGATGGTGGGCTGCGTCCCCTGCAACTAAAGATTGAAAACGGCAACTAGACTTGTAGCTGAGCTGCGCCCTCCACAACCAGACTGAAGGACAACAACTTGGAGCTGATGGGCCCTGGAGAAACACACTGTCCCCCAATATTCCCCAATACATTTTTTTAAGAAAAATCAAATACATAAATATATAAAGTGAAACCTTATGTGGGAGTGCACAGAAGTGCATATAATTCAGCATCAATCTATTGCCTTTCTTAGCACAAGAACATACTTAAATTTACTTTAGAGCTTTCAGTTCTTTTTGTTAATAACACATTCTCTTCCCCAGTGAAACATGTGGGTTATATATTCCCTCCTACCTTCTCTGCAGAAACTAACAAATTAAAATTGATTTTTAATAGATCACACAGAACCACCAAGCTAAACTGATTAGCAAACAATGAAATAACTTTGCAAAGTACAAATATATAAAGTAGTAACATAAACTATATTCATTATCAAAGCTTTCTCCTATTTTCCTCCTTAAAGGGATACAAAGTCAGACTTGTTTCCACAGACAAAAGAATCCCAACTGGATCTTCAGAAATACTTAGGTCAGGTGCCCTTGCATCTAGGAAGATGCTGCTCAAAATATTTAGGACACACACCTTTCTATCATGTTCTTAAATAGCCAAAAACAGTTTTTCATTCTACACATTCAGTCTTGTAATTCACTGTGAATCCTACAAATTTCGCCCAAGTGAAATCCAAGTCCCTGTTCTACACAGTTTTCCTTGTGGGCCATCCTCCACCCAGCTGGCCTTCACCAGCAGGCCACTTCTGCCACCCACTTTCATGGCCACTCCCTGGAACTGCTCTGTCCTGAAATCTACACCACCCTATAGCCTCCTGTCCTTCTCACTATACCTGTTCTCTGACTGTACAGAGCCCTCCCAAGGCCATGAACTGTTTCTTTCCAGTTCCTTTTTTAGGCTCCTCCTGGCCACATTTCCGTCCTAACCTTTACCAGCACCCCAACGTCCTCACACCTGGCTTTTCTGTTACGTCTGACTGGCAACCCGCCTCCTCCACCCCCAGGTCAAACTCATCATCTGCTATCTCTGCTCCTGCATAGAGGCTGGGGAGCCACATACACTGGGGCCATTGTACATTCAGTTCCTAATTTTGGCTGGGCCTCAGCACCTTCATGTTTCTTTTACTTTTCCTTGTTCAGCTCATCTTCCATATCCTTCACTGAGTGGAATATTCCAAATAGTCTCCATTCTCTTCAAGCTCCCAACCCCATTCTACCTTGCCTGTGACTTTAACAAATGCTTATGGTGATGTAGGGTTCGCTATCTCAACTTTAAACTTCTTAAAAGTCTCCGCTCTTCCTGGCTTCTACAAGGTCTGACAAGTAAGCTTGCAAACCCATTGTTGAAAAAGTGCTACATACCTCATTGCTAAATATCACTATGGTCACCTTCAAAGTACTCCCCTTGGGAAGCTATGGACCGATGCCAGCACCTAGTCCATCCTTCAAAGCAATTTTGGGACTCTTTTTCTGGAACGGCCATCAGAGCTGTTGTATTACCCTTGATGTCCTGAATGTCATCAAAATGTCTACCTTTCAATATTTTCTTTATCTTTGGGTAAAGAAAGAAGTCATTGGGGACCAGATCAGGTGAGTAGGGAGGGTGTTCCAATACAGTTATTTGTTTACTGGCTAAAAACTCCCTCACAGACAGTGCCGTGTGAGCTGGTGTATTGTTGTGATGCAAGAGCCATGAATTGTTGGTGAAAAATTCAGGTCGTCTAACTTTTTCACGCAGCTTTTTCAGCACTTCCAAATAGTAAACTTGGTTAACTGTTTGTCCACTTGGTACTAATTCATAATGAATAATCCCTCTGATATCGAAAAAGGTTAGCAACATCGTTGCAACAAGTCCTCAAATTTAATTGTCAGAACTTATATGTGACTAGAGCTTCTATCTTCAGACCCACTCTTCTCAGTCTTCTGTAGCAATGTCTTCTTTCATCCACCCTTCCACTTCTGTATGATGTTCCCTAGGACTCTGTCCTCTGTCCATGGCCCTCCTCATTCTGTGTTCACCTTAGACATCAAACTACTCATGGTTCTAACTACCACCTCTACGTGGATGTCTCCCAGACTCATATCTCAGCCAACCATCTTCCCAGAACTTCAGACTCACATTCAATTGGCTGATGTACACTTTAAAATCAGTATGTCACCTTGGTCCCCACATCAATTCTTCCTCCTACATTCCCTAGATCCATAATGACACCACAACTTTAAGAGTCATTCTGGTCTCTTTCATCTCATTCATTTCCTATAGCCAATAGATCAAAGTCGTTAAACTTCACATCTTGGGCACTTCTCAAATCTACCGTCTCCTCCCAGGCCTGATTTTCATACTTTGTTGTATGTTTAATCCTTTCTCATCTGGCCAATCATGATAGCTTCCTGTCATCCAGGCTCAAGTCCATAATCCACCAAGCTGCCACGGCAAGCATCCAAAAGACAAATCTGATCATTTACCCTTATTCAATAGCTCCCCATCAGCAAGAGCATATACTCTGAGCCCTCACATAGTACACCTGCCTCTTCATGGCCTGGCTGCCAACTATATCATTCCATTTATAGCCCTCGGTGTACCACCGATGCTTTATACTCAATTAACATTGAAAGGCTTGGACTTACAAGCATACACAGGTATTCAGTGCATTAAAACTCATGCTCTTCCCTTAGCCTACAATGCCCTTCTTATTCTCTCTTGCCTCTTCATCATCTAAGTCTTACTCATCATTCAGTTCAGGTGACTTCCCCAAAAAGCCTTGTCCTTACCTCCCCTCGTCTCACGTGCCCTAAGAAGAGTTGTCCCCAACT
This sequence comes from Rhinolophus sinicus, assembly GCF_057876585.1. NCBI lineage: Eukaryota > Metazoa > Chordata > Mammalia > Chiroptera > Rhinolophidae > Rhinolophus > Rhinolophus sinicus. The sequence continues at coordinate 168,327,630 of NC_142503.1, read as the reverse complement.
CTCCCAGCTATCTGTCATGGCACTCATCATTTGATACTGGTATTGCCTATGCTCACATCCATATCCCCTTCTAGGTGATATGCATCTCCAAGGTTGGAACAATCCTTTACCCATCCTTGTACCTCTGGGGATTAACCCAGTAGCAGATGCAAAGAGGGTCATCAACACATGGCTTCAACAGAACACACGTCTTCAGGAATGCTGGCCAAAGCAGCCCAGGCATTAAGAAAAAGGGAATTTCATTTCCTTCTGTGATAATCATTGCACAGTGTTCTAGGGAGGAACACTCGATTATTCCACCTCCTCTGTGTCAGAGTCACATGAAATCTGACTTTTACAAACACGAAATAATATATGTTATCAGTCAAAACGGAGTAGTCAGTCCTCAAAAAGCTCCGTGGAAGATAAGCTGGATTCATTATTTCTCAGGCTGGATTGAAATCAGTGAACAATGATATTATTCAAAACAGCGAAAAGTTCAAATAATCAAGGGTGTTTTTTCTTATGAATATCCTTTGAATTTCCTAGTTTCCTCATTTCCCTTGATCCCTTTGTTTTCTTTCAAATATAATAATACAGCAATTTATCTTAAAAGGGTATTTGCTATCAAAACATTCTTTGATCACATTCAATTTTGTTTTCTGATTAATTCCCTAACAGTAGCACAGATTCTGAGATTGTTCACTGATTTCACCAAGAGTCCTTCCTCTTTATAGTTTTATAATACTAAGTGGAAAATCTTAAATATAACGACCAAGTATAATCATAAAAATGATCATGGGATATGGCATGCTTATTCATTTTTAAAGGTCTTTCTGAAAATTAGTCAACTTGACTTAGTTTTTTATCCCACATATGGAAATATCCTTATCTTGCCTGTGAGGTAAGCATTATTATTCCCATTATACAGATTATAAAATTAAGGTTCAGAAATTTAAATAACTTGTCTAAGCAGTGGTCACAGGTTTCCATCCCCAGTCTCTGCTCCACAGTCCAAGTTCAAACACTAGGCTGTACTGCCTCCTCTCAAAAGAATATAAATGGGTATTAAAATGAGCCTCATTATGATTAAAGAAGACAGCTGAAAATTTTAGAAAACCCATGAACAAATTCCACAAATAATTAACTTTCTGAAATTCCAGTGCTTCACTGGTAAGTAAAGGTTTCATGGGTAAAATAAACTTGAAATGTTGGTCAGGAACCTATTTTGCCCACCTTATAACAACCATTGTGATTATTACCTAGAATACACAACCTTCACGTACAAACTTCTCTGCACTATACTCCGACTTACAGGTCCTCTATTCTGTTCCTCAATAATGAGGCACCTCGTGAGGACAAAGGCGCAGGAAGTTAAAAGTAGGAATTCAATCCCCTTCACCCTTAAGCTCACATCCCTCCTCTCAAAAAAGTTAAACCTAAGAACTTCCCCAGACACTATTTGAATAGGCTAGGGAAATGCTGCTGATATGAAACTAAACGCCATTCCATAAACCAAAAAAAAATCTCACCTGCTGCCCCCTCTGAACTGGGTTTCAGAAGCCATCCAAGTGGTCTCCCAGGGTCTTTAATCATGGCATAACTCATACTTCCCTACGCATGGAAATTTGGGTCAATTTAACTGTGTGTGAGAGACAGCTGGCACAGATCTGTCACTCTTTTCTTTCTGAATGATATTCCAATCCCTCCCTTTCCCCTATGGTACTGGTATCCAAGGTATTCCGTGTAAAAACATGTTGCTCCACAGTGAAATATTCTAGTGAGTTCTGTGGTATTACAGGATAGCTAGAGCTTCCCAGCATGGTTCCAGTTAAACTAAACCATAAGGCAACTGGGGAGGAAGATAAAAGAAAGTAGATCTTGCCTTTCTTTTTCTTTTAAGTGTTTTTATGTTACCCAACAATACAAATTCCTTGTTTCCCTTTCATAAAAACAAAACAAAAAACAAAACAAAAAACTCACACACGCACTTTCTTTAAGAAATGTAAATATTTAGTTCCAGGGTATATTTCAGCCTCTGAGTTTTTCTGATAATGGGAGGCAAAGAAAAAAGTCATCTATTACTCAACCCACATTCTTCCTTTTCCCTTTTGAGTTATAGAAGAAAACATTTCCAGGAAAACAAGATAACATTATTTTGTGTGAATACTGTTGTCCCCAAAAGATAAGGTGATATAATGCAATATACACCATATAAAATGATATAGCAATCATATGGTGTTCCCAGTAAGAATTCTTATTTCATAGCTCTGTAAAACTCCCTCTGTGGTGAGGTGGTTTTGATATTATCCATCAGGATTCTTGCATTATTTACAATATCCAGACATAGAAACAAAGTAAGTATCCTTTGACAGATGGTTGGATGAAGAAGATGAGGGACAAATATACAATGGAATACTATTCAGCCATAAAAATGATAAAATATTGCCATTTGTGACAACATGGATGGATCTCGAGAGTACTATGTTCAGTGAAATAAGTCAGATGAAAAAGAATAAAGAACCGTATAATTTCACTCATATGTGGGATATAAAGCACAAAGCAACAAACAAAGAAAACAAATTCATAGATACAGACAACAGAATGTGGTAACCAGAGGGAAAAGGGGTGGGAGGAAGATGAAGAATGTAAAGGGAGGCCGGCCCGGTGGCTCAGGTGGTTGGAGCGCCGTCCTCCTAACGCCGAGGTCGCAGATTCAATTCCCACATGGGCCAGTGAGCTGCACCCTCTACAGCTAAGACTGTGAACAGCTCTCCCTGGAACTGGGAGAGCCAAGGGCCGTGGCAGCAGTGAGCTGCCACGGGCCACCGTGTGCTGCCGTGAGTGGCCAGCAGCCACCGTGAGTGGCCGGCAGCCGGCAAGAGCTGCTGTGAGCGGCCAACCAACAACTGATGGCTGACTGCCTCAGCTGGAGGGATGGCAAGGCTCATAACACCAGCATGGGCCAGGGAGCTGTGTCCTACACAATGCTTGAACAGGAGTCGGGGGAGGGGGTGGTGGAAGAAAGAGAAAAACAAAAAAGGAATGTAAATGGGGTCAAATGTATACGTATTAACAGAAAGAAACTAGACTTTGGGTGGTGGTGAGCACACAACTGCATATACAGATGTCATATTATAATGTACACCTGAAGTTATATAGTGGTATTAACCAATGTTACCCCCAACAAATTTAATAAAAAATTTTAAAAGATGAATAAAATAAATTTTTAAAAAAGACCCTTGCATTCAGAAGCAGCACTGTCCAAAAGAACTTTCTGCAACGATACAAATGTTCTATATGATGCCCACTATGGTAGCCATTAGCCATATGTGGCTACCAGTGACAACTGGAAATGTGGCTAATGTGACTGAGGAGCTGAAATTTTAATTTCATTTAAGTTTAATTCAAATGAAACTTAAGTAGCTACGTGTGGCTAGTGGTCACTGTATTGGGCAGCACAGTTCTAAAATGTCGTAAGCTTTTCAGTGTTCAGCGATCATCTTTTTAAAATGGAAAATTAGGATACAAGCAGTCCCTATAGTAGGTCAGTCTACCTGACATCTCTAAAGAAGTTCTGTCTCAGTATACATGCTCTCTATCTCCATATGGATGGAAAGTAGTTCCACCGTGGTGTAACACTACTCAGAAAACTTTACACCTGCAGTATCTGCCCTCAGGGAAGTGATCGTGCAAATAGAAAGTGTTAACATTACCATAGTTTTTAAAATATTAAAGTGTTCTCTAGGAACAACAAGAAAAACGTAAAAATTAAGCCAATAACGTGAACTACTTTTATTCTTCGTAGGAATAATTTTCAGGTTCTCACACTGCTGAGTTGACAGTCTTACTCCAGGACTGTCACCTAGGACTAAGGACTCAGAGGAAGGGACATTAGGATGTGTACTTCAGTTGTGGCTGCCCAGCCAGGGCTTGAACTGCTGATACTCAGTCCTGACCCTGAACATTACGGTTCACACAAATAGGAAACCAAGGTCATTTGGAGGTTTGCTCAGTTTTGAACTCAGCCATTCATTTAACAAACATTTCATGAGCATCTACTACATGTCAAGCATCAAGCTTGGCTCAAAAAAATATAAAGTTGAATGACACATAGTTTCTGCCCTGTGCTGGAAGGAAAGATACACAAATAGATCATGGTCCAACACAGTACGAAGTCTGACAATTAAGTTCACGAACTTGTTGAAACGATGTTGCTAACCTTTTTTTATATCAGTGGGATTATTCATTATGAATTTGTACCAACTGGACAAATAGTTAACCACGTTTACTATTTGGAAGTGCTGAAAAGGCTGCGTGAAAATGTTAGACGACCTGAACTTTTCACCAGAAATTCATGCCTCTTGCATCATGACAATGCACCAGTTCACATGGCACTGTCTGTGAGGGAGGTTTTAGCCAGTCAACAAATGACTGTATTGGAACACCCTCCCTACTCACCTGATCTCGTCCCCAATGACTTCTTTCTTTACCCAAAGATAAAGGAAATTTTGAAAGGAAGACATTTTGATGATGACATTCAGGGCTTTAAGGGTAATACAACGACAGCTCTGATGGCCATTCCAGAAAAAGTTTCAAAACTGCTTTGAAGCGTGGACTAGGTGCTGGCATCAGTGCATAGCTTCCCAAGGGCAGTATTTCGAAGGTGATCATAGTGATATTCAGCAATGAGGTGTGTAGGATGAGTTCACGAACTTAATTGTCACACCTTTCGTAAGTGCATAATGGGCACAGAGAATGACAAGATTCTCTGGAAAGCTACATGAGCTGTCCTGGGAGTGTCAGAGAGGGCTTCCTGGAGGAGGTGACACCTGAGCTATGTCCTTAGAATGAGGAGTTAGTAAGGCAAAAGGAGGGAAGAAAGCATCCCAAGCAGTGTGGATAATAAAGGTGAGATATAGCCTAAACAGCATGGCACAGGGAACACAAGACAGTGCTTCTCAAGTATTAAGTTAGAACTGAGGGGTGGTGACAAAAAAGGTTAAATGCCACCAAGGACCAAGGGAGAGCCGGGGATACCATGTTAAGGAGTTTGATCTTTGATTTGCACATAACAGGAGTCACCAGAGGGCTTCAACCAGGACAGAGGTCCTATTAGACAGAGAGAGGCCACCGGGTAGCACATGGGGACAAAAGGTGCAGGGGACTGTGGCTTTATCTTGGAGAGCAACAATGAGCACCTGCATGCAGGCAGTGGTGGTGAAGATCAAGACAAGAGGAAACTCAGAAATTTCCAGAACGAGCAAATGAACAGTAATCAGAAATTAGCCATACTGGATGACTGGCTGGATATAGGAGCTAAAGAAGAGAGGCATTAAGGACGACTCGGGATGAGAGGAACTAAAAGAGACCACACCACCTGTAACTGATCGTATTGATCGCATTCTTACTCTGAGCCAGGCGCTGTACAGATGCACTAGGGTCTATCTATCTCATAAGACCCTTCTGAGAGAAGTATTAGATTGGTGCAAAAGTAATTGCACTTTAGAAGGTTAAAAATAAAGGTAAAAACCACAATTACTTTCGCACCAACCTAATACTATTCTTATTCCCCATTGTAAAAAGGAAGACACTGAGGTTTGGGAATGAAATGACTTGTTCAAGACCAAACACCAAGCAAGTGTCAGAGCTACAGAAATCTAGATCTGATGATCCCAGAGCCCAAAACTTCACTACCGTGCAATATAGTCTCTGAAGGCAGGAGAAAGGGGAGGCTTAGGAGGAAAAGTGGTGCGTTCAGCCCCGGTATGTGTAAAGAGCCTTTTAGATACACACATGATAACCAGAAGATGCTGGACACCATCCTGCAGCGCAAGGCAGAGAGCTGATGGTCCCGGCATATAAATGGTGACGAAAACCCAGTGAGCAGATGGAAGTCCTGAAGCCAGACAGGAGAAGAGTGAGAGGAGAGGAGCAGCACTCCCAAAATGGAACACCAACAGCAAGGGGTGAGTAAAAGAAGAGAAGCAGCAGGAAAACCAGAAGCATCGACCATCCCTTCTATAAGCCAAGACTCTTGGAGAAGAGAGTAGATAAGGTACATGGAATGCAACGAGGAGGTGCAGGGCAATAAGGATTATAGCACATCCCCTGCGTTTGACAAAGAGATAGATCATCAGTAAATAAAAGAAATGCAAAACTGGGACACACTGGGAATATTTTATGAGTACATCCAAGTAAAGACGCAATGGTTGAAAATTCGAGAGGAAGGCACAATGATTAATAGAGTAAGGCCTAGGAGGAAGCAGAGGAGGTGGGAGAAACCTGGAGAAAAGCAGGTGAGGATAACTGTGACTACCCATGTTTGCAGGCATCAGGACAGGAAATAGAGCTCATTCTAGGAAGTCTCCAGTTTCTTACTGAACTCAGATGCAAGGTCACCTGAATGAGGAGAGGGGAGAGGCCTTCTGAAAACCACTAATCGTTCAGTAGGAGGGGAGAGAAACGGGCAGGACCAACCTGACCACCTGAGAATCTCCCTGCATGACTCGGCGGCTCAGGTGCAGGTGTGGAGAAGGCAGTCCTGACTTCAGCCTGGGCCTGGAGTGCTGCCAGCCAAGGATGGCAGAAGTACAGACATACCATAGAGTTGAGGGTACTGGCCAGTCTTCAGATGGCGCACCATTCCCTAGAAAGCCTCCTTCCCACTGGTTCTCCACTAAAGTCTACATTCTACTCCTGGGTGGATTCTACCCATAGTAACAAGGAACTAAAGAAGATAATTCCCCCAAAGATCTCCCAAACCCTACACTCAATAAATTATCAAAATCACACTTCTGCTGTAGTTAAATCCCTTGATTCTTATTATGTAAGCTTATAAACAGAGACAAAAATCAACTGACACTGAAAACATGTTAGTGGCATAGCCAGAAATAGCCTGTGAAAGGTCTTTTGGCTCTCAAATGTCTCAGAAATCTGGCATAGGAGAATCCCAGTTCTTAAAATGATGCTAGATTTATAATCAGTAGAGTCTACACAGGGCTCCGTGTGAGGGAAATAGCAGCGATCACAAGCAATGTGAATTCTGAGGCAACACAAGGATAAGTACAAGTCCCCTCCTTGACAAAATGGCACAGTACATCCACTTAGGACAGCAACAATAGAAGTACAGGATTCCAACTCCTCCCCTTCCCTGAATGACCACTGCACTAGAGCTGGCAGCCTACAAAACAATGGAAATGTCGGGTCACTCCATTCTGTGTCCCCCTCCACTTCCTCTTTCACCCTGGATGAGTTGTCATCTTTCCATGAAAGAATGCCAAGTGTTCAGTCAGTCTGACTGGCAGTTCCTGCTCTTCAGGTTCTTTGGATGCTTCAAAAGGGTGGCAATGTGTTACCGGAAAGACTACCCTCCTCAGCAAGCTGTTTTCCAGGCTTCCACCCCTGGTGAGTCACCTGCCAGTTTCTATCATGTACAAGGAGATCTATGATTAAAGGAGACTTCATTTGAGTCTCATGGGCCTGAGGTTGCCTCTCTCGCAAGTGACACTTATAAATTCAGTCTGGATTATACATGTGTTTTGGCGGAGATCTTCCAGATTCCAGCTCAGCTAGAATGTGGAAGCGGCAACAAATAAAATCAAGACATAGCAATACTGACAACATTGGCCCTGAGTAGTAATATTCCAAGAAGTAAATTCAGAAGCCACCTATGAAGCAAAGAATAAATCAAGGCAACAGTAGTCAAGAGATCTCAACCTTTAACATGAGAATACAAAGTCTTCCCTTAAAATTATTTAATGTATGTTTTTAATAAAAAAGTAATAAAATAAATTTTTGTCTAATGCTTAAATACTTATTTGATGATCATCCATTAAAACAAAAAAACAAACAAACAAAAAAACTCCTCCATTTAACCCACGAGATAGATTAAAGCATACATAAGAAAATAGATCTTCTAAAGGCTGCTACCAAAGTTTTATAACCAATCCCCTCTTTTGCATGAATCTATATTAGATCCTAGTGGAAATCAAGCCATCCCTTCCCTCAAGGAGCTAACAGTTTTTAACTGGGAATAAATACCAAAATAGGTAGAGTTATAAGAAAAGATCAGTAAAAGAAGTCCTGAATATTTTTTTAATAAGAGGAAAACAAGAAAACATAGATGTCAAAATAAGCCCAAAAAGTAAATGTTAATGGTGTACAATACAATGACAGATAAAGAAGTATTTGCACAGAAAAGCAACAGCTTTAGCAGAAAAAGACTCAAAGTGAACCCACTCCAACTGCAGAGTATGGGCAAATGTCGATTGTAAAACACTGAATAAGATGTTGGCATTGAATCCTCCAGGGACTTCACTGCAATGGGGGAAAATGTTTATTTCCTATAAAGCATTTACACGCCATTGAAATTATCAGTCCAATCCATTGTTCAGCTCTAATGTTCTAAGTTTCTCAAAGCAGGGAACACAATCAAACATTTGTTTATTTAACTCATTTATTCAAGCACTCACTTATTAGGGAAATTTGAGTGTCTAGTATATGCCAGGTACAACGTGCTAGGTATAGAGTGCTCCAATGGGAATAAATCAGACATGGGACCTGTCCTCAGAGTTTATGAGGAGAGCACAAGTGAAATAATCCCAGAATAACTGTATTTAAAATTGTGATGAAATGAGAGGGAAAAGTACAGAAAAATCTAAACTACTTTGGGAAACTCATAGAAAGCCTCCTGGTGACGTGGAATTTAATTGGGAATTAACTAGGTGATAGGGAGAGAATTCCAGAAAATGGACACCGCTCATGCATAGGTCCTAAAAAATGTGTCTTTGTAGCTCCAGAGCCTCATACATAATAGGTGTTCAATAAATGCTATGGAATAAAGTATAAGTCCTTAATGCATCCCAGAAACGTTTCCTAAGAAATCAACCCCTAGATAGCGGAGGAGATGGGGGAAAAAGACTGACAGGCACACTGAGGTGTTATGTGTAACAAAACCAAATTAGAAATAGGAAGACAGCAGCTTATGTAAAGCAGTGACTGAAATATTTATGCAGCTATTACGCAGCAACATACACAACTAGTTATATTATTAAGTGGCAAAGATAACGAGTGTATTTTGATCAGAAATATGGAAAAGTGTGAAAATTAAGAATAATATAGGTCTGTATGTATCAACTGATAAAAATGAAATGATCAATTATCAATCATCCTATTTACATTCCATATATAACACTGCAAGTTCCTTCTATTTTGAAGGAATTCTTCTAGCCAGTTTTCAGACGAAACCCATTCCCACCAACTCCATTCACTCCGGGATCCCTAAGACTTGCAACGTTACTTCAATAACACCTATGTTTCTGTAAGGCCTTACATTTTCATAAAGTGCTTTCCCATACATCATATTTTTGCTACCATAATTTGCTTCCTCCATGTGATTATTTCTATATAATAGTCAGTATAATGTGCTTTACAAAGCAGTAAGAAGGAAGTGGCTCCTGATTTCTCACGTGGGATCCCAAGGGACAACTCCACCATTGAACTTTTAATTACTATCACGTATTTTTTAAAAATTTTTTCTAATACTATTATCTAGAAAAAAAATGTGTGAAATACAATCACATTACAGAAGTTTATAAAATTGAGAAAAGAAGTCATTCAAATCTCAATGTCCTAATATAAACACTGCTATAGATTTGTTAAATGTATTTCTAGCTATTGTAAGCACATTTTAAACCTTTTTTTCTGATTATAACTTATACATGCTTACTAGAAAAAAATATAATTTGGAAAATGAAAGTCTTTCATAACCCCACCCCACTTCTCCACACAAGAAAATCATTGCTAAGAATTTGGTGCATAATATTCCAGATTCTCCCCCCTTTGGCTATACGAATCATACAGGTTCACAGTCCTTTATCTACAATCCTAATATTCAAAAAGCTCCAAAACCTCCCCAAATTTTAAGACATTTGTTGTCAAAATCTGACCTAACCTGACTTAGGGCAGTTCGTAACCTTTATTTATCGCACTTAGTGTAGATATTCATGTTTCACTGCAAAAACACTGATGTATTTTATTACAGGGTACCCTCCCAGCCCCCAGTGGAGGTATTATTTAACAGATGATATGCTACCCTATACCCTATTGGAAAATCCTAAACTCAGAAACACATCTTGCCCCAACAGTTCAAATAAAAGATGTGGACTTGTACTAATGTTACTATCATGATCATTATTATTTCAGAAGTGGATCACACCATGCATACTTCTCTGAAAGTAGAAGTTTTTTTACTTAATTATACATCAGGGCTATCTTTCCACATCAATTTGCTGCATTCTTTAAGAGTCACATGGCATGAGTGAGGAGGTAAAGGGACAAGAAGAATGGAGAGAGCCCTGATTGTAAGGAAGGGGTAAATAATTCAAAAATCAGACCTACAAAAATGGTTAGGGAGGAAGTCTACATGTGAAGAGCAGATATCGCAGAATCCAGAGCTAGAAAAACACCTTAGCGGTAATGGCCTAATTCTTTTGTCAATAAGATCGTCTCAGTGTAGACAGATATGATTTCCTTGAGTTCACACGGCCAGTAAGCAGCTGAACTGGGACTGCAACCCCGGAGTCTTCATCCCCCACTCTTTCTACCCCTCAGTGCAGAGCTCTGAGTGCCCTCCCACGGTGAGGGCCACATGGTGACTGTAAAAACTGTGACAGCACCTTCCCTGTGAAGGAGCACTGACTGCTCCCAGGGTTAGCCCAAGCTGTCATTGCACAAGTCTGTTCACCTGGCACTGTGAGTAGCAGACGTCCAAAATTAACAGCACCCATTTTTATAGTTTTATAGTTAAACAGAAAGAGACATGAGAAGCCACCTCCAATCACTAAGAATTCAAGTTGGATGTACAAATTTGGGTCACTTTTTCCTCCCGTACAAGCCACAGCGTGCCAAAAGCATTTTTCATTACTAATCTTGATTTCTCTTTTGGGGCCTCAAAGAGCTAAACCTGTATCTGAGAAGAGAACGATGATACTATTCTACTAGCTGGAAAACCACCAACACCGAATGGGTCTCCCCCAGAATCTCCCCACCCCTCACCATGACTCCAAACATCACTTAGTTTACTCAAATATGTCCCTCCCAACAAACAACTATGCTTTCGTTTATGTAACAGAAACGTCTTAAATGTCCACGTGCATCCAAATCTTAAAATTCAGAATACAGAAAAGCAGAGAAGAAGAGAAGAAAGACTAAAGTTACACTGTTGGCCTGCCTTTCCCTCTCCTCCTCCCCAACACGCCCGTCATCACCACCACCGCCACCGCCACCTCCACTCCCCACCCCCCATTCATGGTCAGAGCAGGAAGGGTGGCAGAATGCATCTCTGCGGGACCTGAGTAAGGAGTGCCATCTGTGAGAATGAAGATTTCTGAACACATTCCTCCAGAGTCCTGTGGCCCTCCCAACCCCCGCCCATAAAGACAGTTGACTAAGTCACAGGGACACAGCCTTCTCTCAACACAACTGCTGCTCCAACCCCAATTCTTTGGGGGGAATCAGCGGCTATCTTAAAGCTTTTAAACAGAGTATCATTTCATGAAGCCTCTTCAAGTCCTACATGAACACTGCTTAACCTGTGTACATTGATTGACGGATTAAAAACACACAGAATGGATCCATATACCCTGGGATCCTAACACACAAAGCAAAGTGATGCTTCATTAAAGGCATGGGGTGACCAAGAAGCACCAGAACCTCCCCATCTCCTTGGCTGAGGCAACATGAGACAGACTGGCTTTTGCAGGGAGAGTCGAAAAATAACCTACCATCCCTCCACAGAAATGTTTGCCACCCCTCGATACTAAGGGACTGGTCTCTGAGCACTACTGTAAAGTCAAAGTCAGCAAGGCTCGTTGGGAATTACTAACAGCCTAAGCTAGGAGAAGGGCTTTTAAAGGGTCAACATCTCTGACCTACGAAGGAGCACTGACAGTATTCCCTTCCATCCCTCCCCAGGATACTGGAGAAAGTGTCGTTGCTTAGAGTTTCCCGGTATAGACAGATGTAGGTGGGGAGAGGACGTTCTTTTACTGTCTTCAAGAGATATGGGACTCTGATGAAGAGGTGAGGAGAGAAACTCTGCTGCAGTTTTTGGTTTCCGTTTCAGAAATGATTTTGAGAGGTAATGAGACATTTTTAGTCTCTAGAAGAATGGGGAGCCAACAGAAAAGGCACAGACCTGACCAAATAAAAGAAAAGTAATTCTTAATTTCTGCAAAAGCCATAGATCTAAATATCTGAGAGTTCTGTTTTTATACAATTTATGTACAAAACAGGCCAGGCAAATGCAGGTGCTGGTGGTCTTCTGAGGCCCAGTGGCCTATAGGTGGCCGTTGGACAGGCCATTGTCTCCACCTCAGTCCTGACTGGGCAGGGAAGGAGAGGGAAGAAGAGAAAAGTGGGGAGGGAGGGAGGGAAATAGTACAAATAGGAGTGAACATTAAAGCAAGAGAACATATAAAGTACCATACAAATGTTGGTTATCTTCCCAGCTCTACATTCCCACAGCACTTTACTCTGACCTTTTGAGGGTATTTATAACATACTATTTTGTCATAGTTTTCTATGTGGGTACCTTATTCATCTTTCTATCCCAAGCACAGTCCTGGCATATCATTGACACTAACTAAATACAGTATTTGTGACAAAGCTCTGAATATTGGAATGAACACATACTTAAGACATCAACCAGAATTTCTGAAGTGACAAGCATTGCTCCCCATTCCCTTCCAGAAGAGACAAAAAGGTTTCAGTTGGCATTCCCGGCAGGCAACAACTGTACCCTCTAGCACTAGAGAGCTTGAGTGTGAACCCACTCCTCCTGGTTGTGTCTCCCTGGAAAAGTTACTTAACCTCTCAGAGCCTCCATTTCCTCATCTGTAAGATGCGGATAATAATACCTACCTCAACAGGACTGATAGGAGATTAAATAAGATAACAAATATTAAGGACTGGTCTATAGTAGGTGCTCAATAAACATGGGGAGGGCAACATGAGATAGCAGAAAGAGTACCAGACTTAGAGTCACAAGATCTGTCATCAAGTACCAGCTACACCCCTTAAGTTAACGGCTGTGAAACCTACGCTTCCTCAGCTGAAACGGAAATGATGGTCTATCTGCCTCAGAGGATCACTGTGAAGGTCAAAGTAGAAAATGCATAAAAGAAAAACAGGGACAGATTAAAGCCTGTAAACAGCTAAGCAAACAAATCGCCACTTAGAAGTCTCAAGTGCACACTTTTAAGAATGTAAACTGATAACCATTATCATTTTATCAAATTCTCAGGACGATTCCATTTACCAACACTTCCAAAAGCTGCCCCTGTCAGGCCACCGGGCACTTGGACAACCAATACTAACTGGTCACCTGCTGTGTGGCAGGCATGTGCTGGGAGCTGAGGATGCTAATGGACTGTGACCTTTGCCTTTGTGAAGCTTAGTATTGGGGGGGGCGGGGTTGGCTAATCAATTATAAATACAGTTGACCCTTGAACAACACGTGTTTGAAATGCACGAATGCACGGGTCCACTTATACACAGATTTTTTTTTCAATAAATACCATAAATCTGTTTTCCTTATAATTTTTTAATAACATTTTCTCTACCTCACTTTATTGTAAGAATACAGTATATAACACATATAGCATACAAAATATGTATTAATCAACTCTTTATGTTATCGGTAAGACTTACGGTCAACAGTAGGCTGTTAGTAGTTGATTTGGGGGGGAGTCAAAAGTATACGCAGATTTTCAACAACTATACTGGGGGTCAGCGTCCCTAACCCTTGTTGTTCAAGGGTCAACTGTAATTCTATGTAAGGCAGAAATGTCAGTTGCGAATGGAAGCACAAACTGGGGTGGGGGGTAACCCTACCTGAGCCTGGAGGACTCACAGGAAAGATGATATGAACCAAGAGCTCATGAAAGTGGCTTTAGGTGACTGTGACAGGAGAGAGAGAGGAGAAAAGTCAGCCACGGAAATTACATACCAAAGCCCACACATATGAGAAGTCGAGGCAAAGCTTTTGTTTCCCTCCGTCTTCCAACAAACCTTGTCCTACAACTCCCACCTCTCCAGACACCACACATGGTTCAGAGGACCTCGTGTTTTCATCCACCCAGCTCTTCCCTTCCATTAGTTCCAAATGCACTTTCTGGCCACACACCTCCAGAGCATTCTAAAGCAGGGTGAGCCCTGACCATTCACCTGGACAAATGAACAATCAGTCCTCTCTATGGCACCCTGCTCTGGCTGTGGCACCTTCCCCCCAAAACACCAGCCACATAGTCTGCCATTCAGGAGAATGTACAGACCGCCTCCATGCTAACAACACTGGAAGGCTAGCCAGCAAGTAAATTGGTCTAAGATCATATCAGAAAGAGGAATGGAATGGAGCCGGGGAATTCCCCTGTGGGTTTCTACAGCTTTCTTGGCACCTGGATGAATCAGCTTTGAGAAACCAGTGAGATACTCTCCCTTCCCCAGATCTATTAACTCCTTCTCTACACACCGCTGCCCCAGCTAAGCTCATTAAAGTGCGTTTAATCCGGTTCCCTGAAAAATCTGGGTCCTCTCTTCCTTTCTGTTTTGGTAAAAGGTGACTGCGTCCTCCCTCCTACAGGACACTCATCAACTGAATCAAGTTAACACTCATGGTGGGAAAAAGTGTTAATATCTAACACATCAGATCTGCCAATGTAAATTACTAATGAAGTTCATAACTACTTATATTAGGCTCCTGGTATGTAAAACAGGAGTATTAATCAAATTCTGATGAAAAAGGACGAGGTACCTCTCCCTGAGGGGCCTACATTAGGTGCCTTACCGCCCATAGCTTCTGTTTAACACTGACCACTACTTATGGATGATTAAATCCAAGCTAAGAGCACAAACCTCCACAAAATTGGGATTTTGGAATAAACTACAGATGCTCCAGCCGCATTAGGTCCAGTAACACCTCAGTGAAGCCCAGCAGGCAAGAGGTACTCTGGCTGACAACCACTTGGGTGTGGCATGGAGGCCTGGGAGAGAGCAGACAACTGGAGGAGGAGAGCACGGATAGACCAGTGCTGACACTTCCGTGCAGCCTCGAAAAGAATCAGGAAAATATCACCAGCACAAGGAAATCGCTTTAAACCACAACACCCCATCCCTATAACTCCAAAGAAAACAATGAAATAAAAAGCAATTGCATTTTAAAAAATAATGAAACCAGTATTCCCTCCTTTCACCTGGCACAAACCAAACCGACTTACATAACAGCTGTAAGACAGTGTCTCCTGAATTTTCACCAAAATATGGTACCTTCCTAGTTTTAGAAACACTAGCTATCATTGGTTCCTGTCCCCACCAGCCCCTCCCTCTCACTACCCAACTTCAGAGACTCAAAGAAACAACAGAAGACATAAAGTGAGAGAAATGTTTGTTTGTGCTTGCTTTGCTTACTCCTTTACAGAGTTCTGCACCAAGGCCATATCAGACACACAATATAAAAGTATTTATGTTCCCCAAAGTAGTTATGCATCTGTCTTCCTTACACGATAGTTGCCTTGAGAGAAGACTATCTTTTTTTTTTCTGCATGTCCCATGTCTAACATAACCCCAGACGTAATAATTGCTCCAATAAAGTGGTGAACCTATTGGCAAAGTAATAGCTAATTTGTAAATATCTCAAAAGGGAAAAAAAAAGGCCATTGGTGTAGACTCCAGGCTGAAGCACTGGAAATTCCACTGACTACCTCAAGTGCCTGTTTGTAGGATGTACTCAACAACTGACACAGCACACTTGTGCTGATAAACTGCATTATGACTTTACCTAGTAATTCACTGTTCTATTAAGAGCATAAAATTAACAGTAGCAGAAATGTATAGTGTAACAAGCACAGTGTTTGAGGGGAGGTAAATCCCAGAGAATGTGCTATGTGATCATTTGATACTTCACTACTTCAATTGCTACGACAGCCATGTCAATCTTGGGGACCACGGTGCTATCTGAGGACCTGTCACCTGCTGCAGAAGCACACGCAGCGCATGGAAGAAGTCCTTCCTATCCTGGATTCTTCAACCCTTAATACCTTCTTTCCCATTTTATAAGGATTAAGAGCCCTATACCCTTACAAGGCAAATACACAGGAGTTCATCTCGCAGTTTTTCATTTTGCCTCCTGCCACTCACCTGAAGCAGGTGTAATGCAGCCTAGTGGCTCTACACAGGTGTTTAAACTCTAGCTGTACCACTTACCTGGAGCAAGTACCTTACCCTCTCTGGGCCTTAGTTGCCTTATAAAGAGGAGACAATAAGAGAATCTATTTCAAAGGTATTCTGAGGCTTGAACGCGTTAATGCATGTGAATGAAGCACTCAACCTGATATCTAAATACCCTTACTGAGTGACCTGCTATTATTATGCATTTTCCCAGCCCCCAACCCACCTCATGTATCACTTCTCTGCTCCGTCTAATCTAGACACTGCAGAGCTCTAAGGTAGAAGGAAAAAGTAGAGACTCATGGTGGAGGATCATTCGTTCCCTTCGATACGCACAGTACACATTTGATTTCCACCGCCATCAAAGCACTGTTTGAGCACTGTCGGCCTGGTCTCCACATACAAATATTGAAAGTTTTAGTCTATGTAGTGGTCAGTGTTCACTAGAGGCCATGGGAGGTTAAGACACCTAATGCAGGCCCCTCTCTATTGAGGTCTAACACTTGCATAAGTATTAAGTGGAGACTCTTAAAAGATTTGTAAACATCCTGCTTATGCTAGCCTCAAAAGGACCACAAGAGAGCCAGAAGACCCTGCGGAGAGACTGTCCTCCATAAATGTGCTCACTAGAAAAGGGTTTGAGAGCAGAGGTCATTTACATGTGAATATCTTAGGACTCGCTACCTAAAAATAGGGGAAAGAGGAAAATGATTTGTGAGGAAATACACTAGAAAAAGGAACTGAGGGAGAATGAGTATGCAGCCTAATATTGTGACAGGAAGAGAAAAGAGCCTTCAGCAGGCCTGAGAAGGTCATCCCGTCGAAGTAGAAATTGAAAAGCTATCGTATAAAGTAGGATATGTGGTAAGCAATTTGAGCCTGGCCTCTGCCACTCAACTAGGAGCTCAAGGCAGTCACTGGAATCTGGGGGGGAAAAAAACAACAACAACTTGTGTCCTAGATTATCTCTAAGATTCCTTTAGCTTTAGGGAGCTAGCAATCTGGAGCTGGTGAAAACAGAAGGTCACATAGGCAGGCCATGGGAGGAACTTCTAGAATTCACAAACAAAAAGTCGTCCAAGCAAAGAGCAACAGGGTCAGTACTTTCATCAGAGCAGACCTGCAAGTGGCCAGCCTGCCTATCTCATTCACAAGCAAACCTGTTGATTACAGGCCCAACTGCTGCCCAGGGCTGTACCTGCAGCTGTTTTGATTGCCCCACAGCTGGTTCTGCAGGCCTGAAAAAACAAAACAGGTCTGGTCACACAGCAGCCATCCAGCACTCTTCACCAGCTCTTTTTCTCTCAAGTAAGTTACTTACAAACATTAAGCACTTCATCTAACAAATCAACAAAAAAGAAAAAAGAAATTAAATTAGTCATTAAGATCCCAGCTTGCAGCGTGTTATACCAGTCCGTCACACAACAGCGTATTTTCATAGGAGACCTGACACACAATGGGCCCTTCAGCCTGCCTCCATTTGCATCACAGGACTTCCGTATAGAGGTGGCTGGGAAATGCAAGGCACCCTCTCACTCGACTCCTGCCCCACTTCCCACAAGCTCTGTGGAACTGGGTCTCTCACATTGATTTCTCTTTCTTTTTACACATCCAGTGTCATGAAGTTGCAATCCTGGCAGTGACTGTGGATGACATCAGAATTCTCAAAGCTGGGGGAACTTTCAGAGATCACCCCATTCATCAACAGCCTGAACTAAGGCTACACCTCTTCTTTCCCAAGCCCACAAGCAAGCCGTGTTGCTCAAATGACAAGCTTCCTGGTGTTCCAAAAGTATACTGACACCATTTCAGGACGATGAGAGGAGAGTACTGGAAGTACGAAGTCACTGTCCAACAAAGCCACCATTACAAAACACAGTCCCAGTGTAGCATAAAGGTGACAAAATTCTGGCAGAAGACTCACATTTAAGAACTGATTGTCAGGATCCTGGACTCAGGAGAAACCAAACGGTCAGGCTGTGCTTCCACACAGATGGGAACATGGAAAACCCCTGCTCTAAATAATCCAGATCAGTTTCCTGGTGCCAAATATAATGCCACCCATCTCAGCCTAGTTATGGACAAAACTCTTTAAATGTCTTCACACTCATATAATTTTAAAAATCAGTTTTTATACTTTCACAGTGTTTCACATGTTGTTACACGATGAATATTACTCAAAATATTGACTGATTACAAAAAGAGGCCAGGTCTTAACTTTTGCACATTAAAAACATGTTCTATGTTTAAGATAAAAGTGTAAAGAAATCTGTCATTTCGCCCTGCGTCCTGTTCTATCACAGCTCCAAAATGAATGCAAGTCTCACCAATAAAACTTAAGGTCCTCTATTCCTTATAGATTCTAGTGCTATCACAGTTTTATAAGGGAAATCAACTGGTCTGAACACATAAATCTTCTCTATCCAATCTGGTGTCTTATCTTTCAATGAGCTGCTCACTATTTCTCTAAAGGGCCATTCTTTTGGAAGATCTCTCACTTGGGTTATAATCATTTGAGATTCATTCCTCGTTTTACTTGGTGTTACATTAAACCTTTCTTGAGACAGTACACTAGCCTCCAAGCCATTCCTCTGAATTATCAATCCAAATAACTAGATCACTTTTGCAACTATTCCACCATAAATGCCAACCAAGCAGTAACATGAAGTCCATTTAACAGTCGACTGTTCCAGGACACCCTGCAAACACTCAGAAAAAGTAAAGGCAAGAAGTCTGTGTGAGAAAAATCAGTGAAACATGTTTTCCATTTGGAACAATATCTATTCATCCTTGGAGAACCTTAGAGGGACAACATGGCCTTAGCCGGAGTTAAACTTCCCTGGCTGTCTTAACAGTGATGCTATACCTTACCAGCTCTCAGACCTTACCAGCAACTCCCATACGGCACTGTCTAATGTTAGCTGGTGGTAGAGAAAATCATTAAATGACCTTTCTGGATGCTAGTCTTTAACAAATCATTTAAGGCATCTAATTATCAGTTCTCATGTGGTAATCAGTAAACCTGGTTTTAAGACTCCACAGTGGACTAGAACATACTGGAAAATTTGCAGTGAGAGATGGAAAGATCTGTTGTATGTTCAGCAAGGGCTAAAACACCTCCGCCCTGTGGGTTCTGCCATATAGTCACAACAATGACAGGCGAAGGGCAGTTCCTGTGGAAACACTTACGGTGTGATTCTTCTGGTGGAAATGGGCCTCTGAAAAACAAAGGCTTCACACCAGTAGTACAGCGATGAAGGCCCATGGAACAGGGGTCTGGGGCAGATCGCTCAGATTCCAAACCAAGATAATCATTAACTTCATATCTATGGAGACAATAATCTGTAATTTACTAAAGGTTAAAGCCTACAGATTATGACATATTCTGGTATTTTGAGATCTTCGAGCAGCTGCTCATTGACAAACTCATAATCAAGGGCAGCTCTGCAAGGCTTTTCTGCAGTTAGGAAAGGACAAACCACAGTACTCCACATTTATGTGAGTTAGGTTGATCACATTATATGCTAATAAATAAGTTAGCTCCACCTTCACCATCCTTCTGCTTGAATGTAATTACCAGTTAAGCCTTTAAAAGGGCACTCCCTTCAACTGCAAATGAGTTTGACACTTGTGTTGGGCATCTAGACTACACTCTGCCCCTCCCATGAGATAGCCCAGTTACACTAGAGGCAGACCACCCCGCTTAGGACTTCACAGGACCGCCCTCACACAAGCCTCAACTACCACACTGACTTGACCACCTCCGGGGGAAAGAGAAAAACCTTTTCTCACTTCTCACTTCAAGGTATCCAATCCGATCATTTATTCAACACCCAACCTCTTACTGGGAATAAACAGAGACCAAGACAATCTCCCTCCCTCATGAAGCAAGTCCCTGCCAATGGTATGAGGCAGGTACAGTTTGCTTTTAAAAGGAACTGAAGTGTTGTTTCATCTGTATAAAATGAGCCACATGGGTAAAATTCCATAGAAAAATACAAGTCCTCAAGAGGGGAACAGGGAAAGGAGTTTGTGCCACTTTAAACATGATTAATACTGACTGTCCCTGAAACCTGAACTGAATATCAACTCCTCCAGGAAGTCCTCCCTGAATTCCCCAGGCTCACAATCCCCTACCATCCTGAACACATTTCTATTCTGAACTCAACTACCAATGAGTAAAACAGTGGGCTTGTGCCGTCTCCCCCACTGCAGGGTGAGCTCCTTGATGTCTGCACTCCTGGCACCTAAAATGGTTTCTAGCCATAGTAGGTGCTCGGCGAATGCTGTGAACTGACACAAGGATGTGTGTGTGGGTATGTGCATGTGCGTGCTCAGGCCTATCTGTAATTACACAGAGTGTGACATATTTTTGCTATATAACTTCCTGCACTCCTCCTATCTTTTCTAATGTTAATAACAAGTGTTTTGTACAAATTACAAAGGAATACCTGCTCTCCTCCTCCAATACATACTGAAAATGAAGTCAATTTGATGGGAGCAGAAGCAAGAAGACCTGATTTGCTCATCTGTACCTAGATCATGAACTAAGACACAAGGAGAGGTGGGAGATGAAAGGGGGGAGGTAGGCAAGGACCAGACTACTGGGGATCTTCCCAAGGAGCCTGACTTCTATAGGTGATGGGAAGCTTTTAAAAGATTTCTAGCAGGAGAAAGGTTAAGGATGAGTTTTAGACAGCTTATCTGGACAGCTCTGTGTAGGATGGATGGAGAGTGTAAGACCAGTTCCAAGGTTACTGTGATAATCCATCTATGTGATCAGGGCCTGAACAAGTGTGATGCTCATGGAAAAGAAAAACTGACTCAAGAGGAATTTACCAAAAGCCAATTTAGCAAGACTTGGGATTTGACTGAAATGCAAAAAGAGGTGAAAGGAGAAAAAGAAAATTCCCCAATGATGCCTAGGTGACTGGACAATGGTGAGACCAGTTCTGACTGGGAAAATGGGCAGAAGGAGTAGGCTGGGGTAAAGACGGAACATTTAATTGTGGACAATGTTGGCTTGGCGATGTCTGAAAGATATCCAAGTAGGTCTGCCCAGCAAGCACATTAGACATGAGACTGTGGATATATTCTTGGACGTCCCTTGGCCAGTTTCCTCACATAGGAAAAGCAGGTACTGTGGTACTTGCTCATCCCTCGTGCACTGTTGTAAGGACTGAAAGAGATGGAGTATGAAGCCCCTTGCCCTGTGCCTGCCCCAGTCCTAAAAGCAAGAATTGGGCTTGGGTACAAAGATGGGACACAGAACTTTGGAAGTGTTGGCATATGCAGAGTATAGTTAAGACCATGAAAGCAGGTGAGATATCTGGAGTGAGAAAGACAACAATACAAGGACAAAAGCCCAGGAAATACCAATATTTAAGGAGACTGAAGGATGATGCAAGAAGTACAAACAGAAGCAAACAAACAAAAATGATCCCAGTAGGTGCTAGAGAAACAGAGAAGCAGGGGAGCAAAGAGTCTCAAGGAGAACACAGCAGCCAACAAGACGGGACAAATAAGTGACACGATTACATGATCATTCCTGGGTTTTGCAAGAGTGGTACTGACACAGTGATTGAGGCAGAGCAAGCTTGCATTGGGAAGAATGAAAGAATGGGGGGAGGGAGAGGACAGAAGCAGACAGCTCTTGGGGAAGTGGCTGAGAAAGGAAGGGGAGGCACTGAGCGTCATCTAAAAAAGGAAGCAAGCAAGGCCAAGAAAGGGCTGGGTGGTTTGTTCTGAGGAGTCAGGGATGCTGAGTGTTTAGAGAGATCTGAGTCTGTTTCTAAAGAGAAGGTGTCAGGAGGAAAGGAGAGCATGAAGGTATGAGAAAGGGAACACCAGACCAAGGGAGGACACAGAGGGGACCCAAGCAGAGCTGGTAGAGGGCTGGGCCTGAACAGGAAGTTCACCTCATCTGAAGACTACCTGCAGGGTATGCCACAGGTGGGAGCAAGAAGCTCACACCCGTCAGCTTCTGTTTTCTTGGAAGACTAGTGCACTTGCCTACAGAGAATAAGTTGAGTACTACGTGGGAAACAAACAAGCTCTCCCTGATTAGAACTCTGACTGTAACCTGAGCTCTTCCAAATAATGGCCCAAGTAGAAGACAAGCGAGGAAGTTAGGGTCCTACTAAAAGTAAGGAAAGGAAGGGAAGAGCCTGAGGAGAGTGGTGAGACTTCTTTATTTTTTCTTCCAATTCTCTTAGTTGGTTTCTTCCTTTCAATGTAAGTAAGCGTCACTGAAACAGAACTGTCACTAGGTAATTTGACTTCGAAATATTAATGGAAATATTAGAAAGACTTGTTTAATGTCTTGACAGAAACAATTTTTCAGAATCATTATTTTTCCTGTTTTAAAACAAAATTCTACAGACACAAGTTTAATGGGACCAAATACACCAGGAGTCGACAATGAGCCATTGGAAAATGTAGTTCAGAGAGAAAAATGCACACTGGAGTCCTAAGCAAGCTACTTCAGGAATCACTGAGGTTTTTGCCAGAACAGGATATTTTATGAAAAAATAAGCTTAAATGGCAACTATCACTTCAAGGTCACAGTTAAACCCTGATTGAGTTTATACCCCTTGCTGGTGCCCTGTTCTTACCAAGGGCAGGCTGTCATTAACACATTCCTGACCTCTGGTATGCCAGAAGATGGTGTACGTCTCTCTCAGCTTTTCCAATTTTGAAAAGTACCTCTTCTCACCTAAACGAAAGTTAACATTTTATTTGGGGACGCTGGGATTCAGCTAGTCCTTTCACACACCATTTACACTTATTTAAATAGTCAAGGGAATAAAAATCACTTTACGTATTTATGCTCTCTAAACTATTCCTGAGTCTGCTCGCTCTCTCTCTCTCTCTCTCTCTCTCTCTCTCTCTCTCTCACACACACACACACACACACACACACACACACACGTGCGTGCACACAAAGTATTAATGTCTATATCTGAAATACAAGTTTTTTAGAGAGAAAATCTTTTAGCAAAAGTGGGTGGCAGTGTTTGAATCCTGAATCAGACTCAAGATGTGAGAACAATAAGGAATTTCTTCATTCTACAAATGTTCCCTGAATCCCTACCACATGCAGGGCACTCTGCCAGGGGTTGGGGGGGAGGCTGAGGTCCCTACTGTTCACACACAGAGTAAGTAGTACCACTGGGCTGAAAGTAACGGGTCAGGCTGAAGTGAGGGCAGATACTCAAGAACACATTCTCATTCACCCCCAGATATTTGCAACAACAGTGCCCCAGCAGATCAATACAACCACACCCCAGCACCATGCGTGCATGACAAGACGGCCAGGAGGCCTAGCAGGAAGACTCAAGCAAGATACTCTCCGCATAACCAAAGAGCAACCAAGGCATCTGAAGAACCAAAACCAAGGCTGGGCTAAACATCAGTGCAAAGACTGTGGGGCCTTACTACGGAACAAATGAAATTTGTGTTCTGAAAAATAAAATACGTACACTTCAGGAAATCTCTAACTTGACAACTGTGAAAGATCCAGGACCCAAAACAAGTACAAGTCAACAGAGAAAATCAGATGTAATCACCCTCAAGGTAAATCAAAGTTGGGGGGGGGGGGGACTTCATATTTTCCTGCAAACCAAATCAAAATTGTTGGTACCCTTAATTTTATCCATAAATCCACAAGTTCAAATGATGCACTTTTAAAACCGTAGTTTTTCTCCTTGAAAGCATGACAGTAATCCACATTCAATGATTAGATACTCAAATTTAAATCAAGGAAACATCTTTTAATGCC
Source organism: Rhinolophus sinicus (assembly GCF_057876585.1). Taxonomy (NCBI): domain Eukaryota; kingdom Metazoa; phylum Chordata; class Mammalia; order Chiroptera; family Rhinolophidae; genus Rhinolophus; species Rhinolophus sinicus. The sequence continues at coordinate 168,303,644 of NC_142503.1, read as the reverse complement.
AATTGGAAGAGGCTATTTACCATCCTTTTCCTTCACTGCATCAATGAAAGTGCTCACTTCAGATTTTGCAACTAAAAGATGAAGGACTTTTTGAAGTCCTTTGCAACTACATATTGTTTTGTAACTTTACTTCTTTCTGGTTGGTTATTCACACTAACTCAGAACCTTCTATCTGTCCAATAGCATATGAGCAAATCAACAGACTCAACTTCAAGGTTTTTCATAAACGAACTTTGGCCAACACTGTAGCTATGGTAATTCCAGCTTCGTTTCCACATATTCCTAGCAAGATCTTTCAGAATGGACATATGTGTAGAATTTACCCCAAGTCCTTATGATTCCAGGATAAGGAAACCATACCCTTTTCCACCAGTAACCATCCTATTGATTTACACTCCAGAATCTTAAATAAAAAGTAAAAACAGTAAGAAGGCTGAATTCAAAAATGCCTTCTAAAATTTTCTAAAATTTGAAAAACTCTACAATTGTACGTAAATAAACGTCTTACTGTTTTCAGAGTTAGTTTCAGAAAAGGCTTGGCCCATGACTTCATATTTTAGCACTGGTGGTAGTGACATTGATGGTAATTTTTCTGCAGCAGTATATGTCATGCACTGCGCTAGATCGTTTACATAATTCCTCCCTGTATTCTCACATAACCCCGTGAGGTAGGTACTACATTATGATGAGAAAGCTGGGGCTTGCAGAAGTTAAATGACCTCTGTTAATAAGAGGCAGAACTAATAATTGAACCCCAATCTGGCTGACAGCCAATCATCACATTATGATGCACAGGTAATTATGGTAGTTGTCCAATAAATAGTCCTCAAAGCCTGTATCTGTGTGCTATTACTCTGTAATTGTAGATTCTGCATCCTAATTTATGTGGCTTAGGCAAATGCTAATGTGTCTTTTGACATTAAACACAGACCAAATGGATAATGAAGGGGAGGTCAGAAATATTCTGGAGATGCCAAAATAGGCATTATCGGAAATTGTTCAAAATAGGCAAAATTATCCAGAGTTAATTTACAAAATTATAGTCCCTAAAGTAGATGAGCAAGAATCAACTGTATCTAGTTATTCATCACCTTTGAGGGTTTAGTTCCTTTATGATTATTGGTATGTTTATTAATTCTCATCCTTAAATTTATAGTTTTGTGTGTGGGGGAAATACTTTGAGGTCCTATCAATTATATCACTACAGTGTAATTATCCTATCCCTGTAAGTATTTAAACTTTCCATTAATACTTATAAGTCTATAGAAAATAAATATATCATTTAAAATTTCAAAAATCTGAAATAAATTTCAGTCTTTGTTTCCTTTCCCCTATTCTCTCTTTAGAAAATCTGGTGCTAAAATCAGAGAGTAAGCAGAGGCTTCTATGCCATTTGAAAGGCACCAATACTACTATACCCTACCACATCCACAGGAAACTTTTACCTCACTACCCCCATTGTCTAAGATGAAAACATCTAAATGTCTTTCCTTGGCCAATATGATTATTTTGAAAAGGCCCTTGTCAAAGTATTAATTTCCTTGGGAGATTAAAAGTAACCAAAACTACCATTTCTTGAGGGCCTATTTTGTGCTGGGCATATTTAATGTGTTAAATCTATTCTTCATACCAATACTATGAGGTAGCTCACATAAGCCTCATTTTCCAAAGGAGAAAATAGTCAAACTAAGGGACTAACTCGTTGTAGCAGAGGTGGGATAATGCATCGAACTTGCTAACTCCAACTCTAGCTTCTTTGCAATACTTCTGTTTGTTCCTCCACATTGCCAAGCTTGTTCCCACCACCAGGCCTTTGCCTTAGCTGTTCCCTCTGCGGGGGATGCTCTTTCTCTAATATTCACATGGCTGGTGGCTTCTTGTCACTTGGGTCAGAGCCAAAATGTCACCCTCTGTGAGTCCTCTGTCCACTCTAGGTAAAGCAGTCACCTCTCATACTCTATCACATCACCCAGTTTTAATTCTCCACTTTGTACCTAACCACCACTTGGTATTTTCATAATCACCTGTTTGCTTGGTTATGACCTACCTCTCCCTCCATGCTAGGGTGGAAGCTCTGTGAGAGCCAAGATTTTGGACGTTACGTTCTCTACCCTATCTGTAACACCCAGAACAGAGCTGGACAGACAGCAGGTGCTCAACGAAAATCTATGAATAAGCGAATGGCTTTCCTGCTGCCTCTACCACACACAGAGGTGGCGTTGGAAAAGAATCTTGGACGGAAGTCCAGAGAGCTAGATTCTAGCTTCACCTCTAACTACTTCAGGGGCTGCATTCTGGACAGCCTCTGTTCAGCTCAATTTCTACTACCATCAGGTTGTTTTCAAAGGTGTCGGCAAGTGAGCCGGAACTCCAGAGATCAGAAAATCTGGTTGGGTCAGAGGGACCCAAGCCATAGGAGACCAGGGGTCACAGGGCAAGAGAACCAGACAAGCATCGCTGATTTAATCATTTTGTCTTGGACAAACACAGTGGTTCGCCATAATGCCCAGTACTGCTCAAAGAGAGGGTAGGTATTTTAAGTAATACAGATAGATCCTATCTCTTTTTACAGGGGAGAAAAATATATCAAAAAAAGATACTAAGCCAAGGTCACTCAAACTGTCCTAGTTTTTTGGTGGTGGTGTTTTTTTGTTGTTTTTTTTTTAACTTTTCATCTACTGCAAACCTCAAAGAAACCCCTTCAAAAGTAGAGGCTTTTGAAAATACCTAAATAACACAACCAAATAGGTCCTAAAAATGGGTCATTATCTGGTATATTTTACCAGGAGCCAGAAGTGAGAATACATTTTTTGAAGCACACCTTTTTCTCTAAAATTTACAGCTCCTCTTTTCTATTAGTTGTCTCTTACAATTAGTTGAAGTGAAAATGTCTTCAAATACAGGGGAAAATATTAGAACCATGCCCTAGGAATCAGAAATTACTAAAAGCCTTATTTTGACACCTTTCAATTGGGGTCTCTTAACCTGAGACCCTGTGTTCACAGTCAGGCTTCGGGGACCACTAATCTGGTGACTGTTCCCAGCATATTGTCAATATGCATTAATACATTTTTCCATAGCTTTCATCATCACTAAAAGGGTCCAGGGCTCAAAAACATTTTCAGAAGCAATGCTTCTGCTGAAAATCTGTTCTCAACCCTTCTATACTATGAGGGAACAACAGAAATATATAATAAAGCACTTAAGTCCACAGCTCACAAATTAATAAATTCTGTTTAGGAAATTGTGCTAATATACAGAGGGTGCCAAAAAATGTATACACATTTTAAGAAAGGAAAAAACTGCATTAAAATTACACTGATGGTAACCACTTTGGTCACCTCTTGTAATTGCAGAAGTCAAATGTGATTTGTATTCATCTTTTGCTTTTGGTATATATTGAGTATTACAATTTTTTCCCCCTTTCTTCTGCCTCCCCCCACCCCACTCGGGTTCAAGCCGTTGTTTCTCAGTCTAGTTGTGTAGGACACAGCTCCCTGGCCCATGCTGGTATTGAGCCTTGCACTCCTGCCAGCTGAGGCGGTCATTTGTCAGTCAACTGCTCACAGCAGCTCACGGCAGCTCTCGCCGGCTGCCCTCACGCTGGCTGCTGACCACTCACGCTGGCCACCAGCCATTCATGG